>NC_140564.1:18112216-18784716 GCF_057381845.1 Rhamphochromis longiceps | reverse complement strand
GGGATTAATGAAGACTCCGTCAATTTTAGAAACTCCCCCCATGCTGTCAGAGAAGAGCTGATGCTGACGCTTTTGAAGCATTCATGTCGTTGGATGTTTGAGCTGATAAATGGTAGATCTGAAATCTCTAGATTATTGCAAAGTGCTTGTTCTACATCTAGCCAAGGTTCATCTAAGAGGGTATGTTTTAGCCATCCTGAGATAAACTGAAGCCTGTTGGCTAAGAAGTAGTGCTGAAATTTAGGTAGTTCTAATCCTCCTTTATCCTTGGTCTTTTGTAGTGTTTTTAAGCTTATACGTGGGGGTTTATTTTTCCAAAGGAATTTGGACATACGTTAATCTAGAGATCTGAACCAATCTTGTGGCGGTTTAGTTGGGATCATTGAGAATAAATAATTTATTTTTGGTAAGACCATCATTTTTATAGCAGCAACCCTTCCCATAAGTGATATGGGTAGACATTTCCACCTAGCCAGATCACCTTCTACTTTCTTTAAAAGTGGGATATGGTTTAATTTAGTTAGATCTGCAAGCTTGGGAGAAACATTAATACCTAAATATTTTATATTTCCCGATTGCAGTGGTGTAGAAGAGGAATTATGGAAGGAGCAATTAATCGGAATGACTGTAGATTTTGACCAGTTATTTTTTACTCACCTAAAGTGCTCGTGCTCTCGTCCACTCCCCGCAAAAAAATTAGCAGCTGTGCGGTGTCTGTGGCATCGGTGCTCTCACTGCTTGTGATGGAGTAAAAATCAAAAGCACAAGCTTTATCAGACAGTTGCAGTTTAATGTTGGCTGACAAGTCTTCAGTGCGTCACACAACTGTATTTCTGGACATGCTGACGTTGTTGAAGTCCGGCACTTTTCCGGCCACATTATTTCGGTGACTTTAACGAGGCCTTGTTTTATGAGGTCTCCATCTGAAAAAGGCTTGCCATGTCTTGTGATGAGTTGGGTGACCTCATAGCTGGCTATTGTAGCCTTTTCTTGGACCTTTCGAGCACAAAAAAAATACTGTTGCTGACCCTGCAGGACAGCTACCCTTTGCTTTAATTTCTGCTCTCCCTCAGCACCAGTGTAAGATGCATAGGCCTGATGTTTGGTTTCATAATGACTTTGTACATTATACTCTTTCATAACTGCCACAGTTTCAGTGCAGATCCACCACCCGAATATGTCCTAGATTGAAGTTCTATAAGTCTATAATTTAAATGGTAGGTTTATTTGAATAGTGTGAGACAAAATAATAACAAACCCCCCCCCAGAAAATGCATTTCAAACCAGTTAGAAGTTAATTTGCATTTTCATGAATGAAATAAGTATTTGATTCCTGCAAAATGTGCTTTAGTACTTGGTGGCAAACCTTTGTTGGTAATAACAGGTCAGATGTATTTTGTAGCAGCAACTGAAACCTTCAGCTCCCTCCACAGATTTTCTATGGGATTAGGGTCTGGAGACTGACTAGGCCATTTCGAGACCATAATATGCTTCTTCTTGAGTCAATCCTTTGTTGCACTGGCTGTGTGTTTTGGATCACTATCATGCTGGAATACCCACCCAACCCATTTTCAATTCCCTGGCTGAGGGAAAGATGTTCTCACCCAAGATTTGATGGTACTTGGACCCATCCATCCTCCCTTTGATGCGGTGCAGTTGTCCTGACCCCTTGGCAGAAAAAACACCCCAAAACATAATGTTTCCACCTCCATGTTTGATGGTGAGGACAGTGTTCTTGGAGTCACAGGCAGCATTCCTCCTCCTCCAAACACACCGAGTTGAGTTAATGCCAAATAGCTCGATTTTGGTCTTATCTGACCACAACACTTTCACCCAGTCCTCCTCAACCCGTTCTCACTCCCAAAGCGTAACATTTTACGCTAGGTGACAAATCGTCACCATATTACGTTTTCGGCTACCCACCACGTTCCTAAATGACGACCTCGGAAAACAGAGGAAATATGAGAACCGTCTGGACTGAATCTACACATGTTCGCTCTTTTTCTTCAAATCGTTTAGAAACACGCTATTTAACATCATTAAAGTCCTGGTTAAGGTCAGGAATAAGGTTATGGTCAGGGCTAGGGATAAGGTTAGGTTTAGGGCTGGAATACAGGGCTGGAACGTCTATTACCGCGGGAGCGTCATTGCACTGGATTCCAGCCATAACCCGCCGCGTACCCTAAGAACGCCGAAGGTCTCCTTTCGCGTTCCTCAGGAACGCCGCGGGACGAGACAAAACGTCGACATGTTACGCCTTGGGAGTGAGAACGCTCTGTCCTCCTCTGAATCATAGAGATGTTCAGTGGCAAACTTCAAATGAGCCCTTACATGTGTGTTCTTGAGCAGGGGGACCTTGCGGGTGACTATGGTCACAGCTGCTTTGAGATCATTGATAAATTCTTCCCGAGTAATGTAAGCCAGTGTTCCACACTGTTCTCATTCCACACTGATCTCACTTTTCTCATTATCATTGAAGCTCCACGAGGTGAGATTATGCGTGGTGCTCCAGGCTGAGGGAGATTGGCAGTTATATTATGGTTCATCTATTTGCGAATAATCACGCCAACTGTTGTCACCTTTTCACCCAGCTAAACGCGATGGTCTTGGAGCCCATTCCAGCCTTGTGTATGTCCACAATCTTGTCCTGGAAAGCTCTTTGGTCTTGGCCATGGTGCAAAGTTTGGAATATGGATAGACTGAGTGCGTCTATGGACAGATGTCTTTTATACAGGTAACAAGTTGAGAAGGCTTCCAATGTCAGCTCATTACCTGTATAAAAGACACCAGATATCTTGCTGATTGATAGGGGATCGAAAAAGTACTTCACTCATGAAAATGAAAATTAATTAATAACTTTTTTAAATGATTTTTTTTTTAAATTTTTTTGGTTTTTGTTCAGTCTCTCACTATTCAAATAAACCTACCATTGAACTTATAGACTGAACATTTCTTTGTTAGTGGCCAAACATGATAATTTTTCCCTGACTGTATAAACAGCCATACATAGACATGAAGTAGGTGCATATTAAATACAGGCCCGTTTAACCAACTCATGCTGACTCCCTTTTACAAAACTGGCACAAATGTCTCAGACAGTTGAGACATTTCACAGGAAGTCAGGCGAAAAGCAGAAATGCACACTGTATTTTTAGATTTTTCTGCTTTTTTACGCAGAGGTTTCACTTTCTGTCCATAATGAGGTTAAATGTTTTTGACAATGTCAATCCATTAGTATGAAAACAAATTGACACTATATATAAAATAAGCCTTTTTTTCCTTTTTACAATTTGAAGTGAAAAGTTCAAGTGAAAATGTTTTTTCTGAGTATAACAATATTTTAGCAAATAATTTTGTTTCACATCTGCATATAAGAACTTAAGCTAGACAAAAGGTTTTATAGGCTATTGACTATTTTAATTAGTGCCAAGAAGGTTATGTTTTTTGTAGCATATGTGTGCATGTTCATGCATGCACGTCATTCTGTCTGTAAACAAAATAGCTCAAAACTTTTAAAATTAATTCCAATAAAACTTTGCAGGGATGTAAAGTTGGGTCATGCCAATGATCCATTAAAATTTGGCTTACATTCATCAAGGTCTTGAAGGTCAACTTAATGATTGATCTGTCAAAAACTGACAAAAAGCCTTATAAATGGGATTCTTACAAGTGTGGTGTGCAATGTCAACACATAGAATGTACTATTAAGATAAATACCTTTATTAGATAGATACCTTTATTAGTCCCACAAGGGGAAACTTCATGTTAAGGCTGCCGACCTATTGCACGCAATGGTGGCGCCATCTTACCCTCCGACCATACATACATTACACAAAAACATCACATGGGGAAGACAGGTCAGAGAGGTATAACAGAAGATTTACAATATGATGTCGTGTTTGACCTCTGACCTCTACTTCAAGATCAATAGATTAATCTGAAAGTCAAAGTGATATTAATGATATATAGAGCTATTTTAAACATATGCTTCTTATTGCCTGTGTTGTATATAGGCATATAGGGAATGCTGTTTAAGATTCTCATTATCACAGGGGAACACCCAGGCGTTTCCAGTGAAGGTGAGAAGTCTTGTTATGCTGCTGAAGTTGTGGCTGAGGTGTGAGTTGAAGATCTCACAGACAGGGGTCTCTGCCAGTATCCTCCTGTGCCACCTCAGCAAAACAGGTGGTTATCTATTGACAGCTCAGCTCCTCTCTTCACCAGAGTGTCCAAAACATAAAGCCTTAAATCTGATGATACAATTGCAAAATCGATCATTGACATGCAGCCTAGGGTGTTCTGGTGCTACTTGCTCTTTTGGACATCCATATGTTCAAACATGGTGTTCATTATGGATAGACTGTGATTTGCACAGAAGTCCAATAACAGAACACTTGAGTTCAAATCATGCAGGCCTCACAGTCATACTCCTCAGGGTCTGACTGTCATTACCCACATAAGCACTGAAGTCTACCAGAAGGATGACTGTTGGGTCTGGGCTTCCACAGGCCCCGCTGGTTTAGAAACTTATTCTCGTTAACAACAAAAACAAGACGAACATCTTTTACTTGCTAGCAAGGGAGGCCCCGGTCGGTTTCTCAGAAAAGCACTCTGAATCCAACCACAGACTGACCCCACCATAGGCCTCCGCTTGTCACCTTTTATTGAAAACAGTTACAGTACACACAAGCACCTCCCATTGTAAAACCCCTCCAATGGTTACAAAAGACAAGGCACTATGTATGTATGTGTGTGCACGTGTAAGCACGTATGTGCATGTGTATGCATGTGCAAGAATGTGTGTGTGTGTGTGTGTGTGTGTGTGTGTGTGTGTGTGTGTGTGTGTGTGTGTATCTATGTGAGTATGTGTGTTTGTGTTTGGGGGTGCGTTTGTGTGACCTCCTGCCCACAAAAGGATCATAAATGCAGGAAGTTTACTAAGCAACAAACAGAATCTTTAGATAGGATGTGCCTAATAAAACACTTCAGCCTCCCCCACCAACAAACTGGCTGGAGAGGTGGTCAGAGACAAAGGAATGTCTTTGATCCTGCTGCTTGAACTAAGACTTACAAATTTAAGTAACACAATGACATTTAACAATTTGACTCCAACAATGACTGAGTCACAAGATAGAGTTCCCTCAAACACCCCTCGGAGTGACACCAAGAAGAGTACTCAGAACTGTCATTTGGGGCATAAGTACACAGGACAGTAAGGACCTGTTCTCTGGCCTGAAGGTGCAGGGAAAAATAAACATGTGCAAGCTCCACCATACAGTATAGACAGCAGGCATACAATTATTGCCATCCCAGCCCACCTCCTCTCATCAAGGGAAACTCCAGACTCAAAAAGAATTCAAGCCCTCTCCAGAAGACTGGCTCCAGATCCAAAGTCACGCATTAAGATGAGCCCAACTATATCTAGCTGGTATCTCTAAACCTCCTGCACTAGCTCAAAGTACTTCCCTACCAGAGAGATGACGTCCATGTCCAAATCACCACCCTTGATATACAGGGATTGGTCTGCCAAAGCCTTTGGCTTTAGTCTTTCCAACACACATTGCAGGAAGTGGACCTATCCGGTCTTTAAGTGATGACGTGATGAATCCTGCTATCAGGCCCAAACTACTCTGCGTTTAATAAGGCTGTTTTGTATTTAACATGTTTTAATGCTTTGTATCTTGTTCTATTTAATCTCAACAAGCCCCTAAAAACAGTCAGTGATCACTGTTGGCCTCTGTGGGTTTTTATTGCCGCTAATCATTTTAAAACTCAGTTTTTAAAACCTTACAATGTAACTACAGCTCAGCCCATGTGGCAGTATATTAATGACTAACCTTGTATTGTGGATGGGTTATCTCATTTGTTCTCCTGACTGAAGTTTGGTCCGTTTACAGCATTTTGCCATGTGATTGCATTTGTCCCTAACGTTTGGGAACCCTCATGTTAACTTTTATAGAGTGGAAAAAAGTTAGCATTCATTTTCCAGCTTCACTGTTTATATTATGCTAACATAGTTGTGTCGCTAGCGATCACGTAGCACATCATTATATACCAGCTAGCCAACCTTCAGTGACCCTACAAATGTCACTGCTGTTTGCTTTCCTGTCTTCATTTATGTTGGAAGTGATAGCAGAGCTGTACGTCTTAATTTGTTTTGGAAATCCCCAAATCAGAACATGGTATATTATATACCATACCATACCATATTATATATGGAAACTAGCAAGCTAACTCCCTGATAACTTCTAACGCCATTAAATTTCATAAATTTGGTTTTCATGGATGCCTGGATGTTAAACTGAATTGTTACACCTGATAGAGCAGCAGCGGTGATCATTTTATTACAGATGAAAAGATTTAGACAGTTTTTAACTCTCAGTGATGCCACTGTGATCATGTGACTTAAGGACCTGCAGCGGAGTTTGGGCCCAGGCACAGCTAATGACGTCAGACTTAAACACCGGATAGGAGGCCGAGACTATGTCTGCTCTGTGGACTGCAGCCTGCCAGACACCATGGGCTAAGGCCCAGCCACAAGGTGATCTTCATTCAACCCATATGGAAAAGAAATAGTAAAAACATATATGATTTATATATGATTTACTCATGAAAGTGGCCACTTTCATGAGTAAATCATATATAAATCATATAAGGCTTACATGATTTACTCATGAAAGTGGCCACTTTCTCATTACTTTCATATATTTTTTTAGTAAGTATACAAAACATACAAGTTTCATTGTATAATTTTTCAAGGGATCTTATATGTGTTTTCACTCTTGTATGCTTTTCATACAAGTTTCATACAAGACAGATAAAAACTTTATAAGATTTATATATATCGTTTCCATATGGGAAGCACCCTCCCTAGGCCTGTTTCCTTAGTGTTTCTGTGACAAGGGTTGTCTGATTTCTTCTTTGTCTGGTTCCTCACCCACAGCCAAATTGCCTACCAGTGGGCAAAAGCCCCCTGAAAACATTTACACTGTCAGCTTTCTTCCTGTTTTTACTTGTGATTGCAATGATTTCATCTGGTTGCCCAGAAACTAATAGATTATTCAATCTTTTTAGTATATGTAATCTTGTTTTTAATTGTGCTTTAACAGTCACATCAATTTTAAATAGTTTACCAAAGTGTTGTGTGTCACATATAACAGACAGTGATATCAGTATTCTAACTCCTCCTACATTAGAGTTCCTCTAAATGAGTGTCTTAAGTTTGAGCATTCACTCTGTGCATTCTGCATTTTAGTTTCAACAACTCCTTCAGCACTTTCAGAAGAAGTAACAGCTCATTTGAGTAGTCACACTGAAACAGAAAAAAATCACACTTAAGTTTATTTTTTTCATGGGAGTAACACAATGGACTGGATCATCAGTGCTATGCTGTTCTTGTCAGGCAAGTTTGTGCCTTCTCATTTTGTCTTTCAAAATTGTGGCAACATTTTTCACCCCAAAAAATATTTTTTGGAGTACTGGTAATACAAATTAGAAGTGAAACTATATCTTCTAGACATACTTTGCTAGTGGCAATTTACTTATTTCTTATTTGAATTTCATCCTCTGTAAACAAAGCTACCTGCAGAAATGTGTGTTTGAAACCATAATGACCACAGTAAGGCTGTCCTGACAAAAGGTTGACAGCATGTTATAATGATGAGCAATATTTTTTTATTACATTTATATTTCTCACTGTAAATGTTTCACTGTTGAACAATGTAAGATGCAAGAAGCCAGGAACAATGCAAAGTTAGCACCATATTATATGATTATTTAGAGAAAGATGTGTCCGGTCATGCCCAAAAAAGTGTAATTTTGTTTGCTGGTAACTGAAATGACAGTCCCTTTTGATTTTTCCTGTATCCTAATCATGTGACAAAGTATTTGCTACTCTGTATTGTTTGAATATCCCAAAAAATCACAGTTTGCTGATTTTAATTTAAATTTTGGATTTGTAGAGTTGTAATACAAACCTCAGACATTTTCTGTGTTAAGCGTGTGTGTGTGTGTGTGTGTGTGTGTGTGTGTGTGTGTGTGTGTGTGTGTGTGTGTGTGTGATATAAACTGATGAATCTGACATAGTTGAGGAGGACAGGATGTATGTGCACAATGGCGTGATTGTCCATTCAGTTCCTTTTTTTCAGTACTGTAAAAGGGCAAATGTATACACTATTATAATGATCAGTTTTCATACTGTGTACGTATGTATGTGCATCATACTGTTTAAATACCTAATAATTAGTTTGAGCGATCTCGTTCTTTCGGTCACTACCCACACTTCGTGACCACAGGTGAGGGAAGGGGTGTAGTTCGACCGGTAAATTGGGAGCTTCGCTTTTACGCTCAGCTCTCTCTTCACCACAACAGACTGGTACAGCGTCCACATGACTGCAGTTTCAGCATCAATCAATCTGTCGATCTCCAGCTCCCTTCTCCCATCACTCGTGAACAAGACCCCGAGATACTTAAACTCCTCCACATGGGGCAGGAACTCATCCCTAACCTGGAGTGGGCACTCCACCCTTTTCTGTCCGAGAACCATGGCCTCAGATTTGGAGGTGCTGATCCTCATTCCTGCTGCTTCACACTTGGCTGCAAACTGTTCCATTGTGAGCTGGAGGCCCTCACCAGATGAAGCCAACAGAACCACATCACCTGCAAAAAGCAGAGATGAGATTCTGTGGCCACCAAAGTGAAAGCCCTCCGCCACTTGGCTGCGCCTAGAAATCCTGTTTATAAAAGTTATTAACAGAATTGGTGACAAAGGGCAGCCCTGGCGGAGCCAATCACCCACCGGCAATGAGTCCGACTTATTGCCGGCTATGCAAACCAAGCTCTTGCAACGGCTGTATAGGGATCGAATGGCCCGTAGCAATGGGCCAGACATCTCATACTCCCGCAGCACCTCCCACAGGACACCGCGAGGGACACGGTCGAATGCCTTCTCTAAGTCCACAAAACACATGTAGACTGGTCGAGCAAACTCACATTCACCCTCAAGTATCTTCGAGAGGTTGTTCCGTGACCAGGATAAAAACCGCATTGTTCCTCCTGTATTCGAGGTACGACTAACAGACGGACTCTCCTTCCAGCACCCTGGCATAGACTTTCCCAGGGAGGCTGAGGAGTGTGATCCCCCTGTAATTAATTTAGTAATTAAAGAAACACAGAAGGCTGAGCTGTTGAAATAAATCACATTATCATTCCATAATAAGCTTTAATAATGTTTTTCTTTCTTTAATTATCAGTGTTAAATGCTGCACTTAGTTTCAATATTGATCCTGTGGCTTGGAAGACCCTGAGGAACTCTGCTGCTGGTTTTGGCTACCAGGTGGTTCAAAGACAATCAGAGTAAGCCAGAGCATAGATATGTTTAATATGGGTTTACAATTGCCTGCTTATAACATTCACCACTAATGCTTAACAGCTGGAGGTTTTTCACTGCACTTTGCTCACCAAATGTTATCTAATGTCTGGATTTCTCTCCTTAGTTTGCTTGTCAGTGCCCCACTTGAACAGTATTCACAAAACAGAAAGGGGAGAATATACAGGTGTACCATCTCTGGTGAAAACTGCCTAAATATACAATTTCAAGGTAGGTAGTTTCTTGATGTCTTAACACAATATCCTGAAACTCTGACAGTATCTTTCAAGTATTGAGATCTTGGAATATGACATTAATTAGATTAATTTGCAGATAAGGTGGATTTCTAGAGAAAAAAACTGAAATGTGCGAGTTTGTAATGCATTGTTAAGCATTTGCCATTTCATGATATAACAAAACACTTAATTGAATGTATTTGTTTGTTTAATTAATTCTTGCTAAAAGTTATTTATTTTTTGTTGATTTTCAGACACAGTAATAGTGAACTTTGATTAGTGTATTTTGCATTCTTTCCCTTTGTAATGTGGTACGAAAAGTGGCAGTCATTTAAATAAAATGTATTTTCTAGTGACCCCAACATTTATTTTATGAGTGTTTTAATATATACTCAATGCTTTAAATACAGAGCCAGATTTTGCTATCAACATGTCTCTTGGTTTGACAATGAAAAGTGATCCTGGAACCCAAAATGCTGTGGTGAGTTGGTGAACTGCAGACGTGTCACACTGGAATGGAAGAATAATCAGCATGCTTGATTCATCATAATTTGATCTTTTCTCTTTTGAGGCATGCGGTCCAACTATTCCAAAGGACTGCAAAAGTATCACCATGTACAGTGGAGTGTGCTTTCAAATAAACCGTTCCAATAGATTTGAGCGTCCCATACCACCTTCTGTCAAAGGTAACAGGATACTAAGTTTGTGAAAACAAACTCAAAATAATAATAGAATCTATAAATACTTATGTCACTGCACATTCACACAATTAATCGCTGTGACCCAATAACCTAATACATTTTAAACAGTCTGAAGCTCATTTATTGCAGTTATTGTGCTTTTTTAAATATTTTTTTTAATTAGTTTTAATTATGCTTTGAATTTTCAATTCAGTTTCATTTTACCCCCCAGAGTCACTTTAATAGGTTGAGATTAGTTTTCATTGCTTTAAGTAGTAATTTTTTGACTTTTTAATTATTTTTAATTATTAGGATTTTAGCTTGGGTAAGATTTAAGAGTTTCAGAAATCATATTACAACACAAACATAATTTATGAAGGCAGTTGACTCCCAGTTATGTAAACATCCCAAGTCACAAATAAGCGTGCACCAAAGATTCAAATGGCAAATGGGACCAAAGTGTGAATCTTCCTAACAAAGAAAGGCCACTTAAAGTTGCTCAACACTACATTTCGTACCCATCTTTTTGGCAGAATGCCCGCTGCAAGCAGACATTGCCTTTCTGTTGGATGGTTCAGGGAGTGTATATAGCGAAGATTTTCAAACAATGAAGACCTTTGTGAAAAATCTGGTTCGGTCTTTTCTCTCAAGTGATACAAAGGTGAGGAACAGACATTAAATATTAAATATTTCTTTATTTCCATAATTGATGGAATGATTGATTTTCTGTACTTTTTTTCTTTTCAAGTTTTCTGTTTCCCAGTTCTCTACTTCATCAAAGGTCCATTACTATTTTGATAATTTTTTCTCATCTGGATCATGGGAATCTAACATTGATAGAATAAAACAACTAGACCAAGCAACTTACACAGCTGAAGCCATCGAACATGTTGTGTAAGTGCTGCCATGATGTTACACATCTTTCACAGTTAATGAAGTATGTCAGAGGTTAGAGATAACTTGTAGAGCTTTATTTTTTTTTTTTAAAAATCATAATTCTTTGTTATATTAGCGAAAATACTGTAAAAGAAGGCATCATGATTTTTATGTAAGCAGTTCTCTTCAACATCTAAAAGATGCACTGTAAAGAAAGATGAACTGAAACTGTTTTCTTCATTCATCAGCCAAAATGTTTTTACACCACAAAGAGGATCCAGATCAAATGCAAAGAAGGTGCTGATAGTTATTACTGATGGAGAATCTCATGACTCACATCGCTTACCATATGTAGCAAGGCTAGCTGAGAGTAAAAAGATTGTTCGATTTGCTATTGGGGTAAGTACCTGCTCAGTTTTACACTGTACCAGTTTCTTCAAAAGGTTAATCCTTTCAATGACCCTGTAAAGTTAACCTAATTTTCTGACACTAATGAAATGAGGCACCATTCTTCATGAGGAGGACTGTGTGGGTGCTAGTAAAGTAAAAGCTGTGTGTGTGTTTCTAGGTGGGGAATGCATTTAATAAACCTGCAGCAGAACAGGAGCTGAAAACCATTGCATCGTCTCCGTCAGACAAACACGTATTTCAAGTTAGGGACTTCAACGCCCTTGAAATAATAAGACAGAATTTACAGGACAAAATTTTCTCTATCGAAGGTACAAACATTAAAAAATGTTACAACTTTGTTAAAATTTCTGTAAACATCCCAGCTATAAAAATTAAAGCAACTGAAGCCACCTGCAGTAAAGGCCTGAGAGATGTTCACCTTTTTTTATCTCTTTACATTAGTGTGTTAAACAACACATAAATGACATATTTTTAATAAAGAGCAAGTGATTGTCTAGAATCAGTCCTTCAGGTCGTGAACAAATTGAAATTACACAGTCTGTCCTTTAAGTTCTTTTTTTATTATTTTCATGTTACAGGATCACAAACCAGTGGAGAGTCACTGAAAATGGAAATGTCTCAAGAGGGATTCAGTGCAGTTTATGTGCCTGAGGTAATTTAAAACACTTTAAACTCAGACAGTCAAGTGATAAAAAGAAAGGAAAACCAAACAAAACTCCAAATTTAAATGCACTGTATAAAACATTCACACATTTATTTTTCTGTACATTTCTGTCTGCACTGTAGGGAATTCAGATGTCTATTGTTGGTGCAAACCAGTGGAAGGGAGGCTACGTGCAATACACAACAGGAGGCCAGAAGGTGAAAACATATGAGGACGTGTCTTTGGAGCCTGACAGCTATCTTGGTAACAACTAACACATAAACATGTGATCATGTAGTATATACATAGCTGTGCTGTAATTCTTTCCCCCAATCAGTTTGGAAAATAGACAACATATAAAGGATGAGTAAGGATTCCAAAGGCTGAGGAAGAGTATGCTTTAATTAGGTGTTTAATGTTAGTCATGTTGTTTTTGATTGTGCTTTATGTCACATAAAATATGAAATACCACAAATGACAACATTTCAAGAAAAAAACATCTTCCATGCACCTTAAATATTAATGAAAATATTTATAAATTCTCTGTATGACTATATTTGACTATTTTTTACTTTTTTAACTGAAGACTGCTTGACTATTAAATTCTAGGTTACTCCATGGCAATTGCTAAATCCTGGAGTGGCTCAGTGACAGTTGTTGGTGCTCCAAGATATAAACACAGAGGAGTTGTGTTTGCTGTTAACAGAGATAGCTTTAGAAATCAAAAGATTGAGCCCTTTCCATGGCAGGTACGTATGTACAGTATAAAGTGATAGACCTGAATGACAATGTAAAATATATTTAGACTATATATAAACAAAACTGTACTATTTTCATTTATCTGATTATTTTCATCAATAATGTGTTTCTTACACAGTATCAGACTGGTGAATATTTCGGGGCAGAGGTGTGTGCCATGGACATAAATAATGATGACATCACTGAGCTAATCTTCATATCAGCCCCAATGTACATGGAGCCTGATAGAGAGGGAAGAGTTTATGTTTGCAGATTAACTGGTTTGGTAAATCACAGTTTTATCTACTGCAGTTAAATTAATCGGTTTATTTGTCAACTTTCTTAATGTTCATATAATATTCACTCTCGTCATTTTAGTTTGTGGAGTGTAATTTTGATGATCCGTTAATACTAAGAGGACGTGCAGCTGTCAAGGGAAGGTTCGGCTCTTCTCTTGCTGTGCTGCCTGATCTAAACTCAGATGGATTCAGGGATTTGGCAGTTGGAGCACCTTTGGAGAATAATGGTGAAGGCAGCATCTACATATTTAATGGCGAAGGAGGAGGAAGAATCAGTCCTACCTACTCACAGGTACACAACATCAAAGAACTCACGAGGATGACTAAACTAATCTGTAATGTAAAGTCATTTTCTGCAGTTTGAATATCAAATATTTTCATGTACACAGAGAATTACTGGTTCTGAGGTCCAGTCAGGACTGAAGTTCTTTGGCCTGTCAATCAGTCAGTCATCTTTTGACCAGAGTGGTGATGGACTGCCTGACTTAGCGGTGGGCTCAAAGGGCAAAGTTGTTTTATTGAGGTAAGTCCAAGACAGTCCAATCATGCATTATTACTGTCCATGTTTAATTCTATTAACTATTTCTGTTAAATAAAAGAAATGAATGCCCCACTGGTTAAAAGTTTAGAATGAATTCCATGAATAATTTTTTTTAATTATTACAATAATTTATGACATTTCTAGACACTTTGATATAAACTATTAGATAAAAACAAATGATGCATGATCAAAAACCTTTAAGCAGTAGTGGTTTGTAAAAAATGCAGTGTGGTATTTTCCTGTGATGTTCATTTCTAGATCAAGACCCATAGTAATGGTGAAAGCTGAGGTGTCATTCAACCCAAACCAAATCCCTACTCAGAATGAAGGCTGTTCAAAACCATTGGAGAACACAGCTACAGTCTGCTTCACCATGAGTAGAGTGTCTGCAGTCCACACAGGTTCATCATTCTACTCTACATCATTCAACAACAAAGCCACTGCCCATCATTTGTAGCATTGAATCCAAACTGTGTTTTATTCCAGCTCAAGCAGTGATTAATTATACTATAACACTGGATGCCACACGTAAACCTCCAAACAACCGAGCTTATGCCAGTGGGAAACAACAAGAACAATCTGGATCAGTCATTGTGGTCTTAAGAAGACGACAGTGTTCAACTCTAAAGTTACTTATTGAGGTAAAAATCGAATAATATCAGGAAAAACAACAAACAAACAAAAAAAACCCAATGCAAACAATCAAAGTTCAGTTCAGAGAGTCCTACAACACTGAATACAAACCAAATTGCTCTTTTTTTGCAGGCCTGTCCAGAAGATGCTCTTAGTTCTCTTTCCAATGAACTCAAATTCATGTTTAATGGTTTGTCCATCAACAGAAATCCCAGACCAAGTCTTTCCTCACAGGCTCAAACAACAACCATTTATCCTGTAAGTAATATTTAAACACAGTGTATTAACAAACAATTGGGCCAAGAAAACAACTTAAGTCTTTCCCTCGTATTAATTAATTAATTAAATTATTGACATGAAATTGACCATTAAACTCAGTTAAAGTGTCAGTTCTAAGTGATCCAGGCCACTGAACGTCTTTTTAGTTCCAGAAAAAATTTCTGTCATCCAAAAGGATTTACAGCATCTGATGGGGAAAACAAAGACTAAAGGCCTTTACAAACTGAACATGTAAAATCCATGCAAACATTTTGTGCATTAAAACATTTTTCGAAATCACTCATTCTTAATGTAGATGTTCACGGCGACCTTTTGTTGGACAAATTTGCAGCTTTTATTTTATTTTAAATCAAGCTCAATATCTTGGGCGTAAATACAAAGATGTAACAAACAGTTGTTTTTTGAATACAAATGTTCTGCAAAAAACACATTCCTTTTTTATAATGCGCTCCCTATATAATGGCCTTAAGAGTGAAACAAAGTTTGAAACAAAGAGTGGGTCAAGGTGTTATTCCTGTAAGAGTCACTAGCCCACCAGCTATCATGTGAGCTAAGGCAGCGGTCCCCAACCTTTCTTGCGCCACGGACCAGTTAATGTGTGACAATATTTTCACGGACCGGCCTTTAAGGTGTCGCGGATGAAAAGAACAAAGTAAACAAAGTAGTCCAACATCCCAAGATTAGCTGGATTTAAGCAGACTTCAAAGAATTATAATAAGAATAAGTGATCAGCTGTTGTATTTCCAGCTCTCTATGTCCACCATGGAGCACAGTAAAAGGCTTTAATGTTTAAGTAATCATTTTATTTCTCTTCCGCCACCAGAAAGAAAATTACTATTGGATATTAATGTATGGCTAATTGTACTACCAGTCAAAGACTAATGCAGTAGTAACAAAAAGCAATTAAAAAAAGAGCTCAAAATACACAATTCTTAACTTAGAATGACAGCTTGTGTCTGAGATCAAAGTTGTCCAGAAGTGGATCAAGAATATTATCAGAAATTGTTTTCTTCCCTGCAAAAAACCTCCACGAGATGGTAGAATGAAAAAATTGGTTGTTGGATTTCCCCATACAATGTGCTAATTGGAATAAGTCATTCATCATTTAAATATGTTTTCCAAAATGTTCTCTTCCACAGTTAGGGTTTGACATCAACTGTGGCACTGACAACAAATGTGTTGATAACCTTAAAGTGGATTTTACGTTCACCAGGTGAGGCTCATGTATAGAGCTTTGTTTTGCTTGTGCTTGTATTCCTTTTCCTTTATTCTCATCCTCCTTAATACTCTGACAGATCCTCAGAGGTTAAAGTGGGCATTGATGAGCTTTTGGATGTCACAGTCACAGTGGAGAACAGAGGAGAAAACTCCTACAACAGTCGTGTTATTCTCACGTACCCAGCTGGACTCTCCTACAGGAAGTTCACCATTCAGCAGGTAAGGCATCAGGATCAAGTCTGTATAAGTTCATCACTGATCTGCTGCTCTTCCAATACATCCAGCAGTAATTTTATTTTTATAACAAAGGGAAGAATTGGGTGCAACTCTTTGGACAGTGAAGATGGTTTATCACGAGGAAGGACAGACTGCACTATCCACAAACCAATTTTCAAGAACAAAACTAAGGTGTTTTTGCTTAGAATATCTTTCTCTCACTTCTTTATAGTTTTGTTTACAGCAAAAAGAGATGACGCAATTTGATATGTCTCCTCCATTCAATTAAGGCTTCCTTCATTGTCTCCTATGGGATTGACACCAACAGTCAGCTTGAGAGGAAGCTCTTTGTCACTGCAAATGCCACCAGGTACTGTTCCTTTGGTATATTTTTGTATAGTCCCACAGATAAAATATGAATCATTTCACTTCTTCATTTCAGTGGAAATCAGGAGCATGCCACTACAAATGAACTCTATAAAAATAAATCGATTGATGTGAGATATAGCATTTTTATGACATTTGAAAGGTATGGGTTCTTCCACTTGAAATAAAAAGCATCGTTTAGAAATTAACAAATGTTGTATTACATGGTATTTATTTAATTTTTTAAATATGTCTGTTTAGCTCTCTCAGCTACAACAATTTCACATTTGGGAGGAGTGATTTGCAGAAACCAGTCCAGCAATCAATTAAGGTCAAAATATAAGTTCTGTATAAATCTATATATGTGTATTTATATGTTCTGTATAATCTAAATCTAATTGTATTGCTTGGTTGTCCTTTTCTTTATCAGATTACAAATGATATCAGAGCACTTAATTTCACTGTGGTGATCAGGGTTCCAGTGAAGCTTGGTAAAAAAGACATTTGGGTGAATTTGATCAGTCTACAGGTATTGTGCAAAAGTCTTGAGTCACCCATCATTTCTAAATGGATGAATGGATGTGGTATAATTGGGACAAAACCAAGCATACCTGAATTAAATGTATTTCAGATTGCAGACTGTCAGAGAGGAATTGACGAAGAACCACCTGTCAAAACTTTTGTTTCTCAGATCAGAAAAAATAAGGTGGTTGTAAGTATACCTCTGCACTTGAGCTTTTGAAATTCAACCTCTTTTAGATTTTAACATTCACCTCACCTATCTCAAATTCAGCTATCACAGTTTTTGTTGGATTCAGTCTTGTTTAAATCATTCTCAGAACTGCTCTGTAGCCAAGTGCAGAGTGTTCAAGTGCAACACTTTCATGGGAATACGGGAGAGTAGGATGTATGAAATCTCTGCCAACCTCAGTTCAGGATGGATAGAGCAGGTAATGGATGGGTAGTTTATGTTAAATTAATGTGTTTTGGATTGTTTGCTAAATGTTTAGATACATAACTATTTACCTGTTAAATCAAACAGTATCTAATTTAGGGTCAACTCGCGATGTATTTTTTTCCCTTAGATTGGGCTTCAGTCTGCCAAATTCCTCTTGACCAGCACTGCCAGTCTGGAGTATGACAAAAACCAGTACATCTACTTTTCAGCAGGGTCTGACAACAATCCTCCTGTTCACAAGGTGATTATACAATATTTTCTTTTGTTTGGCATATTAAGAGCTTTAATTTTATTCACATTCTGTCACTTCATCTGTCAGATTGAGGCAGAAGTAGAAGTGTATCCTAAGCTGAATTTCACCAAAGCGATCATTGGAGGATCCCTGGGAGGGTTGGCTTTTCTAGCTTTACTCACCGCTAGCCTGTATAAGGTGAAAGACTCTTTTTATACTTTTTTCAATTAAAAGTTTACAAGTTTTTTTTTCTCATTTTTTGTCAGCTTGGTTACATTTTTATTGGAACTCTAATATATGATTGCTGTATTTTATGTGCTTTTTCATTCACTTCTAGGCTGGATTTTTCAAGAGTAAATACAAACAGATGATAATTGAAATGACAGAAGATGATCCAGGGACGGCTGCAGGTGCACCCTCAGCAGAGTAACAAAGATGACATTTGTAGCTGTACATCTAATCTGAATGACAGATGTAGACCATCCTGATAATTTCAGGGGTGAACATGGTGTGTAGAAATGTCCATGCTACCACATTTGATTAATTAAATAGACAACAGCTTGCTGTGTCTCAAATCACTCCCTTGCCTAGTCATTTGCTATGATCTGTAACAAAGGTTCCTACCTGGTCGTCAGGATCCTCAAGACTCGGGACCATAAAACTGGAGCACCTATTGTAAATAAGAAACCACCACTAGATATTTGTCTTAAGAGGATATATTTATGTAGATTTTCAAGCCTGTAAGTCCAGCAAGAAAGATTGGGCCTTTAAAATCAAATCTAACCTTTATTTTAATGGTCTGTGTATTTTATTTATATCTTTGTTAT
Source organism: Rhamphochromis longiceps (assembly GCF_057381845.1). Taxonomy (NCBI): domain Eukaryota; kingdom Metazoa; phylum Chordata; class Actinopteri; order Cichliformes; family Cichlidae; genus Rhamphochromis; species Rhamphochromis longiceps. Next base: position 18,766,196 of record NC_140564.1, on the reverse strand, counting down.
TAGTTAATTAATGAGCTGACAATGAAATGTCTTTCCACATCTAAATGAATCCAGTGTACTGGATAAGATGTCATCTCAGACATAAAGCAGTATTCATTTTATATCATGCAAAACAAAGAGGAGCAGATTCTTTAGCAGCCTGAACTTCAAGATGTGGAAAAAGACAATCTCCTTTTTCCAGCTTTACCCTACTTAAAGCACCACCTGTCCTCGCCGGTGTCTACTTTCACAGTATTAGTTAACTCTTTGAAATCTTCTATGTATCTCCATGATTTTGACTGTAAACATAATTTAACTTTATGTAATTTCTAAAGACTGGTAAGTCAAACAGAACTATGACACTCTGGCATGTATTTTTAGCACTATTTCAATATTTAGTGAGAGGGCAAAAGCAGATAAAACTTTAGAGGTAAAAATGAAAGACAGGTTTTTCCAGTCAGTGTGATGTAAGAGTGTTCCCTGCTTTGATTTGTAGGGAAACTTATTAATTAATCAGAAATTTAAAGAAATACAAATGTTTAAAAGTAACATGACCGTGTGACCTTTGAATACGAGAGTGACTATTTAAAACAATGACTTTTTAATCTGACCTCAAACTTGTTTATTGTATGTATGTATCTGTCTGTATCGGATGAGGATTTTGTCATCATTTCAAATCCAAGACTATATTTTTTAGCTCTTTCATCAGAAATGTTGGTAGCATTTTAAGGATGAAAGACTCCACTTTCTCTACAACAAGACAGTTCATAATGTTTTAATGGTGCGTTCACACCGAACGCAATAGACGCGACCAAAAAGCGCCAGAGGCCCCTAGCTGGTCGCGTGCACATTCGCACCTCGAAGCGGGTCCAAAGCGAACTAGTGGCGCTTTAAAATGTGCAATTTTCACGCCTGTGAAGCGGAAATGTGGGAGGAAGTAGTGCCAGACGGTATGTTTGCAAGATGGCAGCTGTCGATCTAGCATTTGAAGAGAGCGTCTCTAGAGCAGCAGTGTAAACTTAAGGACGCTTTACACATAAGTCATTACAAAAATTTATTTGAAATAAAATTAAGATACTCAAACAGAAAAACATTAAACATAAATATAAAAGGACCCAGCTTAAATTGGAAAAGCTTCAGGGAGAATGAGGAGAAAAATAAGAACATTGTTTCTGCCCTGAAGAGCCTGCCTCATCAGAAAACTACTGATTGATAGAATGAATGGCTTCGGCTGGACCTGCCTCTTTGAAATAGGTCAGAGCATCACATCACCAGGCTCCTGATTGGATGTTGCAGGCTGGAGTTCAGATTTTTCCAACTCCAGCGGTAGACGCGATAAGCGCAAATGCACAAAATGCACCACATAAACTGCAGCACGTATTTTACTTCAAGCTTCAAACTTGTCAGTCGCACTACTTGGTTGCGCGAATCAGGCAGAAAAGCGTTTTCGCGATGCAAATGTGCTTCTGAAGTTTCGCGCGACCCCCAGTCGTGCTTCATTGCGCTCCTCCATTGACTTCACATGTAAACCTGAAGCTCTGGTAGCGTCTATCGTCTCTCCATGTCCTGATAGTCCTATATCATCCACTATAATCCAGAGCCATACACTATCACTGCATTCTACACTACAGCTCAAAAGTTTGAAGTGAATTAGAAACATCTTATTTTCTAAAAATGCTGAAATTTATTTCATATTTTTAAAATTAATCAGAAATATGAATGTTTAAAAGTAACATTTATCATAAATGATGAATGAGTTTCAAAGGAATATCTGCAGAGACCCATTTTCAGCAATAATATTTGCTGTGTTTCAGTGGTACATTGTGTTAAGTAACTGTCAGTTTGTAAACTTAAATCCCAACTAGTCATGCAAGTCATGCACACATTTTTACATTTTTCCACATTATCGTATTATCACAAATAAATGTTCAGTGATAGACTCACAAATGAACCATTTTATATGATTAATTTACATTGGCATTTTGGTCTTTTTCCCAGTTATTACAGAGAGCCAGGTCTTAGCTGTCTTATATGTATATTATATGTATTTTTCATCTATTGTATTTACCAACATCAAGTAATCACAGGCAAAGAAAGACCGCACCATGGCATGTTTAAATAAGGAAAGTTTATTGATCAAATTTATTTTTAAACAAATACATATGATAATTTTTTCACCGCCCAAAAATACATGTTCAAAGCAACACAACGGTGGCCCACAAAATTGTGAACTCTGCAGAGTGGGCAAGCATAATGAAGCGGTTCATTTTATTTGTGGATTCAAGCTGCACTTCATATTTTTGGCCACCAGATGTCACCATGTACCTGCTTCCATTGTGGACCACTACTACTTCCATTGCAAAGACACACCTTTAATCACAGAAAATGAACGTAAATCTATGAAATTCAGTATATATGCTTAAAAGCATTTAACTTGTGGAAAAAGCTGTAATTTGTTAAAACTGTCACTGATAGTTAGTGATGTGTGATACCACTGATTTCCTTTCCGATCCGATACCAAGTAAAATTCAGGGTGGTATCGACGATACTGATCCGATACTTTGTGCAAAAACTTATTTTATTTATTGTATCTCAAATTATAGCATCATAATGATTACAGGACAACAGATTACTTGTTCTTATCACTTAATAATGCAGAGTTCATCATATAGAAATAAAAAAACTGAAGTTGTGCGCTATTTGAACACCTTGCCTGCCTGCAGCACTAAAGGACTCAGTGAGAGGCGTCTGTCTCGCCCTAGCAGCACCTGTCCCTCAACATACGCTCATCATATTCTGTGATATGATTTACTCTGAGGTGTTTGACAATGTTAGTGGTGTGGCTACAACACCTCCCTTTTTTGCCACATGTATCGCAAACCATCTCAGCTGTTTGTGGAGGTAAAATACGTGCGCACATGACTCCAATTACGCTCAGCCATTGTTGTGAGTGCGCACGCCAAGGGGCTGCGAGACATTTATGCAGCCGTATTTCGCACATGACTATGAAAGGCGGAAGAGGAAGTAGTTCCTTCGAATGTAGACAATCTGAATGATATAGTTACTTTCCACTGTGTTCATGTTAATGGTAAACTACAAATTTACCCTAAATTACTAAAATATCGATATTTTAATGTGAGAATCGATTCTAGAACATAAATGACTGGTATCGGAGGAATCGATCCGCACATCACTACTGATAATGTGAATGGCTTTGCTCACAAATAAACAAAATATGCAATATTTAGCCCTGAGTTATCTAAAACAACAACAACAAAAAAATAACATTATTTTATCATTTTTTGGCAGCACGGTGGCACGGTGGTTAGCACTGTTGCCGCACAACAGTGTTTGCGTGGGTTCCCTCCGGGTACTCCGGCTTCCTCCCACCGTCTGAAGACATGCATCTTGTGGGGATAGGTTAATTGGATAATCCAAATTGTCACTAGGTGTGAATGTGCAAATGAAAGTGAGTGCGAATGGTTGTCTGTCCCTGTGTGTTGGCCCTGCGACAGACTGGCGACCTGTTTAGGGTGTACCCCACCTCTCGCCCTATGACAGCTGGGATAGGCTCCAGCGCCCCCCGCCACCCTGAAAAGGATAAGCGGAAGCGAATGGATGGATGGATTATCAATGTTTATTATAATAAGTATGTAATTAGAATTACATTTCAATTTTGCTCTTACACGATTTATACAATTTTTAAGTAGACAACAGCTTCAGAATGCACAAATTATACATATTCCTGTATAATTTGTTTAGAGAAACATACCATCACACTCCAATATATATAAAAAAAAAGATTTTTAAACTTCATTAGAAATATTCACATGAATAATTTTCTTCATATCGACCTGAGCATCATAACTACATTAAGTAAATATGAATGGGTGTTAATAAAGATTTTTGGCATCTGTTGGTAATTTGTAATAATGAACTACACCAACCACCCACAAGAGCAAATCATGACAACAGGAACAAGGAGATAATGAGGACAGCAAAAAAAATCAATAAGGAAACTGAGAAATCAGGTGAACTTCCTGTTAAAAGTGTTGCAACAGATGGTGTTTCATCAATAATCTCCTTTAAGAATGACCCAAATCTTGAGATTTTGGTAAAGACATCAACATCTCCATGGCTCAGTCTACTTTCACAGACTGTTACAACAGCAACCTGGAACCATGATGACTCTGACTTGCACAGCAATGGGCTGCCCTGACCTCCCTGTGGATATAAAACAGGATTCATGATCAGTGATCAACAAACACCAAGCCTGAAAGTATCAGTCCAAGCACATTTAGGATACAATTATAAATATTGTTTTTACCTCTTGAAGGTCCATGGTGTGAGTACAAATTTGATCTGAATCAAAAAGATTGCCACAACTTGCAACTTGAGTTTTCATGTTTTGAAGAACAGCACCTGTAGGTCATATTTGCAAATGCAACCAAAGATATTCAGACACTGCAATTATTTAAAACAGCAAACCCTTACCTCTGCTGTTGTTCTTGTTTTCCCAGCCTGTCACCAAACACTGACTACCAATGGGGAAAGACTTTGAATCACTAATGTCCAAACACACAGGCTGGATATAATTGTTGAAACTGACTGATTCAAACAGCTCCAATAGTGCAATATTGGAGCCAGTCATTTTGCTCACTGTAATGTTCAAAACACCCAAAGATGTCTCAAACTCTTCAGAACCATTTATGAGTCTAAGACCAAGAAACACATTCCATTCACTGGCATTTGGACTGGTGCTGTCAGGAGGATTGAAGACACAATTAAAAGACAAATCTCAAACAGCTCATATTTTAAAATTAAAAATTATAAATGCTGTTTGTGTACTTACGTAGAGAAGCATTGTGCAGTTGTGAGTATAACGTTGTCAGATATTAAGCTTCCTCCACATTTGTGTACTCCATTTTGGTGAAGACTTACCATCCAGGGCCAAGTTCCTTCGGGTACAGTGCTCTTGTCTCCTCCTGTGTGACTGTTCACGAGGGTGTTGCCACAAACTGACACTGAAAGAAGAAACAAAAAATGAAAAAAGCAAATGCTTTAGGTTCAAGGCTGGACTACTGTAATTCATTGTGATCAGGATGTCCAAAAAATCTCGGAAAAGCCTTCAGTTAATCCAAAATGCTGCAACAAGAGTACTGACAGGGATTAGAGACAGAGCATATTTCTCCTATATTTGCTTCCCTTCATTGGCTCCACCGTTAAATCCAGAATTGAATTCAAAATCCTTCTCCTCACATGTAAGGTGTTGAATAATCAGGCGCTATCTTGTCTTAATGACCTTATGGTACTGTATCACAGCATTAGAGTGCTTCGTGCAGGCTTACTTGTCGTTCCTAGCCTATTTTAAAGTAGAATGAGAAGCACAGCTCTCAGCTGTGAGGCCCCTCTTCTGTTGAACCAGCTTCCAATTTGGATTTGGGAGACAGACACTATCTCTACTTTTAAGATTAGGCTTAAAACTTTTCTTTTGATAAAGCAAACACTTAGGGCTGGATCAGATGACCCTCCTCCCCTCACCCCAACCGGTCGTGTTCCTCCCTGAGTCTGTTTCTGCTCCAGGTTTCTTCCTGTTAAAAGGGAGTTTTTCCTTCCCACTGACCACAGGTCTTGCTCATAGGGGGTCATATGATTGTTGGGGTTTTCTCTATTTTCTATTATTGTAAGGTCTTCACCTTACAATATAGAGCACCTTGAAGCACCTGTTGTTGTGATTTGGTGCTGTATAATAACACTGAATTGAATTACACATACAGAAAATTTGAAAACATTATATACTTATCCATATTCATTTATTGGTACTGAAAAACTGGAACCTGAGACTTACTTGAGGGTCTTGTTAGAAGACCAGGACAGGTGTAGCTGCTGTCAGGGTCCAGCCCGCTGGAGATGAACTGCACAAATCCTGGCCTATTAGAGCGAATGCGGGACTTGATCCAGGACTGGTAACGGGACACTCTGGAGTAGACTCCTGGCAGATTGGGCTGAGCACAACCAAAACCAAAACTTACAATTCCAGACTGGACCCAAACAGAGCCCTGTTTACTCACCATTGGACCTCCGGAGTCTCCCTGTAGAGATAAAGAGGACACATCTGAGAATCTTTGAAACACCTGATTATGTAACCAAATGAGCTGATGAAGCCTACCTGACATGAGTCTTTGCCTCCTGCCAGAACACCAGCACAGATCATGTTGTCTGTGACTGTGCCCACTCCATTCAGGCAGTTACACTGTCTGTTTCCCACAACTGGCACCTCCACTTCTTGCAGCGTTTGAGGGAAGGGTAAGGCCACTGATGGGAAGAAAGATGAGGAGCTGTTTACACACAAACCAATGAACCACAGAACACATGAACACTGAAACACCAACAACAGCCTCACCTCCCTCCTTGACTGCACCCCAGCCAGTCACCCAGCTATCAGTGCCATTGTTGAACACACTGCCACTCGCTGCCAGGCACACAGGTCTGATGTAGTCAGTGAATCTGACTGGTGAGGAGAGTCTGAGCAGAGCGATGTCGTTGTTGTTGGTCATACTGTCATAGTTTGGGTGCAAAATGATTTTGACAACATTTCTGGACACCTTATTTGGATTTGCACCCCGCAGGCTCTGAAGACCAAGAGAAACCGTCCACCCAGAAGGACTTGAACTAAAGTTATAGAAATGAAAAGAAAATATAGAAGTTTTGATGAAAAAACAAAACAAAACATTGAACTGTAAACATTTGTATTTATGCATGAGCCAGTATTTTAACATTTATGTTGATGAAATGTTTCAGGAATGTTGGCAGTTTCGGTATTCCCATTCTGACATTTGCCTTCCTTGACAAATATTAGTCAAAGCCCAGTGTTCTGCGATACTGCAGATTTGGTATCAATCTGATATCAAATAAATACAGGGCCAATACCGATGTCAGTACGTTTAACCTATATAGGCAGCTTTCTTAGATTCAAGTTTCTTGGTGTGCACATCTCAGAAGATCTCTCCTGCTCAAAGAACACAGCATCACTGGTCAGTAAAGCCTAACAACAACAACTCTACTTCCCCACATACTGAGGAGTGCAAGAGCTTCAACCCCCATTATGAGCGCCTTCAACAAAGGCACTGTTAAGAGTATCCTCACCAGTTGCATTACTGTATCTAATGGCTCCTGATTGGGTCCTGCCAGAAAAAGCTATATTGAGTAGTGAGAGTAATAGAGAGGATTGTGAGTGATTCGTTTCCCTCCCTCCAGGACATCTATTGCACTCACCTCACCCAAAAACTCCTCTGCATTACAGATAACTGGTAAATGGCCTGCATTTGTATAGCGCTTTTCTAGTCCATAGGACCCCAAAGCGCTTTACACTACATTCAGTCATCCACCCATTCACACACAGGCGATAGCAAGCTACATTGTAGCCACAGCTGCCCTGGGGCGCACTGACAGAGGCGAGGCTGCCGGACACAGGCGCCACCGGGCCCTCTGACCACCACCAGTAGGCAAACACGGGGTTAGTATCTTGCACAAGGATATTTGGCATGCAGCCAGGATGCAGCCTGGGATCGAACCACCGACCGTCTGATTAGTGGCTGACCTGCTCTGCCACCTGAGCTACAGCCACCCCACCCCATAACTCCACTCATCTGTCAAACAGCTTTTCCAGTTTTCTGCTATCGGGAAGGGGACTAATGAGCCTCTGCCCTGGAACCAGCAGGCTGAAAGACATCACCTTTGCTATTCACTGATTCCCCCACCCCACCTGCACTTGAACTTGTGCCCACAAACACAAAGTATCGATCGCATCGCGTTAGTATCGATTTGATATCAATGTCAGAGTTGATATCAGTACTATTGATATTTGGATCGATCTGCACACCTCTACCCTGTTCTAGCTGGATCAGTTTAGGCATAAAGATTAAACAGACGTTTGTGTTACACACCGAAAGAAGCAGTGAGCAGCAGACATCACCCACTCTTTGTTGATGAGGGAACCGCCACAAAAATGTTTACCAAATATCTGCATGCTGACCTGCCACGGCCAGTATCCAGGTGGAGCATCTTCACCTCCTACTATCCTGCTGCTGTGTGGAGCAGTGCCACATACTGAAACAAAGATCAGCAGGATCAAACTTCAGAAGCAACATAAATCATTGTGAAATATGGAAAACATTTTTTTCCTTGTTTGTAGTTGTATCGCTGATGAAATGAATTGTAATGTCAAAAACATAGATAATTAAATGAAAAATATAACTTTTATGAATTTTGTTTTTTTTTTTTTTACTCAGAGAAACTCTTATTTTTACCTACCATCAAGCTGAGCATTTGATTCTGGAAAGAAACACAACAGGATCAGTGATGTTCAAGAGAGGAAATCCTGACTTTATATTTGCATACAGTTATGTTACATGCAAATGTTGGTCTGACTTACCTGCAGACAGGAGGCTCACCAAAGCCAATAAATGAATCCACTTCCTTAACACCATTGTGTAACTGCACAGTTCTCGCGTGTCCCTCTTTTTATACTTGTGAGCCAGCTGTCAGTGAGTGGCAAATATATAAACCGTGTGTCACGTTTATATTTGCTCCTCCCACGTGCACACCCCACAGCCAGAACACTGAAACATTTCCTTCTTCCTTTAATTTCTGGCACAAAGACTACAGAACTCCAGTGATTTTTTTAATGTCCAGAGCTTAAAGACCAGAGTGCACTTTAAAAAAAAATTATGTGATTTTTTTTATGTCATTTTCCATGACAGACTTCTGCCCTTTTCACAGTTCAGTCATTCTTGCTACATTAATATTAATTTCAAAGTCAATGAAAAACCTACCCGTGGACTTCTCACTTTTAAGATTGGGATGAAAGGCAGCATGGTGGCACGGTGGTTAGCACTGTTGCCGTACAGCAAGAAGGTCCTGAGTTCAATTCCAACACCAGGCCGGGGTCTTTCTGTGTGGAGTTTGCATGTTCTCCCCGTGTTTGCGTGGGTTCCCTCCGGGTACTCCGGCTTCCTCCCACTGTCCAAAGACATGCAGCTTGTGGGGATAGGTTAATTGGAAAATCCAAATTGTCACTAGGTGTGAATGTGCGAATGAATGTGAGTGCGAATGGTTGTCTGTCCCTGTGTGTTGGCCCTGCGACAGACTGGCGACCTGTCCAGGGTGTACCCTGCCTCTCGCCCTATGACAGCTGGGATAGGCTCCAGCGCCCCCCGCGACCCTGAAAAGGATAAGCGGAAGCGAATGGATGGATGGATGAAATTCTGTACACGTGCCAGTTGTCATTGATGTGTCAGTTGTGTGTTTCGGCACCATGATTTACTATTTAGACATAAAATTATATTTTAATTACAAAATAGTTACTGGTGCTGTCAAGTGTCTTAATGACTAGCTAGTATCATGTTGCCATGATTTGACAACTATTCGCACTGTATTCGGAAACCATTATGACTCATTCCCTTTACACCCTAAAACTAAAATTGTTTATTGTCAATTTTTTTTCCTTGTCATGAATCATTCCATACTTCATGGGTAAAAAACAGGAACATGTAATCTTTAAATGTTTGTAAAGTATTCAGACTATTTAAAAAATCACCTTAAATTAAGTCACTGATATACTAAAACTACCTGAAATCAAAGATTTATACAGATGAAGTCATGTTAATTTATTTTGTAAGATAACCAAGCCACATGGAGGTGAAGAACAAATTACAAACCATGAGACCAAAGCTGCTGTCTGCAGAGCTCTGTAGACAGCAATAATAAAACAAACTTTTCTGATGAGGAATGCAATTAAATAACTGCACAGTTTACTTAAAATTTAATTTAGAACTTGTAAATAGCAAAACTTCACAGAATTATTAATTATGTATTTAATGTCATTTAAAGAAACTATACTATTATCATTATTGCATATTTTATAAAACAAAAATCTAGACATTTCTGTGATACAACTTGAAACTTTTATCCTGAGTAAACTGATTTACAATGTCAGTAAAACACTTGCAAAAACATCCCTCTGGGTTCTGTATGGAGGCCTGTCTGTAGGTTGCAGGTTAAGCAATTCAACTGAATATCTATAAGAAATTTTAGAACGATGTGTTAGATGAGAGAATATCTTTTGGAATACATGTCATCACTGCAGTAGAGCTTTAGAGAATTGGAAAATTAGTACTTTTAGTAAACTCTCTAATTAAACATGTTGACATATGTCATTGATAGAAATAAATAAGGATTAATATTAATATCTTTAGAGTACAACTCATCACTAATATGTTATCTGACAAAGATGGCATGCACAATAAACAAAACTACACATTCATCCAAGAGTTCATGTTGCACCTATTACTTTTATTATTGAATAAAACGAATAATATCTTCTGTCTGCATGTCCAGATATGCTTTTTGACTTTTTCATGACATTTTAGAACAACTGAGCATACTGTTTACTTTGTTAATATTTTTCTAGCTGGTTCTTGTTTAACTTCTGTTAACATTCCTGCTTGGAGAATAAGTAAAGTAGTTTGGTATTCATTCAGGTCAAAGCTGACTGACTCCACGGTCAATCGAGCTATCTAGTCAGCTGTTATAAACTGCCATCTTTTGAAACCTGGCCTAGGATGACACGGCAACATTATTTTAAATGACAATTTAAAGAGACAGTGATTTAAATTCTATAAAATTTAACACACTGAAAAGATATGCAGACAGTAAATGTTTAATATGAAGCTTTGGCTTACAGTAAGTTGGAGAAGAAAGATCTGTGTTCTCATATCTGACAGCATAATAATGTGTTTTATCAGTTCTCAGCTAAATCAAGAAACAGAAACAATTAAATGTCAGAAACTGAGGTGTTTGTTTCATAATTATTCCATTCAATAACAGTAAAATTATCGGTAGATTTTCACAGTTTACCATATTAATTTCCTTTGATTGTGTGCAAGTGATGTGTTGTATGAGGGAGGTGAGGGGAGGGAGGGCTGGTACATGTAAGAGTGGAAAGTAGAGGACTGCTCCCTGAAGCAGAGAACAAGCAAACAACTGGCTCTTTAGGCACTCCCATTCAGTAGTAGTGTTCATCTGCACACTTTTCACACCTTGGCTCATGTGATTAGGTAGAGGATCACCAGCGGGTCCTTTTGTCCCTCTTTGGGGGGAAACTCCCACTGGGTTTAAATCTGGGACTCTCCACCATTTGACCCTTAGAACTGAAGAAGCTTCTCGGATGAGAGGCGATTCACAGAAGTATATCACAGATCACAGAACTACATCAGGGTGTCTCATGCAGCACTTTCAGTGGGGTTGCATAGTTTATTTGACTCCTGATACCTGGCATCTTTTAGCTTTCACCAGCTCATCAATATCAGGCTTCACATCCTGAGCGGCAGCTAACTTCAGGATGTGATTCAAGTGCCTGTGCGTGAGCCTTGAGCGCAGTTTTGTTTTATTTATGCTCATTACAGAGAAAACTTGCTCACAAAGATACGTGGTTCCGAATATGCACAACAGTTTTGCAGCGAGGGCTGTCAAGTTGGGGTAACCTGGCAAGAGATTCTGATAGAATGTGTTCAAGCCAGCTGCGGCAAATTTGCCCTTCAAATCCGAGTCACACTGCAAGTCTATTATTTCAAGTTGGATACTGACGGGGATTCACGGTGAATGGTGAGCAAAAAACTTTGAAGTCTTTCTCCAGTTCACCAAAAATCTGAAATCGTTGCTCAAACTCTACTAACAGTCCCATTACTTTATCTTTAAACCGCTTCATATCTGCCACACTTTGGATCGTGCACACATTTTTCAGACAGGGGAAGTGGGCTGCATCACCACCAGTGAGCTGCATCTCCCACAATAACAGCTTCAACTTGAAAGAACGTATGCTGTCATAATACTGCGTGACAACTTTGTTGCCTCCTTGCAGCTGTTTGTTCAAGTTATTCAGGTGCTCTGTAACATCCACCATAAATGCAAGGTCCTGCATCCATTCTGCGGAATGAAATTCTAACAGTGGTTTGCCCTTTTCTTCCATAAACTGTTCAATTTCTTCTCGTAAATCAAAGAAACGCCTCAGCACAGCACCTCGGCTCAACCATCTTACCTCAGTGTGGTATGGCAGGCCATAGATGTGGTCTTTCTCTCTGAGAAGACTGTCAAACTGACGGTGATTGAGGCTTCTGGATCGGATGAAATTAACAGTTTGGATGACCACCTTCATGACGTTATCCATTTTCAGTGACTTGCAACACAAAGCCTCCTGGTGCAAAATACAGTGAAAAGTCCAAAAATCACGTCCTCCATTTGCAGATTGCACTTTATCTCTGAACTTTTTTACAACGCCTGCTTTCTTCCCGATCATTGAGGGCGCACCATCTGTAGCCAGGCTGACAGCGCGGGATCAGTCCACTCCGACCCTGTCCAGCGCGCCGATGAGTGCGGTGAAAATATCAGCTGTATCTGTACCAACTCCACGAACTCCTCGGTGACAGTCAATGTGTCATCAACTCTGCGGATGAAAATTGCCAGTTGTGCAACATCTGTAATGTCCGTGCCTTCATCAATTGCAACTGAAAACACAATAAATGACTTCAACTGGCTGTCCAAATCCGCTGAAAGATCAGAAATCCTGTCGGCAACTGTGTTTCTTGTCAGGCTGATATTTGCAAAGGCCTGGCGCTTTTCAGGGCACACAATCTCTAATGCCTTCATCATACATGTTTATATACAGGAGAAGTGTATCCTGAACCAAATTTCACCAAGGAAATCATTGGTGGAGAGTTTGCTTTTCTGGTTTTACTCACAACATGCCTACATAAGGTGAAATAGTCTGCATATATACAGTTGTGAAAAAGTGTTCACCCCTTTCTTGATTTCCTGTTTTTGTATGTTTGCCACACTTAAATGTTTCAGATCATCAAACAAATTTAAATATTAGACAAAGATAACACATATAAACACAAATTGCAGTTTATAAATGAAGGCGTTTATTATTAAAGGGAAAAAATCCAAACCTATATTGCCCTGTGTGTTAAACTGACCTGAAAGACTTGCTGTGGTAAATGAACTAAGTTTCTTGAAAAAGAATGTCTGGTTATCTGTTTTGGACCTCAAGCTGAAGCAGATTTGAGTTCTGCAGCAGGACAATGATTCAAAACACGCCAACAAGTTGACGTCTTAATGGCTTAAGAGAAACAAAAAGGACTTTGGAGTGGCCTAGTCAAAGTCCACCAAAGGGAATTGGATTTAATCTGAGGAAATTTTCTGAAGAAGTTTTTCAATCTGAGTTAAGATTGGCTAAGGTTGGCCAATAATCTAGGTCCTGAGCTGTGGTGCATGTGAGCCATGGCCAAGCATTGCAAGAGCAAGGGAACCTTTTAGCTGTTGTAACATAAAGGAACTTAAATGAAATTAAGGTTGTTCGTGAATCACAAATGTGTTTATAATTCCAGGGACATGTTAACTGTCTACTTTTGGCATATTAAACACAATGAAGCTCTGGTGGCTTGTTGAGTTTTGTGGGTTTTGTTGTAGCGGTGTATTACTTCCAAGTACAGTCATTTCTTTCTGGTTTAATGATTCAATATGTAAATCTTTAACTGGTTTAATGATCTTTAACTGGTTTAATGATTCAATATGTAAATCTGTCTGGCTTTTTGTAGCTAACTGAGTTTAGTTCTTGAGTGTATCTTGCATTTGGTTTATTTATTCAGTCTTTGTCTCCATGTTCAGTGTTTTTCTGTTGCTTCCTGTTTTACTTCATGTTTAACAGTGCTCAACAGAATAATTTATATTGGACCTTTTTAAAAAAAATAAATCTTGATGAAACCATAAAGAGCTGCATTTGATTAAATTTCCTTCTCTTAGATATGCCATTTAACACACACACACACACGCACACACATGCACACACACAGAAAGACTTACAAAAAACTGATGTGAAACTGGATGTGGTTATTATTATTGGGTGTTATGCTGGGTTGACAAGTTCATTTTTATCAGTGGTGCACACATGCAAAAGAAGTGACTTCCTGAAAAGCAGTTTGAACTAATAAGCAGAGGTGGGACCAAGTCATTGTTTTGCAAGTCTCAAGTAAGTCTCAAGTCTTTATCCTCAAGTCTCAAGTCAAGTCTCAAGTAATGTCAGGCAAGTCAGAGTCGAGTCTCAAGTCACTGGTGTAAAAGTCCGAGTCAAGTCACAAGTCTGAAACTTTGAATTTCAAGTCCTTTCGAGTCTTTAAAAAAGAAAAAAAAGAAAAAATAATATTGCAGTTATATGCTAAATGTAAATATTAGACCATGTAATTTTAAAATCTGTGTTTTTCTCAACACATGACAAAATAGTGAACTTAGAAAATATACACAAATTGTGAAATTGCACCTCTTTAAAATGCAGCTCAATTAAACCTAGCTCCAAGAATAATTTTCACCGACAGTTCTGAGATAAGCTGCATGTTATTCTTGGATGCGGTTGTAGGACCAGCTTTAAAATCGCATGACAAAAATATCATACACATTAAAAAAAACTGTATCACCAACGTAGCCTGTACAACATTTGCTAGTTAGATGAAGTCAGCTATCTCATCGTAGCATATTTATATGCATATTTATAATCATACGGTTCTTGGAGTGAGTGCATACACTCATGAAGTTTAGTAACTTCAGGTCACTGCAACAAGCCCAGGTACAGTTTACCGACGGATGGGTGCAGGACCTTGAAATGCACCGTGTAGAACGAAAGACCATCGTACGTATCATAAGTTTACCAGTCTCACAAATTGTCGTCATAAATACACATTCCTTAACCGTTTATTAATAGGACCTTTGAGCTCAACGGTAATTAATTAGTAGTGGAAATAATTTCTGGTACCCATCACAGAAATGGAGCAGTGACAATAATACTGTATGCTGTAATCGTACTGGGCAATTGGTGATACAAAAAACCTGTTTTATCCTGTGAATAAAAGTATATGTTTTTGTCAATGTACCATAATAACAGAAGCGAAACGCAATATTGTGTCAGGACAATTCACTATTTATGCACAATAAATAAAGGAGCATAGCGCGACAATTTCTGTTCAGCGCCAGACTTGCTTGTAACCTACATCAACAATTATGTTATGATAAAATACGTAATAACTACAACAGCAGACTGACCTTCGTGTAAATGCTTGGAGCAGACTAACCTGTGAGCTGGAGTGTTCTGGGACGTTATATTTGATCTTTGAATGGCTGCAATCCAGGCCATCCGTCGCGTCTTTGTTACTTCGGAAACATGGCTCGAACAATTTCTCTTCAACGACGTAATCCGATAACAACCGATCTCTTTACCCGTCGGCTTCCCGTGGCTGTCATGCGACCGGCTATTGCAGTTAATAATACAACGGCTTCTTGACATTTTTGTGTTTCTTTTTATCGCTGTGTAACTGATTTCAATTGAAAGCCTGCGTGCGCTAGTACCGCTTGCCACGAGTTCCCAGAATCCTTTGCGGTTCTACCCGTGAATGACGTCACATTTTCAATCTCTATATAATATGCATGTTAAATTTTATATTTGGGGTAAAATATCAAGTCTTTTCAAATAAACCGGTTCAAGTCCAATTCAAGTCCCAAGTCAATGGTGTAAAAGTCCAAGTCAAGTCACAAGTCTTAGAACATTTTTTCAAGTCAAGTCTAATGTCATAAAATTAATGACTCGAGTCTGACTCGAGTCCAAGTCATGTGACTCGAGTCCACACCTCTGCTAATAAGCATGCAGAGATGTAATAAGGCTTCAAAAGAACTAGAGCTGGCTGGTTAGTTATCCACCAGCCAGGCAGCATTCAGAGATAAACTGAAGATGTTTTTCTTAATAAAGGAAAGAATTTGCAATCATCCACTTAGAGCAGGGTAGAATGGAAATTTATTGTTTCTGTACATGTACAACAAATTGTTGTACTCTGGTCTTTTAGGCTTGTTGGTGTTGCTGAGCATTGATATGCACACTGATGCCTGATAGAAATGACAAAGTACACACATCACTTGAGCAAAACAACAGATACTTGTGTTTTAAAAAGTCACGTAAAAGGTTTTTATTGAAACAAAAGTGAAAAAAAGCAAGTAGCTCTGAAATGTCATAAAGTAAAAATTAAAAAGTAACTGTATGGATGTTGCTTGGACATTTACCATTTTTTGTGCAAAGTTAACTGAATGTCTTTATTAATATTATAATAAAATAATATCTCCTACTACAGACTTTTTCATCATAAATTATAATGAGCGTAAACGGGCAGAGAAAAACAATGGCAATAAAAAAATCGATCTATTTGCTGTTGCCTACATTGCAGATGTTACTGCTCTAGCCAAATCTGACGTGTGTCGTCTGGTAGGGTGTGAATAAGTTTCATGTAGCAGTGTGACTTGTGAACCAGTGTTAGAAATGCATGTAATCAGAGCAAAGAGAAAGCCACACAATTTCTCTATGGTTGTTCTTACCAGAGGTCACTTTGTGTATGAATTGTGTTTTTATCATTCAATTGTGGACTCATCTTTTGTAGCTTTAAAAATCTGGATGACAACATGTTAAAAGTATTGAAGAATCACACTTTTTTCACCATAACAAGTTTGAAATTACTTCACTTCCCTCCTGTGAAATGTTAGATGGTTTGATATACACTACAGTCAGTAGTCAGTAGCATCCACATTTACACAGGAAAATCAGGCTACATTCACACTGCAGGTCTTAATGCTCAATTCTGATTTTTTGATCAAATCCAATTTTTTTGTCTGGTTGTTCACACTGCAAATAAAATGAGACAGCAAACGCGCTCTAGTGTGAGCGGTTTATGACCCTCAAAGCGGCCCGCATGCGCAAAAGAAGACGTCACACACAACACGCTCTGTTTACGGAAGTAAAAATGGCTAGAGCTAGTAGGTGTTGTTGCAGCAGTCTATCAATTTCTGCACACTCATAACCGACAGAATTTTGACAAATTAATTAGAGAAAGAAGGACACTGTGAAAAAAAGAGACCCTGTGCTTTAACAATGGCTTTGTTTGGAGCAGTGGCTGCTACCTCCGCGCAGCTTGAATAGAATTGTCTCCCCATATGCTAATCAAGTCCAAAACCTCAGTTTCTGTCCATACCCATATGGAAAAGATATATATAAATCTTATAAAGTTTTATCTGTCTTGTATGAAACGTGTATGAAAAGCATACACGATTGAAAACAGATATAAGATCCCTTGAAAAATCATATAAATGAAACTTGGATGTTTTGGATACTTACTAAAACAATATATGAAAGTAATGAGAAAGTGGCCACTTTCATGAGTAAATCATATAAGCCTTATATGATTCACTACATGAAGTAGGCCACATCTTATGCAAGTCTTTTATAAGTTTTTACTATTTCTTTTCCATATGGGTTGACTCGCTCCGTCTCCAGTTTCCGCCACCATGATTTCTCGTTTGTCTACTCCAGCACTGATAATTGGCTTCCGTCTTGTGTCAGTGATGTAAAAGAAGGATTTAATGCGACATGACCATTCAAACAGCAGTCGCTTTTTAAAACATCAGATATGTATCGGATTCAGTACCACATACAAAAGTGACCTAGGTCGGATTTGAAAATATCGGACTTGTGCTGTTCAAACTGTCATACCATGATCGGATATGGGTCGCATGCAGTGTGAACGCAGCCTTAGTTAAACTCACCAGGTGTGTGTGAACAGTATGGTTGTAATTATGTATAGCATGTATGAGCACTTGCACTCACACATTAAGTATAATCACAGCAATCTAAACAATTTTTAAATTTTTTTTAATTTATTTATTTTTATTTAATTTTAATTTGTTTGTTTTTTTCATGGAAAGCCAAACTGAGCCGAATTGAATTGTCAAAGTTGCCTGCCCGCCCAAATCATATGGTCTGCTGCTGTGGCCTCTTCTTCCTCTCAGCCTTAATTCATCTTTCTCTATCTTTGACTGAAGTTATCTCAAATTTATTTCTCTTCCAGTTAAACGCAGCAGCTGCAGCTTTAACTAGCTGAGGAGTGTGACTGCGGCAAACTGCACAGAAAATTTGTGTAATTTCTGATGTTCATTGGGCTGTTTTCAAAGTTACATCTAAAATTACCTGCCACTTAAAAAGTTAAGCTAAGCTAATATGAACACTGCTGAATTTCCTTCTTCACTGGTATTAGTTTAAGTCTGTTGAGCATTTGACGTGTCGAGGAGTTAAGTGCTAATGGAACTAGCTAGCTATATACTTGCTAGATATAAAAGTACCACAACCACAACTTCCTGACACTTTTACCCTGTAGAACAGTGTTAATAGTGTTGTAAATAATGCATAAATGTTTTTGGCTTCTTTTATCTCTTTGTGTGCCATAATAACTAATGATGAATACATCATTATTGTATTCATCATGCATCATCAGTGCTTCTTCCCTAAAAGTCTGTTTGATTTTTGAAACCGAATTTTATGTCAGTTTGGAGCAACAATAACTGCACATAAGAATCTTAAACCAAAAGCAACACGCTTGAAAAAGTAAGGAGTAGAAACTACATTTGTTTTCAAATCTGGCGAGTAAAAGTAACTGAAACTACAGATACCTGAAAATTCCGCTTGAGTACTGTAATGAAGGACTTGTACTTTGTTACTTCAACTGCTTAATGCTACAGTCTACCTGAGCTCATTCTTTTGTCATGAAAATGTACCTGTCTTCTGATGGCTGCTTCCAGCAGGATAACGCACCATATCACAAAGTCCAAAACATTTTAAAATGTCTCCTGGAACATGAAAACGAGTTCACTGACAGAGGCGAGGCTGCCGGACACTGGCGCCACTTGGCCCTCTGACCACCACCAGTAGGCAAGTGTGAAGTGTTTTGCCCAAGGACACAATGACCGAGACTGTCGGTCTTGTCGGAGACTGTCTTTGAAGGGAATAAATGCCCTTTTACATGCCAACCCAGCGTTTTCCTTCATCACCACTAAGGAAAACAGTCTGTGGTCGTCCGAGTTTGGTGATTTTTGGTTCACAGGACTACGTG
The DNA here is from genome assembly GCF_057381845.1 of Rhamphochromis longiceps. Taxonomy (NCBI): domain Eukaryota; kingdom Metazoa; phylum Chordata; class Actinopteri; order Cichliformes; family Cichlidae; genus Rhamphochromis; species Rhamphochromis longiceps. Next base: position 18,747,189 of record NC_140564.1, on the reverse strand, counting down.
TTTAATACAGGGACTTCCACAGCCTTTTCAACAGCGCTGCGGACGCGGGGGGGGGGGGGGCAGTGTTTTGGAAATGACAGTCTTCATTACAAAGCTTTCTTCGTTATGAATTAGCATACATGTTTTTATTGAACATTTGCAGAACTAGCAAAAAAAACCCACAAACTCTTGTAGTTCACATAAAGTCAGAGATAGAAACGACAAGGAGAAGGTGCATCTAGTACAGGTAGAATTGCTGCAAAAACCCACAGAGCTCAGCAGCCAGCAACAAATTCTGGATCCTTTGCTTTTAGTTAGCAATTAGCATTAGCAGCACATCCTGCCGATGTGAAAGGACTTTTATGCTGCGCACTGTGACTCACAGCAATGGTCCCGGGTCAGCCCTGACGTTGTGTTAAACTAATCCTAAAGTAATAATGGTATTCCTAACCACTGACATACCACAACTTTATCCTTTCAACAGCTGCTGAAAGTAAGGGGACCTAACTGCTATCGGATATTTATATAGAGATTACCCTTCAAGGACCTGCAGTTCAAAAAATTCCCCCTCCGACAGCCAAACCCATCTGTTCTCTGATTGGATTGTTTAATTTGTGATTGACATGACATTGACCAATCAGCTTAAAGTAAGAAAAATAGGGTCAAAATTTGTAGTTGTAACTTGCAGGGTTTTTTTGGGCTAAGTCCACGCACAAATCTTTTTTACACATACAAATCTTTTTTACGCACGCACAAATTTTTTTTACACATACAAATCTTTTTTACACATACAAATCTTTTTTACAAGTACAAAACCGATTTACAAGTACAAAATATTTATGACCACATTTTGAGCCCATAGATGAGTGCCATTCAAAATTTCCTCAGAAGTCAATGTGGCATATGATTGCATTAGCAATAAATTTAATAACGCTCTATATCAACAGCTACACACTATATAGAACAACTTTATAGGATTATATTTGTTCGCAGATGTTGGCAGCTATCAGCGAATAGTTATCAGCTATTTTGAAACAAAAAAAAGACACTTTTTATCCATAACAAGAACTCCATAACAGCAAATGAACTGTACAACAGAAAATGCAAATGCTATTTATGGTCTCCTCACAACAATGATAAGAAAAATAAACTGGGCCAATATGGCATGTTTGTTAATACAGAGACACAAGTCTACGAGTGTCCAGCATTCAGACGGCTACCTGAGGACACTCATGTGAGAGAAAATCTGCTCACACAGACATGTAGAGCCAAGTACTGTCAATAATGCTTCTGCAATGTTCTGAAGACAGTTAAACTTGTCAGGTAGTGATGTCCAGCAGGTGAAAATGCAAGCTCCATGAACACGCACAGCTATGGATTCCAACTTCGTTTGTAGTTCTGCAAACTTTGACCCCCACAGAGTCGAGCTTTTTGGTTCAATCAGGTGCACTTCGATGTCCTCTGTGTCCAGCCAGTTAATGCAAGACAAATCCAGCTGCTCATTAAAGCTTTCTGGTTTGATCAGAAAAAAATACATTGGTCCATACACCTGAAAGTCCCAAAAACAAATTGTGAATTCTGTCTCGAGTCTTCGGATGTATCCATGTATATACGTGGTGCTGATGCTGATGAGTGGACAGCTCCTGAAGCATTTGAAGTGTTGGAATGTGGAAATGTCAACGTCGCTTGGTGTGGCAGCAAGAGGTGGGGATGGAATAAATACTCAATTTAAAAGACAATGCCACCCTGTGAATTTCACCCAGAGAATACTGGATCTAAATAATGCTAATTACCAGGAAGACACTAAGATCCATTATACTCAATATACTGTTTTATCAGTGATAAAACAGACAATTTATTAATAATGATTTAAAACAGCATATAAAAACACGAGCCGAGGCTTGCCAGTGGAGGGGCAGGGATGCCACGCACAAAAACAGCTCAAAAAGAAAAGAAAACTCACCAATACACAAGTGCAGCACACTATCACACGCTCACACTAATAAACTAAAAATGCAGGTGTGTAACACTCAAAGGATCCCACAACCAAGGCACCCCGGTCTCCTCCACGTCAGGCCCTCCACATCTGAATAAAAGAAACAAAGAAAATTTTAATATATTCCAAAAAAAATAGTTTGCACACACTGGGGTTAGCCCAACTGCAGGAACACACTGGTGATCCGCAACTCGATAAAGGGCCTCCTACCGGTGGTGTAACAAAAAAAATAAACTACAAATCAAAACAACCGAACATACAAACTAAATAAAACCTTAAATCTAGAGCAGACGGAGTTACCGTATTACTCCAATTTGCTGTCCGCCCGACTACTTTAATTTAACAATTCAGTCTATCAACATGCACGCCAGCTGACTCCCGTAGCCGGCATGTATGTAGCCGCTGTCCACGCTGACATCCACTCTTAAGAGGCTGGCAGCAGCAGGGAAAAATAACCCTCGCAAACGGAAACAGACGGTAAAAGGCAAAGCAGCAGCACTTCTGTTAGCGTAGCATAGAAAACCGTAGTGACCTTGCTGTAAAGCTACTGGCTGCCCTCTAAGGCCCACACTTCCTGCAATACATAATAAGCGTTTACTATAAAACAACAATAAAAGGCAGAGATCACAACGAAGCTGAGTTACGTACCAATTAAACGGCGTCACTCAATTCATGAACAGAGTGGCCCATAGGAGGCTTCTACAGCTATGACCTATAAACAACACTGGTTTACCACAGCTAAATAATGTACGCACAGCACCAAATACACACATACCAGCCACGATGGAGGCTTCAGGAAGGAAATCCACGGGTGATCTCTGTAACACGAACACCACAATCAACACAAGTACTGCCAATTCAGGCTGAGGCAACAACGACATGTACGCAGCTCCTACCTGCAACACCGGGCGAAGTCAGGTGACCGAAAGGAGATAACAGGTACGCGATTCAGGGGTGCTCAGATGGCTGCTCCTATTTATACTAGCGCCCCCTAATGCGCCTGACTGAAAGTGGGATGAACCAAGACATAATATTCATCCTGCCACATTGGAAAAACTGCCAGCTAGCAACGTCCCTCTCACCAGTAGGCTAAGTGATTTTTAGCCAATTACAAGTTGAATCTGGTAATTGGGGGTTGTTAGCTAAGATACCGTCATTAAGAAGCAGCACAACTAATGGGTCTATGGGAGCTAATTTGCGATGTGCACCGCTGGCACGGCCATTTATTTTTTAATTCGCCTTCTCAGATTAATTCACCGCGTGTCTTACCCAGGGCTGGACTGGGACAAAAAAACTGCCCAGGCATTTTGACTAGAGACCGGCCCACCAGGTGTTATAGGAAAACACTCTTGTTGGTATATCTATGATTTCTATACATTTTACGTCAGATAAAAACTTTGGTTGTAAGATTCAGATAATTATTTATTAAAAGCTAGACATTTTAAAAATGAGAGTAAGAAAGAAAAGTATTTCTTTGTGCCCCCCTTTCCCTGTTAATGTCCTACCTGGCCCCTTGGCAAAACTTTGCTAGACCCGCCCCTGCACAGTTACCATCTGTCAGCTACTTAGAAAAGGATCCTGGTGTTATTTGTCTCTCAGAAACAGTTCATAACTTCCCTTCAACTCATTCAAGGTAAACCTGTTTCTCATCACCTGTTCAGCTCTGATGATTCAGTAAGGACATCTCCTGGTTTCATCTTCATGTTTCCCTCTCACCACATATCCAAACCGCTATCATGACCAGCAGCTTTTACAGCTGTGGCTCCAGCAAACATCAGCTGATACTAGAAATTAATATTAAATAAATTATAACAACAGCTGATCAAGCTTAAACGTGCTGCCATTGTTTAGTGCGACATCCGCTGGTTTCCTCTTTCTGGTGCAAAGTGGGCGATAAATAAGCAAGAGAGAAAAGCTGATCAGTTTCATCATTGATCAGTTTCGTGATTGAAGTAGCAAAAGGAGAGGGAGGGGGGAGAATGAGAGAAGAAGAAACAGCTGTGCAGTGAAAAGACGCAGAATTACTTCAGCTTTGTGTCTTTTTCCATTCTAGCTGAAGTACAGGACAAACTGTGTTCCTTTTCAGCTCAATACGTTTTCTCTGAATGCGGGACGATTCCGTCTTTTACAGAATGGTTGGCAACTCTACTAACTAACCTTATGAATAAAATAAAGTTCACTATCAGTAACATCATAGCACCCGCCCAGCTGTATAGAAACTCCATCATGCTAGCTAGTACGCAGTACGAGTTATTGTAACTGACTGTAAAAAGTCAGCATAACAAAAATAAACTCTACCTAAACTTGGTTCCTATCTGACCCAGATAGACTGCAGGTCATAACTTCTTACGTGAAGTTCAGGCCCATAAAAACAAAAAATCACCATCGGCAAATGCCCGGTTTGCCTGATGGCCAGTCCAGCTATGGTCGTGCCATCAGTTAACCCAACCCAGGGTTGCCGACTCCTGTGCTAAAGTATATAGTTTAGGCTGGATCAGGTGACCCTGAATCCTCCCTTAGTTATGCTGCAATAGGCATAGGATGCTGGGGGATTCCCATGATGCATTGAATTTTTCCTTTTCAGTCACCTTTTTCACTCATTATGTGTTAATAGACCTTTCTGCATTGAATCATATCTGTTATTAATCTCTTGTCTCTCTTCCACAGCATGTCTTCTATCCTGCGTTCCTTCTCTAACCCCAACCGGTCGCAGCAGATGGCCGCCCCTCCCTGAGCCTGGTTCTGCTGGAGGTTTCTTCCTGTTAAAAGGGAGTTTTTCCTTCTCACTGTCGCCAAAGTGCTTGCTCAAAGATTGTTGGGTTTTTTCATTTTCATTTGATTGTTGGGTTTTTCTCTCTATCTATTATTGTAGGGTCTACCTTACAATATAAAGCACCTTGAGGAGCCTGTTGTTGTGATTTGGCACTATATAAATAAAATTGAATTGAATTGAATATACTGGCCACACATTTGTATATAAGCTGACCATGTAAACTTGAAATTAAGTTTCTTAAATAAATTAAAGAGCTGAAATATTGATGGAAACATGAGATATGTGTGTAAAACAAATCTAGCTACTAGAGGAAAATATATTAAAACTATTTTACAGCATGAGATAAATGCTATCCTGGATTTGGGTTTTATTCAGGGTTAGAGAGTTTAATGTCTGTGTGTAAATTTTATTAAAAATCAAGTTTAATGACATTTTAATAAAGTCAGCAAAACATTATGCATAGTATGAGGACTCAAACAAATTTGTCAACAATCATAGGTGGGGGATGTATTTACTGACCGTTATGCCAGAAGAGAACTGCACACCATTGCATCGTCTCCCTCAGTCAAACACGTCTTTCAAGTGAAGAACTTTGACACACTTGAAGTAATAAGACACATTCTGCAGGACAAAATTTTCTCCATCGAAGGTACAAACATTTTTTTATTGTTACAATTTTCTTAAAGTAAATGTAAATGTTCGAAAAATGAAAATAATTACATTGTATTGAATGCTACTTTGAGCTGATCACTTATTTACAAGGATTTTATTTCACATTTATTACATGGATTTGCGTCCTTCTTGAATTGAAGCAGTAAACGTTCATTTAATGTGTAAACTGCTACACTAAGAAGAAACTAAATCACCACATTCTATTAACTTTATTGTATTTTATTCATTAAAGTCACATTTTAAATTAAACGTAACTGTACATTTGTAAAATGAACAATAAATGCTCACTTTTATAATAAACTGTAAAAACATCATTTAAGATAATTAATTGAAGCATAATGAAAGAATGAACCTGTAAAATTTTATTTGTTGTATTGTGTCTCTCTTTTACCTTTTTGTTTATTTTTCTGTTACAGGATCTCAAAGCAGTGGAGAGTCACTGGAAATGGAAATATCTCAAGAGGGATTCAGTGCAGTTCATGTGCCTGAGGTAATTAAAACTACCTGAAAATCACCAGACAGTTTAGTCATAGAAAGAAAGATTCACATGTGCCTTTGTGGCAGTTTTTATGGCCTAAAGGCAAATAAACAGTTAAACACAGTCCGGATTTTAAGTGAAAATAAATTGTATTTTAAATGTATTTTCTGTCTACACTGTAGGGAATTCAGATGTCTATTGTTGGTGCAAACCAGTGGAAGGGAGGCTACGTGCAATACACAACAGGAGGCCAGAAGGTGAAAACATATGAGGATGTGTCTTTGGAGCCTGACAGTTATCTTGGTAAGAATATTACAGCTTTGACAATCTAATTCATACAAATGTGTTCATGTATATAAACAGCTCTGCTGTAATTCTGTCATGTAAAACACACCAATGAGTTTGAAAAATGGGCACAATTTAAAAGAGGAGACTTAATCATTTTTCTCATTTTAAATACCTAAATTCTAGGTTACTCAGTGGCAATTGCTAAAACTCAAAGCAGCTCTCTGACAGTTGTTGGTGCTCCAAGATATAAACACAGAGGAGTTAACAGTCGCTGTTAACAGAGAAAACTTTGAAAATCAAATAATTGAGCCCTTGGCATCACAGGTATGAATTTGCAGCATGACAGATCTGAATGACCTTGTAAATAATATATAAATTATTTTTCTCAAATAAAAGAATAATAATGTGTTCCTTACACAGTATCAGACTGGGGAATATTTCGGGGCAGAGGTGTGTACCATGGGCACAAATGATGATGACATCACTGATCTAATCTTCATATCTGCTCCAATGTACATGGAGCCTGATAGAGAGGGAAGAGTTTATGTTTGCAGATTAACTGGTTTGGTAAATCACAGTTTCATCTAATCCAATTAAATTAATCGTTTTATTTGTCAAATTTTTATTAACTATAAAATATTCACTCTCCTGCTTTTAGTTTGTGGAGTGTAATTTTGATGATCCATTAGTACTAAGAGGACATGCAGCTGTCAAAGGAAGGTTCGGCTCTTCTCTTGCTGTGCTGCCTGATCTAAACTCAGATGGATTCAGGGATTTGGCAGTTGGAGCACCTTTGGAGAATAATGGTGAAGGCAGCGTCTACATATTTAATGGTGAAGGAGGAGGAAGAATCAGTCCTACTTACTCACAGGTACACAACATCAAAGAACTCACAATGATACAATACAATACAATACAATACAACTTCATTTGTATAGCACATTTAAAAACCAGTGGTTCACCGAAGTGCTTCACAGTCATACAATAAATTAGAGATAGGAACAATAACAGGGTATAAATACACCAACGCAGTGTAAAAAATAAAAGAAAATACAAAACACAACTTGACTAAGAGGTTATTCAGCAATAAAGTAAAATGATTAAAACTACATAAGGGAACATCTGCAGGATACCGACACTAACCAGGGAAAGCTAGATTGAATAAATGGGTTTTCAATCAGGATTTAAAAGGCTGAATCGATTCGGATGCACAAATAGCAGTAGGATGATAACTAAAATCATCTACCACATAAATCCAATATCTATACAATCTACAGTTGGAATACTGAGGTAAGTCCAAGATAGTGTAATCATACATTACTGTTGTCTATGATAATTCTACAGTATTTGTTGATATACACATTTACAGAATGCATTAATGATCAAATATTTAGGTACATTTTAAAGTTTATTATTATAAGAATTGCAAACAGATTTTTAAAATATCATAATTATATTGTATTTCATAAAAACATAAATAATTTATTTTAAATTATTACATAAATCATTAACTATCTATCTTCTGGGGTATATTCTCAGCAGCATATTAAACATTTCAGGTCCCCATAAGGAGAATCATGTGCTAACCGCTGTCTAAATGACTCGGGTAAAGTTTGTAGCATGCGTGCTTGTTGTTTTTGTCTGCTTCCACTTGTCTTTGCACTAGGATCATGTCGTAAATGTGCAGTCATATTCGTTGTGTTCCCACTAGTGCTGTCAGCGTTAGTCTCGTTAAAATGACATTAGCGCCATAACGCGGCAAATCTCCGTTAACAAGTTACCGCGTATCGCCCCGTGCATGGGGCTGGACGGCGTCAACACGTTAACGAGCTAACTGCGCTAACGCACTAATTCCCACCAATTGAGCATTGCGTGGCACATCCGACATAATGTTTTACTTTTGTCCATGACGCGCTTACCTTCAGGGTCATGCTTCACATGAAAACCAAAATCGTTCCAAAGGCCAGATATGAATGAGGGTGGGGGAGGTTCAATTTCGGGTAGCGTTGAGGCAGTGGCCATGTAGCAACGAGCTTCTGTCTCGCTAGCTTGCGCTGCGCTCAGTGAATCTGCGCTTGACAGTGCAGCCTAGGCGGAGTAGTCGAGCGTAGATCCAATGAGCTCTCAACACAGACAGCATCATCAGAAGAGAAGTTGATAAAATAAATTAAAAATTTTGTATTGTTCGATACATCTGCGTACCGAACCGAAAGCACTGTATCGAACGGTTCAATACCGTATAATATATATATATATATATATATATTTAAAAAAAATTCCCTGCTCGCCCCTGTGGGTGGTTAATCCTTCAAGCTCGGGTCCTCTACCAGAGGCCTGGGAGCTTGAGGGTCCTGTGCAGTATCTTAGCTGTTCCTAGGACTGCGCTCTTCTGGACAGAGATCTGCGATGTTGTTCCCTGCATCTGCTGGAGCCACTCGCCTAGCTTGGGAGTCACTGCAACTAGTGCTCCGATTACCATTGGGACCACTGTCACCTTCACCCTCCACATCTTCTCGAGCTCTTCTCTGAGCCCTTGGTATTTCTCGAACTTCTCGTGTTCCTTCTTCCTGATGTTGCTGTCATTTGGAACAGCTACATCGATCAACAAAAAATGTTTCTCAAGTTGTCTTGATCCATGCTCAATCATCCAGCGTTCAGCAATCCTCCCAGTGTAATGTCAATGTAATGTCACCATGTTAGCACGTTACTCTGCAGTTGATAAATCTACAGATATTTCTGCAGTTACCTGTGCTGTCAAAGGCATACAGGCTGATTCATATCCTGAAAAACTGTTGACTGAAACCTGGCCTAGGATGATGCAGCAACATTATTTTAAATGACAATTTAAAGAGACAGTAATTTAAATTCTTCAAAATTTAACACACTAAAAAGAAATGCAGAGTGCAAAGGTTTAATATGAAGCTCTGTTTTACAGTAAGTTAAACAAAGAAGATCTGTGCTCACATATCTGCTCACATCGCACTGTGTTTTTATCAATTCTTAGCTAATCAAGAAACAGAAACAATTAAATGTAAGAAACTGAGGGGTTTGTTTCACTATTATTTCATTAAATAACAGTAACATTATTCATAGATTTTCACAGCTTACCATATTAATTTCCTTCAATTGTGTGCAAGTGATGTGTTGTATGAGAGAGTGGGGGAGGTAGGGCTGGAACATGTAAGACTGGAAGGTAGAAAACTGCTTCCTGAAGTAGAGAACAAGCAAACAACTGGCTCTTTAGGCACCCCCATTCAGTAGTTAGGAAAATGTAAGCTTGGAACCCTCAATGACAATGTTCTGTGGTGATGGACTGAGCAGTGAAGGAAAGTCCCCCCAAAAAAGTTTTTTTATTTAACTTTTTAAGACCTCCCATATGGAAAAGAAATAATAAAAACATATATGATTTACTCATGAAAGTGGCCACTTTCATGAGTAAATCATATATAAATCATATAAGGCTTACATGATTTACTCATGAAAGTGGCCACTTTCTCATTACTTTCATATATATTTTTTTAGTAAGTATACAAAACATACAAGTTTCATTATATAATTTTTCAAGGGATCTTATATGTGTTTTCACTCTTGTATGCTTTTCATACAAGTTTCATAAAAGACAGATAAAAACTTTATAAGATTTATATATATCTTTTCCATATGGGCTACCATAGAACCAAGTCCACCAGAGCTTATATTATATTTTTACATGCTGTAGTGCCATTTTTGGGAGCATTTCAAGTTGCTATACATCAATACAACCATTATAGCCCAAATTTTAATAATATGTCTGCATTAAGTGCATAGCAATTACATAAATTGCAAAAAAGTGCAATAAACTACAAAAAAATTGAAAATCGTTTTTGTTTTTTTAACATATATTTCTAGTTAGAGAAATTTAAGAGGCTTATCTCTCAAAACTGTAAATACAAAAAAGTTGCACAAAATAGTTTCCCACCACCGGAAATTTATTTTGAGTGTCTTCATAGTTTTATTTTTGAAATACACCAATTTTTATATACTGCAGGAAAAACGAAAATAAATATTATAATGCAAATTTGCAAAAAAGCAGCATATGCATCAAAATAAACTATTTCCAGCAGTGCAATATGAGTCCTAAGCATCCCAGAAACGACACAGAAAGTCATAAAGTCAAAGATAACTTTTAATAACACCAGTATAGGCTCATGAGGCCCTGGTTGGGTTGTGGACAGTGGTTGTGCTTTTGTAATGTTGAGGTATTGACAGCTACACACTGAGGCTTTGAGCCTCAGTCCTGCCAACATTTTATTCTGTAAAAACTAAATTTTCACTGCTTTTATGGCCTTTTTAGTGGGAAGAACATTTAAAACATTTAATGATTTAACAAATCTTTTAAATCCTTTGTCCTCCACAATGCTAAATGGCTGGGAGTCCTTAATCACCATGCTAACCAGGTCTTCATCTATTTGAGATTGTTCTCCTGAGGAAAGACAGCACTATATAAATATAAATATCACACACGTAACTTATAACAGTTGTATAATATTGTTATATCATTTAGTAACATTACGGCATGCTATATTATCATGGCATTTGATGGCTCACCTGGTCTTGCTCCACAATCGGTGTTCCCCTTATTCTCATGCAAAGCTCTGTAGTGCCTAAGCATGGATGAGGTGTTGTTATATCCCAGGGGCCCGTTCTTCGTACGTCGCTTACTACATCCAAGATCAAATGACACATCCAAGACCAAATCATCGCGCTAACCATGAGCTCGCTAATCCGGTTCTCCGAACACACCTGCTGTTGACGATCAGTACAGCTGGATGAAGTAATGTGAGATCACTGGGTGTCGTAAAAGGGGCTACGCATCGATAGTAGAAACATTGATCGGCAACCCTCTGATTGGTCGGCGAAAATGTCGAAGGAGCGCGCTCGGTATTTTTCGGCAGCAGAGCAAGAACTCTTGAGTGAGGGATTTCAGGAGTTTCAGAGTTTAATCAGAACGCAAGGGAACACTGCAAAGGCTGCAAAAGCAAGGAGAGAGGGCTGGCAGAAAGTTGCTGACAAATTAAACTCGGAAGTAATTTAATAATAACAATAATAATGGAGTGGATTTATATAGCGCTTTTCAAGGCACCCAAAGCGCATGACAATGCCACTATTCAGTCACTCTCACATTCACACACTGGTGGAGGCAGCTACGGTTGTAGCCACAGCTGCCCTGGGGCAGACTGACAGAAGCCAGGCTGCCATATCGCGCCATCGGCCCCTCTGGCCAACACCAGTAGGTGGTAGGGTAGATTTATCATATCACACTATATTATCCAATATTATATTACATTATATTATATTATAATATGTTATATTATATCCCCTTTCACATTAGAGCCACAACAGGACCCACTAGAACATGGGAACAAGTAAAAGTGAAATATAAGAATATTCTACAGAATGGTAATATTTATCACTTATATTGCTTTTCGTCTCTTGGAAAGAGACCCTGGAATAATCTGTTTGTTTGTTTATAACAGCAACCAAGAAAAGGGCAGAGCAAAAAAAGACAGGTGGTGGTCCTGCACCCCCTCGTCAACAAGTTGGTTAAGTAAATAATACCCTCACGGGAAAATCGATATCTCTCAATGAGCACACTGTCGCGCTGAGCTAAAGGATCCTGTCTGCCCCGCAATATACGCTGAATTCTGAAAACTCTCCTTATCAATCTTGCACCTTCCGCAATGGGTGGCTCGCGTAAACGGACAGGACATGGCTGCGACAGGCTTCCCAAATCCACCTTCGCTTTTATAGCCGTGGTCTCTCATCTTGATTACACGAAGTAATTTACAATTACTACTCTGAAATATGAATTACATCTGTAATAATCACATACATGTAATAGAATGTTAATAGTACATTTCCCTTTTTTAGGAAATGACCTGTATGTATCTGTGTGAAATCAATAAAAGGATCAAGTGCTGCATTATCTTCAGTTACATTGATGTTATTTATTTATCGTGAAACAGTGGTGGAATATCGCTGTTGCTTTCGTATAAATGAAGCGGACATACCTGCGTAAAGTAAACCTGCTCCCGAGCAGGTTTACGCTTATGGCTCTGTTGCTATGACAGCAAGTCCCGGATGAGCTTCGGGGAACCGAATGATCCAAGATCACGCGAAATCGTCAACAATCAAATCCAGCTAACTTACTTAGCGAGGTACGAAGAACGGGCCCCAGCTCCCTGGCACATAGCAAACACTTCACCTTGTACAAAAGTAAAGCCGCTTAACATAAATTGTATTGCACCATCAGTATTGTGAAAATACATCTTCTGTAGAAATTTGCATACCTTGTTGGGAGGAATAAAATCCCAATGTTCCCACACAGGGGAGGACATCCTCCTCTTCTTAGCTGGCTCCATTCTCTCCTGGCTTTCTCTCCTCACTGTCATAAACCTCCAAACTCTCTCCAAACTGTCTCGTCTGTCTTCACGTGGTACAGCCGGGCAGCGAGGCTTTGGACGTCATCATTTTCAGCTCCTCCCATAAATGAAGCAAACCTCGATACGCGCATCGCGGAAATGCCCCCTCAATTACTCGACACAAGCTTTGAAGCCTCGATACAGGACGTCACATCACTAGTAAGTACAACTCCTCCGGTTTCATATGCAAAAAAAATTATTGCGCTGGCTTATGTGGTTGCAGTGCTACCGCGATTTAAAAATAGTTACGCAAAACAGAGCGTGCCCGCTCCGACCGGTTTTAAAGGGTTAACACCAAAACTAAGTTGGTTAAATTGGATAGAAAAATCTCAATCTTGGGCCGATAAAAGAGGTCAAAATCATAGAACTCTACTCAAAAGCTAGCAAAAAACAGTACTACTAACACAAACAAACTGGCCTACCTAATCGAGACAAAGGGGTAACTTAAAAAATGGCTGATCAGCCCACAAGCATGCATAAAAGAGTTAACCCCCCCCTCCAATGATCCGGAGTTGTGGTATGTCCTGTTGCGAAATCAGTTTTACCCTGGTTCTTTTCATTCCTCGAGCGTTCAGAGATGGCACCGGACTCAGTAGTCATTTTCACAAAATCTTTATTCATCTTCATTTAAGCATGCACTTCTAGAAGGGAAGACGAGGCCGGTGTCCCTCTCCAAATCTTCACCCCTTTGTTAGTTACAGCCAGCTTTATAGAGGCTGTCCCCATCATAAAACCCCCACGGTGTGCTGGAAACTCTGTGTCTGTGTCTATGTGAGTGCTTGTGAGTGAGTGTAGATTAGATTCGATTAGATTAGATAGAACTTTATTAATCCCTCGGGTGGGTTCCTCTGGGAAATTCGATTTCCAAAAAAGCACAGCACCGACAGAAGTTACACAGCAAATCCAGCATGTCCAAATTAACACTGTCGGATTTGATTTCAACACTATTAAAGTGTCTATATGGGTCCACACCAGAGAGTGTTAATTTAACTCTTTTTGGAGAGTTGGTACGTTAACTCTGATTTAGTGTTAAACACCAAATCTGTCTGGAGTTGATAATTTAACACTTGGTGTTAAGAGTTTATATATTAACTCTCAAAGAGTATTTTAGTTTAACTACGTAAGAGTTATCTTCTAATTCATTCTAAAAAGCGGGAATTTCACCGTTCTGAACTTCTAGAAATTTCTTTTGGAAATAAACATTTACTAAAAAGATGCAATGGTTTTTGAAAAACATTTATTCTGAACTGTGCACCACAATTTCAAAACATTTTCTGAAAGATGTAACAGTATACATGTTCTCACTTTCATTAGAGTTTTGTTTATCAAAAGGTCTGACATAGGTGAGCTGGTAAATACAAATAACAGCATTCTCATCACTTATTTCTTCAATACAATATGCATGTCCTTCATTCATCCCTTTGTGGAACTTCAACGCACTTCTGCTCTCCCCCATATTCCATCTTCACAAGCATATCCTGTGTGGAGATTGAATAAAAATTAGTTGACACTAATTAATGGCACTAATAATCCAGTAAACAATTGCAGCACAGTAAAAAAAAAAAAAAAAAAAAAAAAAAGGAATCCTCTTTGAGCCATTACTTGTGTAAAGTATTTTCCCAAAAGACAAAGACACAGGCAACAGGTAATACTGAACTAAATGTAAAACCTCAACCTTTTTCATTTTTACCTAAACCGTGTGCACAAAACTCTGGAGGGATCTATGCTAACGTAGAATCCAGTCAGGACGTCTGCTACTGCTGTTTGCTCGTTTTTTTTTATTTTTATGGGCGATCGTTTTCAGGCTTCAAGTAGCACCATTATACCAACATTTCACATTCTAGACATTGTTTTAGGTGTATTTGACCAAAAGTTTGACTGAAAATTCACATGCAAGCTTTTTTTCAAGGCTGTGGTATTTGCCCGCAGACAATACCTTTCAGCTAGCTAAAACAGAATATTATGCTATCACCGAGCAACATGGCTAATGCCTTTCACACAGCTTTGTCTCAACTCCAAAGAGCCACAGAAGTAAAAGCTCATAATAATAATTGAAACAATCTTTGAAAAAATGACTTACCAAGCATGGCAAACAACTCAAATATGTAGAGCAAAAAGTTCTGAAACGGCTTCACTTCAGCTTCGATTGGAGCCGTGCTGGGGGCGGAGTCTGTGAATTTACTCTGTTGGTGTCATAGCCCTTCTAGGAGTTCAGAGTTAAGAGGTCAAGAGTTAATGTTTCCATTGTAACACCTCCAGATTTGACAGAGAAACACTCATTTTTAACACTCGATTTTAACTACTATCATTTTACACCTCAGAGTTACATTAAAAGAATGTGACTCTGCTTAGAGTAAAATTAACTCTACTTTTGCAAGAAGACTATTAACACCAAAACATTTAACACTTTTGAATTTGCTGTGTATAGAGTTACAGAATATTATATATATATATATATATACACACACACACACACACACACATATATATATATAAATACAGAGACAATATAAATAAAATATACGAAGGGGATAAATAGAATAAATAGGAATAAAAAATAAAAATACAAGTGAATTGCACATTTCAAGTATTGAGGTCTATTGCACTGTTGACTATTTACAAAAGTATTGCACAAAAGGTATTGCACAGTGAGGTGAAGAGGCACTACAGCTTAGTTGTTCCCCCCTCCTTTGTCCTCCTGTTTCCCCTCCCTCTCCCCTCCAGAGAGGAGTTAAACAGTCTGATGGCGTGTGGGACAAAGGAGTTTTTAAGTCTGTTAGTTCTTGTCTTTGGGAGAAGCAACCTGTCACTGAACAGACTCTTCTGGTTGTTAATGGCCGTGTGCAGAGGATGCCTGGCATTGTCCATAATGTCCATCAGTTTCTTTAATGTCCTTTTCTCTGCCACTGTCAGCAGAGTGTCCAGCTTCATGCCGACCACAGAGCTAGCCCTCCTGATCAGTTTCTCCAGCCTGGATGAGTCCTTCTTTGTTGTGCTGCTCCCCCAGCACACCACAGCATAGAAAAGTACTCCAGCAACCACCGACTGGTAAAACATCCTCAGGAGCTTCCTGCAGATGTTAAAAGACCTCAGCCTCCTGAGGAAGTACAGTCGGCTTTGGGCTTTTTTATACAGGTGCTCTGTGTTGCATGACCAGTCCAGTTTATTGTCCACCCACAGCCCGAGGTACTTGTACTTGTTGACCACCTCCACCTCCTCCCCCTCTATCTGAACCGGCAGTGGACCTGCTCTAGACCTCCCGAAGTCCACAACCAGTTCCTTAGTCTTTGAGGTGTTGAGTTGCAGGTGGTTTGTGTGACTCCATGCGACAAAGTTCCTCACCAGACTTCTGTACTCCTCTTCCTGATCATCCCAGATACACCCCATGATGGCTGTGTCGTCTGCAAACTTCTGAATGTGGCATAATTCAGAGTTGTAGCAGAAGTCAGAGGTGTACAGGGTGAAGAGAAGAGGGGGCAGCACAGTTCCCTGTGGTGCTCCTGTGCTGCTGACCACTGTGTCAGACGTGATGTCCTTCAGCCTGACGTACTGTGGTCTGTCGGTGAGGTAGTCGGAGATCCAAGCGACCAGGCAGGGGTCCACCTGCATCCTGTTCAGTTTTTCCTGAAGCATACAGGGCCGGATGGTATTAAAGGCACTGGAAAAGTCAAGAAACAGGATCCTGACCGTGCCTTTTCCCCCATCCAGGTGTGAGTGGGCTCTGTGTAGGAGGTACAGGATGGCATCCTCCACTCCGACACCCGCCTTGTATGCAAACTGTAGTGGGTCCTGGGCATGTTGTACCTGTGGTCGGAGGAGGTTGAGGAAGAGCCGCTCTAGAGTCTTCATAAGATGTGACGTCAGTGCCACTGGTCGGAAGTCATTCAGCTCATTGGGCCGGTTCTTTTTGGGGACCGGGACGATGCAGGATGTCTTCCATAGGGCGGGCACTCTCCCCAGTCGCAGACTGAGGTTGAAGACTCGTTGTAGCGGCTCCCCAAGTTCAGCAGCACACGCCTTTAGCATCCTAGGACACACCTTGTCTGGGCCTGCTGCCTTTCTGGGGCGAAGCTTCCTCAGTTGTCTCCTGACCTGATCCACTGTGACACAGGGAGATGTTTGGGAGGAGGGGAGGGGGGGAGATGTCTTGCTGCTGAGAGAGGGATTGGAGGAGGGGGGTGTCATGGTGTCAGGAAGGGGGGGAAGCGAGGGAGGTAGGAGAGTGGGGATTGGACTCTGTAGTGAAGGTGAGGGTGAGGGTGGGGGGGTTGTGGGCTGGTCAAACCTGTTGAAGAAGTTGTTGAGTTCGTTTGCCTTCTCCACAGTCCCCCCCACTGTGCTTTTCTTGGTGTTGTGGCCTGTGATGGTTTTCACACCATTCCAGATCTCCCTCATATTGTTCCTCTCCAACTTCTGCTCCACCTTCCTCCTGTAGGTGTCCTTTGCTTCCCTCAGGCAGCGTTTCACCTCCCGCTGTGCTGCTTTCATCTCCTCCTTCACTTTGCTCCTGAAAGCCTTCTTCTTCATGTTGAGGACAGCTTTGACTTCCTGTGTTACCCACGGTTTGTTATTAGGATAACACCGTACCGTCTTAGCAGGGGCGACCGTGTCCACACAAAAGTTGAGGTAGTCTGTAAGACAGTGTGTCGCCCCCTCTATGTCCTCACCATGTGGGCTCAGGAGCACATCCCAGTCTGTGGTGTCATAACAGTCCCTCAGAGCATCCTCCTTTTCTGGGGTCCATCTCCGGATGGAGCGCGTTGTGACAGGCTGCCTTTGGACGAGGGGTGTGTATTGTGGCTGTAGGTAAACCAGGTTGTGGTCTGACTTCCCTAGTGGGGGGAGGGGGGTGGCTCTGTATGCATCTCTCACATTAGCATACAGTAGGTCAATTGTCCTGTTGCTCCTTGTGGGTGTGTGCGCATACCTGTGTGTATGTGTGTGCACATGAGTGAGTGTGCGTGTGGATGTGTGTGCATGACCGTTAAAACACTGTGGGTGTAGGTGACTCCCTAGAGGTCATAAAACCCCTCTCACTTCCAGACCATAGTTACAAATGTTGAGACCCCCACCCTAAAACTTCCTCTGGGGAATTTCCACTCAGTGGGGGAGGTCTACAATCTACTCCTACAATCAGCCTTTATTATAGTGAGGGCAGTGTCAGTGTCTCTACAACAGTTCTACATTATATTTTAACACATTTCTAAACTCTAAATCAGCTAAATATTCTACAGTCCCAACTTGCAGATCCCCATATAGGCTTGCTCGGAGTTAATTACAACTGACACACACAGAAAGGGGACAAGACAAAGTGGTCTGGGTCTGAGACAAGCTGCACCCATAAAAGGTTGCTCCCTTACCTGGACACCCAACCCAACTTTCACAAGTCTTAAAAACATGCGAATGATTGTGCAGATGGCTCCCCTTGTCATAAAATACTGTTATTTGTCTATCAATAGTCAATGTATGCACTTGTTTAAAAAGAGCTATCTTTATCCTCAGTATAACACGGAAGCTCAAAAATTGAAATGACTCCATATTAACAGATGAGGAAAACTATTATCATATATGAATCCTAACTTCCCCATCATGTTTCCACAGTGGACAACAATTTTCTTTGAAATATCAGCACTTTTATTGAGCGCTACTCAAAATATGACACCATAAATACTGTTGTGACTTTGTGCGCAGTTAACAGTATGAGGGTAAGTTTCTGTTCGCAGTTCCTTATTGAGATCAACCACAAGGAAGCTATAAATATCACAACTTTCTGAGACAGTGCTAAGACACAAGAAGGAGATCCACTCTGCTGTGAAAGCAATCAGCGGAGGAACCTAAACAGTGATTTTACTTAAAACCTTAAAAAAACTGGAAATTCTTAAAATAAAACAACAAAAATATTATTTATTCAAAGTAGCAGTTCACAACTTTACCTGTGATCATAAACAAAAACGTCTCATATTTTATTTGCCCATAATAAAGGCACACAAGCGGCCACAAGCATGAACAGATAAATAGCAGCTGATATGCAGCAATTACCTCCAATAAACATGTAAGAGAGGCAAATGCTCTTGATTGACGTACCTTTGACAAGCAGCACAGCATGACCGGAAGTAACAGGTGTTACAAAGGTCTTTGTAGTTGTACAAGGCCATTTACTTAGTCACTTGCCAATATGAAAAGGGAACAGAGGTTACGAGAGGAGGATGTAACTAAGAATTAAAAGTCAACAACTTTGAATTAAAGTTATCATAGTGCAGGTCAGAGAAATTCTTTGCCAAACTTAAGTGTGGTTTTTGTCAACATACCAGCAGAGGTGCTGAAAATAGCAGCTACAAGGTTATCCTGGGAAAACAAAGGAATTGAACAAGTTCAAAGTATGTGTGCCAGTTAGGAGTCCTGAAGACGATGAAGCTTTTATCCCTTATCTCAGACCACTTGTTGCTCTGTGTCTTCCTGAGTCTACTTTGGGTAAGTTTTTTTTACCTTTCACTTTGATGGTGATCAGATAGTGAAGCTCAGTGTAGGTTACCCTCGACAAAAGGAAACAGTGCAGTCAAAACCACAGTGAAGCCTAAATGCATGACATGCTTCATTATGTATTTTAAACACTATAGTTATGTTTTGTAAAATACTGGTTTGTACAGAAATACAGGAGCAACAAAATCTTGTTAAACGGCATGAAAATTCTGGCCTTTTTTTTGAAACACGAATTTATTCCTTCTTTGCAACACCTATCTATTCCTCTGAGAAAAAAAAAGAGCACGAAGGAGAAGATAATGTTAATAATAAATTCAACAATATCTTAAACACTTACATGTAAGTGTTTAAGATCATTAAGTCTTAATGATTAAATCATTAATGATTAAATCATTAATGATTTAATGAGATGTGGAATTTTAAAGAGTATGTCTGAGGAGAAATGTGTTAGATATTTTATAGAACAATGATTAAGTAACTGTAATATACAATATGATTTGTGTTTTTAGCAAAAGTGAACATTTCATTAATTAAAGTTTTTTGCCAGCTCTGTGATTCATACATTATAGATGTTACTATAGTTGTCAGGAGCTGACACATAAAATTCTAAAATAATAATTTGACACTGACTTATTTGTTTCCTGCAGAGGCGGAGCCAGACATTTGAAACATCCGGGGCTTATCCCTAAAGGGTAGTATGCATGTGGGATTTTTTTTTTTTTTTTTTTTTTTGGGGGGGGGGGGTAGAAATGACTGAAAGATTAATTGGCTCTGAACTGATCCGGAATTAAAACAGGACTATAACAGTTCAATATCAGGACTACTGAGGACTTAACCAAGACAGAACCAGAATCAGAACTAGATGATAGTAACACTAAAAATCATCATAGACCTGCACTACACTTATTTTTTAATTCTACCAAAGTACAATATTTAGATTGAGAAACGTTAATATAATTATTTAGCCTTGTTGTGCAAACAAGCCTGCATAACTTAATAAATGTAGAATTTGAAAAATAGCAAACCTAAAAGGAAACACTAGGTACGAGATACATGAGGACCTATGATACGGTGATACTTTTGGTAAACAACCATTTAACTAACATGTGTGTCTCACCTGCTCTTGTTCCATCTCTGTTCTGTCCTCATTCTCCATCTCCCTCTCTGTTCCTCTCTCTCTCCCTCTCTGTTCCTCTCTCTCTCCCTCTCTGTTCCTCTCTCTCACCCTCTCTGTTCCTCTCTCTCTCCCTCTCTGTTCCTCTCTCTCTCCCTCTCTGTTCCTCTCTCTCTCTCTCTCTCTGTTCCTCTCTCTCTCCCTCTCTGTTCCTCTCTCTCCCTCTTTGTGCTGACAATCATCAAATATACAGTTGAAACCAGATATTTACACACTCTTCAGATAAAAACACAAACACCTTTTTAATTGTAACATCAAATCAGACTAAATGTTTAGTTTTTTAGATTGATAAATATATATTTGTTAACTTTAAGAGTAAAGAGAGAAACTATCTGTATTTCTAAATTGTAAATGGCACCAAATTGTATTCAAAATTGAGCCACACTTATGGAGCTCCACAGTTCTTTTTCTGGTGTTTTGGTTGACATCTCTTGATTTTCCCATGTCAAAGAAACAGGCTCTGTGTTTTGCCTTATATGCATCCACAGGTGTGCCACCAGTTTACTCACATGGACTCTACTAACCTATCAGAAGCTTCTTCAGCTCAGAATGGAATCGTCTGGAGTTTTCTTATTAATTAACAATAAACTTAGTTTACATGTACTCCTAAATTTGATGAAAGTGATAAAAATAGACAGCTCCCTCTCTTTATTCTGACATTTAACTAATTCAAAAGATATTTCAATATTTATTTATCCAAAACAAAACAAGTTTACTCTAAATTGATGTTGTACAGTAAAAAAATGTTCTTGTGTTTTCCATAAAGTGTATGTAAATAACTGGTTTCAACTGTGAATATACTGCTGTGTATTGAAGTTCCTATTGTTTTGCATAGAAATATACTGAACAACATACAAAGCATAATATATAAAATACTACCAGAGGTTTTTCTTTGAAAGAAGCTCCTTATGTCCATTCTTGTATATCAGTGCATTACTGAAACCGATTTATTTAGCTGTGGAGGGTAACAACTGAAAATATGAAATAAACACACATGTAAGCTAAGACTCTCTAAAGAAACAGCATTGTTGTTGTTCAGCTTTTCATTTCGCCATTTGTTGATTCACTTGAAGAGCGAGTAACGTAATATGGGTCAAGTGATCAGTTTGATATCAATCTTTCGTGATGCACCGTCATATTTACATTATTTGTACAGTACGAATGATTTGCTTTGGTACCTGGTCGAACTTCAGTTCTCCTCTGTCTGCCTGGCTCCGTTTCTCCAACAGCGCACTCACAGGCAGCAGCTGCCCCGCCCGCTTAGTGCCTGAGCTCGGATCATACCAATATTAGCGGGGATTTACGCACAGTCGTAAATTCCCACAGTGTGCACTATGTGCTTCGAATATTGTGTGTATTTTTTTGCTTTATACAGTTGTCAGCCAGGCATCTAACTATGAAAAAATTACACTCCAAAAGACCCCGGGCTTCTGAAAAAACAACCCGGGCTTAAGCCCAGTAAGCCACACCCCACTCCGCCACTGGTTTCCTGCACATCATTTTTTATTTTTAGTGAAAGTTTTTGCTCTTACGCAGCAGAATGCTCAGAGAATATCTCTAAGTATTACTCCTTTGAGCAGCCAGTCACACTTCTGTTCACATATTGTTTATGATATAATGTAGATGTGAAATTAAAAGCAGCAAACACCGCTTTGTTAGACTGCCAAGCCTCGTGTTAATTGAGTATTCAATTGCATTTTTTTTACATTGTGAAAGTGATTTTTTTAGAATTTGTTGTAGATGTGGTAGTTTTCGCCATGTTCACTCTTTTTCTGCTTTTAGGATACAACTGGCTCCTCTACAACAATCACAGCGACAGTGACGACGACAGTGAGAGCAGGACATGGAAGTGCAGCCAAAACAGAAACAGCCACAAGACTAAGAACCAACGTGCTGACAGCTACAACACCAAAAACCACTCCACTGGATCTTAAAGTAGAAAACAACATTTTGCTGGCTCAAAGAAATCCCACTCCGCTGACTTCTACATCTACGACAACAAAAGCCCGTAAGAATGAAACACTATCCTTTGACTTTTGTTGATGATCAGTGAAAGTGAAGTGAATGTCATTCTGGGTTTTTATTGTGGTAAAAGGTGAATGCTACTCTCAACTCATCACAGCTCCTGATGATGTAACAAAAGGCACAGTGGTACAAAGGAATGAAAGCAGTATAGTCAGTGCTTCAGTTCAGTTCTTTTTTTTAACTATAACCACTGTGTGTCCTCTTTTCTTTTCCAGCTCCAGATAATGTTGACAGAGTGGATGTGACCACACAAAATGAGAATAGTATAACTCTGACCTGGAACAAGGTTAACAACATCCCAACATACATCCTGCAATATGGTAATATAACAGAAGATATTAATAAAACTGAAGAAGGACCCATAGTACATGTGGTCACTTCTCTGACTGCTGGGACAAACTACACATTCACTCTCTTCACCACGTCTGATGGACTCAACAGCAGTGGATACAGATTCAGTGCTGTGACAGGTTAGTGAGCACTGAACAAAATGTTCAGTCTAATTAAAACATAAACAAAATACAAGATGTTGTTGGGAACATTGTTTTAGTTTCTTTTGTGTGTGTTTTTCCTATTGTAGCTCCTCGTAATGCTGAAGAATTCAAGGCTGTTAGTCAAAATGAGACCAGCATAAAGCTGCAATGGAACACAGTCTCCAACAGTGACAGTTATATTCTTTTGTTTAATGAAAGACAGATCAGCATTAAGACTTTTACAGAAGAATACACAGTCTCAAATTTGACTGATGGAACCAGATACAATTTCACTCTCTTCACTGTGTTTAGAAATGTCAGAAGCAGTGGAGTAAACTGCATCGCAGTCACTGGTAAGATATATTTTCTCTAACATAGACAGATAAACCAGGATGGACCGGCTCATTAGTACTTGAAACTTTGGCTGATGGAGAGTTGTTGTTTTTTTTTATTTGTTTATCAAAGCCACTTTCCTCTGTTATCTTTAGCTCCACAAAGTGTTAATAATGTGACTGTGGTGCATCAAAATGAGATGAGTATACCACTGGAGTGGAACAAGGTTAAAAACATCCCAGAATACATCCTACAGAATAATAACATAAACATTTGTCAAATTTTCCAATTTGAATATGTCAAATACTAACCCGACCTATAATCCTAGACTGCTTACTGCTAACCTGGTGGAGGTTAACAGTTTAAAAACATCTAAAACAGTCATAGTCCTTTAAAATGTTCCACAGTTGATGCTCCTCTACAACTTGAACAAGGGCAGAGCTCTATAATGATGTTTAAGGTTTCTCAGAAACAGAAGAGTGTAGCTCACCTAATATTTTTCAAAAGGACAGATAAAAATACTGAAACTGAAGCCTCGCTCCATGTTTCTGTTTCTGACAGAAAATGTTGTTACAGTTTCTTGTTTGTACGTTTTTCTATTCTAGCTCCTCGTAATGCTGACGAATTTAAGAAAAATGGACAAGATGAGACCAGCATAACTCTGGGGTGGAAAATAGTCCCCAACATCGACAATTATATTCTTGTGTTTAATGAAAGAGAGATCAACATTAGTAATTCTGAAAAAGAATACAGAGTGTCAGATTTGACCAGTGGAACCAGATACAATTTCACTCTCTTCACTGTGTTTGGAAATGTCAGAAGCAGTGGAGTAAACTGCATCGCAGTCACTGATGGTGGTAAGACATATTTTCTGTATTATAGATAAATTAGCCCAGATGGACGCCTCATTAGTACTTGAAACTTTAGCTGATGGAGAGATTTTTTTTGTCAAAGCCACTTTCCGCTGTTATCTTACCACAAAGTGTTAATAATGTGACTGTGGTGCATCAAAATGAGATGAGCATAACACTGCAGTGGGAAAAGGTTAAAAACATCCCAGAATACATCCTTACTAAAACTTAGGAAACCAAAATGGTTACTTAAGGATGTCATTTGTGAATCAGAATTTGTAAAATTGTCTTTATTTCATCTTTAGCTCCTTATAATTCACAGCAACTGCATTTGAATCTGACTAAATGAGACCAGAGCTTCATTTATTTATTAACATAGGGGAGACCGGGGATAGTTGTAACATTTTTGACATTTCTGTCTGTAAATTGAAGCTCTTTTAAGGTAGTGGATTCAAAATGTAATGCAAAGTATTTACATGTCTCTGCTATTAAATAGTGCAGCTATTTTCTCTGCAGCACAATTACCCATTGCATGGTATGGTCTCAAACACGAAGAGTGAAATGTTACAATTAACCCCATAGTCTGGGTTAGTTGTAACATATCCTGGGGTAAAATGTAACACAATGAAATAAGGGTACTAACAAAACATTAACATGTAATCTTTGTTTATTCAACACATGAATGCACTTAGAGCCATTTATGTAGCTATGTGTGTGTGTGACAGAATGCAAAAATCTAGCTTTTGAACATATTCCAACCCTGAACATATTAGCCCTGATTGGAGAAATTGGAAGTGTTACAACTGACCCACGTTACAACTATCCCCGGTCTCCCCTATGTGTGTTGCTTTGTCACTATGAGTGCCTTGAAAGGAAAAAGTAACATCTATTTATGCTTCCGAAATCATTCTTTGTCCTCTTTCAGCTCCAAAAAATGTCCAGAATGTGACTGTGACACAAAATGAGAACAGTATAACTCTGATGTGGGAGAAGGTTAACGACATGCTAACATACATCCTAGAATATGACAGCGGTAGTATTGTTATTGGCAAGAATGACATGGACGGATGCACGACATCAGGTGCATCAGTTACATGTGTGGTCTCTTCTCTGACTGCTGGGACAAACTACAATTTTACCCTCTTTACTGTGTTTGAGAACGTCAGCAGCTCTGGATACAACTTTAGTGCACCGACAGGTATGTAATCAAGTGGGGTTTTTTAAACTGTTTGTTTTCCTTGTGATACAATATATTTAAATGGACAATATAAGTCCAAGTCAAATTTCTATATTTTCCTTCTGGCCTGCAGTGCCATTTATCCATCCAGGTTCCACTATCTCAGAGCAGAAGGAAGTGTGCATCTAACCCTTATGATAGGCTTGTGCTTGTAATAGAGCAACAAACATGAATGGTGTCCTCTTAGCAAGCAGCATGCTTAATTATAATATTTTATATAATAACTATATAATTATCATATTATTAGTATATGTTGTTATTTTTTATTTATTGAATTTTGACTGATCTGATCACCTGATTGGAAACATACATTGATGCTGAGCCATTTAGCTCACACACCTACTCAGACTTAAGTTTGTAAAAGCTTGTGATAACTGAACTAGCTCTATACTCCTGTATGTTACACAGTCACATGTAGCTATTTCACTCTAAAAGAAAAAGATGAACAAATTCCACTTCTGAGTTTTGTTTTTTCAGTTCCACCAGTGGTGCCTTGGGTCAGTGTGACTGAACGATTTGCTAACAGCATAACTCTAGAGTGGGAGAACATGAATAAAGCCTGGCAATACGAGCTTCAAATCAATGGTGATGTGCCAAGTAGTGTGTCAGACAGGTCCTCAGATACAATCAGAAAAGTAGTGACATCTCTTCAGCCTGGAACACAGTATGATTTCAGCTTAACCACAGTGTTTGCTGGACTTAGGAGCACTCCTTATACGAATTTAACAGTGACAGGTAAAAAAAAAAAAAACTTTTATAACTTTTTCAGTATCAGAATGAAATTTTGTCCCATGAGAAAAATTACAAAGAGCCTGCAGTTTGAAGCACTTCAGGTGGTCTTCTTTTCAATGAGTTGTATAAACAACCATAAAAAAAATAAAAAAAAGAATCAGGTTCCTGCATATAACTGTTTTCTCATCCATTTCAGCCATCGACTGTGCCAGTGCAGACTGGAAAGTTACCAACTCATCAATCAAAGCAAAGATTGAAGGCTTGTTTTCGACCGCAAGCGCCTATAATGGATCTAACGTTCATGTCAGTAATGGACGTGAAAATGTGTCGTTTACTGGACTTTACCCTGGTGCCACCTATAACATCTCTCTTGTCTATGAAAAGTCTTCCAGAGTTTTCCTGCAGTGTGAACACAAATTAACAATTCGTGAGTACAACAGAAACCATTTGAAGGACTAGCATATTTTTAATCTATAAAGTAGTTTTTGAGATCTTAAAGCATTCAGTCATATTGGTTACAGAAAGATTATCTGTGAATTGATTTAATTTAGTTTTTAATTTTTAGTTTTTTCCCTTGCATTCAATTGTTTTAGTCTTGAAAAAGGTTATTGCAACAAAACACCTTTTATTCACCATCTACATGCCGCAGGTTAACACAGTTATATTCATTGACTCAGTATTAATATATGAGCTTCATCCAGGTATCATTTTATTATTAACTGACCAATTCGTTCTGATAAATTAGCTCAAGAAATTAAAAAGCTTTAAGCAGAAAATTAGTATTTCTTTCAATATCTAATGTGTCAATGTTGAGGTCTTTATTTCTAGTTTTTATATGAAAATCCCCAAAATTATAAAATGTTTAAAATAAGAGGACTGCTTTGAATTCAACATAAGGCAAATAATCTTTCTAGTTGAAAACTAATTTTAAAATTACAGGCAGTTTTTATACACTCTTTTTTATAGTATAAAAAGTTTCATTATATTTGCTATAAGTCAGCCCGCCGCCTCTCACCAGGGGCAACTCCAGACTGAGACAGAGTCCAGCCCCTCTCCAGCCCCTCTCCAGGAGACTGATTCCAGAGCCCAAGCCATGCTAATATCCCCTCGGCTTGCTGCCGGTATGTTGGGGTTTTTCCCGGTGGACGAGAGGGTTTGTTCCCTGCGCCTTAGGGTCGGGGAACGGGTCCTGACTGTCATCTGCGCTTATGCGCCGAGTGGCAGGTCAGAGTACCCAGCCTTCTTAGAGTCCCTGGGGGGGGGGGGGGGGGGGGGGGGGGGGTGCTGGAAGGTGCTCCACCTGGAGACTCTGTTGTCCTGCTGGGAGACTTCAATGCTCACGTGGGTAACGACAGCGAGACCTGGAGGGGCGTGATTGGGAGGAACGGCCTCCCTGATCTGAACCTGAGCGGTGCTTTGTTATTGGACTTCTGTGCTAATCACAGTTTGTCCATAACGAACACCCTGTTCGAACATAAGAGTGTCCATAAGTGCACGTGGCACCAGGACGCTCTAGGCCGTAGGTCGATGATCGATTTTGTAATCGTATCACCAGACCTGCGACCATATGTTCTGGACACTCGGGTAAAGAGAGGGGCTGAGCTGTCAACTGATCACCACCTGGTGGTGAGTTGGATCAGGTGGCGGGGGAGGACACTGGACAGACCTGGTACACCTAAACGCGTAGTGAGGGTGTGCTGGGAACGTCTAGCAGAGGCCCCAGTCCGCGAGATCTTCAACGCACACCTCCGGCAGAGCTTCAACAGCATTCCGAGGGAGACTGGGGACATTGAGTCCGAATGGACCATGTTCAGCGTCTCCATTGCCGAAGCTGCTGCATTGAGCTGCGGCCGCAAGGTGGTTGGTGCCTGCCGTGGTGGTAATCCCCAAACCAAATGGTGGACACCAGAGGTGAAGGGAGCCACCAGGCTGAAGAAGGAGTCCTATCTGGCTTGGTTAGCCTGTGGGACTCCGGAGGCAGCTGACAGGTATCGACAGGCCAAGCGGAATGCGGTAGTGTTTCCTTAAATGAAATATCTACTTTGCAAGTATTGCAAGTTGCCCTGTTGTCTTCCGTTCTCGTAAAGTATAATCAAACTTTTTAGCCGTGTTTCCTGCCAGGTAAGCGACGCTCCGCAACGTGGTGACGTCATTCGGGGCGACTGGAATCGATAAGGGAATCGTTTGCAAAAATGGCAAACAATTCCAAGGAATTGAAACAGTGGGAACCGGTTCTCAACAAGAACCGGTTTTCGATACCCATCCCTAATCACTATCATATAATTTTTATTATTTCATTAGATTAGATAAAACTTTATTAATCCCTCGGGTGGGTTCCTCCGGTAAATTCGGTGAAACATTAGGTCAAAACAAAGGTAAGATTAATTCTACTTTTTTTATGTTTTATTTATTTATGTATTTTTTTTATTTATTTTTAGATCTATTCCCTCTGCAAAGTTTCCGGACCACTTCCATCCACTGAGTTTGGACGAGAACAGAGGCTTCAGCGAGGAATATGAGGTGCATAAAAAGATCAAGATTTTTTTTCCTCTTCTGCTTCTGTGTGTTCCTGTTTTTGTGTCTTTACTGTTTTATTTCTTACCATTTTATTCGTTTTACGATGGCCAGTATCTCAGTTTCATGCTTTGTTATCTGCTACGTTCATGCAGTGCCTCGCTCCTGTTGGAACAGACCAGACACGAAAGACTGCTATTCTACCTGAAAACAAATGATGGATTGGATTTATATAGCGCTTTTCAAGGCACCCAAAGCGCTTTACAATACCACTATTCATTCACTCTCACATTCACACACTGGTGGAAGTGAAGAATCGTTTCAATAACGTCTTGCCATGTGAGTCTCTCCTCTGACTGTTGAACCGTGCTGTTGTGAGCTCAGTCTAGCAGTCTATGTCAGGACTACTGGAGGTGCACTGGAGTTAAATCACCTGTTTTCTCATATTAGATGACTGGTGTCGTGTGAAGCTAACTACATCAGATCCTGATGGAATTTCAGACTATATCAATGCCAATTACATGCCGGTAAGTGTTACATTAAGATAAAGTTCAGTGAAGATCTCTTTATAACTACACCATACAGAAAGCATATAAACAAGCACCTTTGTGCGATTTCATGAGCTTTCTTTTTTCATTTCTATAACGAGCAGAAGATATACAAGCTAAATTAGTCTACATATTAACTTTGTCCCCTGCGACCCTGAAAAGGATAAGCGGAAGCGAATGGATGGATGGATTAACTTTGTCCACTGCTTTTCAGGGCTACAGCAGTAACAGAGAGTACATTGCCACTCAGGGCCCTCTGCCCTCTACTGTTAATGATTTCTGGAGAATGATTTGGAAACAAAGAGTTAAGAGGATCGTTATGGTAACCAACTGCATTGAAGGAGGGCGGGTAAGTCTTCAGGAAAATCTTAAAATGTTTTATTGATGGTCTTTTAAGGAAGTTGTTGTCAGGAGGAAACATGTTACTTCACAAAGAACAGATCAAGATCTATGATTAAAATACATTTTGTATGTGTATTTTGTTGCTTTTTGTTCATTTTTCTAGACCAGGTGTGAACAATACTGGCCTGCAGACAGCAAGTCATGCCTTTATGGAGAGCTGTTGGTCACCATGAGATCTGAGCAACAGGAGACCAACTGGACGCTGAGAGAATTCAACCTGAAAGATGTATAAAAACTTACTTATATCTTCTGAGTGTGTGTGTAGATGGTACTAAGTAAGGCTAGAAAACATAAATAGAAAACACTGAAGGCTTTAACTGTTAATGTTGCTTTTAAAAGAATAATGGTTGATTGATACCTAAAATATTATGCTGTATATCAAGACATAGGCCTAAAGTAACTGTATATGAATGTTCCTCACAGAGAAAAACCTCAGAAGAACAGACAGTTAAACATTTCCACTTTACTGCCTGGCCTGATCATGGAGTCCCAGAGTGCACAGAGATCCTGATCCAGTTCAGAGGACTGGTGAGACAGCACATAGAGAGAGAAGGGGGCAAAGCACCAACTGTGGTTCACTCCAGGTATGAAATAAGTGTTTCCTTTTACATGGGTGCAGGGTTGCTTTTATACAATATCCACCCAGCTAAAGTCACACACTCTAATACTGGACCACCTTTACTTTAGGCAAGGCAAGGCAAGTTTATTTGTATAGCACAATTCAACAACAAGGTGATTCAAAGTGCTTTACAGAGACATTAGAAACAAAAACAAATAAAAAGCATGATTTAAAATTGATTAAAACAAGCAAACAAACAAACTAATTAACAAACAAACAAAACAGTATATAAAATCAAAACAGATAAAATCAGAACAGTAGATAAAATCAGTAGTTAAATGTAAGTTTTGAAATTTAAGCTTAAAAGTGTGGATTTGGTGCTTTATTCAAATGCAGCTGAGAATAGGTGAGTCTTCAACCTGGATTTAAATAAACTGAGTGTTTCAGCTGATCTGAGGCTTTCTGGGAGTTTGTTCCAGATATAAGGAGCATAAAAGCTGAATGCAGCTTCTCCGTGTCTGGTTCTGACTCTGGAAACTGATAAAAGACCGGATCCAGATGACCTGAGGGATCTGGAAGGTTCATACTGGGTCAGGAAGTCACTGATGTATTTTGGTCCTAAACCATTCAGAGCTTTATAGACCAGCATCAGAACTTTAAAGTCTATCCTCTGACGGACAGGCAGCCAGTGTAAAGACCTCAGAGCTGGACTGATGTGGTCCACTTTTTTGGTCTTAGTGAGGACTCGAGCAGCAGAGTTCTGAATGAGCTGTAGTTGTCTGACTGATTTTTTAGGTAGACCTGTAAAGATGCTGTTACAGTAATCAAGCCTACTAAAGATGAATGCATGGACTAGTTTTTCCAGGTCCTGTTGAGACATCAGATCTTTTATCCTTGATATATTCTTGAGGTGATAGTAAGCTGACTTTGTTATTGTCTTAATGTGTTTCTCTAAGTTTAGGTCTGCATCCATCACTACACCCAAATTTCTCGCCTGGTTTGTGGTTTTTAGGTGTATAGATTGAAGTTCTCTGGTGACCTGTAATCGTTTTTCTTTGGCGCCAAAGACTATTACCTCAGTTTTGTTTTTGTTTAGCTGGAGAAAATTGTGGCACAACCAGTCATTAATTTCCTCGATGCATTTACCAAGAGCCTGTACAGGGCCTCGGTCTCCTGGTGACATTGTGATATATATTTGTGTGTCATCTGCATAGCTGTGGTAGTTTATTTTGTTGTTCTTTATAATCTGTGCCAGTGGGAGCCTGTAAATGTTAAACAGAAGGGGTCCCAAGATGGAACCTTGGGGAACTCCACATGTGATACTTGTCTGCTCAGATGTGAAGTTACCTATTGATACAAAGTATTTCCTGTTTTCTAAGTATGTTTTGAACCAGTTTAGTACAGTTCCTGAAAGACCTGCCCAGTTCTCCAGTCGTTTGAGTAATAAGTTGTGGTCAACTGTATCAAATGCTGCACTGAGATCCAGTAAAACTAAGACTGACATTTTTCCACTGTCTGTATTCAGACATATGTCATTAAACATTTAGATGATCTTGTCAACAAACTTAGGTAAACTCACATCACTTACAACCCAAATTCCAACAATAAATATCAGCTCATTTTAAATTTGATGGCAGCAACACAAGTCAATAAAGTTGGGACATCGCCCCTCTTCTTTTAAGAGCCTATAAACATCTAAGAGAACTGAGTAGCTAAACTATAAAAGTGAATGGTCCTTGTTGAGTCTGCGCTTCAGCAGGCCCGCTAGTTCAGACTTATCACCCATGAAGAATGCAAGGCAGAACAGCTCAACCGGTTTTCACATGCTATAGCAAACGACTCCAAAGAACCAGCACCCACAGTTTCACAAACACCCATTGTAAAACCACCCTGTGGTGCGTCATAAAACTAAGGCACTGTGTGTGTGTGCGCATGTGTGTGTGTGCATATACAAGCCTGTGTATATGTGTGTGTGTGTGTGTGTGTGTGTGTGTGTGTGTGTGTGTGTGTGTGTGTGTGTGTGTGTGTGTGTGTGTGTGTGTGTTTATGTGACGTCCTGCTGATCACAAAGGGTCATCTCCCCTCACCCCTTTATCTGGCTTAGCTTCTTCCAACGGTTTACCATATACAGGTGAGGACATAAATGGCAGGAAGTAAAACATACTCACTAAATAAGGACAGAGAATTTTCACATAGGATGTCTCTACAGTTAAACACTACAGCTAATTACCTCCCTCACCATTCAACAGGCTGGGGATGGTAACAGAAACAGAAGAATGTCTTTGATCATACAATTTAAGGCAAGGCGTACAAATTTAAGTAACACAATGACAACATTTAACAATTTCAACCTAACAGTCCTAAGTTCCAAGAGATCCTCCAAATGGCCTATTAAAAGTAATAAAAGTAAAGTAAAAGAAGGTAAAAGGGCCACTTGCAGGACCTCTGGGATATTTATCTGAAAGTGTTGCTCTAAAACATATTTATAGTTTTCAACATTGATGGTGCCTATCCTATTGAATTATCACTAATGACCCCACAGACACACACACACACACACACACACACACACACACACACACACACACACACACACACACACACACACACACACACACACGGCTGCTGTTTTTTGAACTGAGTGGTGAAAGCAAGTCAAATAGTTTTGTATTTTGTTTTGTTTTTTATGATTTGGTTTCACCAAACTGAGCTCAAATTAAATTTAACTGAGCTCAAATCACAATCATTCAAGAATATTTTGCAACCATATTTACTCTCAAAAGATGATGGCTCATTACTTTCTCTCCAGATTTTAATATTAATTTTTAGATTTTATTATATTATAATTTTTTTTTTAATGCTTTAGAAATGTCTTAACCCATTTTAGGAGTTTCAGCAATTATATTTCTTTGCTTGATGGAGGCCAGTAATTTGACCTTTCTGAAATGGACTAACATATTTTTCATTACTACAGGATATGTCTTCCTAAATAACCGCTTAATAAATAAGATGCTACTTCAGGGTTAGGGTTAAATAAGCTATTGGTTGCCAAAATTATTAAACATTATTACTGATTACTGCAGTAAGTATGAATGGGAAAGCTATAGACTATTTGCTTGGTTAAATCCAGGTGTTTTGGGCTTTTTGTTTTGTCAGGCACGCTTTCTTTAGTCTCATTCACATTAGATTAAGAAGAAGTGACATAAAAGCTGGAGACCATAAATTTGGTCAGCATAAAGAATTTACTAATATTAAATCATAATTTATTAAAGGTCATTTTTTGTGTAAGTGCTGAGTTTAAAGATCTTCAGTTAGGAGCAACTAGTTCATCCTAATATTTACTTCTTTCCTTCTGTGGCCTTCAATCCTGTAAGATTATGAAAACTCACTGAAACAAATTGGGATCATTCTCATAAATATAAATACCACCAACGACACAATTGTGCTCCAGTGACTTTGTAGAATACAACATGCTGTGTTACAGTTATAGTCAGACCTCTTCTGGGATCTGCAGAGGAGGCATTCAATTAACCACAACATTATAAATTACTACGTACTCACATATAAACTCTACTATATGTGAGACTTTATAGAGACACAGCATGGACAGTGTCTGACTGATACTGTAAAAATATAATGTGATGTTTCGAGGCAGCGTATTAGGAGCAGGTGAAGGGTTGGTATCACATTCCCAAACACTCCTGTCTGTGATTAAAAGTCTTTTGTGACTAACAGTGTCATTCAGGTTTTGTGTTTTCTAATCCATTTTTCTTTCTGTCTTGATGTCTTGTTTTCAGCTCACTTTAGTTTCATTTTGCATTTACTAGTTTCACTTTGGTTTTTACTGTTTTGAAATGTTCCGTTTTATTTAAGCTTTCATTAGTTTGTGTGTTGTTGTTTTTTTAATAATTATAACATTTAGGGTATTTGTCAGGGGTATATTTTTAAAAGCATTGAGCAGATATTACATTACAAATTGCAAACACGTGCACTAAAGCCTTACTGAGCAGGCTGTGATGACAAATTTGACCAAAGGGACAAAGACTATAATTAAAGACATTTCCTCTATAATTTTATTGAAGCTTGTTGTTGTTGTGTACAGTATTGTTTTCCACATTGTTTTCACATCTAGTTATAGGTTCTAGTTTAGTTTTTGTTAACTATAATAACTTTGGCACAACACAGTGATGAGAGCTTTCTATGTGACCTTAAAAACCTTTTGCTATCTTATTATGACGTTTGTGTCTCTCTTAGTGCTGGAGTCGGGAGAACTGGCACTATCATTTCCCTGGATGTGCTGCTTCAGCAGCTGGAGAAAGAACAAGCAGTCGGCATCAATGCCTTCGTACACAAGATGAGACTGAGCCGACCGTACATGGTGCAGACGGAGGTAACTGTGTTAAACTGCTTCTGATTGAGCCACCACTTCCTTAATTAGCTAATGTATTTCTTTATAGTCACAGCTGGTGACACAACACACAGACAGCACTTTATTCATCATAAGATATGCAGTTGTTTTTTTGTTTGTTTGTTTGTTTTAAATTGAGGTCCTTATTGTCCATCCTTTCATCTTAAAATATGAGTTTGAAAGATTCTTTTCTATTGTTCAATTTCTGTTTTCAAATTTTGTACACATTAACCAGCAGATGACTCCTTAAAATATTTTTAAAAAATCTTTAATGCCCAGTTTGTTCATTGTACATGTTACAGTAAAATAGGGCGATTTGATTCCAATTCACATGGTCCCGAATTGATTCGATCCACGGTTCGATTCGATTTGAATCTGAGAAATTTTGCCTCAGTCAGAAATATTATAATTCTGATCACATATCAGTACATATTTTTATATCTATAAAAAGAAAGCTGACACTTGCGAGAATTTATCAAAAGTGTAAGCATCACAGCAGATGCCTTTGTGTTAAAGTAACTGAGGAAAAAACAGAAAAACATGAAGGCGACTTTCCTTGCCTGGGATTTTATAGCTTTCTTTCAACATTGCAGCACAGTTTCAAAAATAAAGCATTCCAATTCTTTTAATAAACAAAAAGGTCCAACAAGCTTTGTTTTATGAAAAAAATTTTTTAGCTCTCTTACTTAAAAAGATGTAGACATAGACACAAAGACAAATACTGTCCAGAATGTCACAAACAGGACTATAATAAAATTTCAATCAAGTGTTTTGCTGTAGAGGTGGGCTTGGATAACGTAAAATCAATTCATTAAAACCCTAAATCGATTTTTAATACTAATTATATTTTTCCCGAAATGCCAGAATCTCAGGTTAAACCTCACAAAATTTCAACAATCACCAAACAGTTAAAACAGTAAATGAAAGCAGGTACACGGATTCTGCACAAAGACACAAACACAAAGCGCGGACCCGTCGACAGATCAGAAGCAGTGAGATCTCTCACCCGACGGCATGGGCAGGGTCGGGGCTGAAAGCTGACAGCTCACTGATTCCCCTCCGTCGGCGGATCCGCGATTTGTATTTACGCCCTTTTTGCGCTAGATTCAGAAGCTGCAGGTTTTTATCTCTCTCCAAACAATATTGACTGAACCAGCAGCAAATGAAGATCCAAACTACGCTTCACATTTCGCTTCATGTAAACATCGTCATGAATTAGTTTTGCTGTTTTGCTCCCACCACGATAAAATCACACTTCATGCAGAGTTCGCTGTCTCTCTCCAAGAACAGTTTCCCATCTAAAAATCTTTTTTTCTGCATTATTCGCTTGCTTATTATGCACAAGGCTACCGTTGTTTACAGCGCTGTTGGCCGCTGCTTTTTTTTTCCCTTTCACTTGCTTCCGAAAAGAAAGACTCATTTCTGCTGTTCAATAGGCTACTGAACAAATTTAAACTTTTTAAAATCATCCAAAATTGCAAAATGCTTAGCTGTGTCTCTAATAAAACCCCTGTAACTTTGCTCTGTCTCACTTCAGCAGCATCAGGTAATGTTCAGATGTTGATTAATGACTTAATGTTTCGTTTTTGATCTACTGCAGAATATTTTATGGTTAGGGTTAGGGGTTAGGGCAGAACTACTGCCTGTAAAGATCATAATATATTATGATATATTATGATCTTTACAGGCAGTAGTTCTGCATTTCAAATAACCAAAAACGTCTGGTATTTCCTTTTCAGTCCCAGTACATTTTCCTGCACCAGTGCATTATGGACAGTCTGCAACCAAAAGACACGAATGAAGAGAACATTTATGAGGATATATGTGAGAACACATACGAGACGCCAGACAGCATATACGTCAATGCCACTGCACTCCAAGAGCTCCATCGGCACAATGTAAATGCCTAGTATTAACCCTGCACTTAATCTTTTATGCACCCAATGAAAAACTATTTGTCTATGAGCAATATTTTGGTTTTAAACTACTATGCAAACTATTACATCTTAACTACACTTCAGATCTTATTTAGTTTGCATCTCTTCTAAATGTGTGATATTATAATTGTTGTTTTTGTGTGAGAAAATAGCCCTCTGATGACTTGGGAATGTTAAAAATGTCATGGTTCTGGGTCCGTTTCACCCATCATGTTGAGTTTCTTCTATTCTAGTGATATTTTGTATTATGGTTTATGTTCAGGTTCATTTATAGTCTTAGTTGTTCTGTTTTGAATTTCTTTATACTCCCTGTTTAGTTCTTGGGTTGTTAGGTTTCCCCTTGTGTCTTTGCCTCTCTCTCTGTGTCTGTGTTTATGTGTTTGTATGAGCCGTTGCGTCTTGTCTCCCTCCTTCTTTTCCATTCTATGTTTCCTGAGCCCATCATGTCTCCTCTCTCTCCCTCATGTTCCCTTGCTCCCTTTCGTCTGCCTTTCCTCCACTCCTCTGTCAAACTCATGTGTCAGTCATTCATTCATTTCCTGTTCTATTGTGAAGGTCTTGTGTTCCATGCTCAGTGTGTTTAGTTTTGGTTCCCTGGTGTCGTCATGTCTAATTTGTCTCAGCTCTGTTCCGCATGTATTTTCTGTTTCCTCGTCATTGTACTGTGTATTTAAGCTTCTGTTTCCCTCAGTCCATTTGCGTTCTCACGTAATTTGTGAATGTTGTATATGGGCTGATGTAGAGGGTGATTATTAGACGGGTAATTAAAAGCATTAAAAGCACAATTACCACAGTGACTCTAAAACATGACTGCACTGCAGGAGTATCTGTAGTGTATCGTGAGATGTTAAATGCAGTTTAGTATATACATTGCAACTGAGAAAAAATGAGTCTGTAGCCAGACTGTGACATACACTGACCATGCACTTCACAGGTACACCACTTCAGCTGCTTGTTAATGCAAATATCTAATCAGCCAATCACATGGCAGAAACTCGGTGCATTTAGGGATGTGGATAGTTTTTTAGTGTCTGTCTGAGCAGAAAAATGCAATTGTTAATTATCTGCTTAGATCACACAGGTACCTGAAGGCGAAATATAACAAGCAGACACATTTTTCTTTAAGGAGTCACAATAGAAGTCATCAGGAATTGATATCTGATGTATAATTCTTATAATTTGGATCCTTAAATAAAATAGACTGAAGGTTTAATGTAACTACTCGAGAAGATGGAGTGATGAAGAGATTGTGATTGTGATGTATTATAGAATGAAATTTAAAATAGCTTATCAAGAATATGCTCATGACTGCACATCTAAATTTAAAATTTTCTGTTTATATTTTCACGGACATTGTATGTTTTAATATACCTTTGTGTGAAATTAAATATATATGCTCAAACTGATTTAGCTTGTGAAAAAAGCACCCGTGATTTGTTAAAATTGTCACTTATGATGCAAATTGTTCACAAATAAATAATATATATAATATTTACTTTTGAATGATGTCAAAAACAAAATCATTTTTCTGCTTAATGAATGTTTATTATATTCTATATGTAATTAGAATTGCATTTAAATTTAGTTCTTAAATTTACTTTTAAATTTACATAATCATACCATTTATATTTAGACAACAGCATGAGAATGCACAGAACAGACATATTTATGTATAATTAGTTCACAGAAACATACCAAAATATTACAAAATAATCAGGTTATATGAATTAGTTTCTTCATTTTGATCTGAGCATCATTAGTACATTAAATAAATATAAATGGGTGCTAATGAAGATTGTTAGCATCTGTTGGTCATTTGTAATAACAAACTAATTCAACCTCCAACAACAACAAACCATAACAACAGGAACATGGAGATAACGAGGACAGCAAAAGACAGCAATAAGGAAACTCAGTAATCTGGTGAAATCTTGTCAAAAGTGCTGCAGGAGATGATGTTTCACTAACAATCTCCTGAAAGAATGACCCAAATCTTCAGGTTTTGGTAAAGATGTCAACATCTGCATGGCTCAGTTTACGTCCAGTGATTGTTACGACAGCAACTTGGAACCATGAAGACTCTGCTGTTATGTCCCTGTGGATGTAAAACAGGATTCATAATCAGTGAGATCCAAGCACAGTCTGAAAGCTATATATATATTTATTTTTTCCATTCATATTCAGACTCACTTAAGAGTCTTGTTAGAGACCAGGACAGGTGTAGCTGCTGTCAGGATCCAGCCCGCTGGAGATGAACTGCACAAATCCTGGCCTATTAGAGCGAATGCGGGACTTGATCCAGGACTGGTAACGGGACACTCTGGAGTAGACTCCTGGCAGATTGGGCCGAGCACAACCAGATCCAAAACTTACAATTCCAGACTGGACCCAAACAGAGCCCTGTTTACTCACCATTGGACCTCCGGAGTCTCCCTGTAGAGATAAAGAGGACACATCTGAGAATCTTTGAAACACCTGATTATGTAACCAAATGAGCTGATGAAGCCTACCTGACATGAGTCTTTGCCTCCTGCCAGAACACCAGCACAGATCATGTTGTCTGTGACTGTGCCCACTCCATTCAGGCAGTTACACTGTCTGTTTCCCACAACTGGCACCTCCACTTCTTGCAGCGTTTGAGGGAAGGGTAAGGCCACTGATGGGAAGAAAGATGAGGAGCTGTTTACACACAAACCAATGAACCACAGAACACATGAACACTGAAACACCAACAACAGCCTCACCTCCCTCCTTGACTGCACCCCAGCCAGTCACCCAGCTATCAGTGCCATTGTTGAACACACTGCCACTCGCTGCCAGGCACACAGGTCTGATGTAGTCAGTGAATCTGACTGGTGAGGAGAGTCTGAGCAGAGTGATGTCGTTGTCGTAGGTCTTACTGTCATAGTTTGGGTGCAAAATGATTTTGACAACATTTCTGGACACCTTATTTGGATTTGCACCCTGCAGGCTCTGAAGACCAAGAGAAACCGTCCACCCAGAAGGACTTGAACTAAAGTTATAGAAATGAAAAGAAAATATAGACGTTTTGACAAAAAAATGTACTGTAAACATTTGTCATTATGCTGCATTTGAGCTGGAAGAGTAAGAAAGCTTGGGTCAGTTTTTCAACATTTATGTTCATGAAATGTTTCAGGAATTACATAATTTTTAGAATTTCCAATCTGGTATTTGCCTTTTAGACAAATGTTAGTCAAAGTCCTGTTCTAGCTGGATCAGTTTAGGTATAAAGATTAAACAGATGTTTGTGTTACTCACCCAGAGAAGCAGTGAGCAGCAGACATCACCCACTCTTTGTTGATGAGGGAACCGCCACAAAAATGTTTACCACGTAGCTGCACGCTGACCTGCCACGGCCAGTATCCAGGTGGAGCATCTTCACCTCCGACTATCCTGCCGTTGAGTGGAGCAGTGCCACATACTGAAACAAAGATCAGCAGGATCAAACTTCAGAAGCAACATAAATCATTGTAGGAACACGGAAAACATTTTTTCTGTTTTTATCTGGATCCCGGTTAATTTTTTTATTTTAAAATACATAATTAATATTAAAAAATAATAAATTTGAATTAATGATTTGTTTTTTTAATCAGAGAAACTGTTGTTTTACCTACCATCAGGCTGAGCATTTGATTCTGGAAAGAAACACAACAGGATCAGTGTTGTTCATGAGAGGAGACAATTTTAAAAGGTTTTAAGTGAAAATATATATTTGCATTTATATTTTAAGTCAAAAACATTTATGTTGCATGCACATGTTGGCATAAGCCTGACTTACCTGCTGCCAGGAGGCTCACCAAAGCAAATAAATGAGTCCACTGCCTCAACGCCATTGTGTAAATTCACAGTTCTTGTGTGTCCCTCTTTTGTACTTGTCACCCAGCTAGCAGTGAGTGGCAAATATATAAGCAGAGTGTCACCTGCCACTATGTTTGCCCTGCCCATGTGCACATCCCACCGCCAGAAAACTGAAGCATTTCCTTCTACCTTTAATTTCTGGGACAAAGATTTAAAGACCACAGTGCAATTTAAAAAATATATATAATTTTCTTTATATGTCATATTTGTAATAAACACGAATATTGGCAGTAGTTTTTGTTACAGACTTCTGCCCTTTTTACAGTTCTGTACTTCTTTCCACATTAATGTTCTCAAAGTCATCGAAAAACCTCCCTGTGGATTGTGAACCAAATAAGGAGATTAAATATGTAAAATATCCAAAGACTGAGTCAGCGTCATCTGCTGAGATTGTGGTGAAATTCTGTACAAGTCAGTCAGTTTACTATATCGACATAAAATGATATTTCAGTGACAAAATATTTACTGGTTTTGTCATGTGTTTTAATGACTATCCAGTATCATGTTGTCATGATGTGACAACTATTTACATCACATTCAGAAAACATTATGACTAATTCCCTTTACACCCTAACACTAAAATTGTTCCTGTTAATTTTTTTGCCTCGTCATGAATCATTCCATACTTCATGGTTACAAAACAGAAACATAATATCTATAGATGTTTATAAAATACTTTTTTAAAAAGTCACCTCTGATATTCTAAACTGCCTGAAATCAAAGATTTATACAGCTATAACCATGTTAAAATATTTTGTAAGATAACCAAGCCAAATGCACCGTGAGACTGAAGCAACTTTCTGCAGAGCTCTGAGACATTCACAATATCAACCAACAGATCTGCTAAGGCTATAAAGAATGGCCACAATGGCCAACGAAAGTAGTCTGATAGGCTTCTCGAAGTAACAAAGAACCTGGTGATCATTCCAACTAAGCTTCAGAAATCCTGTAAACAATCTCAGTGCAACACTCCAGCATATCTTAGATTTATGGCAGTGGTCAGATGTTTGGTCTCAGTTCTACCATGATGAGTGTGGCATCAATAATCAGCTGCTCAATACAAGTCAGCATAACAGTGAAAGCATTGTGTTATAGGAATGTTCTTCAACTAATTAAAACCTGTTAAGAATGATCAGAAACTGAATGTAGAAACGCAAAGAGACATTATTAAGGTAAATCTGGAGCTCTAAATGTACCACAGGCCCAGAATGAAGGTCTTAAACTAAAGAAATCTACCATAAAAAAGAAAAAAAAAATTTCTCAATTGCTGGTTTGTTGTCAGCACTCAGTTTAATGGAACTGGTGACTTTCACATCTGGAAAAAACACAATTAATGCTGAAAAGTATATACACATATGCTCCCATCCAGATGGCATATTTTTTTAAAAAAAGGCCTTGCATATTTTAGCAAGACAATGTTTAACCACAAACTGCACTGATTACAAAGGCATACCTTTGCAGAAGACGAGTCGAGGTGCTGAACTGCCCTGCCTGCAGGCCAGACCATTCACCAACCCAAAACTGAAAATTTGGCCTATCAACCATTCCTTTAACGTTAGCTAGTAATGACTTCATGTACTTCTTCACAAATAAAATTTTAAGAGAATTTTAATTTTAAGAGTAATTTTTAGAGAAAAAAATTACTCATTATCATCTCACACATGTAGTGTTATCTACAGCTCCTTTCAGTACCATTTATTTAGAGTCTTTTTCTCCAATTGTTCTGTCTGAGTTAATTGCAGTAATTACTTCCTCCAAACCATCAACATGTCTTTTAGAGCCCATTGCTACAAGACTGCTCTAAGAAGTCCCACAATTAATTACTCCAACCAGTCTCTAATAATTAGATATGTACCACAGGCCTTCAAGCTGGCAGTAGTTCAACTGGAACTTATAAGGCCATCTTATGAGGCCATCTCTTGGCCCAGCAGTCTTAGCTAATTATAGGCCAATCTCCAACCTTGCTTTTCTCAGAAATTCTTGAGAAAGTAGTTATAAAACAGCTAACAGATCATCTGCAGAGGGCTGACCTATTTGAAGAGTTTAAGTCAGGTTTCAGAGCCCATCACAGCACAGAAACAGCTTTAGTGAAGGTTACAAATGTTACAAATCTTCTTCAGTGTTCGATACCATTAGATCCTGTCGACCATAATATTCCATTAGAGTGATTAGAGCATTACAGCAATAGAGTATTACAAGTACTGCACTGCAGTGGTTTGTATCATATCTATCTAATAGACTCTAATTTATACATGTAAATGGAGAGTCCTCTTCACACACTAAGGTTAATTATGGAGTTCCACAGGGTTCCGTGCTAGGACCAATTCTGTTTATATTATACATGCTTCCCCTGGGCAGCATCATCATCACTCTGAATGGCATTACCTTGGCCTCCAGTAACACTGTGAGGAACCTTGGAGTTATTTTTGACCAGGATATGCACCTTCAATTAAACAAATATGTAGAACTGCTTTCTTCCATTTGTACAATCTCACTAAAATTAGAAATATCCTGTCTCAGAATCACGCTGAAAAACTAATTCATGCAATTATTACTTCTAGGCTGGACTACTGTAATTCATTATGATCAGGATGTCATAAAAACTCCCTTAAAAGCCTTCAATTAATCCAAAATAGTGAATACCGTATCACCTAGAGCACTTTGCTCTCGCACTGCAGGTTTGTTGTTCGTAGAGTATTTAAAAGTAGAGGCAGAGCCTTTAGTTTTCAGGCCCCCCTTCTGTGGAACCAGCATCCAGTTTGGATTTGGGAGACAGACACTATCTGTACTTTTAAGATTAGGCTTAAAACTTTCCTTTTTAAAAAGCATATAGTTAGGGCTGGATCAGGTGACCCTGAATCCTCCCTTAGTTATGCTGCAATAGGTCTAGGGTGCTGGGGCATTCCCATGATGCACTGAGTATTTCTTCTTCAGTCACCTTTCTCACTCACTATGTGTTAATAGACCTCTCTGCATTGAAACATACTTGTTATTAATCTCTTCCACAGCATGTCTTTTGTTCTGTCTTCCTTCTCTCACCCCAGCCGCTTGCGGCAGATGGCCGCCTCTCCCTGAGGCTGGTTCTGCTGGAGGTTTCTTCCTGTTAATTCAATTCAATTCAATTTTATTTATATAGCGCCAAATAACAACAAAAGTCGCCTCAAGGCGCTTCATAAAAAGGGAGATGTTCCTCCCCACTGTCACCAAGGTGCTTCCTCATAGTGG
The DNA here is from genome assembly GCF_057381845.1 of Rhamphochromis longiceps. Lineage (NCBI taxonomy): Eukaryota > Metazoa > Chordata > Actinopteri > Cichliformes > Cichlidae > Rhamphochromis > Rhamphochromis longiceps. The sequence continues at coordinate 18,703,765 of NC_140564.1, read as the reverse complement.
GTCATATGATTGTTGATGTTTTTTTTGTCTGTATGTATTATTCTAGGGTCTACCTTACAATATAAAGTGCCTTGAGGTGACTGTTGTTGTGAATTGGTGCTGTATAAATAAATTGAATTGAAAATGGAAAATTTAATTTGTCCCTGGGGCATTCTAAGTGTAGAATGTAAAAAAGAATTTACACAATTGTATGATGAGCTTCCCATGACAAAATGTGACAAAATGTTAGGGGGAAAACACTTTCTGAGAGTACTGTATGACTTATCTAAAAGAAAAGTCTAAAAAAAAACCCCAAAACAAAACAAAAAACACTACAGTCTGGCATCAGCTAGTTGAGTTATTCATCTTGTTCCTGCAAAAGACAGCTCATGATATAAATCACTGGATTTGGTCATTATAATTAAAAATAGCAGTCACCAGATGATGGTTAGGGAGGGTGGATTGTTATCATGTCCTCATACATGCAGACAGGCGATAAATGTGGGGATTAGGTGTCTTTGTAATGTTGTAGGGGTTTAATTCTGATTCTATGTATTTATATGTATGTATGTATTAGTTTGCATACAATTTTATGTGTTTCATTCGACATTTGTCCACACTAGACTCTGTTCAGGGAGGTTGCTGTGGTCTGCTAGTAGATCCACTAGCCACCAAGCATTACTGTCCTGTCCTGCTTCCTTCTCCCTTATGCTCTTCCAGTATTGCTCAGTCTGGTCGAGTCTGAGATGCTGTTCTCATATTGTTCCCCTGCCACTCAGAATACAGCTTCGATGGTTCTGTGGAGAACAGCCGATTTATTCTCCTGCCTTCTATTTGACTGCATGTTGGCTGTTCACAGCAAAATCTTCCAAATACAAGCACCACACCTCCAATCAACTCAACTTTTTTTTTCCTTTTTCAGGCACAGTTTCTGTAGATATTTTTCTGTGCTATTTTATCATCTATCTGAAGAAGCTTTGTGCTGCACTTTAAGTCTACACCTTTTAGACCTTACAACTTTTTGCGAGTTCATCTCATTATTCTTGCTTTTCTGCTTGCTTTTTTTAGCAGTTCTTTATATTTCTGTTATATTTCTACATAAGTCACCATCAAGTGTGGGATCTACCAAGGAGATGCACTGTCCCCACTACTGTTCTGCAAAGGCCTGAGCCCCCTCAGTGATATCATCAAAAAGACTGTCTACTTTGGAATGGAGCAGTCATCAGCCATGTTCTCTACATGGATGACATCAAGCTGTATGCCAAGAGTGAATGAGACAATCGATTTATTGAGCCACACCACCAGGATATACAGCAGTGACATCGGAATGACTATTCAGATTGGAGAAGTGTAGTTGGATGATACCAAAGAGAGGGAAAAACTGAGGGGGCTTGAACTACCAAAAGGCAACATTGCAGACATTGAGGACAGCTACAAGTACCTGGGAATCCCACAGGCAAATGGGAACGACGAGGAGCCCGCTAGGAAAGCTGCAACCACCAAGTACCTGAAGAGGGTCAGGTAAGTCTTGAGGAGTCAGCTGAACGGTAAGAATAAGGGCTATCAACACCTACACCCTGCCCATGGCCAGGTACCCTGCTGGCATAATAAGCTGGTCAAAGGAGGAGATAGAAGCCACTGAAATCAAGACAAAGAAGCTCCTGGCCATACATGAAGGGTTTCACCCCAAGTCCAGCATCCTGAGGCTGTATGGTAAGCACAAGGAAGGAAGCCGGGGACTAGTGAGTGTCAGCACCACAGTCCAGGATGAGACAACAAACATCCATGTATACATCAGTAAGATGGCCCCAACAGACCCTGTGATCAGCGAATACCTCAGGCAGCAGAAACCCAAGAAAAAGGAAGAGGAGGGGGAACCATCATGGAAGAACAGAGGAAGTAACTGACATACATAAATCCTACCAGTGGCTGGACAAAGCTGGACTGAAATAAAGCACAGAGGCGCTAATCATGGCAGCACAGGAACAAGCTCTGAACACAAGATCCATAGAGGCTGGGGTCTATCACACCAGGCAAGACCCCAGGTGCAGGCTGTGTAAAGATGCCCCTGAGACAATCCAGCACATAACAGCAGGGTGCAAGATGCTAGCAGGCAAGGCATACATGGAACGCCATAACCAAGTGGCCAGAATAGTATACAGAAACATCTGTGCCGAGTATGGCTTCGAAGTCCTGAGGTCAAAATGGGAGAAACTCCCTAGGGTGGCTGAGAATGACCGAGCTAAGATCCTGTGGGACTTCCAGATACAGATGGACAAAATGGTGATGGCTATCCAGCTGGACATAGTAGTGTTGGACAAGCAGAGGAAGATGGCTGTAGTGATTGACATAGCGATACTGAATGACAGCAACATCAGGAAGAAGTAACACAAGAAGCTGCAGAATTACCAAGGGCTCAGAGAAGAGCTTGAGAAGATGTGGAGGGTGAAGGTGACGGTGGTCCCAGTGGTAATCAGAGCACTAGGTGCAGTGACTCCCAAGCTAGGCGAGTGGCTCCAGCAGATCCCATGAAGAACATCCGAGATCTCTGTCCAGGAGAGCGCAGTCCTTGGAACAGCTAAGATACTACGCAGGACTCTCAAGCTCCCAGGCCTCTGGTAGAGGACCTGAGCTTGAAGGATAAAGACTGCCCGCAGGGGCGAGGGAGCATTTTTATATATATACATTTGTGTGTGTGTGTGTTATTTTACTTCTTCATTGTGAAACACAATTTTCAACTCGGTAAAAGGCTGAGTTATAATCACTTCATAAATATATTGTAACTGAATATGGGCTGTTGACCATTGACAGACAAAATCCTTCTAACTTGTTCACTGGACGTCTGCTGTGCACAGCAAATGCAAAGAAAGCCCAGTTCAACCAGAATAGGAAAATAACTAAATATAGCCAGGATTAGCTAACATTTTTGGTGCTATTTGGAGAAAAAATGTACATAATCAGCACTTTTTTACATCACGGCAATGACCTTGTGTTAATCAGAGCGATTTGCACTTTTGTGTGATTGTGTGTTTTGAGTCTTCACACCAGAACTGTGTCAAGAATTTACTTTTTCATCTTCTTTCTCCTGTTTTACTTGTGTAAGCTCAATGTGTAAGCACATTTGTGACATCAAGACATCAACACTGGAACTGTTTTCACTGTAACCTGTACTGTTTCCAACAAGGTAGTCGGGAAAACAGAATTAGAAGACAACGTTACTTTTTGTAGTTCATGCAACTAATCAGTCATTAAAATCTGAAAGAGGTTTATAGGAGAGTTATTGTGCACATGCCACAAGGACAAGCCGTGTATACTCTTTCACCTGCAGTAAAATGCAAAGCATTAACCTTCATATTTTTACCCCACTCCACTGTTTGAGCCAAAACAAAACATGCTAAAGTCAAACTTAGTTATCTCTGGTCAAAATTTGTTACAAAAGAGAAGTATAGGGAAGTGAAGAGTTCAAGATATGTCACTAGTGTTAAATTGGAAAAGTATCAGGAAGAAAACTGTGGTGATTAAGAAAAAGAGGAAATAATGAAATGAGAAATTTTCATGAGAAAATATTGCGTAATTTCGTTTGAGCTGTCCAGTCATTCATGAACTGCCATCTTTTTGGAAGCTACATAAAAACAAAAAGTTTTCAGCAGTGGAAAATATTACTTATTTGTTACTAAAAATAACACAACATATAAACTGATATATTTTTATAATAAGGTTAGTGTAATGTTGGTCAGTGTATATCTACAGAAATCACTTAAATTTGATATAATCTCACCATGTTTACAAGTTAGTCTGCTGGTGATGAATCCCAGGCTACCTTCTCAGGAAATTCTGACTAATTTTGGGTGAAATAAAATGACAACAGTCATGTTATGGAAAGCTTTGATTACAGTCAAAGTTAGTTAAGTCATAGAGAATGACTTGACCAGCTGATTTGATGTGACTGAAAGCCGGTCTAGGATGACACACCAACATGATTCAAATGACAGTTTAGAGGGCCAGTGATTTGAATTCTACAAACGTTATCACACTGAACAGATTTTCATACACTCGAAGTTATTAAAAAGTGAAGCCAGGAAGCATAAAGTGATTGTATTTTTTAGATTTGTATTTTCTTTTACTTTTGATTGATTATGCTACAGAAAGTTCAAGAAGTCTGTGCTCTCGTGTCTGCCTGGATTCCAGAGTGTTTACACTTTACATGTGCTATACTTATCTAAATTTAATTCTGTTATCATCACTCTGATTCCATTATCTTCTTGCCCACCTTCAGCAAGCCAATTAGTCTCTCTTTCTTATTATTTATTTATTTATTATGAGAACTTAGTGCAAGTCTGTCATTCTGCCCTTCTGGCTACAGGCCAAAGCTGGCCTGTAAATGAGTCCAATCCAGAGGATGGTTTTGAAAAATGTGAAATCTGCAAAGGAGAGCATTAATGTGTTTTCAGTATGCATGGGAAGCGCCAGGATTCTATTTTCTTATGAACCAGAATCATTTGTAATTACTGAATTAATGTTTTTGATACTACCTCTTCTATTTATTACACTCACATGTGTAAAAGAAAACAATACCACATCTTTCATTACTATTTTTGCTGTGAATTTTAAAGACCAATATACACCATTTAATCACTTAAAGACTGGAATTAAAAGTGTAATTAGATAGATATTGTATAGATATATAAATAATGTGTAAATATCTTATTCAGCGATTACTCTCATATAGACATGGCGAGAAAAACGGAGACTGGTGGGTGAGCTCAGTAAAATATGTCAATAGTCAATATAATTTTGTTGAAGCACACTGTTTATTACGGTTACTGCCTGCTGTCTTTAACAGTCTCAATGTTTTTCTTGCCTTGGTTGGATTTGGATTTCTCCAAAAGATGTGCTCATCACCATTACTGACAGTCTGTTATAATAAGTCGTTTTGTTGGAATTGCGGGGCTTGTCTGCCTCATTTGTTTCACAGAGCAGCATTAAAAAGATGTGGCGATAGTCACATTGGCCAGCAGATGTCACTGTGGAGATTGTTTCAGATTGTTTCGAAGGCTCGGTACATTTTCCTGCGCAAACGGTTCAAACTTGTCATCTTACTTATTATTTTCATCAGTTCTCAGGTAAGTAAGAAATAGACAAAGCATTAAATGTAAGAAATTGAGGTGTTTGCACCATGAAATAACAATACACATTTTACCATATTAACTGTTTTTGTCGTTGTCCTTTTGAACCACAGTTGAAATAAATTTAATTTTAATAATCAGATTTTTACTTTGAAGGCGAGCTAATGAGCTGCCACTGCTTGTTCTTTTTTATGACATGTGGTCTAATAAATTAGTTAAAAACTGTACATATTTAATGATGCACACTTTATTAGATATATTTGTTTATTTTTTATCATCCTTTTTTTTGTTTTTTGTAGGTCCGGTGACTTTCTTGGGGAGGACGGGTAACTTGAAAAGTCGTTCCAATAAAGTTTGTTTGAACTGCTATTAAATAGACATTTATCTCCATCTGCTGGTAGGACTGAGTAAATGTAATGTGGAGACCTGTATAGCCACTTTTAACACATTTGACCATATAACAGCCCAGAATTCAATCACAACAACAGTCAGAATTCAAAAATGTGTTTTAATCATTACAAGTTAATAACAATATACAAAAGTAGCTGCTGCACAACAAAGTTTCTGTATTGAGAACCAACTTATAGATATTCTGATATTAGAGTTAAATCTCCAGTTGTTTTTCTGTGAAAATACTGAATGTAAACTCATATAAACACTGGCAAAATACTGTGAGATGAATCCAGCGGGGTTTCAGGAAGGCAGGGAGGGAACATTTGTTACATTTCACAGGCAACACTTTCTATCTGGCTTTTTCCTTAATTTCCTGAACTGCTCTCCTCCGTTTCAGGTTGGTGTAGAGCAATGCAAAGTTGACAATATACGTGGAGACACAGACCATGCAGAAGTCTCCCAGAACAAATGCGAGAATAGATGCAAGATAGAGTGAACCGGCCACAGAGACCCAGGAGGAGAAGACCAAAAAAGCTGCTGCTTTTTTAGACACAGACAGTCCTGTAAATAAAAAAGTCAAATAGAGAGGATATCAGGACCTCAGTCAAACATAGTACATCATTGGGAAATTCCACACAGTCTCACGTCCAGAGTGGAGTAAATGTATTGCTCCATATACATATTATGCAATCTTCAAATACCTGAAATACTTGTGCTTGCCATGGATCACAAACACATTGACTTGCAAATGATATTCTGAATAAAAAGCTGTCAGCAATGCACTGTAATTTAAAGAAGACAATCACAGACTAACCAAGGCCCATCTGCAGAGTGTAAAATATGATGCCAAGAACACTGTTGGGCTGGTTTAGAGGACTATCTTTGGCCACAAAGTACTGGACCAAACCAAAACCACGTCCCCATCTGCCAGAAAGAAAGAAGTAACAGTCAGGGCAGCAATTTCTTCAAAATAAAATGAACAATATTTTTTTTTCTTTCTTTATTCCAGTGAAATATAATCAGCCTTACAGAGATATGAAATGTGATATGACCATTTAAATGTACACAAAAGGTATCTATGGCCAAAATGCTTACTTTCAGTAACTTAATACATGTAAATGTTCTATGTAATTTTGTTACATAAGTACAATGTTAAATGTTAAATTTAAGCAAATGAAATTTACTTGAATGGTATACACAGTTTATAATCAACATATTTTAATTAATGATTATTTATTTTAATAAATAAACCTTCGATTTTATACATTACAGCTAAATTTTACTTAAAATTATTGCTTCATGTTTATGAGGGCAAAGAATTATTTCTTGAGTGTACAACATTAAGCGTGTAATAAAGATTTATTCTCTTAAAAATGACAAGAAATGTCAAAATAAATGTATATACCTTGTATGCTCACAATGTGAAACGGGAAGCTACTTGCTTTAAAGTTTTTTCAGATAAATTAAGAACACGTGGCAATTCAATGGGGGTAGAAAGGCTAGAAAAAATATGCTAAAGTATCAGCTGGAAGACAAGGTTAGGATCAGATATGGATCAGTGGTCACTTGAAAACAGATCGAGGTAAGCTGATTCTGCACAAAAAGCGCAGGCATGAGGGAAAACAAAAAGCAGGAGTCAAATCATACCTTGAGGTAAAAACTCTGGAGCAGCTTACAGACTCCCCCAGGTCGCACAGCGCTCTGTAATCTGGGTTTCTCTCCCTGGATACCTCGACGTGAAGGGCATAAACAGACAAAACCAAACCGAAAAGGCACAAAAACATGCGTACCTTTCGCTCCCATTTGGGGAACCCCTGAATGGCACCCATTAGGACACTAAAAGATGAATTTATTGCACTAATGTTTTGAAACTGCACGGTCCAGTCTGGTTTCCTTTCAAGCGTCACCGTCCTAGTCAAGACGACGTGTTCGTGCTCAGATTGTCGCTTCTGATTGGTCTGTGCTAGTTTTGCGACTGCTTTTCATTGGACGGTGGAGTCCAGATGTTGGCAGATGGGTGTTTGCACTGTATTTTTCTGTGGACTTCAGTCTGTTTGAGATTTGAGGAATGTTAATAACCACCCTCGCTGTTCATCTCACGCCACTGGAATATTCCACTGCTAAACTATTATACCTGAAAGAGTTTGTTTGTTTGTTTGTTTGTTTGTTTGTTTGTTTGTTTGTTTGTTTGTTTGTTTGTTTGTTTGTTTGTTTTTACTTAACCAAAAGTGTCTGATTTTTTTAAACATATCCACTCGCAAATGCGTCATTAAAATTGAGCTTAACTAGAGGTAACAACTGCTTAATTCTTTAAATAAAGTAACACAACGTGCTTAGTAAGCTGTGAATTATACTATCAGTTTGGGAGATTTCAGTAATATAATTTTCTATGGTTAGTAGTTAGTATATTCTCCAGCTTTGCCATTTGTCATCTGTTTGAGCAGCCTTCGGGCTGAGTTGGATATATGTTATTATATATTATATATAAAGTTAATATAAAGCACCAGCACGGACAGGTATCTTTGCACAAATCTGACTCCTCCTAAAGCAATTGAACTGTGGGGAAAACAGAAAGAACAGAAACAGAAAAAAAATCACAAAGATACATAATTATATTTACATAAATAAAGCGGAGACTGACCAGTAATGTGCCGTCTCCCAACTCGTCCTCTGTTCCTATTGGACGAACTACTTTATGTCAGCGCATGTGGTTGGTCCGCAACATGGCACTCAACCCCTACGCGGAACTATATGAGGAAGCGGCAGACAAAAACAAAAGATGGTCGTGCTACTACGGGGTTAAAACGTCAATGCGGGTGTTGTGGGTGACTCACAAGGTGAGCGCACATTCCTTTAACAGAAAACACGTGTCAGCGTTTGTCCGTTTTGTTATATAATATACAGAAATGCGGTTTAACGATTTCTGTGTCTAGAGTGCTCCAGCTTCAGGTAACGTTATTAGCCTACGCCCCTGCGACTAGTGGCGATCATGGTTACGTCTTTGTCGTGCGGTTAGTTTATAACTATGTAGTACAGAAATTAGTGCGTTCTTATAGACAGCCTCTGCTGGGTTTGGCCTTCAGCTTCTCGCATGAAGACTCCAGCTTCATTGTGGAGACGTTAGTAGAGAGCTACAGGTTTGGTTTTGGCCACTTTCACTGCCAGGCCTAACGGGTGTGGAGTTACTGATCACACCTAGTTTGAGCCTACCAGGTCACTCTCACACAGTTTATCAGCGTTTAAAAGTGTGTTTTTATTTACCAGAAGCAGCAGTTTCTTTTTATTTAAGATTTTCTCCTAAATCTCAATTGAGAAAAACTTTGGCATGTGGTGGTGCTGTCTCTATTGTTCCTCAGTACCCACATTAACAGAGGCACTCCTGGGATGGCTTCCATGCGCACAAGTGTTCAAAGAAAATGCTTTTATATGGGCTTAATTTTAGTTTTCAGTAAAACTGATTTTAATGATGACAGAAACACTGCATAGTGTTGCTGCTACAGACTCCAGCATAACACATGTGGGTCAAGCATAAGGTCCGGGGGCTAAAATCGGCCTAGCAGAGACTTTAATCGAAAATGTAAAGGAGAACATACATTTTGTATGTTTACATTTATTTTAATAAATATTACAGCTTTGTCTTGTTGACTCTCCCATGATCACTCATACTACCCCCCAAATAATTAAGTAAATAAATAAACTGGCATAAAAGTTTGTTCTTTAAATATCACTATAGAAAGCTCTGTTTTTACAACAGTGACATTTTCTGTGAATAGAAACTTTTTTGTTTACAAATATAGGGCAGTCCAGACCAGGGGTCTCAAACTCGTGGCCCAGGGGCCATTAAGGATTTTGAATATTGGAAGACGGAGTTTGAGCTTAATAATTTAGACTATTTTAGATACATCCAGATGAGGAACTACCTCCAGCTAAACATCCTTACCAAAACAGAGATGATCCAGTTTTAATAATTTTTCGGAAAGCTTACCTTACTTAAGGATATGATTGGTAAATTATAAAATGGGCTATTGCCCAGGAGGCCCCATTCCACTATTTATATTAAAGAAAGGTGGGAAAAAGAAGGTGACATTTCAATATCAAAAGAGGAATGGCTGATGGCATGTAAATCGATATGGGAATGTCCGAATTCTAATGTGTGGCGGGATTTCAGTTGGAAATGTCTGATGCGTTTTTTTATAACACCAAACCAGATGACTTATTGGCACACGGGTACCCTCGGTTGTTGGAGAAAGTGTGGGGCACAGGAGGCAGGGCACTGGCACATATTCTGGGATTGCTCGAAGATTAAGCCCTTTTGGCACGAGTTCCACAAAGCCTTAATCACCATATTTAAGGCAAATAATATACCTTTACAATTCTCTACTATATTCCTAACTAATCTTGATCATCTGCAGGACATGAGAAATAAATATCTTTTTATGATTCTTGTGACAGCTGCCAAAAAAGCAGTTACAAGATGCCGGCTCCTTCCCGCGCCCCCCACTATGTCAGATTGGAGGGACATTGTGAATGAGATTTATGCAATGGAAATAATTACATTCTCAATATGTCTTAAGAAGAATGTTTTTGCCAAGTTATGGTGTGAGTGGGTCAATTTTATTAAGCCTCTTCAACCGGACTTTGTTGAAATCTCATCTGTTTAGAGACTTGAGTGCTGTGTTCTATTTCCTGTTGAGTTCTATGTATGACATTGTTGCCTTCTCTCCCTATGCGTTTTTTTTTTTGTTTTGTTTTTTTTGTTCCCAAAATGTAAAAAGTTTAAAGTGGGGTATATCTGGATATTTTGTTTTTGATGTACTATGTGTTATACTCCATTTGTTTGTTTGAAAATTAAAAAAAAATAAACAAATAACTTTTTAAACTTTTCTGTTTTTCATTCTTTACAGAAAAATGTCACTTAAGGAGGGCGGAGAGAGTAAAAATGGTCAACTTGTGGCGTCACCTGAAAGAATGGCCACAGACAAAACCAGAGAAAACCAGAACCCACGGGGAGTTGAGGTACCGGGCAGCAACGCAGACACCAGCACGGCAGCTAAAAACCTGGCTTTGCTTAAAGCACATTCTCTAGATGTGAAGTTTGATGTCGGAGAGGAGTATGACATCATAGAAACCATTGGCACCGGGGCCTATGGTGTTGTTTCCTCTGCCAGGAGGAGGGACAATGGTAGGGCTAATTTAGTTTAAAATATATATATAATTAATTCTGTCTTTAGTACAATGCCGAATAAATGATCAAATGTGGCTCTCCCTTAATTCTGTTCTGCATTTACACTTTGCAGGCCAGCAGGTGGCAATAAAGAAAATCTCCAACGCTTTTGAAGTGGTGACAAATGCCAAACGCACACTGAGAGAACTGAAGATTCTTAAACACTTTAAACATGACAACATTATCGCCATCAAAGACATCCTGCAGCCAAACCTCCCTCATTCTGCCTTCAAGTCTGTGTATGTACTTTTCTTTTTTCTAACTTTGGCTAATAACACGTCCACAGATAGATCTGTAGATTATTAATAAATGCAAGAGCTGGAAACATAGTCATCAAATTGGATGTTGTTCTGTTATGTCCAGGCTTCTTCCTGCAGGGAGGAATTTTGGCAGTTTTTTCAAAGAGATTTTAATCAGAGCTGAGGAATGCATGACATGCAACCCCTTTACTGTACAAGGGCATGCTTACTGTCCTGCCCCTGCCCCCTACAAAAGGGCCACCTGATCTAGAAACAAACAAATAAAATAAAAAAAAACATGCACAATGTTTTTTGTACATTTAAATAAAACTAAAACGGTTTATAAAATGTGAAAAACAAAGCCAGTTATGTGTAAATCAAAATTGTTGACCTGACATCTTTGTGCACACAAGATCTTAATGACTCTTGTTTAGAACAGTAATAAGTTTTAGTAAATTTATTTTGAAGTCTATTTCATTGGGTAAGAATGACGTGCCACTGGTCCCCTGTCTGCCCTGGGCAACAGTTTATAAATAAAAAGTATTTAAATATATATTGCCAAGTGCGCATGTTGTTCACCTTACTTTTGCTTTTCCTGTGTGTGCAGGTATGTGGTGTTGGACCTCATGGAGAGTGACCTGCACCAGATTATCCATTCTGCCCAGACGCTGACACCAGAGCACACACGCTACTTTCTGTACCAGCTCCTTCGTGGCCTTAAGTATGTGCACTCTGCCAACGTCATCCACCGTGACCTCAAACCTTCCAACTTGCTGGTGAACGAAAACTGTGAACTAAAAATCGGTGACTTCGGCATGGCAAGGGGTCTCAGTTCACACCCTGAGGAGTCTCATTCCTTCATGACTGAATATGTGGCGACTCGATGGTACCGTGCTCCTGAACTCCTGCTGTCTCTGAATCACTATAGCTTGGCCATTGACTTGTGGTCTGTGGGCTGCATCTTTGCTGAGATGTTGGGCCGTAAGCAGCTGTTTCCTGGAAAGCACTATGTACACCAGCTCCAGCTTATTTTGAATGTGTTAGGCACTCCTCCCGAGGGTCTAATTGGTGCTAGTAGGGCTGACAGGGTCCGCGCATATGTTCAGAGTCTTCCATCACGATCGCCCATACCTTTGGCCAAACTATATCCACAAGCTGAACCAGAAGCATTAGACCTGCTGGCGGCCATGCTGCGCTTTGACCCTCGCCAGCGAATAAGCGTGACAGAAGCTCTGGAGCATCCTTACCTGGCTAAATACCATGACCCAGATGACGAGCCAATTTGTGTGCCAGCTTTTGACTTTGAGTTTGACAAGCTTCAGTTGAACAAGGAACAAATTAAAGAGGCAATTCTGATGGAGATCCAGGACTTTCACAGAAACAAACAAAGCTCTCGTCAGAGGCTGCAGTTCAGGCCTTTGGTGAGGGTGAAAGGTGGAGCTGCAGCACAAAGCAGTAACCACTGCAGTGCTCAGCCTGCAACTGTCAACCTGAACGAATCTTCAGTGGTTCCCTTGGCGCAGCACCCACAAGCAGCACAGCAAATGAGAGAGGTGAAATCTCAGCGGCAACAAGACCACACACCAGCAGAAGGGAGCCACGCATTTACAAATCACATGACGACCTTCAGTAAGCCTGCATCCGCTTTAGAAGTCGCCCCACCCCATGTGAATCACAATTTACCTCTCCTCTCTAAAAGTGAAAGTGGCCCGGTTGACGTGGACATGCCAAGTGCCAACTCGGAGAACGGTCAGCCAGAGACTATAGATTTAACAACACCGGTGTCTAGTCAGGACGCTCCACCAGAGACGATGAGAGACAGCGAGACACAAGGGCAGCTAGCAAGCAGTCAGGGTCCTCTAGCTCAAAACACCCAGAGCCAGAGCATGGCCCAGCCTGCAAACTCCATTCCTACAAAGCCAGCACAGGCAGTGACAACACTCCCCACCACTGTGCCTTCCCTCTCTCTCTCTGCAGCACAGGCCCAGTCACTTTCTCAATCCCTTTCACAGTCCCTGTCCAAGAACGCCAGACCTGCTTCATGTGCAGTAGAGGGAACCAGAAAAGAAGGTGCTATTTCAGAAGACACTAAAGCTGCACTTAAAGCAGCGTTATTGAAATCAGCTCTCAGAAATAGAGCCAGGGGTGGTAAGTTGGTTCTTTCCCATAATCTGCTTTTAATCGCTTAAAATTTTAGACCGCCTTCATCTGAATGTAATATTTTCTTTGCAGATGGAAGCACCTCGGCTCTGGGCACCGACACAGGCGCAGGAGGAGTTGCGCCGTCCTCCCTGTCTTCTGTTCCGGAGTCGCGTCGGCCTGTCACAGCCCAGGAGCGTCAACGAGAAAGAGAGGAGAAAAGAAGGAAGAGGCAGGAGCGCGCGAGAGAGAGGGAGAGGAAAATGAGAGAAAAAGAAAAAAGAGAGGGAAAACAAGGGGATTCGCTGGGCGGGGTTCTGCTGACTGACAACGATAAAAGTCTTCTGCAGCGCTGGACAAAGATGATGGACAGTCGCAATGAGAAATCTCAGCCTTCTAATAACGACGGTGCAAAGAATAAGGACTGCAATGTACAGAGAGGTGTAGTTATGGGTGACAACATTCAAGGAGCACTGAACAACAAAACAGATAAGGAAGCGAGGAAGGTTCAGTCTCATGAACAGTTAATGTCTCAAGTTAAACCTAACCAGCCGGGCTTGTTTCAGGCTCCCAGCACCCGGCAACCATCGTTAGTTTTCTCCATGAGCCAGACGAAGCCTCCAGCAGATATAGTTGTCGCTGTAAGTGGAGGCATAGATATAATGACTGTCACTAGTGGCTTTGTTAAAAACGACACACTCAAACCTCACAGTGAGAGCAATGGGCAGAGTGGATTCAACTGTTTGGGGAATTGGAATGGGCAGCAATTAGAGACGAGGGCGCAGCCAGACAGGACATCACAGCCGCTGCCGTCGAGCTTTCTCCAGCCACAGCTCCAGCCTCAGAATCAAACCCAGCTCGACCCTCAACCTCAGTCACAGCTGCTTGCCCTGGAGGGTTTTTTGTCGAAAGCTCCGCCACTGAGCACCAGAGATACAAACAGGAATGTGGATATCAGGGGGCAGAATAATCACAACTCCCACCACAACTCGCTGACTGCAAGTGCTGGACAAATGGAGAAGATCTGTCCCTCTGTAGGAGAGAAAACTGCACCACAGACCACAAATCCTCTCTGTGGGTCTTTAGGAGTCCCCTCTCAGCCAAAGTCCAGCTTGGGGTTCACAGATACTGGACAGCAAGGACCTTCCATTGCCCCTGACATTCATATGGTGACACTGCAGCTCTCAAAGTCCCAGGTGTGCATTTTTATTTTACTGTAGCTTTTCCCCGCACAGAGTGCATTTTGCTACAAAGAAGTTACACCGATGTTTTTTTCCCCTTAAAAATGTTGTCTTCTTTAGACAAATACCAGGGTTAAACGTCACAGTTTCCTGCTTGTCTTAAAGTGATTTAAAGGGTCCAAAGTTCAGTTGAGCCAATCTTTTCTTCTTTTCTGGTGTCAGGTAGAGGATCTTTTACCCCCTGCATTCTCAGTCACCCCTAAGGGCAGCGGGGCTGGCTACGGCTTGGGCTTTGACCTGGATGACCTTCTCAACCAGTCTCTTACAGACTTGCAACACAGTGACAGAGAAAGGTGAGGTCTGACGCAGCTCTTATAGAAAGAAAAAATAAACACTTCCTGCTCATTCATATGAAAACATTATGTGCATCTGCTTTGTTGTACTATTTAAATTATTAAATAGTCTCAGAAAGGAGACTAAAGGAAACCCAATGAACTGAATATAAAGAACTGACATCCGGTTCTGAAAAGTGAAGATATTTAATAGTAAGTCCCTCAGACATGCATTCTTTCTAGTAGCCTGCAGGGTCGACTTCTCTGGTCTCAAAAAAAGAAGTCAGGTCATATTTGAGAACATGACCCTATTTTTCCACTGGATTTGTGGCATAAGTACACACTGACCTGAATAGTTTATGGTTACTAGTAGAGATGGACCGATCCGATATTACGGATCGGTATCGGTCCGATACTGACCTAAATTACTGGATCGGATATCGGAAAAAAAATAAAAAATGTAATCCGATCCATTAAATATCACGAAAGCACCTCACAAAACTTGCAACACGCCGTAACTCACCTCAGAACGTTAGCACGTCGGAGCAGTATGCATCACGTGATAGAGCGGCTGTGGCATGCAGGACCTGTCGGTGGTCTGGATAGCATTTGGAGCTTCGCTAGCAACCCGGCATTTCATCTCCGACAAAGTTATCCCGAGAGAAGTAAAGCAAGTGTGTAAGTCCATCTCTGAATGTTTGTAAAGCATTCTTGCGTTAAGCTTAACAAACGATATATGGAGCGACTGCCTCTTCTTGCTGCTACTTCAATCATGAAACTGCTTAATGATCAGCTGATCGGCTTTTCTGTCGCGAGTCCGTCTCTCTTGTTTGCTTTTGGCCCACTTTGCAGCAGAAAGAGGAAACCAGCGGCTGAACAACAGCAGCAGGTTTAAGCTTGATAAGCTGTTGTTAGAATTTATTTAATATTACTTTCTACTCGAGGATCTTTTTCTACGTAGCTGACGGCTGGTAGCTGTGCAGGGGCGGATCTAGCAAAGTTTAGCCAGGGGGGCCGATAGGGCATTAACAGGGAAAAGGGGGCACAAAGACATACTTTTCTTTCTTATTCTCATTTAAAATGTCTAGATTTTAATAAATAATTATCTGACACCCAAAGCTTTAATTTGATGTAAAATGAATAGAAGTCAATTACTGTATATAGTAACTATTAAGTCTAATATACCCTAGTAAGCTATAGTACTTTTTCCTTTGGGAAGGTACCATCTGTGCAGTCTGCAATTTTGTTGAAGAAAGATGTTGAATCTATTTAATATTTCTTGAAAAATAATTGATTTCTGTGCATTTTTTTTTTTCACACTGCATCAAATTAAGGTTGATTACGTCGATTAAGCATCATGAGGTGGCGCGTGAGGGGTGGTTCCATATTTTTTATTTATTTATTTTTGTTGTTGCTGGGAGTTGGAACCCTATTAGTTAGGTTGCTTAATATTTATGCTAAGTACTCTTTAAAATACCAGAATAGGGAGGATGGAGTAAGTTTAAGTTTATTAGATTGATCAGTGTTGCTGAACTATGAAATTTTTTTTTTTGCATACAGGTATAACAGAATAGCTTTAGTGTAGTTGTTGTTTTAAACTTGAGTATGAACTTATACAAAATGCAGCAAGATATTTAAAAAACAGTTTTGTTGATTAAAAAAAACACTATATCGGATTCATATCGGTATCGGCAGATATCCAAATTTATGATATCGGTATCGGTATTGGACATAAAAAAGTGGTATCGTGCCATCTCTAGTTACTAGTAGTGTAAGTATGTCAGCTAATCAACTATATCTTAATAAGGGTCATAACAATCCTCTATAAAGCTACTTGTAAACAGCTAAAGGAGCAGAGTGAAGTTGGATGAGTCTTGCGTACAAACAACCTAACTAGCCATCATTTTGAAAGTATAATGTAATCAAATGTGTCAGCTTCCTTGGTTTGGTTTTTGAGTTGTTTAGTTTTAGTTAATGATCTAGCTAATGTGTGTTTAGTGTCACTTTTACAATAAGCACCAGTGTAAATGATTACTTAAAAGAGTAAGAGCTGCATATTTTAAAGGAACTTTGACCAAGTGCTGAAAAACAACTTTGTCACACTTGTTTTTTTATTAAAATACTGCTGAAAGAGCTGCATGCAAAGGCTGTGGCCTTATCTTATTCAGTTTCATATCAGTTTTCATATTTTTCCTGCATTTTGCATTTTCCTTTTTGTGTTCAGTTACGACTCAGCCCCCCTCTCGGCTTCATTGTTATCTGACTGGAGCGAAGTCCACCGCATGACTCCAGCTGACCTGGAATCTTTGCAGCAGGAGTTACAGCTCGGCTCTCCCATGATTCTCTCTGATACCATCCCTCCTGACGCCTGACGCACCACACCTCGATTTGTGTTTGTTTGTTTTTTTAACAATGAAAACCCATTAAATTAATTTAAAAGCTAGCTTTTCAAACAGGCACTACCACAAAGTAATTTTTTTTTACCATTATGGCATGCTGTGCTTTCTTAATAATAAAGAAAACTGTATCATCACCTCCATCTCAGCTCTGTGTGATCTACTATAAATATTTACAAGGCCATTTGAAAATTATTTTAATATCCTTTACAAAAATAATCTAATTAACGTGCCAACAATTTTTTTTCTTGATCAAGTTTAAAGTACTTACCAAAGAACAGTTGTGTATTGGAATTCGATATGGGGCCCTTGAGGTGTTAAAGAACTTTGGAAAGAACACAATTGAAGATTTAATCCATACACGCATCACCGGGCACATTGTTATGTTAAACCACTTGTTCATGTAGATATTTAATCAGCAAATTGCATGGCAGCAACTCAAATGCATTTAGGCATGTATGCGTGATAAAGACAACCTGCAGAAGTTTAAACCGAGAACCAGACTCGGGAAGAAAGGGGATTTAGGTGACTTTGAATGTGGCATGGCCGTCAAAAACTACTGTTCTACTGGGATTTTTCTTCAGTTTAGAGAAAATGGTCGGCAGAAGAGAAAATCCAGTGAGCAGCAGTTCTAAGGGTAGACAATGGCAAAGGAGAATGGCCTGATTGCTTCGAGTGAACAGAAAAGCAACAGGGCCCTATTTCAGGAAGCCGGTTTAGAAAACTCAGAGTAAAAAAACAATACTCAGGGTTGAGTAACCCCGAACTGTCCAACTCGGAATATTCGGTTTCAGAAAGGCTGATAACAATTAGTTCAATCAACACGGAGTTGCTTTAACCCCAAATTAACACACTTGGTGCACTTTAGTACTGAACTGCTGGTTGCTGTTGTTCCCTTCATGACCACAACATACCGTCTTCTGGTGGTTGCTTCCAGCAGAACAATCTGCCAAGTCACAAAGCTCAAATCCTACTGGTTTGTTGACCATGAGTTCACTGTACTCAAATTGCCTCAACAGTCATCAGATCATAATCCAAAAGAGCACCATTGTGCTGGAACAGAAGTTTCTCATTGCTGTGCAGCCGACAAATCTGAAGCAACTGTGATGCCATTCTGTCAACATGGACCAAACTGAAGAATGTTTCCAAGACCTTGTTGAATTGTGACCTGAAAAATGAAGGCAGTGCTGATGGAAAGATGAGGTCCAACCTTGTAACTTGTAACTAATAAACTGGCCAGTGATGAGGTTGGGCGATTGGACAAATATATCGACTATCGTCGATTGTTTTTACAAGACCAATTTATTTATTTATTTGCCCATGAGTAAGTTTGTTAATAATGTTGGTTGAAGCTAATAGAAGCAGTCAACAGAAAAAATAAAAATAAATAAATAATAGCGCTGTTTTAACAACACCCTCTTTTAGCTGCGAGCAAATGCACCCTCCTCAGAGTGCGCCCAAATGCAGCAGCGATTCATTTACTCAGACTCATAACAGAAAGAAAGAACGGCAGTAGTCTATGTTCAGAAAAAAAAAAACATTTAAATATAAAAAACAAAACAAAGGTGGGGAGGGAAACAAAGCGAAACTACCTTCTTTTTTGCACTACAACTGTGTTTACAGACTGTTCCAGTGTTTATCTGTCTTACACATTCGACCAAACAACAAATACAAAATTAAAAAGTTAAAAATCAAAATGTTTCTTCCAGCGAACATAAAAAGAAAATCTCTGTTGTTAAGTCCTTTGTGCGATCTGGCAAATTTCAAATAAATAATCCAAAAAGTAGCTATATTAACACTGAAACAAACAAGAAAAGAAGCTCAAACATTCCCTTCAAACAAAACTTAGAAATTCTTTGACAGGAAAACCATCATGTTTACCTTATCAGGTTTTAGCAGTGTGCACAGATGGTTTACAATATTACCAGCGGTGCTGAAGACACGTTCTGAAGGTGTACTTGTGGCTGGTATACACAGATATTTCCATGCCATGTGTGACATCAATGGATGAAATGTTTTTCATGCATTTTCTACCAAGTCAGTAGATCGTTTTCTCCATCTACAACGTCCTCGCTGAGGTAACAGTCCATTTCTATCTGTGCCTTCTCCTCCAGTCTGCAATTTGGCAAGTAGTTCATCCGTAATTCTGTGTTCTAAATGCGCATATCAGTCCATGATTACATTGCTCCACCCATCAAAAAGTATGGACATATACCACATCAGTCGTTGGTTATTGGACTGACGATTGTCAGTTGGAATATTTTTACATGTCGCCCAACCTTAGCCAGTGACTGTATAAACTGATGCAAACACAAAGATGAAGAGAGCACCAAGTTGGCTTCAGGTATCAAATCCACAATTTATTTCAAGTACAAAAGATAATGTTTACTCACTTGATTTAAAATACAACCTCAGCATATAGAAGAAATCAGTTTGTCATCATTTGCATGTCAGATACAAAGTAAAATATTGTGATTGTGAATAATCTGAACCACCTATACTCGTTACAATCAGTTTTGCGAATTCCGATTGCTTTACATCTTTCAGAGTCTTATTTCTGAAGTACCATCACTAGAGCGATCACACAGCTGAACAACACAACAAGAGCCCCTGCACACTTGTTTTGATTAGCATGGCCATAGAGTTGAATCTCTGGTATTGTGCTTCTAATGAAATCTGAGTAGCTGGTCAGCTTGGTATACACACCTGGCCTGTTTGCGTTAGCACAGCCAGTTCCAAAACTCACCACCCCAGCCTGAACCCAGGACCCGTTTACCATCTGACAAACAAGAGGTCCTCCTGAATCACCCTGAGAAGAGAGAGAGAGAGAGGGGGGGGGGGGGGGGGGAATCCAAAAGATTAATTCAGTAGTGCTTAAACAGAAGATTGCTCAAATCAGAGATTAGCTGACTACAGGAAAAAAAAGAAAAAGGGGGTAATCCAAAATATTTTTAATGCCACTTGTTGTTTTGTTAATGTAAACACAGCACAAACAGCTGATCCAACAGTACCTGGCAGGAGTCCTTGCCGCCCTCCTGGTATCCTGCACAGATCATGTCATACAAGATGTCCACCTGCTCCTTCGGGTCTGTTTGGTACATCTCCTGACATGAACTCTGGGAGATGATTGGCACCTGCACTTTCTGCAGAGTCCCGACTCCTGGCAGAGGGACTGAGGGGAATACGAGGACAGAGGATGAAGAACAAAAAGGATGGCGAGTGTTTGTGTCCAGTATAAATATAAAGCCTCGATCACAAAAATGAGCAAGTGTATGCACGATGCACTAAGGCCATAGGGATGAAATGTTATACATTTCTAAAATAATAGGTATCTGGTGATAAAAATGCTGTCCAAAAGTCATATGTATGCATGCAATGAATAAAGTCATGAATTTAGAAAGCCTTACTATTATCCCTGATGTTCCCCCAGCCAGTGACAGTGCACATCATGCCACTTGGGAACAGGGTGTCAGAGGTGGGTAAGCATACAGGACTGACATAATCTGACCAAGTAACAGGGCTGGCCAGTTCCACCAGCGCCACATCCTTTCCATTGTAAGGGTCAGTATAACCATATGGCACCACGATCTGTTTCACTTTATGTGAGGACTCGTATGGATTGAAGCTATTCTGCTGGTAGCGACCAACATAGAGAGTGTAAGAACTAACATCAGATGGACTGGGGGGAAAAAAGACAAAGAGACAATGAATTAAAGGCTAAACATTTACTTTACAAGCAGGTGTTCCCTGAAATGAGGACTGGTGAAAACAGAAACTTTAAAAAGTAGCAGTTCTGGGTTTAGGTTTCACAATTTTTGTCTATAAGATGGTTTTTGTATGCAAGAATGCTACATGTGGGTGAAAAACAACAACAACAACAAATCAAGCATAATCTGTTTTTAACTCATTCACTGCCATTGACGTCTATAGCCGTCAATTGCAGTGAATGAGTCAATGGGTTTAACTCATTCACTGCCAATGGCTGGCAGTGAATGAGTTAATGTCATTCTTTTTCAACAAATGAGAGGACACAAGAAAGACTTCCAAAAAGAAGAAGAAGAAGAAGAAGAAGAAGAAGAAAAAACAGAAACAGGCCCATTTCTAAGAGGAAAGTGTTCTTACTTGGGGAAACAATGTGCTGCAGATAGAACCCAGTTTTCCGTGATCAGAGAGCCTCCACAGATATGACCATCAGGGTGTTTCTGTAACCAATGAGGATTTAGTGAGTAGAGTAATTCAAATCTACACTTTACAATTTAATACATGAAAATCTACTAAAAATCTAAGTTCCCAAGGCTTCACCTGTACATCCACCTGCCACGGCCACTCGCCTACTAACGAATCCAGCCCGCCCACAATCCTGTCCTGCATTAATGGTGGTCGTCCACATTCTTGGGCGTTAGAAGCCAAAATACCTAGAGGAGGGAAAGTATAGGTACACCACGGTAGCTGGACTTTTTTTTTTTTACTTATTATTATTTTTTAAATTAATGTTACTTAAAAAAAAAAAAATAAGAAGAAGAAAGAAAGAAAATGAAAGACTTCCTCAGCCAAGAACAGACAGCAGATATTTTTCAGGTGGGGAAGAAAAAAAAAATGGCGAGGGAAGCTAACGGGAACCTACTCACCTGTTACGAACCAGAAAACAGCAGAAAATCTCGGTATCACTAACATGATTCGATGTTTTCTATCACAAATGTAGTTCAACTACTACCGAGGCGGTTATCTCTCAATTATAAAACACTGTAAATATGTCCCAGCGTCCTCTATCATTAATCAAAGTCTCCAGCTGTGCAGTTAAGTCTTAAAAAAAATTACATTTCTAATCGTCTAAGTCGCCCTCCCTGCTTAACGGCGTCAAAAAAAACAATCATAGGTTTCGGGTTTTACCAGTATCGTTGAGATTCCGAGTATTCGCTTTGCGCCTAATCGTCTGTCTACCTGTGTGCTCACCTACAGCCAACCGAAAGTCTTGCTCCCCCCCGAATCCGCCGGAACCAATAACGTTTACCGAATGGAAAACCCAACCAATCAGATTGTCCTCCCCTTATTTAGTTACAGGTATCAGGTTTTTTTTTTTCTTCCGCTTATTAAAGGTGTTCTTTGCATACCAAGAAATTTTAGTTGTTTACATTTTGCCTGTTGATGAAAGCCTGTTTTTGATTTGAATGCACTTTTGTTTCACTTCTGTATTTACTGGTAAAGAGGAGCAAGACTACTCCACTACTTGGTAACTGTTTTATTTGAGTTAATGTCATGTGAGCTGTGCTTTAATGTTCTTGCTATATATCCAGCTGCATTAGTATGAGTTGATTGTGTACTGTTTAGTGAAAATAACCGGTTTAATCTCATTATAACGTTATAATATAATATTCTTTTTATTCATATAAATTTACAGTTTCATATTAATACCTCAAAACTTTTCAAGAACTCCGAACATCACCATTGAGGCACATTCTAAAACGTTATTAGACCACCTCTCAATAAAACATAAAAACACAAATATTGAAGAAATCTGTCAAAATCTAGTTTAAAACTATAAATTATATTGTTATTTATTAGGCATCTGTCTATAGGCTACTCATTCAAATTTGTAAATTTGAAAATTCATGGCTAAAAACAATAATCATAGTTTAGCACTAAAAATATAATTTTATTTAAAGAGCCTGTCGACACTGGTGCTCTTTTTCCATTAGAAAAAAATAGAAAAAATATTTTGGTAATGACCAGTACTATTAATTTAGGGCAGCAGTGGTATAAAAGTTGTGTTGGGCAGTGGTCTAATCTGCCTCTGCATTAACATTGCGCGTAGTAATTAATAAGCCTTTCATTTGAACCCAGTATTGTTATGCCTATAAACACTCCATGCGACTGTTAGCAAAGTTAACCATAAAATATTTTATTGACTAATTTTATAAAACTGACAATACTGCACACATTCTAAAAAGCCCCTGTGTGATTCAGCTGCACCTATATTGCCCTCATGCTTATATTATGTGTTTATAGATCAAAAGGATCATAGTCCATATCTGCTTAACAGGTGTGCAAGGGACACACAACCAGGGTCAAGCATGCACTAAATTGGACAAATAGTCTTTCTGTTGTTTCCCCCATAACATTATTAGAGGATTACATCTTATTGTCAAACTTGTAAACATCACCTCAGCTGATTTTGTTTTTACATGTTGGCCACACATGTGGTCTGTGGTAATCCTATTTTTCTTTACATGACACCAAATGTTTATTCCTTCTGTCTGTCTATAAAGCTGTCTGTCTTTCTCTCTTTTTTGCCTTTCTCTTTTTCCTCTCTTCCCTGCCTGTGTCTCTCCCTCCCTCCCTCCCTGCCCCAGGCAGTGTGTCTAGTTTCACAGAGCAATTGAAGGTGACAGGGACAGAGAGAGAGGGAGAGGGAGGGAGGGACAGAGGGAGGACACATCACAGTATCGCCCGAGGCTACACAACAGTAGAGGAAGAGCGAGAGATGGAGGGACAAAGAGAAAAGAGAGGGGAGACTCACGAAAGTACTCATAGGGAATTCCATACGCAGGTAATGGGAAAATGAAGTTACACACACACAAAAAGAAAAGAGTTGAAATGAGTGCGTGTGAGTGTGTGCCTCACTTGTGTTTGCCTCCAGGACACCCAATATCCCCTTTTTACCACTAACAGGCTCTTTTTTCTGTCTTTCCTTTTTTTTTGAGCACGAGCGATTCCTCTCTGCTCCTCTCACTCATAATATATGAACACATTATTGGATCCAGTCAGTAAGAGCAATTATAATGCACTCCCGTTTGTTTTTATTTTAACAACTTGATGAATATTTGTCGTGGCATTGTAACCATGGTGACTGCCTCCACCTCCACTGCCCCCACCCCTTCCCTCCCCTCCCGGCCCAGTCCACCTCCCCTTCCCCATCCCCCCTTCAGCGCTGAAAAAGCAAGGGATGGCGAGAGAGAGAGGGAGAGAGAGAGCGGGAGAGAGAGGTGACAGGAATGAACTAACAAGATGCACTAAAAAAATGCATGTCCCGGAGCTACATGAATCTTTGCAGTGAAGCACGCGCCGTCACACACACGCACAGAGACTCAAACACACACACACACACACACACACACACACACACACACACACACATTACTCCAGTCGGCACATAGGGATCACATAGGTTAAGCCACATTCCAACAACTGGAACACAATAAGATGCAACAATGATTTCAGAATACAGGAAAAAAACAAAAGGTTAACAAGCTAAAAAAAAGACAAGAGGGTGGGGCAAATGTGTGTGTGTGTGTGTAATGTGTTAATGCTATATTTTTGGGTCCAGTTTTAAATCAGCTGAGCAGTTTTTGTTACTCAACACTCTTTCACTTATTCCCTGATTTCTGTATTCACTATTAGTATTTTTTGTTACTACATTTTTAGGAACTTCTTTTTCGATTTTGTTTTTTTTGCACAAGCTCTACAGTTTGGTTCCCCTTGTTCTCCTATTACAGTAAAATGACTTCCTCTGAAAATTATTATTTTACATGAAACGTGATAAACATACTTGTTCTGTATAAGATTGCCCGAAAGCTTAACCATGCACTGATTTAACTTCTTAAAAGCACATAAAGTAGCTTAAACCAACTAAAGATTCAAAGTACTTATTGTCATGTGTGCAAAGAAAAGCATTTCTCTGTACAATGAAATTATTTCTCTGCTGTCCACACACAGATGCCGGTTAATATGTACTAATAGATGTATAAATAAATAAATGGAGACAAAAAATGAAGTATTAAATAGATTTATGAAATAGCATGAAATAGATAAAGTCTCATTTGAATCAACTGTAAAAAGCTTTTTTTAAAACAATGTAATCACACAATATGCATTATGTATGAGTAGTTGTGAAATTTATCTATTCTGTATTATAAAAACTAATATCCGTGCTTAAAGTACGTCATGCTGTTATTCCTGTCAGGGTGAGGGTTTCTTTTAAGAAGTATTCAATATTTTTTTCTTAATTAAAGTGTCTAAACGTTTCTTCCACCACTGTTCTTCCTTGTTTTTTTACCTTTGAACTTGTCAAGTCTTTTTCTTTTCTCCGAGGCACGTCTTGGAGGAAAGTAACAGAGAAAGAGGGAGGTGCAGGGAGGGGGGCTTGGATGAAGCAATGGGGGCAGCGGCGAAAGAATAGCAGAGTATGAAAGAGAGAGGGAGCGACAGAGAGAAAGGGAGCGCAAAGTCTTGTCAACCGGAAATAAAACAAGCTGGCACCCTCCCCATCCCCAAGCCCCTACACCCACCCCAAAGTCACATACTTCTTCTTCACTCTCTCCATCTCTCTCCTCTGCCTCTCTGCTCCCATCTTTCATCGCTCTCTTCTCCTTTCTTCCGTTGCAAAGAGATATATTTAAACCCTGATTCTTCTCTGTTCTCGGGCTTCGACTCTACCGTGTACCGTCATACCTGCGTCATTACTTACACCTAAACTCAGACCTTGTGTGTCTATCGCCAAGGGTTTCAGTATGGTGCTCCTTTAACCCACTGTGGGGCCACACGCTGCCTTTGTTCATTGTCCCATAGCTGTAAGCTCTGCGTGTTATAGCAGAGGAACAATACCTCTGTGGTCAGGGAACAATACCTGGGTGTTCTCCCAAAAGCTGGAATTCAAACCACCTGGCCATCTGCAGCATCTAAACAGGCCCGAAACACCAGTGTAAAGATTTAAAAACTTTGGTTGTCTGATATCAAATAGCTGCTTTTGAAAGCTTTTGACTGTATAGCTGGACTCAGTTAGTTATTTAGATCACAGGCAGGTAAAACAAACCAGAAATTATTTGATACCTGAGTCATCATTTAAGATGAGAAATGAGAATATTTAAACCTGATACACGAAGGGATCCTGAATTGTAAAATCTATTTCTTCTGAAATTATAACTAAAAATGAAAACTAAAGAAAGTTATTTAAACATGTTTCCTAATTATTTTCTTTCTTTGAAAATCCTACAAATGATAATGCAGGCGAGTCGCCGCTGTAGGCCAAAGTAAAAGATAATTAACTGAATAAATTAGTGAATGGTTTTGTTAAACAGCATTTTAACTTGCTTTATAGCGTGACATGTTTATGTTCTAAAAATACATTATCATAAAACTATGACATTTTTGTCTTAAAAGGGAAATTTCATAGTTTTATAAAATGATAAAATGACGAATGAATATACAGATCATTTAAAACAGACTATCTGTTGTTTTAATTCAGATTTCCAGAAAAACAAATGTACATTTATCCCAAAGGTTTAAATATCAGTGAATAAATAAATAATAATGAGCTTAATAATAATAGCTAAAATAGCGTATTTATAGGTTGCAAATGAACTTTTTTCCTTAATTATATCTGGTCATAAAGAATATTTTTGTATCTAATGAGATTTGTAGTAAAATGATTGCTCATCCTTCCTCAATCCAGCTTCTTAGACAAGCTGGAAGAAAATAAAATGTAATGTTAACCTTAATATTACACAATAGACAGAAACATTTTGCTTGCTTACTTGTTATATTTATGTTTTTTTTTTAATTAAGTAACATGCTTGACATATTTTCAGCAGTTCAAATTGATGACTCTGTATTAAAATATGTATTATTAAGCCTATGGCCCTAACACCTGTCCCTAAGTAATTTCATTGCATACATTAATTCACATCATTTTCACGATGATGTAAAGTCTTATTTCCCAACAATCATCATGATTCCCAATTATCTTGTAGTCACTGAATCTTCTCATGCCTACAAGACTCTGCAGTAGCAGCAGGACAGCAGGTACATATAGATATGTCAAAGCTTTATCAAAGTTTTGTCAATCACATCATTTAAACATCTATAAACAAGAATCAGTACAAATTAGGCCCCGCTAGTTAGGACAGCAAGTTTAATTATGTTACGTGTCTGATTGCTAGACACTTGACAGCTGGTTGTACTTAATATTTATGTGTAATTTATGGCTAAAATTGAATTCCATCATCTATTCATCAGCCACTATCGTTCCATTATCTGTGCTTTATGCTCTAGTCTCTCGGCCTCCCCTCCTCCTCTTGCTGGCATTAAGTTCAAACTTGACACTGATGTTGACTCACTTTGTCACCCCTCGGTGGCTCTCTCTCTCTCTCTCTCTCTCTCTCTCGCTCGCTTTCTCTCTCTCTCTCTCTCTCTCCCCATCGCTCGGAGGACAAGAGTGCCCGCAGACGCATTTCTCTCCAGAGCCCCCCCTTTCACTCTTTCACTTGCTCTCACCCTGTCTAACTCTCTCCATCTCTCTCCTACTCTCCTCTTTCCACACACACACGCACATCTACACACACACGGTATTGTCAACAAAGCTGGAGAACAAGGGACGTTGGGGGACCAGGGGAATAGAGGTCCACGGAGGAGGCGAGTAACACACACAGGACCCCCTCATCATTTCATCTGGACGCTTGGTAAGTTTGAAGAAATTGTGCTGTGTGTTTCGTTTGGTTGCTTCTTTAATTGCCGGTTTATCGCGGGCTATGGGGTCAGCATCGTCACCACTGATATTTATTTAAAAGATTTCTGGACTTTATATTTAAATTGTCATCCCTGTGCACCCTGATCTAACGGAATCACATTTGACCTTTGACATTTTATTACGGCTGTAGTTTGTAAGATGTGGCTCCGTAATGACATACCTTTACCCTTCTTGTATAACTCTCCAATGAGGAAATCTTCCCACCTCAAACATAAACCAACAGGAAAAGAGAGCAGGGTTTTTTTTTTTGTGTTTCTTTTGTTTTAACTCTGAGCTGGGTAAATATTTATTTAAGCTGATAACACTGATAAATGAAATACGTTTGCACTTTATCTTTCACAGTGACCATTAACCATGAGTTTGTTTTGGATGCTTTATGGCTGATCTTGCTCGCAAAGCCGCTGTACAGTATGTGATTGCCTGTTTTTTGGCTGCACAGACTTGCGAACATGTTTTGGTTTACTGGGGGGGGGAAAGGAGCTGAAAGCAAGTAACACCACAAATGTACTGCCTTTCAGAGTGGTTTCTAATGTACTTCATCTCCCTCTGGTATACTAGCCTAGCAATGTATAACACACACTCGTTACGACAGCGAGCATGTAACTAACTCCATTTCTGCCTGTCATCATGAGGCTAATTCACTACAATGCCAACCATGTGTGAATTCATGCGATATGAACCCCTCCGCCTTCTTCTTCTTCCTCTTCTTCTCCTCTTTTCCCCTACCCCTAAACCTTGCCTCCCCACCCCACCTTAGGAGGTACGATTTGGAGGATTGAAGAAGGGAGAGAGGAGCCAAGGTGCCAGTAAACAGGGTCAAACACGCACGCAGGACGGGACTCTTTTATTTCTCTTCATGGTGGTTTGGACACTCGTATTATGTATGAGAAGTTAACCATGCTGAACCTACAGAGCAGCTCTAACTGGAGTGGGCCTAACAACTGGTACCATGATCCCACCGCCATCCAGACGCAACATAGCACAGGTGAGAGGACATTTTCTGTCTCACTAGATCATAACACAGCCCTCACAGATCACAAGGAATATGTCTTTGATTTTAAACCACTTTCAAAGTCGTTTCGTGGCTACATCACCAGCCTTTACGATCTTAAAATATGAGACACACACCCATGTAACACACATCTCTTTTGTCACCTTCATTGCTGCCAGTGTCTGAGGGATGTCTGCTGGACACGGAGGGCAGCATGGGAGCCGAGGCAGGGGGGGGTGGAGCGGGCAGGGTAGGAGGAGGAGTCCCCGTGGAGCGGGATGAGGGCGAGGAGTCTCAGCTGAGGCTGCAGCTCAAGAGGAAGCTGCAGAGGAACAGGACCAGCTTTACGCAGGAGCAGATCGAGGCTCTGGAGAAAGGTCAGGCCATGCAAGCACGCACAGCACTCTCCTTGCAGCCAATCGCTGCTCTCCACTGGTGCGAGCCAGACCAGAGCGTGTCATGACACAGCTTGTCTTGCTGCTTTCCCCCCCCCTGACAACACCTTTTCTATTGGATTATATTTGTTACACCTTGTTTGCAGGAGTTTCTTAAATGGCTGTGGGGAGGGGGGGGATGCAAATGAGAAAAATCAAAAATCATCCCGTGTATATTTTGGAAGGACATCATCTTTATCAGAGCCTGCAGATGAGAATAAACATTACCAGATGCAAATTATCCACAATCCTCACTCCACAAATATTCCCGATCTGGTCCAGAATAGCCTCCAGGGACATGTAAAGCAGAGGTTTGATAATGCGTGTTTGCCGCGTTTGTATTATGCAGCGAGATCTGGCCCTCGTAGCCCCGATACCCTCTGAGAGGGATCAGAAAGCCACCCTTGACTGGATATGGCTGCAAAGGGCCCTTGAGCTAAATAAGGACGCAATGTCCACTGTGCAGCCGAGTGGAAATGTATCACTGTGGTCACTCTGTGCAAATGACATTAATGAGGTACACTGACCTCACTGCACAGCCAAGGCACAATAACAATCATGTGTTGACACGGACGCCAATTATAACCAAGCCAATTATAACAATTTGCAAGACTCAATTTGCAAATGTATCATTATTTTTGCTAAATAAGTATTCATTAAGTATTTCAGATCATTTACTGACTTTTCGGGTTTCGGTTTCTCTCTTGACATTTTACTAAAACATTTGAACGGAAACAGTTCAGACTATAAAGACAACTAGATCTGAAACTTCAGAGTTCATCAGGATGAATCAGACTGCCGCTTACAGGGTGAGGCACATTCGCGTTTCGACTTGTCAACAACAAAAATGTCAGCAGTTTGTCACCTAGAAATGAACTCCTTTGATGCTCTGAAAGTGAAACTCTCACTAATACGAAGTGTCTGGTTTCAAGCCACACCATTTGTTAGACACCTTGTAGTAAGTCACTTTATATGCAAATAAGTGACAAACAATGCAATTTTCCAATACTAATTAAGAAAAACAATAACCTGCAAGGATTTTTCTTCAGTTTACTTTTACTCAGCCTTCTGTGAAATAAAGTGCTTAGACAGCTTCTCAACTTGAATCCTTTCATATGAACTTTCTGCGTGTTCCATAATCATAAATATTTTATACAAAGTGCAACAGATAAATATTTCAAAAATGGTTGTAAGGATACAGCTCAGCATCCTGGATTTATATGTTCCAAAGAAGGATAATTAGTAATGCTGATATTAAGCAGTAATTACCCAATATGTAGTTGGTTGATTTCTGCTAAAATGACTCTATAAAAGTCAATTTTTGCTTAATTCTAATTCAGACTAAATTATATGATGGTTCCAAAATAGGTGAAGAGCATGCCAGGCTTAGGACTCACTTTGTGTGTTTGATGATGCTTTATATCTTCGGCAGAGTTTGAAAGGACGCATTACCCAGATGTTTTTGCAAGGGAGAGATTAGCGAACAAGATCGATTTACCTGAGGCCAGGATACAGGTGAGAAAGCTCTCAGTCCTCCTCTACAGTCCCATTTATTTGTTAGGCCTAACCTGTAACAGAATCCAATATAGACCAATGTAGCTGTTAACAACAAGACAAACGGGTGCAACGGGACTCTTTGATTGGCAGGTGTGGTTTTCAAACCGAAGAGCCAAGTGGAGGAGAGAGGAGAAGCTGCGCAATCAGCGGAGGTCAGGCGGTGTGACTTCTTGCTCGCAGAGCCAAGCCCCCCTGAGCACTTCCTTCAACACGTCTGTCTATCATCAGCAGCACAGCAGCAGTTCAGGTGTGTTTGTTGACTTAACTCATACAGCACACGAGGAGCCTGAAAGCAAGACTTTACCTATTCTCTCAATAATTTATGTATTTGGTGACAGGAATATTTTAGTAGTTTATAATTACCAGCCTCAGAGCTCCCTCTGCTTGACATTTGCAGGCTGGCAAACCATTAGAGGTTCTCCATTAGAGCGCATCTATATTAAAACATTTCCACTGCGAGATGCTTGTGCGTAAATTTGTGCGCACATGCTCACTGTGCGTGCACCCTGTGTGTCTCGCTCTCTTCCTCTCTCTCTCTCCAGGGTCCATGTTGAGTCAGGCTGAGTCGTCCCTGCCCAGCTACAGCTCCCTGTCAGTTTTCTCATCTGGAGTCCAGGTTGGAAATTCATCATTCGTTATTCATCATTTATCATCAGCACCTTCCAAACTACATCACATTCATCATAACAGATCAGAACCTGTTTATTATCACTTCTAGGCTCTGAAATTCATATTAATCAAAGTTAATAAATGATTCTGCAGCTGATAATAAAACGTGGTCACAGCAGTATTCTTTAATATTAGAGACATATGGTTTGAAAGACCTTTAAATTGATTGATTTTTTTAAACTGATGAACGATTGTGACATCGTGTGAATGAATATGAATTACATTAGGGTTGTTTTTTGCTTCTCTCAAATTTTGACTGACATAATGCCATAATTTGGACATTTTTACAGTCAAATAGATCCAGTCAGTTCTTAATAAGGTTCTTATAGATGTGGCTTCAAGCAAAGCACCCAATACACGAAACTGGAGATGTACACTTGTTTTTCTGACAACTTATAGCTCCTTCTTATCAGCCAAACTTTATTAATCATATTTTTCAACCACTGAATTCCAAATTCATTTTGCATTGAACATTTCTCCTGTGGAAAATGCAAAGGGTGTGTCAGGTTGAAGGCCTTGGCAGACTTTGGCATTGTTCTGAAAGCTGGAAGGTTTGCAATATTGTATAAAAGCCTTTGAACAAAAGGTTTGTTATAGAATATGAAATGGTTTTTTAACGAAAATGCAGTTTGCTTTCACATTCTTTGTCAGGAGCCTGCAGCTAATCCCCACTTTGAGGGATGTAGGATGCGCAGCTCTGTGGGTTTCCAGTGGATTGTAATTCATGTGTGCCAGAGCCTCAACAATAATGCATTAGAAATGTCTTCCCGGTCTGATTTCTGAAAATATTATCATCGCAACGTTTAAATCTTTAAAAAGATTTGAAAGAAAACCTTGACTCTTTTTGCATCTGCAGTATTAAACAAAAGCGTGACGCTGCTGTTGCCGCCGCGCTGAACCACAATCCGACCATACCACAAGCCTCTAGCACCTCCGTGTGGTTAAACCCAAACCATGTTGCTGTAACTGTTTTAGTGCTACATGGTCTAGTACAGCGGTCCCCAATCGCCGGGCCTCGGACCGGTACCGGTCCGTGAGTCTTTTGGTACCGGGCCGCGAGAGTTGAGGTTCAGGTGTCAAATGTATAGTTTTCAGGGTTTTTATCGGTTTTCAGCATTATTTTGTTATCGTTTTTATCGTTTACTCTGTTTTCCTGGGTCTTTTCACGTGTGTTATGAATAAATCTTCTTTTTTTCGGTACCGGTACTAGTTTTATTTTGTTGTATTTATCCGCGACACCTTAAAGGCCGGTCCATGAAAATATTGTCGGGCATAAACCGGTCCGTGGCGCAAAAAAGGTTGGAGACCGCTGGTCTAGTAGACAGCAATGATTCTGCTCTTAAAAGTAGACTTGTATGTAATGCGTACCAACATCTTTCTCTCCTCCACTCCTGTGTCCGCTCTCAGTCAATTCCTCCCCAGTCGGCCTCCTCCTACTCCTGCATGTTACCTCCATCTCCTTCTGCACCACGCAGCTTTGACTCATCAGCATACTCCTCCCCTCATCTGCAGTCTCCACCCTCGGCCAACTCCAACACGGGTGAGCGTTTATTAGCATCACTTTGTTATTTGCTTTATTTCTATCTGTGATTTCTGTCTGACTCTTTACGCTTCTGACTGTTTTTCTCCTCTATTCAGGGCTCATATCGCCTGGGGTGTCAGTGCCAGTCCAGGTCCCAGGAACTGAGCCGCAGAGCATGAGTCAGAGCCTGGGTCAGTACTGGGCCAGATTACAGTGAACAACAGACAATCGTTGCCAATCAGCACGACGAGAGAAGAAGAAGGAAAAAAAGGGCATGTAAAATAAAACGAGTGCGAAGAAAAGAATATAAGCAAGCACAGGGCTGAGCTATAGAGGGGCCTCGAAGGGGTTGCAGACCCCAAAAATGCATTAAATGTTTACAAATTCAGCCAAGAGCAGCTTTG
Source organism: Rhamphochromis longiceps (assembly GCF_057381845.1). Lineage (NCBI taxonomy): Eukaryota > Metazoa > Chordata > Actinopteri > Cichliformes > Cichlidae > Rhamphochromis > Rhamphochromis longiceps. Next base: position 18,670,657 of record NC_140564.1, on the reverse strand, counting down.
GTTGCACTTAACAGTACTCCGGCTGTACTGGTGTTATCTTAGTATTATCAGGTTGCACTTTTGGATAGTATGTGTACATAGCGCTGAAGTCAGGGTTAGGTATAGGATCAGTCTGAGGTGTGTTTAGGATTAGAGTCAGGATTAAATCAGGGTTTAATGTAGCATTTGATATTTAAGACTTAGCTTTGAAACCTTCCAAAATTCCATTACACAGTCTGGTTTTTTCTTTTATAAGTATATATGATCCAAGCCAAAGCACTAAAAAGAACAAAGAGGAAAATACTGGTCTTCCTAAAGCTCAATACACATTTCCGAAAAAAAAAAGTGTTTACATTTTAGAATTATGTTGCAAAAATGTTGTTTATTCTGTTCAGTTTAATTAAATAGTGCCAGTTGACAGCAGAAGCCATCTCAAGGGGTTTTATGTTGTAAGGTGATGACCCTACAATATTCGCAAGAGGACTATCGATTTAACAGCAAAACTTGCTTTTAACCTCCAGCGAAACCATCCTCCCAGAGGTCAACCATCCACCACAAGCACTCGGATCGTTTATCAAAAAAGGGTGCAGGAGATTGCTTTGAGTTTTAAATTATACCTGACTTTACTTCTACCCTTCAGCTTTAAGATCAATCCTTAAGGCCAGCGTATGTCAGGTGTATTGTGAAGTGTAACCACAGTTTCTTGTTACTTGAGCAGCTCAAAGATATTGTGATAGCTAGCTTGTTCGCTAAGCATAAGCTGTGTGAGGCTACTGTGAAGATTTTAGACTTGCTTACAGCAATCACTTGTACTGAAACTAAAAACAAAAAAACAAAAAAACAAAACATACCATAACAAGTGTAAATCCTGCCTCTCCTGCCAGCAACATTACACTGAGACCACATATTTTTGTACAGACATCTGTGTATGATGAAGATAAGTGTGAAATATTGTCGGATGTTATTGGAGGGAAGAATGTAGCATGCTGTAGGCTCATTCACTCTCAAAGCACAAGTTTGATTAGTAATGCTGATGTCAGTACTGGCTGATCATAAAATCAGTCTACACAATAATAAAAATGGCATTAGCAGATTTTTGGGGGGCAAACTGTAAATCAGCTACATTTTGTCTCTATTCTATATGCTGTGGATGTAATCTTTTTATTCAATCAATCAAGAAATCAGAAGCAATTCCATAACAAAGTTTGCAGTGATATATACACGATACACCACATCATAAATATTTATTAGCCTATGACAATCAGTACAAAAACATAGTGCAAACACTCAAAAGACAATCAAAGCTGGAAGTAGAGGTAAATAACTGTGAAGTTAATGCAACACTGTCAATACAACAGCAATGGCTTTAACAAATGTGCATGACCAAAACAAGCTGCTACAGACAATCAGCTCCTATCAGAAATGAAATCAAGTATTGTACAAAAAGCTGTTGCTGTAATCTGCAGAGTTTGAACCTCTGCTCACTTTCCTCTGACTATTGGTTTTATTGATGCATCTCATACGAAATGTCTTTCGGCCCTTATTTATTTGTGTTTTCACTCGTTCACACAAGTCCTTTGTGTTGTTTTTGTTGTTGTGTGTTGTGTTAGTACTGTATAGCTACCAAGAGTCAACCCTTTTGTGAAGGCCTTGGATCCCTTTAATGAAAATTAAACTGTGTGTAATGAATCATTAAAGGTCTGCGTTTGTGACATTGTTTTGCACTTGCATGGTTTCACAAGTTTTAAAAGAAAAGGATAATAGTGATGTGTATGTAGATTGGTAACAGGCTAGTAACTGGTCAGCTATTTACGTAGCAACATTATTCATTCCAAAATACAGTCAAATTGGACCATTGGCTAGTAAATCAAAGGTTATTTGCAGTTAACCTCGGCATGCTTGGTGTGCAGTGTGTGCTTAAAAAATTTGAGGATACGGGACAAGTGCTGGACAAAAGAAGTAGTAGGCCTAAAAAATGACTATGTAGAGAAGATGAACAGCTAAAAGTCATGTGCATGAAATGTGAAAAATAAATTCAGCAAAGACCTGACACAGGACCTGGGAGATAGGTCAGATCCTAAATACGCATCTGACCCTTCAGCTGATCTCTGAAGCCCCGTCTGAGGAGCTAAAACCCAGACATCAACATTACTGAAGCAGGAATAACAACAACAGAAAGGCAGCCAACATTCAAAGATTAGGGTTGAAAGTCCTACAAGAAGCCTAGAGAACTTTTACTGGAGACTAATTAAAGAAATGAGAAGAAGGCTTTGCTAAAAGAGTTCAGGCTGTGTAGAAGAATAAAGGGGGTCATACTCCCTAGATTTGTACATACGTTGTTTCTGGCTTTTATCATGCATTTCCATGTGTGTATGTGTTGATACATTTTTGCATTTATTTCCCATTTATCTATCAAAATATAAAGAAATGATGGGTGACTCAAGACTTTTGCATGGTGCCGTAGAGTACAGGCCAACAGTATTAGGCTGTTTCTTGAACAAACAGGAAAACTGGAAAACATCATCTGTCCATTCCAGCAAGATTGTTTAAACTCAATTTCCCAGAGTTCACCATTCAGAATCTTTTGTTCAACAGCATGAATGGAACATATGCTGTCAACCACTACTACTAAATATTGAGCAGCTAAAAGACTGATCATTTCCCACAGGGCAGCGACATGAAGTGGGCATGATGGAAACTGGCCTGCCATTAGCGGGGCTGCATTTATGCGCTAATGGCTCCACTCACTTGGGCCCTGGAGGATGAACAGAAATTAAATACGGGAGGAGAGGAAGACGGGGGGGAGGGGGCAGGGAAAGATAACACCAGTTATGCTTTGCAGAGCGAATGGAAATGTAGACCCACAAACATAATGTGCTATGAGATGCCAGAGCACTCAAGCCAAATGCAGCATCATCCGTTCTCCAGAAATGTAGACGTAGACTGATGAGTAAAGGTAGACAGAACTTCCAGAAATTCCATGAGCAGTTTCCATGTGCTGTTAAAAAAGGCTAAAATGTCTTTAAAAGTTTCAATTTAATTTCTATCACCCTGTTTGCAAATAACTTTGTATTTGCAAAGTTTGTATATTTTTTTGTATATTTTGTCATACTCATTTTTTTGGCATTTGTCATCCTCTGAGGTTTCTCCTAGCTGCTCTAATGTGTTTCCTTTCCTGACAAATAATAAGTTTCACTTCCCTTTGGCAGTTCACTCAGCCCTCTGGACAAAGAGACTGAATAAGTGAAGTTGTGTTTTGTTAAGTGTTAAAATTACTGTACATTTCCGACATTCTACTAAATTGAAGAAACAATTGGATTTTTCAAAATAGATACAATCAATACAGATGAACCATTGTTGCTATGGAACATGGAAGCTGCAGTGCCTCTCATTTTTGAAAAGAATTTACATGTTGTCTGTAAATCAAACCCTACAAATGTGGCATCACTGCAAAAGCACAACATGTCTCTTGATAGGACATTAGGACTCATATATATTGCATAAACTATGCTTGAGGTCTCAGACTCATATCCTACACAGAGAACAAGAATGAATTCCTGGATCTTAGAAGGATATACAATCACACAAAGTATGTTTACTACACATTAGGATGATGTTTGTGGTTGCTCTAACCCAATAATTTGATGTGACCCAGATAATAATTAAAGAAAAATTAAAGAAATGACTCCCTAAGTCTCTTCTATTTTATTACCTGTACCAGAACAAAGACAGGTCAAAGCATCAGGTAAAAAATGGTGATACTGACTCGGACCTGAAAAATCTTGTCTAGTGTGAGAGCCCACAAAGCCACAGGTTCTTTCTATTTCTACTGAATTGTACATGAGTCCTCTGTCTCATTTGGTCTGTATTTTCAGGTTTGAAAATGTTTAAATTAATAAACAAATGAATAAGTAAATAAACAGGTTTGTGAACCTAAATGTAAACAGCCTGTGCTGCTTGGCTTGAATGCGTGATAAGAAGGCAACTGGACTTGTTTAGGTATGTGAAGATGTTTTGACCCACTAATCATGTGAGGCTTCACATAAGCCACAGAGTGCATAGACTAGTGTACAGTGAATAGTCCTCTGACTTTTACGTAGGAAAAAACAGAAAACCATTGCAAAACACATGGCAAAGCATAGGAGAGCCACGGCAACAGGACAAGACTCAGCTGTGCGTTTGTACTCTTTCAGAAATGCCAGTGGTCACATTGTGGACCAAAATGATGGAAGACAGAGATAAGTAAAGGAGGCCATGCACCTCTACTCCGCCATTGCTGAACAGATGTGGTGGCTAACAACACCAGGTACCAGCCACATGCAATGCAGGCTTGAGAGTCCTTCCAAGAGATTTCAACCCCTACTCACGCCTTAACAGCTCATGTGGTGGTGGGGTGGGGCAATGTCTTATAGTGTGTTCCAGTTCAAGTCAGAATTTCTAACTGGAAACTCAGATTTCCAACTTGGAAAATCTGACCAGCTCCACCAACCCCAACTTCACAATCCAAAATGTCAGCAGTATATGTAAATATAAGTAAAACCGTAAGCCCCTATATGTGTTTTTTGTGGGCAGGCCAATTGTGGGTATTCCTGGTGTTCATGTAAGCTGACCCATCCAGGGCCCATAGCAGATTTGTCCCTTTGGACCTTGAATTCATACCATGTAATTGTGTAGCAATCCAAAATAGGCTTTTCAGCTGAAAACCATTCCCCCCCCCCCCCCGACTTGGGGGTTACCATATGGTTCTCTGTGGGTAATAGAAAACCCATTTAGGGACCCTAAAACTACTGTTGGGCCTGATTGGGCACACCTAACAGGGGCCCATGTGGGGTCCATCATCCCCACACAGCTCCAGAGTGCTTAAGTTTTACCACTGTTTTGAACACTTAGCCATCTTCGACTGTGAGGCAGCTTCATGAGGCGTTTGAGGTTCCAACTGGAACTCTGAAACTTCTAACTTCAAATTGAACACGTCAAATTAAACGTGTAATGTGTACTGCGACTGATTTATACTTATGACTCGTTAAATAGCCATAAGCAGATCATTGTCCAGGCTCTATTCCTGGATATACTGCAGCTGGTTTTTAGTTTAAAAAAGAACTATTGGTAGTGATGTAAAAAACAAAGCAACAAAAAACAAGAAATATTTCCAGTGATCCAAAAACACGTATTTGTAGTATTGCATGAATCTCTCTACCTTGCCAGAGAAAATCAAATCCTGTTTTTTCTTGCTAATGCGACTTCACTATTGAAAGCCCTCAACTCTCATTTCCGAGGTAACTGGAACGCCTCAACAGTTCCCCGATCGATCCACCAAGCCTAGTCCCAAGAGAGACTGAAGCAGCTGAAGAAGAACAAGCGGTGAGCATCGTCTCTGTTCCCCTGAATATGTGCTGATTTAGAGAAAGCTGCGGAATTATAAACAAGAATCCTCCAAATATTAAACATCCTGTTAATGATGTGGAGCACTTTTCCTCCTCTTTTCTTGCAGTGACTGGGATGGAGTTTTGCCTTCTGCTGTTAATGATATGGACCTTTACGGGAAGCACATTAGCAGGGCCTGACCAATACAGCAGAGCCGTGGTGAGTACAAAATATTCACGACACACAAAAATTCCTCTATGAGTTGTAAACGTTTATCGGCAGCTGTGTGGATTCCTTTGATGTATCTGAAAGTGGGGAGGAAAGTGTAGGGTATGTGTTACTTTTGCATCAGTTTGTTTTTGTATCCTTTTGAATCCTATATATCATATACATATGATTTTAATCTGACATTTAATGTGTACTTTATCGGAAATTGTATTTCCACGTGTTTTTCATTTCAGATGGTAAAACACGTGTGTGTGTGTGTGTGTGTGTGTGTTGGGGGGGGGGGGGGGGGGGAGAGATAGAGGTATTTAATATGAGATTCTTGAGGTTTATAAGAATATATCAAACATATGAAACGCTTTGGGGACTTTCTTTTGACCATTCTGAGAGATTAGTCCTTCATCAGAAAAACCACTAGTTGTATAAGTAGAATAGACATTACGTTACACACTTCACATGAAATGTGACGTGCAAGCACGATAAGCTTCCCACTTCCAGTTCCTCAAATATGAATTAATATCGCTATATTTCGTGGTATGTGTATATCATGTGTGGCTTGGTTATGAGAAAGAAAAATGTTTTACTTCTTTGATTGAAAAAAGAGCATAAATCCCGGATGACACTGCTGCAAATCTCACTGGGGGTAAATTATTTTATATATATGTATATATGTATAGATAGATAGATATAGATATATGTGTGTATATGTGTGCATGTGTGTGTGTGTGTGTGTGTGTGTGTAAGGGAGTAAGGGAGTTTGAAGGCAGAGATCAAAGAGGACGGTTGATGGAATAAGCCACCACCTTTTTCCTGTCAAAGTGCAGCTTGCAGGGTGGAGGACATGTAAGAGTACCGCAGGTTTCAAAATCACGTTCAAGAAAGAGATTTCATTGTTTCAGTGTATGTGTGTAAAGTGTGTATTTTGTGTGCTTGTGTGTTTTGTGGTACACACTGCTCTACAGCATTTATGCTATCAATCAACTTGCTTAACATAGAGAGGATCATGCAATGTTAATGAAAAAAAAGGGCTGCGCTTGTTCAGATTGATCCGTTGTCATAAGTGGAGCAGGATACAGTGCGTATCAAATACTCCTATGACATCAAAGTAGACCCTTGCTAGATATGACTGACTCACTGTGGTGAGGATGCATTTACATTTTCTAGCCTCATTAGTAATCAAGTTTGGGAAATCAACCAATTTCTTCTTGTTTTGTGTCCAGGACTGGCTCGGTAGGTATGGGTACCTTCCTCGTCCTGACCCACATACAAGTCAGCTGCTGACGAAAGAAGGGATTGAAGAAGCTGTTCGTACCATGCAGAGATTCGGAGGGCTCCGGGAAACTGGGAAGCTTGGTAAGTTATTCTTAACTCACATCTGTTAGGAGAATGTATTACTGTATTTATACACAATTCTTTGTGCAAAGCTCTCGAGTTACCCCTCATTTCTTTGCAATTTGCTTCTAAGGAGCCAGAGTGTTTTACAACTTTTTAAATCAATCAATAATTTTTTAAGTGGTCTTGAGCAATAGTTCTCCAAACTTTCTAGGGATAGTTCAGTGTTTTTCTTGGCTTTTCACTCATGTTTGTTAAGCCACTTATCTACATCTGCAATGATTCATTGAGTATCTCGAATAGGGATGGGTACCGGTGTCCGGTGCCATGATGGTTCTGACATAAACGGTAGTAACCAGACCGAAAAGCAGCGCACATTTCGGTGCTTTATTTCGGTGCTTTTTTTCCCTGAGCTGTGACACACTTCTAGCCAATCATTTTACGTTTCCGAGGATAGTAGGCGGGCCCAGGTACGTACGTTCTTTTATGCAGAGCTACAGATTAAAAATGCCCAAGGCTAAGCGGTCAAAAGTCTGGCTGTACTTCACAGCAAAATATGCAAACTCAGCAGCCTGCAACAAGTGCTTTAAGCTGATACTGTGATACTGTCAAAGGAGGTAACACCTCGAATCCGATGAAACACCTGGCGAGGCATAGCGTTTTTTTTTAAAAGCCGAGAAATGCGCCGTATTTGATGGCAGCAGCAGCCGTTCTTCTCTGCGTGAGTAGCTTAATGTTGTTCGTGTGTAATTTACGTTGAGTAGGCTAACCACGTTATTACATTAATGCATGTAAGGTGAACTAGCAAACATCATCATAGCTACATGCGGCTGTCTTCTTGTTTGATGGCAGATACTCCCTTCACCCTGGCCAAAAAGGCTAAAATGACCAAAGAAAAAGAGGGAAACAGCTAAACATGAGAGGTTTTTGGACAAAGTTTGTATTTTTTCCATTGTGTAAGCACTGCTTCCAGCTAAGAGTGATACCATATATGCCCCATAGCTGCAGAAAAGGCTAACATTGTTATCTTTTTACAAAAAACCAGCTGACCATGAGAGGTTTTTGGACCAATTTTGTGTTCTCCATTCTTTAAGCACCGGTTTGAGCACCGTTTGAGCACCGGCACCGTTTCAAAAGTACCGATTTGGCACCGGTATCGGATAAAACCTAAACGATACCCATCCCTAATCTCGAATAACTTGATTATAAAATATCATAAATGCAAATTTTTTTGCTTCGATACTTTTTTTAATTCATGCTCAGTTGTTGCCATATAAGACATAGAGGTCCAGGTGTAGATGAGATAGATGGAGAATTCATGTGGATTGCAAAATACCTGAATTTACCATGTCAATTTTTAACTGACATTAAAAACTTTTACTGGGAAAAAGCTGCCAGGAGTCCTTCATCCAACCACCTGTTCATAAAACGGTTCATTCAGAGACTGAGGGACTTATTCTCCGACAATGTAGTTATGCCATTTGACCAAATGGTTGAGAAATATTCTCTCCCCAAACATGACTTTTTCCGTTACTTACAGATAAGGCATTATATTTTACAAAGTACTAACTTTAGTGAGAGTCATGAAGTCTCCCCTGTTGAAAAATTATTATTTTTAACAGACAAAGAGGTACCTGTGAATATATTTTACAATGCTTTATATTCTGTACTTTCAGTGATGTCACAGAGGCTTAAAGGCACATGGGAAAAGGAGTTAGGTATAGCAATTGATGATGAAGAATATAAAGATGTCTGGAGTTATGCCAAATCAATCTCAGTTTGTAATCGTACCAAAGCAATACAGTTAAAAATCATACACAGAATGCATATATCCATATCTCGCAGACATCATCAATATAATCCTACCCTTTCACCCATGTGCCTCAAATGTAAGACAGAAATTGGTACCCTAACTCACAGCTTCTGGTCATGTTTGAAATTGCAAGAATATTGGTCTAATGTGTTATCTGAAATGGAGACGATTTTCGGTTGTGAATTGGACCCTCTGTCTCTCATACTGGGCCTCCCCAGCCGGCGATTAATATCCAAGAATAATAGGAGATTGTACTGTGTTCTCACCTATGCGGCAAGGAAGAATATACTACTCCAATGGATTTATGAAAAAGCACCAACTATTAAAGGTTGGCAAAGAGTAGTGTTGGATCTAGTGCCATTGGAATATCTTACATGTATACTGCACTCAAAAACAGATCAATTCTTTAAGGTGTGGGAACCATACTTGAATTATGTGGAACCTGATGTTTCTAATATTATGTTACAAGGATTCTCTTGAGTGTTCAAACTGCAAAGTACTACTGGGACCACAGGTATTGTATTGTATTGTATTTTCTCTTTATTTATTTATTTATTTTTTAGATGGAACTGAGCTGGTGTTCTGTGCTTAGTTATCAGTCTATTTGTTTTTGTTTATTTATTTATTTATTTTTGGTTCTGAATTGTACACTTAATTATGTTATGTAATTATGTACTATTTGTGAAAACAGAAAAACTAATAAAAAAATATAAATAATAAAATAACTAAATAAATAAATAAAGCTGTTCATAAATGTTAAGGAAAGCAAACATTGTAGCTGCTCCCATCCATCAAGCAGAAAAAAAGGCACCAAATCCAACAAATGAATCAGTTTGAACCCTTTTTATACACTTTATTACCTGCAGGTCATTGCAAAAACACATTGTCATTGACATTCACAGGCATTAGGTAGTTTTTTGCACCAAGGTTATTCCCAAAAAGGTATTAGCTGAAAGCTTGACATATCAAGAAATAACAACTGCAAATGACAAGAAAACGTCCCTAAAAAAAGAGTTCGGGCTATGTTGATGACATTGTATTTCCATATACACTACCAGTCAAAACTTTGGACATGCCTTCTCATTTAATGGCTTTTCTTTATTTTTACTACTTTCTACATCGTAGATACATACTGAAGACATCAAATATACAAAGCAAGATATGTGGAACTATGTAGCAAGGAAAAAATTGATAAAGTATGTCTCATGTTTTAGATTCCAGAAAGTAGCCACACTTTGCTTTGTTAACAGCGCTGCAAACCCTTGGCCTTCCCTCAGTGAGCTTCATGATGTAGTCACCTGAAATGGTTTTCACTTCACAGGTGTGACTTGTCATTTGTGGAAATTCTTGCCTTCTTAATGGGGTTGGGGCCATCAGTGGTGTTGTGCAGAAGTCAGGTTGGTACACAGCTAACAGCCCTATTTTTACAACTGTTAATTCATATTCTGGCAAGAACCAATCAGCTAAGTAAAGAGAAATCCATTTCAGCTGACAACCTCATGAAGCTCATCAAGAGAATAGCAAGAGTGTGCAAAGCAGTAATTAAATCAAAGGGTGGCTATTTTGAAGAATGTAAACTATAAAGCATGTTTTTAATTATTTCACATTTTTTGGTTTACTACATAATTCCAAATGTGTTCATTCATAGTTTTGATGCCTTCAGTGAGAATATACAATGTAAATAGTCATCAATATAAAGAAAAAACATTAAACGAGAAAATGTTTCCAAAACATTTTACTGGTAGTGTATATTTGCACATTTCAGCAATTTCCTTCTTCCCATTTTCACAGGAAAAATGCAATATAATTAGTGATGGCTCAAGACTTTTGCACAACACTGTACATTTTTTTTCTAGACAGGGGTCACATGAGGCCTTGCAGTTCTTGCAACACCTTCTTTCATTTCAACACATGATATTTAATCATCTTCTCTTCCAGACCCGGAAACGCTCAAACTAATGTCTAAACCACGATGCTCTCTTCCTGATATTGTCGGAAGAGACGACATACTGAGGAGGCGAAGGAGGAGGAAAAGATATGCACTATCAGGCCTAAAGTGGGATAAGACAGATCTCACATGGAGGTTGGTTTCGTGTGATGATTGTGACATTGTGGTTTTATCATATGTGTATGAATCATGGGAATATCCCAGGAACACTTGACATGTTTTTTACCCCATAAGTTGTCATGGCCAACAAGCTAGTCATGTTACATCAAATATAGGAACTAAGTCAGGATTAAAGAGGCATTTTATTGAGGAAGCTATCTGATAGTGTGTGGTGCTAACAGAATGATGTGTGAGTGGATGTGGCTCAAGTGGTAGAGCAAGTCTTCCACCAGTGCTCAGTTTGAATATAAGTACAACTATATAGCACCTTTCTATTATAGAAAATTTACCCACATGCTGAAAAAGAGGAGAACCTGTTACCATTTGAAGGTTAAAGGTTGAAGTAAGTGCTAGCATGCAGGATTTAAAAATTCTAAAGCTTTCCATTATGATAACTTGTGTTCTTGTGTTGTTGCACAAATATGAGAACAACAAGCCTATATTACAGCCTATAAATGCAGTGTTGCTTGGTTTCTCAATTATACAGAAGAAAATAGAAGATTAGGGCCACCAGAAAAAAAGAGAGCACATCTTTTTTTCTTCTTTTCCAGAATTCTGAGAAAAGAGTGGCCATAATCCTCTTCTGTACAATCAGATCCACCTATGACTTGAAATGTCGTATCTTAATAAGTCTACCTCAGCCAAATTTGAGGACTTTGCAAACCAGCATGTGGCATCAAAGTGACACCTTGGAATTTGATGTTTAAATTGTTTTTTGTTTTGTTAAATTTGACCTGTAACTTGTAATGAAGGAGAAAAAAATTGAGAAAAAGGGAAGGCTCCACTTTTAGATAACATAAGCCTTCTGCAAGGCTGAATTTTAATGACATTTTAATATGCTGTATGTATACAGCTGTGTATGTATAGGGCTGTGGATTCGGGGCCAATCGGTCCAGGGTCCATAATGCCGTTGGTGGAGGTGGCTGAATGGACCGAGGAGTGAGACAACGAGATCTTTGAGTAGTGGCATTTTTTGAAAACATTTATTAAACATGTAGTTTTAATTATATTATTACACATACTGCAAATGTGCGCATAAAAGAGTTGGCATTCTGTTTTTGAGGGTTACAAGCTTCATCTGACTGTCTAGATGACATATTGTGAAAGGTGACACAGTGCAGAAAGGTCAAAGCAAGCACGCTTACAGACACAGACATTACGTAGATTTATTTTTTAGGGTAGAGGTGAGACTTGCTTGTAACTGCAATTTGTACCTGCATAAGCAACAGATTTTGCAGAATGTGTGATGTTCCAGAGATAAGCGAGAAGGAGAACATCCACAGGAAACATCTGGCTCGGAGACGGTGAAAATGTCTCTTTAGGTGTGTTAAAGGTGACTTTCATTAACTGTAATTTATGCATGACATGTATCTGCCTGACACAAGAGGAGGCGTGAACCCTGATATATAAAAACCATTTGAAGTGTGCTTTCTAGCGGAGATTTATGCTGAGAATTGTGATGGTGTATTTCTTTCCACGCGTGTGTTTAATAAAATCATTGTTTTGACACATCTGGACCAGTGGTTGTTTGTCTCACACCTCAATCAAAAGAATTCGGGACAGTATTAAAACATCATGTGTGATTAAAAAAAGAGGAATGTGAAAAATACACAAGTCACAGCATTTAAGTTTTCTGTCTCCAGTATCCACAGCTACCCAAATCCCTCCACCTCCCCCGGCTTGGCTAACAATGACGTGGAAAGCCTCCTGACTCATGCCTTCAAAGCCTGGAGTGACGTGGCCCCTTTGAATTTCCGTCAGCTGAGGAGAGACAACAATGGGGCCACAGCTAACGGGGACATCAGAGTGTCTTTTGACCACATGTTTCACGACGATGGGTACCCTTTTGATGGGCAAGGTGGCACTCTGGCCCATGCCTTTTTCCCAGGAACACTTGACATATCTGGTGATACACACTTTGATGACGATGAGATCTGGAGCTCCGCAGGTATATAAAAGGATATGAAGAATACAAAAAACCTCATCATTCACTTACCCAGAATGTCCACTATCTAATTTTAAGTGGGTTTTCTTTGCTTTCTTGTGAAACGGTAACACTTTTCCTTCACACTTCCACAGGTGATAGCAGAGGTACTGACTTGTTCACAGTTGCAGTGCATGAGTTTGGCCATGCACTGGGCCTTTCTCATTCCTCCTCTGATCCATCCATCATGAGGCCGTACTATCAGGGTCCCGTGGAAGACATTGCCCACTTTAAACTGGCCATGGATGACAGGCTCGCCATCCAGCAGCTTTACGGTCAGTCTGACTAGTCGTACACTCGTCAAATCAGTATCTGGCACTTGATGATGTAAAAATAGTGGTGGAGTATTACACTCATATTGCCATATCATACCACTATTGTAGCAATAAATCTTTCTTCATATCCATTTGCCCTTTCAAACTGATTGTGAATTTGTGAATTATATTACTTGATTTTTTTTATGTAAGTTATATCAACCATCCATTTAACATGACCACAAGAGTTCAGCAATATAGCCTCAAAAATGTATCACATATTCCATGATATTTCAACATAGTTTTTGATAAGAATATTAATGATGATATTGAAAAAAATAATAAATATTTTTATATTGATGCTTACATTTAGCAACCTACATTATGTAGGTTAATGAACATCGTCTTCAATCCCTCTTTTTTAATGAGCAACAGTCACTGATTACCTACTAGCAAGCGCAGCTAGCCAGTGCTCTGAGCAGCACACCATGTAGACATTTAAGGTCATTGTTTCCACTTTCAGCGGAAACAGTTTTCTTGCATATTTTGCAGGGTTCTCGCGCTCCCTTAAAGGCATGGCATATCAATATCGGTCATGGCTGATGGCTGTCCCTCACTGAGCCTTGTTCCTGTTAAAAAATAGTTTTCCCTTCCTACTGTTGCCAAGTGCTTTCTCATCAGCGGTCATCTGATTGTTGGGGTTTTCTCTCTATTGTTATAGCCTTCTTGCCTTACAGTAAAGCACCTTGAGATGAGTGCTTTATGGTTTGGTGCTAAATAAATAAAACTGAAATGAACTAAATATGATATTTTTATATCACATAAAAAATGATACTGGGCTTATCATAGATGATATATGGCACAGTCCTAATGACCACTCTTGATTTGGGCAAATGTACATGGAGGACATGTGGTCCTGCAAATATAAGCTGTCTCTGCTATTTGTTTCTAGTTTATAAAATTGCACTTTACACTTAGGTTTTATAAAACTCTTACACAGTTGTTCTCAGATATTCATTACTGATATATTTCTGTTATAGCTTAATACGCTATAAAACGTAAAACGTCTACAAAAGATAAAAATAATACAGTAATGCAATAACACTGTTTTAATCTGGTTTTGTGTGCAATACTGCATTCATGCAGTGATGTAACTGAATATCTTCCTCATGTCTTAAAAAAGAAAAAGCCTTGCATCCTGTGTGACAAACACCTCTGCACACTGAGAAGAATGTGGGTTGCCTGCTGAGTTTTTCTTATACTGTCGTCAGCTTTCGTTTCCTCTTCCACAGTGTCTTCTGTCACTCTTCTGTTGCAGGTGTGAAAGATGCTGACCGACCAGGTGGTGATGATCCCCACTTCCCACGCCTGCCCAGTCCACCTCCACCGAGGCCAACACAGCAGTGAGCTGAACCATGGGAGGGATTGGGGGTGGGGGGATTATCTGGATTGCACTTTAATCCAGATAATCATCACATAATATTTGACTTTACAAGCTATGAATATACTATTAATGCATTCAGACAGAGTCACATAAAAAAAAAAAGAAGAATGACTAATTAGGGAAGGCTGTGGCCCCTATCAGTCAAAAGGCTGATAGTTTGATACCCTGCTGCTGCAGTTTGCATGTCAACGTAAAGGGAAAGATACTAAAACCTCACGGCTCCATTGGTGTCTGAGCGTGTGTTAACAAATGTTAGACATTGTACTTAAGTATAGAAAAAACGTACTTGTATGAATGTGTGTGTTCCTGGATGAATGAAGCTTGGGGTAAAAATCTCTGTGAATATAATCGTAAGGTAGTAGTCTATTTAATTTAAGTGGTAGCTTAAAGACTCTCACTGTGGCATTCTTGGCCCCACAGCACCCTCTAGTGTATTTATCAAACAAATGCAGTAAAAGCAAAGTTTAACTTGATTTTGATTCAATTTTCTCTCCTAGTTCTGATCCATCATTCCAAGAGCGGTGTCAGGGAGGCTTTGATGCTATAGGAAACATTAGGGGAGAGGTCTTCTTCTTTAAAGGTATGAAAAAGTGGATCTGTGCTGAACAGAATAAAAAATACATCTCAATTAATTTTCCACATTCGTCAAAAAAATGTATTTTTATTTTATTTATCCGTGTTGTTTCTTTTGTGTCTTCTCTTCAAAAAGGTGCACAGTTCTGGAGAACCCAGCAAGATGGATCTTTGGTGTCCTTAAATCCGGCTCAGATCAAAAACTTCTGGATGGGCCTTCCAGAAGGAATAAACAAGATCGATGCTGTGTATGAGAGGAAGAGTGACAGCCGCATCATCTTCTTCATCGGTGAGAAGCTAAATCTTGTGGTTATGTATGGCCTCAGGTGATCTAATTTTGGCCGTTCAGAGACGTGAGAAGTGGGTGACTTCTCACGTCTGTTATATTTTAAACATGGTGGTTTTTTTGAGTGGGGGGTGAAATGTTAAATCATATATAAATATTTTCATATACGTCATTTAGGTCAAGAAGTGTTTAGACAGTGATGCATTTTTTTTATTATTTTGGCTCAACACGCTGCCACAATAGATGTGAAGACGAAACAATTGAGATGCAACTGGAGTGCAGATTGTAAGTTTTTAATTAAGAGGCAGAACAAAAAAGGGTGTTAAAACAATGAGGATTTATTTTTAATATGTACAAATTAATATAATAATAATAATAAATAAAATACTTATTTTTAAACTTTTAAAGTCAGCCAATATGGTCCAGTTTGTCCTGGTGTTTTCTTTCTGTTCCAGGCTTTTAATGCTGCTGTTTTCTGCTGTTTTTGTATTTGGTCTTTCCTGCCTTCAGTTTTGTCCTCGCTAAGTGAAATGCAGCTGAAGACAATGTCCTGAACAGATCTGCCCCAGACAAATATTTTCACTTCTTTACATTCAAACCTTCTGCTGTATCTTTTGGGTCATTGCCTGTATCACTGGGTCTGTATTATCGGTACTTTCCAGTTTGGTTTTCTGCTGATAAACCGAAGAATTCACCAGGATATGGTTCCGACTCACATTAAGTGATTTTCTGTTGAAATATTCTGTTTTGCTTTCGCCATGTCCAGGAGCTCAGTACTGGGTCTTCAAGGACACAGTGGCTATGGCCGGTTACCCTCGGCCTCTCTCTGACTGGGGCATGAAGAAGAAGTCGGGTGAGACAGTGAACAGGGTGGACGCTGCTTTCAACTGGGCTCATAATGGCAAAACATACCTGTTCAGCGGAGGGGAGTTTTGGAGGTTTAACGAAAACATTGAGAATGGACAGAGGACCATCCAACCAGAGCAAGGATATCCACGGGAAAACACCCTATGGGAAGGAATGCCTGCCCATATCGATGGCATCATTAGCTGGCGAGAAGGTAACATTGTGTTAAAATGGAGACATATGTGATGATCTTCTATTACAAACTTGAGATCAGAGTTGAGCAATTCATTTCCCCAAGGGGCCACATGAGAAACTGGGCACCAATAAGGATTAAGCTTATTGGTACAGTTTCTCACTTGGCCCTTTGGGAAAATGAATTGTCCACCTTTGCTCTAGATAAATACACAACAATGATAGAGAAGTTATTTTGGGAGATAGCTTTTGTCAGCTGTCACACCCAAGACGCTCAAGGGAATGACGCACAGAAAGGAGTGGAAGAGCGCTGATTAAGATAAGAAGTTCTAAATAACATCTTACACTGAGATGCAACATGATTCAAGTAGATAAATGAATAAAGGAAAGATTCCTGCACAAAAAAATGCCATGTCATAGCCTATTTCATTACTTCATGTAGTATGAAAAGTAGTAGTATCACATCAAAGCATACTTTATATTAGAATGACAATCCAAATATGACTAATTTAACAGGTGGGTGATTTGTTGAAAATCAGTGGATGCCTCCCAGCTGACCCAGAAAGGGCTAATTTTTAATTTTTGTATTTATTTAGTACAGTAATTTTAGTATTTTTAATAAAGCTGTTGAAAACTTTGGCTTCAGGGTAAGAGAGCTTTTGAAATGACAGGATTTAGAAGTACACTTTCTGAGCCCTCATAAGTGCAGGAGCTAACCACATAACTACTTTGTAGTTACAAAAACTACAATGTGCTGCTGTCTTCCACTCCTTTTAATCAGCATCCAGTTTGTGTGGGTTGGTTTATTCATAATTTGATGAAACAAAATAACAGCTGCATTGCTTTTCGTGTTCTTTTTTTCTTTTTGTTGTTAAGGAAATACCTATTTCTTCAAGGATAATTCCTACTGGATGCTCACAAATGGAGACCTGAACCAAGATGATGTCACACCAAAATCCATCGCTGTAGACTGGCTTAGATGTCCAGCTCCTCCTTCAACTTCCACTCCAACAAATCCTCGATTCCCAAAAGAATGCACCTGCATCTTCTTGGGATCGCATTCATCGCTGAGAAGCAGCTCTCTCCTCTTGATTTTTATTTTGCTGCTAACCAATGAGATTATAAGAAACATGAGTTTGTAATTTTCTTGAGTCAGTGTTTACTTCTCCCTTTTTTCCACTGGCGGGTTATTAATAGAATGACTTTATGTCATCTTACTTGCATAAAGTTACACAATAGTTTCAAATTGAGTCCCAGTGGCAAAAAAAGCCTCTCTTAAACCCCCTGGGTTTTTATAAATACAGTTTCTCATCTGAAACATATTGCGACATTTTTGTATTGAATTACAATGAGCTTTACAGAAGAAAGAAACGTCATTTAACACCACACGCAAGCACACAGGTTACTTCTTCATAACAAGGTCTTATGTAACCGCCTTGTGCTTGGGGTGATAAAAAGGTAAATCAAACATACTTAACAGCAAAAGTCATTTTCATCTTTAAATATATCTATTTATAATTAGATTTTGGTGCTTTTGCTAAAATATCAAAATATATAGTGCACAAGCAGATCTGGATTATGGTAAATTGAAGATTTTGTTTTTTTATATTTGTGTAGTTTTTACAAATGTACAATGTTTTGGTTGTTTTACATTGACATTAATAGCTGTCATTGTAGAATATTCTTAAGGCTGGGCTGTGTTAAGCTGAGATGCTTAACTTTGCAGATGAAACATACCAAATCCTTCAGTGGTTTTCACAGCTCGAGTCAGATAGACTTACTGTAAAGTGACAATATACATTTTGTAAAATCTCTGTGAAAGAAATCTTAAACAAAACCATTTATAAGTTATCAGAAACTATTAAAATGTCCTAATGTTGAATTTTATACTTTTGGTTTTGGTTTGTAGCTTTGTCTTTTGCTTTTAACACATATTTCTTTGGCGTCACTGCCCTTGCCACAAGTGTGAAGGCATGTTACCTCATGTTGTCTTATCTGGTTCAGATTCAAGATGTTTCATTTTCAATGATTAAATACTTGTCATTCTCCAGTGACAGTTCTGTTTGTGTGTTCAGTTACAGATTGATGATAGCATTATTAGGAACACCTCTCCCTGTTTGCAGGGACCTATTTATCTCAAGGACATCAAATACCGCCATTACAAAAAGAAGAGCAATGTGATAAGAATGCTCGTCTTGTGGCCTGAAAAATATGTTATAAAAATATGTTTCACTTAGTTAAAATCAAATTAACTGCAACCCCAACCTTTCATTGATAATACGGCTAGTTAACCATTACACACACACAGCCAAATCCTTCAAAGCGGTTTGAGTTTAAACAGGTCTGTTTGCCCTGCTTTGTTAGTAAATGGCATGGGTCATGCAAGGTTAAAACCAGTGTGGACAAATAATTGGCAGCTTCACAGGTTGGGAATAAAACTAGGGATCTTTGTTCTAAAATACATTGTTGAAGCACATTTTGTAAACTAGAATAGACACCTCTCAAAAGCTCAGACAGCTTGGCCTAGTTAGGTGTAACAAATGCACCTATGAAGCACTCCAGCCAGCTATGTATCATTTCAAAATTTCCAGAAACTTCCAAGAATTTATAAAAAGAGAGTAAAGCGGCACAAACATTCACAAAAATTTTTTAAATGCCATTTAAGAAGATCAGGAAAGTCAGTTTTCTTCATGTTGAAGCAATACAGTACAGTGTTAAGGACATAAGCAATGTGCATCACTGATAAACAATTTTTTTCATCTGAGAAAGTAACACACAAAACCTTCAAAACACGAACTTCATAAAGGAATCGGCATGTTTTCTTTTTTCATTTTGTGGTTTTAGCACAGTGCACCTCAAATGCAGCAGTAGCTGCACTAATGGAGGCAAGAAAGGTTACAATAGTTTAAAATAAATACAAATAACAAAGAAATAAAATCACCATATCCTTCAATCATCAGCTGGTAAACTAAACTAGTTGCATGTGCCAACATCAAGGTATATCATGCATCCCTTTCTCACCCACGCCTAGCTCTGGCAGCTCAACAGAGATGTGGAACATGCCTTAATTGTTCACACCATGTTGGCCTCGCAAAATGAAAACTTGTGCATGTCATTGCATAAAGTAAACTTTGCATGCATGAGGTGCGTGCATGCATTCAGACTCAAATCTGATAACAGGTAAGTGCTTTGTCACAGGTAGCCATAATCAAGAGATATTGTTGAGAGATAACATTGGTGCAGAGGTAGCCTTCACCTTTAAAAATTGTTCTTCACACTTTTCGTGATTATGTCAAACACAGAGAGCTACACTAAAAATCAGCAAAGGTCAGTTTTAGTTAAATGGGGGAAAGAGCGAATGTTCTGAAGTGACGATGACGTTCTCTTTCTATTTTAGCTCCAAATCCAGCCCAGTGCAAGACTGAGAAGTAGCAGGCCAAGGGAGAAGCAGGTTGAGGAGGCAGAGGCCCTGACGCTCTGAGTTGACACTGGCTGTGCAGGCTGCAGGCTTCTGTAGACATTTGTCATGAGTTGTGACGTGCTGTTTTCGACACGCACTGTGGTGCTGAAGAGGTCAATCTGGTGATGATATTCCAATTAGCTTCATGAACCACTTATAGACCATCTGTGCTCGCAGCAATGACAATTAAGAGACAGAAGAAAGAAATGAAATAACACCTACCAGATCTTTGCTGACTTTAATTGGTTCCTTAAAAACGGTCCAGACCACCGCCTCATTACAAGTGGGGGTCGTCAAAGATCCAAGGTAGCGGTAATACTTAGTGCGATTCACACCAACGAGCAGGTCGTCCAGGGAAAACCCAGCTGCAATTGAAACTTTCTGGCCTGAAGACAGAAACAAGACCTATATGAAGGAACTATGGGTGACACAATTTAGAGTCAGAAAGAGGAGAGGAGGTTTTCCACAAAAAAAATATCACCTTTTTGTGTGATGTTGGCCAAGTAAGAGGTCAAATTGCGCCAGCTTTCTGGCTGGCCAGTTGAATTGCCTGACATTACCTGGAAAAAAAAGTATATATATATTTTATTGTTTTCCACAGCTCAGAAGAGGAAATGACCAACAAGCGACAACACCTCACCAAAATGCAGTGAGGTTGGAATACTGAATAACACAACAGGCATTACATCATCTCGTGCGCTGCTTCTCTTACCTCGATGAAGAAACCAAGAGCTGCGAGTCCGGTGGAGTCTTTGACGGCTAGACTTGTATTCCCATTGTAGGATGACTTGCTGTTCACAATATGCAGCTGGGAAAATACATAAATTCATAAAGATCATACAGATGTTTGCTTGCTTATTTTATTTTATTTACAATTTTAATATGAATTTATCGAAGAAACACAGCAGCATCAAAATAAATCTGTACCTCCATAGGATAGCGCTTTCCATCCACTGTGTGCTCGGAGCCGGGCACAGAGGAGCCGTTGCCCCAGTGCAAGTGAAACTGTAGGCTGTCGTATTGCTCGGACAGGTCCCCTCCTGAAATCTTAACTCCGCTCTTAAGGGTCACTTTGACTGGAAGAAGGTGGAAAAACAAAAACAGAATAAGGTTACATCTAACCGGTGAGGAGTAAGAGGGAATGTTGAGGTGCAAAGGGGGTGCGTTTAGTTGTAGAAAAGAGAAGGGCGCTAAAAATTCCAGTAAGACAAGTTATCTTTATGATGATGATGATGATGATTATTATTTTTGTTAAACTAGGTCGAAATATATGTTTTGAAACACAAAGATAAAAAATAAAAAAAAACACCAACCCACAACAACAAACTTTTGTAAGCACTAAGCCATAAACTCGGGCTCACTTGTGTCGCCAGTATTTGTCATTGACGTCATTGCGGAGGTGTCGTCATACTTTACAAAAGTGAATTCAGTCAGATTGGCGTTTTGTGTGGCAGATGCTGAGACGATGTTAATGGGTGACTGTCGGGTGCCGTTGCAATATTCCGGGGAAATTGTTGACCAGGTTGTGTCATCTATGAGCAGAAAGAACACGTAACGTCACCGAGGAGGGGTCACTCAGTGGGCAACATATAATAGATAATGGAGATATTGGGTACTCACTGCAGGATGGGAGGTGATAACACCAGGCTGGATGAAAAAAGGGGTGAAAAAACAGGACATTCAGATTCCCATAAGTACAAATTCAGTGTAACAGTGAATTCAAAATATTTCATGAAAAAAAAGGCCTTTAGCTAATACACACCTATCGATCCGGATGCGCAGTGAGCGGCGGGTACGAGGACGCACACAGCAAGCGCAGCGACTACAAACAACTTCATCTGAAACGAGCATAAAAGCCACATTGTTTATAATCGCATATATATATATATATATATATATATATATATATATATATATATATATATATATATATATATATATATATATATATATATACTTTACAAATATACTTTATATATATATATATATATATATATATATATATATATAAAGTATATTTGTAAAGTATATATATATATATATATATATATATATATATATATATATATATATATATATATATATATATATATATATATTAAAATCATCAAAACGAAAATGTAGCTCTTGCAACACAAACATGAATCAATCAATCACAGGCTACTATATGGAATGACAAATTTACCTATATATAAACTTTGAAAGTTAAATTGCTAAAATTTAAAATGCTACAGTCTGATGTTAGTAGAGAAAAGAATGCAATACATGCATTTTTCAGACTGTAGCCTAATTCTTCCTTCTGTCCAGCTCACCTAAGCTGCAGTGTCTTACCTTTGATGCACCTGTGCGTCCTTTCAGCCTGTTGTCAGATGCAGCTAGCCTCAGCCTCCCTCTTTTTATTCCCTCAGTGCATCCTGCAGCTGGCCGGACACCGCCTCCATGTGACATGTGAGTTGGTCGTTATCCAAAAATTTCCGGAAGTACGATGGAGTATTAGGGCCACATTAAGAAAAAAAAATATAGTGTCGATCATTTTGAGAATAAAGTCGATATTTCGAGATTAATAATTCAATTTTGCAGAAAAAAATGTCGAAAAATTCATTCAAATTCATGATTAATAAGAGGACGTAAAGAGACTGATTGCTAACACAACTTATCAGTGTTTCCCTGGAAACCCAGTAGCCAATTCCCGACAGTATGCATTTTAACATTCATGAGTATTTACGCTTGCCTATTTTGGTCTGCAAGAAATTATTATTTTTTTCTTGTGTTTTTTTTGTTGAAAGGTGTGAATGCAGCTTTGAATTTTGGAACTCGATCTATCAATAGTGTAGTTCGTTTTCGATGGCCGTATTTTAATTTTAATTAAATGACATACATTGCAACTAACAAGAATGCTATGCGGGTAATTACACTAACCAGTAATCTGAGATGCGTGTTCTACAGTTTCATCTTCTTGAATGATCCTGCGAGGCTGGTTGAACAATCAAAGCTTTGATTGTTATAGACATACTGGACACAGTAGCCTGCAGGTAATAGCTTCATTCTTCTGTCAAGCCTAATTATTAAAGCCATTCAGTTCATACGTTCATAATTTCATAATTGCTCAGAACTTCTCCGTAAAAAATACTCTTCTTCTTAAACTGGATGAGTTTAAGAGGTTTTTTGTGTTTTATTTGGACACAGCTAATGATGCTGAAGAGAACAGGATCTCCTCTGTTAATTTAGGTGAAATTAAAAATGAAAGGTCTATGAAGCATCTGACGTAGTATATTTAACGGTGGGACATGCCCTGAACACCTCACCCAGGAGCAGTGGCGGTCCTAGCCTGTTTGGCACCTCGGGCTAACACTCCCTCTGGCGCGCCCCCACCCCACCCCCACACACACACATAAAACATATTAACGATTGTACATTAACATAAAACTGCTGTCGAAATTCACCAGAGAAACACACACACACACACACACATGAAGAGAGAGAGAGAGAGTATGCACCGTATGCAAACAGCTACCAAACAGCCATCATAATTCGTCATACAATGAGAACAGGACAAATCAACAATTGACAATGACTAATTAATATTAAAATCTGTAACATAATATATTGTTTGGAGTTTAGTCTGTTACTGTTACTATTTTTACCATTTCTTTTTGGAGCAACTGTAACCCACATAATTTCCTTAGGGATTAATAAAGTATTCTGATTCTGATTGTTTCAGGATACATGACCTGCCATTATCCAATGACATATTTGCTTACCTCTATCTTTTGCTCGTTTCTCCTCTTCTTTTCTCTTTTTTCTAAACTGAGCACCTGATGGCTTTGAACTTTTCTTGTCCATCTTCCATTGGTTTTAATTTTGAACTCCATTATGAACACCCATTCCCCAACCCGAGGATCACCACAACATAACCTAATAGACCTACACCTTAGTTCACATATTCACTTTGTCTAGGGTTTATTTCTAGGATTTCACACAACCCAGGATTCAAATCATGAATACATAATTTACAACATTATGAATGAAATGTGCTCTATTTGGAAGCAGCAGCCCCCCTCCCCTTTCGACGGGTTGTGTATGAGACTTTAAATCATCAAACTGTAAATTATAAATTTTAAATTGTTATTGATCCCTTTACCCCGAGTCCTAAAGCGTATATTTATTTTCTTACTGTTCTTATATTTATTGTTTGTTTACTTGCACTGCTGTAACTGGAGCCTCGTCGTCTCGTCTCTCTATATACTGGACTGTATGTAGCGGAGATGACAATAAAGTTTACTTTGACTTCAGCAGCAAGCAGGCGCACCGAAGGCTCTCGCGCACACTTTCGCGTATAATAATTTCAAAAAAACATCGGTGCAAATTATAAGTCTGTATCATAATGTCTGGTGTTTTCGTGTTTGTTGTTTTGTTTTTATTTTGTTTTATTTTGCGAGTTGGTTATTAGATGCTGCTCCAGCCAGCCAGAGAATCCCCCGCCGCCCCGCCCTCTCCTCCCTGTGCCGCAAGCAGCAGGTGCAGCTCGCAAACGGAGGGCGCCCCAGCAAACGTATGATAGAAAACTGATCGGTGCCTGTACCATTCCCAATATGCGCTGGTTGATGTCGGGGCAGCATGAGTACGAGCAATTTTTATTCTTTTTTTGTTTTGCTGATGCCCGTGATGCCGCCCCCCACCACGATGCCACCCCGGGCAACCGCCCGTGTCTCCCGTATCAAAAACCGCTACTGCCCAGGAGGCATCCTTGTCAGATGCCGCCTCAACTGGCTCCTTTCGACGTGGAGGAGCAGCGGCTCTACTCTGAGCCCCTCCCGAATGGCCGAACTTCTCACCCTATCTCTAAGGGAAAGGCCAGCCACCCTTCGGAGGAAGCCCATTTCCGCCGCTTGTGTCCGCGATCTCGTTCTTTCAGGCACTACCCACATCTTTTGATCATAGGGGAGGGTAGGGACGTAGATCGACCGGTAATTTGAGAGCTTCGCTTTTACACTCAGCTCTCTCTTCACCACAACAGACCGGTACAAAGTCCGCATCACTGCGGCTGCCACACCAATCCGTCTATCAATCTCCCGCTCCCTTCTCCTGTCACTCATGAACAAGACCCCGAGATACTTAAACCCCTCCACTTGGGGCAGGAACTCATCCCTGACCTCGAGTGGGCCAGGGATGTCAAAGCATCAAACAAAACATCACATTGCCTTCAGCAGTTTGTCTTCTTCCTCTTGTGCATCTTGCTGACATATGTTCCTAGGAGTGTATTGACCCACCCGACCTTAGGCATGATACAAAGGAAAACCTGATTCATCAGATCAAGCCACCTTCTTCCATTGTTCAGTTCTCCAGTGCAGACACTCCCATCAGCAATGTAGGTTCTTTTGGTGGTCTTACATATTTTTGTGTATCCAACCAGCTTTTCATGGTGGTATGAAGTCAGCATATATTGAGTCCAAATTGTTACTGCACAAATCAAGTAATGTAAATGGGTTAGCAACTCTGATATCAACTATGATAGGTATTCTAATAAATCCTGAAGCTTATTGGGTTTTTTTTCAGGTGGTGGGGGTGTATCCAGTTTCTGGGCGAGTTGTGAGATTATGACATTTTGAATGCTCACTGCCCATTTTAATGACATACAGTATGATGATGTGGCTTCTTTTAGCTTTTGTTGGACTAAACATGCTTCAACCTGTGCTGGAAATTCTGGTTTGTTCTATTCATGTCACAGCGAGTGAGATGAGCCGTGTGGTAAAATAAAGGAGGATCCAATTGCAGGCACGTGTAAGGGTGAGAAGGTGGTTTATTAAGCACAAAACTAAAAATGGACAAATTGCAAACGGAGGAAGGACTAAACTATACTGGGAACAAACTAAATACAGAACACAAACCTGAACAAGAATGAGAACGAGCAGAGGAGAATGATGATGGACAGCAGGGAGAACACACGGGTGAGACATGGTGGATACACAGGTGGACCAGCAACTACAATGACAGAAGACACGACTTAAATGCACACAGAGAAACACAGCGAGACAAAAAACAAGGAGCACAAGAGTCCAAATCAGTCCAAAAACGTAAGAAAACAGTCCAACACAAAACAAGACCATTCATGAGTCCAAGAACACAGGAAAACAGAATCAAAACCAAAAACCAAACCAGAGCTCAACAAAAGTCCGTGAAAAGTTCAGGGGGTCGACCCGGGGGTCGACAACACAAGGACCAAGACAGTTCTGGATACCGGCCGTGCGGACAGCAACTGTGACGACGGGCAAACAGTTCTGGGGGCCAACCGTGCACAAGGCAACGGCGGCGGTGCAGACAAAACCAATCAGGAGGCCGGCCACTTGGAAGGCAGTGGCGGCCACTGAGCAGGTCCGGAGGCCGGCCGCGAAGCCAGTGGTGGCGACAAACTCTCTCCGGAGGCCGGCCTTGATGGCCATAACGCCCAACTAGAGGCCTGGAACAGGACGAGCCGGGTCCAATGACGGTGTGGCAACCGCGGGACCAGACGAGGCGGGACCAGGTGTGTTCACTTACATCTTCAACGAGTCCCTGGCGAAGTCTGTGGTCCCCACATGCTTCAAAAGATCCACCATCATCCCTGTGCCCAAGAACAGCAAACCCTCATCCCTGAACGATTACCGGCCAGTTGCACTGACCTCGGTAGTAATGGAGGTGTTTGAGAGGCTGCTGAAGAACATCATCTCCTCCTCCATCCCAGACACCACAGATCCGCTGCAGTTCGCCTACAGATCCAACAGATCCACAGAGGATGCCATCGCCCACGTCCTACACACCACTCTCAGCCATGTGGACAAGAAACAGGGTAACTATGTGCGAATGCTGTTTGTTGATTACAGTTCAGCGTTTAACACAATAGTGCCCTGCAGACTGTTCACAAAGCTGAGGGATCTGGGACTTAACAGCCGTCTGTGTGCATGGGTGTTGGACTTCCTCACTGGCAGAACTCAGGTGGTGAGGGTGGGCAGGTGCTTCTCCAACAGCATCACCATCAGCACAGGAGCACCTCAGGGATGTGTCCTCTCGCCACTGCTCTACTCCCTCTACACTTCAGACTGTGTGGCCACCAATGGCTCCAACACCATTGTGAAGTTTGCTGACGACACAGTGGTGTTGGGTGCCATCTCCAACAACGATGAGGCGGCCTACATGGATGAAGTGAAGAATCTGGCATCGTGGTGCCAGGACAACCACCTCCAGCTGAACGTCAGCAAGACCAAGGAGCTGGTGGTGGACTTCAGAAGGAGTCAGCACAGGGACTACAAGCCCATTATCATCAATGGAGCTCCAGTGGAGAGGGTGCAGTCCTTCAAGTATCTTGGTGTCCACATCTCCTCAGACCTGACATGGGCTGCCCACATTCAGGTCCAGACCAAAAAGGCTAGGCAGCGCCTGTATCACCTACGACAACTGAGGAAGTTCAGGGTCTCTCCAAAGATCCTCAGGATTTTTTATACAGGCGCTGTGGAGAGCATCCTCACACAGAACATGACATCGTGGTTTGGGAACAGCTGTGTGAAGGACCAAAAAGCTCTCCAGAGAGTGATCCGCACAGCAGAACGCTGCTGCAGGATTGCTCTCCCCCCGCTTCAGGACACCTACACCAGGAGATGCCGGACTAGAGCAGCGCAGATACTGAAGGACCCGTCCCATCCTGGCAACAAACTGTTCCAACTTCTGCAATCTGGTAGAAGGTTCCGCATCTTCCGGGCAAGGACAGAGAGACTCAAGAGGAGCTTCTATCCCCAAGCCATCCGTGCCCTAAACACACACACACACCCGCTCACATCATCTATAATTGACTGAGACAGGACTCTTCCAGACACTAAACCAAGGCACAATGTACATTTCAATTCCTTTAATTTTAAATATGTTTATATTGTCTATTCTGCAAAATAGTCAGATGTCTATTCATATTAATGTACAGAATTCACCTGCTTGCTGCTACTACTGCACATTCACCCAATGTATATACTACATATATATATATATATATATATATATATATATATATATATATATATATATATATATATATATATATATATATATATATATATATATATATATATGGTGGTGGCTAACCAACCGGACATAGTGGTGGTAGACAAACAGAAGAAGACGGCCGTAGTGATCGATGTAGCGGTTCCCAATGACAGCAATATCAGGAAGAAGGAACACGAGAAGCTGGAGAAATACCAAGGGCTCAGAGAAGAGCTCGAGAGGATGTGGAGGGTGAAGGTAACGGTGGTCCCCGTGGTAATCGGAGCACTAGGTGCGGTGACTCCCAAGCTAGGCGAGTGGCTCCAGCAGATCCCGGGAACAACATCGGAGATCTCTGTCCAGAAGAGCGCAGTCCTGGGAACAGCTAAGATACTGCGCAGGACCCTCAAGCTCCCAGGCCTCTGGTAGAGGACCCGAGCTTGAAGGATAAACCGCCCGCAGGGGCGTGCTGGGTGTTTGTTATATATATATATATAATGTTCTTCCTCTACAGCCCCCCCCCAATTTTTTTGCACATGTCGAGGAGCGTGTCAGGCTACATTTCACTGTGTGTTATACTTGTACAACTATGCATGTGACAAATAAAGAACCTTGAACCTTGAACCTTGAACCAGACGAGGCTGGAGCAGACGAGGCTGGAGCAGATGAGGCTGAAGCAGACAAGGCAAAAGCAGACGAGGCAGGACCAGACGAGGCAGGACCAGACGAGGCTGAAGCAGACGCTGAAGCTGGACCAGGCAAAGGCGAGGCTGAAGCTGGGCCAGGCAAAGGCGAGGCTGAAGCTGGACCAGGCGAAGATGAAGTCACGGAGGCTGGACCAGACGTGGATGAAGACACGGAGACTGGATCAGGTGTGGATGAAGACATGGAGGCTGGACCAGGCGTGGATGAAGACACGGAGGCTGGACCAGGCTTGGATGAAGACACAGAGGCAGGACCAGGCGTGGATGAGGCTGACACTGCAGGCGTGGATGAGGCTGACACTGCAGGCGTGGATGAGGCTGACGCTGCAGGCATGGATGAGGCTGACGCTGCAGGCGTGGATGAAGACACTGTGGAACCTGACGGCAGGGTGGCGGCTGCGGAACCTGACAGTGGCGATGCTGCAGGCGATGATGCTGCAGGCGATGATGCTGCAGGCGATGATGCAGCAGGCGGTGATGTGGATGCAGCAGGCGGTGATGTGGATGCAGCAGGCGGTGATGTGGATGCAGCAGGCGGTGAGGCTGCAGGCAGTGATGTGAATGCTGCAGGTGACGGTGTAGAAGTCGCAGGGGATGGTTCAGCAGGTGACGGCTGAACAGACTTCCCCAGACCATCAGCTGACATGAGGATGTGCTGGCTGGGTCGTCCAGGACCCCCACAAGACGAGGCGTGGTGCTGGGTGGGCTCCTCGGACCCACCAGCTAACTTGGCTTGAAGCTGGATGAGCGACTCGGGCCCTCCAGCAGACAAGGCATGATGCTGGCTGGGTTCACCTGAACCCCCAGCTGACGAGACCAGGGGCTGGCTGGGTTCTCCCAAACCCCCAGCTGACGTGGCTTGAGGCTGGACGGGCTCCTCGGGCCCTCCAGCTAACTTGGCCTGAGGCTGGACGGGTGGCTTGGGCCCTCCAGCTGACAAAACTTGAGGCTGGCTGGGTTCTCCCAAACCCCCAGCTGACGTGGCTTGAGGCTGGACGGGCTCCTCCGGCCCTCCAGCTGAGATATAGACGGCTGAACGGGTCCTTCTGACCTTCCAGCAGAGGACGGAGGCAGAAGGGCGAACTCACTGGAGCTCTCAGCAGGGGATGACAGCTGAGACTGCTCAGTAAAGTTCCCCAGTGAAGCTGCTTGTGTTGGTGTCTTGACCTCTAGAGGTCCAGAGTTGGCTGGTGACTGACACCCAGCCTCTGGGGAGGCCCTAGAGGAAGCAACTGTCTCTGAGATGGCCAGCTTAAATGAACCAGCAGATGTAATGATGAAGTGTGTCCCCTGCTTGTAATTATGATGGTGACTGAATGAATGAGTGGGTAGGCTGCTGAGCTCGGGGCAGCTGAGCTATAGGCAGCGGAGACTGTTGTAGTGGAGGCGTGATAGGTGGTGGAGTGGCTGACTGAACTGCGGGCAACTTTACAGACTTGATGTGTGACTGGGGTGAAAGTGAGGACGGGACAATATGGTCAGAAAACCCTGTTTCAGAAAGGTTTATTGCTTTCCCTGAAGGAGCTGACGGAGACAAAAAAGCTTCCCTAACACTTAAATTCCCTATGTTCATAGTGCAAGGCTCAGCTACTCCGGGCATGGAAACAACAGCGTGATCACAGTCATTAACACGACACGTTGGCTCAGCAAAGGCAGTCTTAGGAGCAATGACCATGGGTGAGACAGAGAAATCCTTGTTATTTTCCGAGGAGACACAAAAAATAGCTCCTGAAAAAATAAACCTAGCACCTGAGTCAGAAGGAACAGAAAGAGTGTCCATTTCACTCACCACAGTCGGTGACCCAGAACCGTGACAATTCATTGAAGGAAACAATGTAAGTTTGTAGTTTTGATACATCAAAATATCTGATGTAAACTTCCGTATTTTGTTTCCAGAGAGTTTTGAGATTAAATGTGTGTTGCTTACTAGTGAATGTTTGAATGCATCCTTTTAAAGCTGCAACACTCAGCTACCTCAGTCACTTCCCGTGTGTTTTTTGTGTGTATATCACTCATATATGGAAGTGTTGTGGTGTACATATGCCATTCAGATTTGAAGAGAGGTTATTTTTACATGTTGTTTTGTTTTTGATCTGTTGGACTAAAAAAATCCACAGGATGTTGATGTGTCTTTAAGTGGTAAACCTTTTCCATTTAGTTTCCTAACAAGAAATTAGGAGGAAGCAAGCAACAGGGGAATGCTAGAAATTTAGACTCTTTGGTGAAAGAAAGTTTGCAAGTAAAAGTTGCAATACTAAGATGATCAGGTTTACATTTTGATGAGATACAAAAATCTTATGAAAATTCAATACTGCTATAATTTGATCCTGAGATTTACCATAAAGGAAGTCCTGTGTTTAAAAAACAACAACAAAAAACAAAACAAAACAAATGGGCTTTTTTTAAAAAAAGAATTAAAAAAGACTATCGTTATTAATCCCCCAAATAAAGAAACAATGCAAAAGAGATACAGTCAGAACATTCCTTCCTTGTACTGTTGAGTATATTCTGTATTAAAAGATTATAAGGACATTCTCTCACGTCATCTTGGTGGCTGTTTATGTTCCTCCCTCTGCTAACCCCACAGCTGCATGTGACACTATCCACTCTGCCATAGCCTGGTTACAGACTCAGCACCCGAGTGCCTTTATTGTAATCTCGGGTGACTTCAACCATGTATCACTGGACAATACACTACCAACATTCAGACAATATGTGGACTGTCCGACCAGGGGAGAAAAAATTCTAGACCTACTGTATGCTAATGTCAAGGATGCATACAGCTCCTTCTCCCTCCCCCCACTTGGTAGGTCAGATCATAACCTGATTCACCTCACCCCCCGCTATGTGCCAATTGTGAGGAGGGAACCTGATCAATCGTGTCTACACCCATCTGGACCAGCACTGTGAGGGTCATGTCTTTCGACTTTTCCAGTGCTTTCAATACCATCAGGCCGACCCTCCTGGGTGATAAGTTAGCAGCGATGCAGGTGGATGCTTCTCTGGTGTCCTGGATTGTTGATCACCTGACAGGAAGACCACAATATGTACGTCTCGCAAAGTGTGTGTCTGACAAGGTAATCAGCAACACAGGGGCACCACAGGGGACTGTCCTCTCCCCCTTCCTCTTCACCCTCTACACCACAGACTTCAGCCACTGCACAGAGACCTGCCATCTTCAGAAGTTTTCTGATGACTGCGCGGTGGTTGGATGCATCAGCAGGGATGATGAGACAGAGTACTGGGCTGTGGTCGACTCCTTTGTCACGTGGTGTGAGCAGAATCATCTGCAGCTCAACGTGGCAAAGACCAAGGCACTGATCGTAGACTTCAGGAAGACCAGGAAACACTTGACCCCTGTTTCAATCCAGGGGGTCAGTGTTGACATTGTAGAGGACTATAAATACCTTGGAGTAAACATTGACAATAAACTGGACTGGGCTAAAAACACCACAGCACTTTACAGAAAGGGCCAGAGTCGTCTCTATTTTTTGAGGCGACTGAGGTCCTTCAACATTTGACAGAAAGTGCTCAGGATTTTCTATGAGTCTGTTGTGGCCAGTGCGATCCTCTATGCTGTTGCATGCTGGGGGAGCAGGCTGAGGGTAGCAGATGCCAACAGACTCGATAAACTGATCCCTTAGGCCAGTAATGTTGTGGGGATGGAGCTGGGCTCCCTCAAGGTGGTGTCGGAGAGGCGGATGTTGTCCAAGATAAAGACAATGTTGGATAACACCTCCCACCCACTCCATGATATGCTGGTCAGTCAAAGGAGCACGTTCAATGAGAGACTGAGATTACCGAAAAGCACCACTGAACGACACAGGAAATCTTTCCTGCCTGTGGCCATCTCCCTGTACAACGCATCCACTTAACACACTGTTTACTGCTATAGCTACACATGTTTCTTTTTCAGCTATTTATTAATAAGTGACTTTATGTACATATATATATATATATATATATATATATATATATATATATATATATATATATATATATATATATATATATACACACAGTGGGGCAAAAAAGTATTTAGTCAGCCACCGATTGTGCAAGTTCCCCCACTTAAAATGATGACAGAGGTCAGTAACTTGAACCAGAGGTACACTTCAACTGTGAGAGACAGAATGTGAAAAAAAAAACCATGAATCCACATGGTAGAATTTGTAAAGAATTTATTCGTAAATTAGGGTGGAAAATAAGTATTTGGTCACCTCAAACAAGGAAAATCTCTGGCTCTCACAGACCTGTAACGTCTTCTGTAAGAAGCTTTTCTGTCCCCCACTCGTACCTGTATGAATGGCACCTGTTTGAACTCATCATCTGTATAAAAGACACCTGTCCACAGCCTCAAACAGTCAGACTCCAAACTCCGCCATGGTCAAGACCAAAGAGCTTTCGAAGGACACCAGGAAAAGTATTGTAGACCTGCACCAGACTGGGAAGAGTGAATCTACAATAGGCAAGCAGCTTGGTGTGAAAAAATCAACTGTGGGAGCAATCACCAGAAAATGGAAGACATACAAGACCACTGATAATCTCCCTCGATCTGGGGCTCCACGCAAGATCTCATCCCGTGGGGTCAAAATGATCATGAGAACGGTGAGCAAAGATCCCAGAACCACACGGGGGGACCTGGTGAATGACCTGCAGAGAGCTGGGACCAAAGTAACAAAGGTCACCATCAGTAACACACTACAACGGCAGGGAATCAAATCCCGCAGTGCCAGACGTGTTCCGCTGCTGAAGCCAGTGCATGTCCAGGCCCGTCTGAAGTTTGCCAGAGAGCACATGGATGATACAGCAGAGGATTGGGAGAATGTCATGTGGTCAGATGAAACCAAAGTAGAACTTTTTGGTATAAACTCAACTCGTCGTGTTTGGAGGAAGAAGAATACTGAGTTGCATCCCAAGAACACCATACCTACTGTGAAGCATGGGGGTGGAAACATCATGCTATGGGGCTGTTTTTCTGCCAAGGGGACAGGACGACTGATCCGTGTTAAGGACAGAATGAATGGGGCCATGTATCGTGAGATTTTGAGCCAAAACCTCCTTCCATCAGTGAGAACTTTGAAGATGAAACGAGGCTGGGTCTTCCAACATGACAATGATCCAAAACACACCGTCCGGGCAACAAAGGAGTGGCTCCGTAAGAAGCATTTGAAAGTCCTGGAGTGGCCTAGCCAGTCTCCAGACCTCAACCCCATAGAAAATCTGTGGCGGGAGTTGAAAGTCCATGTTGCTCGGCGACAGCCCCAAAACATCACTGCTCTCGAGAAGATCTGCATGGAGGAATGGGCCAAAATACCAGCTACTGTGTGTGCAAACCTGGTAAAGACCTATAGTAAACGTTTGAACTCTGTTATTGCCAACAAAGGTTATGTTACAAAGTATTGAGTTGTATTTTTGTTATTGACCAAATACTTATTTTCCACCTTGATTTACGAATAAATTCTTTACAAATCCTACCATGTGGATTCATGGATTTTTTTTTCACATTCTGTCTCTCACAGTTGAAGTGTACCTCTGGTGCAAATTACTGACCTCTGTCATCATTTTAGGTGGGGGAACTTGCACAATCGGTGGCTGACTAAATACTTTTTTGCTCCACTGTATAATTATATGTATATATTGTACTATTCTTAGTTAGAGTATTGTCTGTCTTGTTAATGTTTGTTTATAATGGAGCACTGTAACAAAAAATAATTTCCCCCAGGGATCAATAAAGTATTCTGCTTCTGATGACACTATGACACCTTCCATTTGGCCAAGTAAGCTTGGCACAGACAAGAGCCAAGTCTGAACATTTTCCAGTCCTGCCTTTCGATTATTCATAGATTACGCAAGTACATCACATCTACAAATATTGCACAAACAACAAGATGGAATAGGCACTGACAGTGTATAGCAACTGTTATGAGAAACAAAACAGACACACAACATACATTTTAAACTGAAGCATCTGATTCTTCGTCATCCTCTAGATAATAAATTGGAATCCAGTCAGGTGAGAAGTACAAGTCAGATACCTTTTCCACCCATTATGTGTTTATACACCTCTCTGCATAATGGTTATTATCCTATCTTCATCCACTCATCCCAATCAGTTGCGTCAGATGGCTGCCCCTCCCTGAGCCTGATTCTGCTGGATGTTTCTTCCTATTAAAATGGACTTTTTTCCTTTCCACTGTCGAAAAAAAGCACTTGCTCATAGGGGTCATTTGACTTTTGGGGTTTCTCTGTTTTATCTGTATTATTGTAGGGTCTTCACCTTACAATATAAAGCACCTTGATGCAAACTGTTGTTGTGATTTGGCACTATGTAAATAAAATTTAATTGACATGAACTGTCACTCAGATTTAGGTGTACACTGATCCAGCCATACCAATATTTGTCTAAGAGACAGTACTACACAACAGAAAAAAACATAATAAACACTGGACATAATGAGACTGGTGACATATACAGGGTGGGCCATTTATATGGATACACCATAATAAAATGGGAATGGTTGGTTATAGTAAAGTCCTTTTTGTGGTACATTAGTATATGTGAGGGGGCAAACTCCACCAGATGGGTGGTGACCATGGTGGCCATTTAGAAGTCGGCCATCTTGGATACAACTTTTGTTTTTTCAGTAGGAAGAGGGCCATGTGACACATCAAACTTATTGGTAATGTCACAAGAAAAACAATGGTGTGCTTGGTTTCAACGTAATTTTATTCTTTCATGAGTTATTTACACGTTTCTGACCACTTATAAAATGTGTTCAATGTGCTGCCCATTGTGTTGGATTGTCAATGCAACCCTCTTCTCCCACTCTTCACACACTGATAGCAACACCGCAGGAGAAATGCCAGCACAGGCATCCAGTATCCGTAGTTTCAGGTGCTGCACATCTCGTATCTTCACACCATAGACAATTACCTTCAGATGACCCCAAAGATAAAAGTCTAAGGGGGTCAGATCGGGAGACCTTGGGGCCCATTCAACTGGCCAACGACGACCAATCCACTTTCCAGGAAACTGTTCATCTAGGAATGCTCGGACCTGGCACCCATAATGTGGTGGTGCGCCATCTTGCTGGAAAAACTCAGGGAACGTGCCAGCTTCAGTGCATAAAGAGGGAAACACATCATCATGTAGTAATTTCAAATATCCAGTGGCCTTGAGGTTTCCATTGATGAAGAATGGACCCACTATCGTTGTACCCCATATACCACACCAAACCATCACTTTTGTTGTGCCAACAGTCTTGGAGGGATCCATCCAATGTGGGGTTAGTGTCAAACCAATAGCGGTGGTTTTGTTTGTTAACGTCACCATTCACATAAAGGTTTGCCTCATCACTGAACAAAATCTTCTGCGTGAACTGAGGGTCCTGCAAATTCTGTGCGCCGATCTGGGTCATCCTCATTGAGATGCTGCAGCAGCTGGAGTTTGTAAGGGTGCCATTTGTGAGTAGCTAATATCTGCCAAAGGGATGTTCGACTAATGCCACTCTCCAGTGACATGCGGCGAGTGCTACGCTGTGGGCTCTTGCTGAATGAAGCTAGGACAGCCAATGATGTTTCTTCATTAGTGACAGTTTTCTTGCGTCCACATTTTGGCAAATCCAACACTGAACCAGTTTCACAAAACTTAGCAAACAGTTTGCTAACTGTAGCATGGGAGATGGGTGGTCTCGTAGAGTGTCTTGCATTGAAATCTGCTGCAATGACCCAGTTACTGCGTTCCCCAGATATCAACACAATTTTGATCCGCTCCTCACGTGCTAACCTCTTTGACATGTCAACGGCTGTGAACAAAGAGAAACTTGTAAATAACTCATGAAAGAATAACGTTACCAAGTTTGATGTGTCACATGACCCTCTTCCTATTGGAAAAACAAAAGTTGTATCCAAGATGTCCGACTTCTAAATGGCCACCATGGTCACCACCCATCTTGTGGAGTTTGCCCCCACACATATACTAATGTGCCACAAACAGGACTTTAATATCACCAACCATTCCCATTTTATTATGGTGTATCCATATAAATGGCCTACCCTGTATAGTTCATAATGGAAGTGCTGGATAAGAATTCTTTTCTCTAATTTGTTTTTCAGTCCTGGTGGAGTTATGCATTTGCCACATTTTGCATTTTCTCTGGACAGATAAGACATATCAGAGCACTTCCTAGCACTTATTTCTTCTATGGTGCAAAAGGGAAACTTAGATAGATAGCACTTTACTGTTTTATTTCCCTGAACTGACCGATGGCTAGAGCAAGTAGAGCTCAATCAGCATTCCTCCCTCACCACTGAATTACCAAAGTTAAGGTGAGAGTCTTATGCCTAACCCGATGCTTTGGTGGAGCAGAGTGCTTTACTTCTTCCAATTGGTCTTGTTGGTTGTCAGATTAAAGCGATGTTCAGTCGCGTCCTTCACCTGTCCAAGAATTGAGATTTGGGATAGTACAAAATTCCCGAACAGTATTTCAAAATGTAATATTTGCGCATGCAAGCCAAATTCTGGTATGCTAAAGTGATCTGCTCTGACACACTGATGCTCTAAGGAAGGATACAAACAAACAACAATTTCTCTGAGAAGATTAATCTGTCTTGTCCTTGTCCTTTTTTCCTTTTTCTCTTGAGCATTTTTCCTAGTTTTTCTTCTTCTGTCCCTTCCACACATTTAATGCTTTCAGGGGATTTTTCATTTCAGCAAAATCTTCTCTTTTTAAAATTATTTTCTTTACTTTTATCTCTTTTATTATCTAGTTTTTTCTTCTGGCTCCATTTGAGGTCTCAGACTGAAATTTCCTCCTTGTGGGAACCCAAAATGTGTCACTTAAACAAGTTGTAATTTGACCAACCAATCATGCCTCTTAAAAGAATGTGTCACATGTTATTATTCCAGCTCAGACTTCTGAGAGCTCTGGGAACTTTCCACAGCCACTTTCTTTCCTTTTTCAAATACAAAAAAATGTGTATCTGTGAAAACTAACCAATTTAAATGAACTCCACTAACTCTACCCAGAATAGTGGTCAAATATCCAGCCAGAATTATGCCAGAAGCTTTTTGGTGAACGAAAAGTCTCATTTTACCTAATATTAGTGGGGCTGTTATGTACATATATCACCCTGTATACTTTCAACCTTGTCTGAAAAGAGAAAAATGAATTAAAACTTGTGCATCCAATTCTTGTTTTTTAAAGTCATTAAAGATGTATGCTGTACAATCATTCCACCGTGGAAAAATAACAGCTCAAAGGAATCAATAAAAACCCCAAATGACCATGATACTCATGCCCATGATGAGTGCAAGTAAACTTTTTACTACAACAGTACATGCCACTACTGCATGACATTAAATGTTGTCTTCGCTCTCCCATAGTTTGTTTTCTTGTCTTTGACTTTCTAGTCTGTCTTTCCATTCAGCCCAAGTAGTCATGGTATATTGCTGCCCCTCCCTGTGTCTGGCTCTACTGGTGTATTTTTCCATTTAAAGGTGAGTTTTTTTTCCCTTCCCAGGGAAGGAACGAGTACTTTGATTTATTGCCTTTTAAGAAGTGATTACATAAGCACACATTGCACACATGCACAGTGTGTGATTCTGTTTGTTTTCATTTTGGCACAGGCAGCTTTTCTATTTTTTGGTTATTTTTTGTTTTTGTTTTGTTTCATCAACCAGTCAAACCTCTTGGAAGAATGTATTGTACCATAGGTTACTACTTTCACCTTTCCCCTCTGTCAGTGCACCCCAGGGCAGCTGTGGCTACAATGTAGCTTGCCATCACCAGTGTGTGAATGTGTGCGTGAATGACTGAATGTAGTGTAAAGCACTTTGGGGTCCTTAGAGACTAAGTAAAGCGCTATACAAATGCAGGCCATTTCAGTCCATTGCTTGCTTAGAGTTGCTCTTGTAATTTTCCCCTGGAAGTCCCTGCTAATGTTTTCTCATTTCTTCCCATTTTTTCTCATGCCCAGAACATCCTTTTTCTAGGTTTGTGAATATAGTTGAAAATGCTAACTCAGACTACTTTCTAAGAAGATTTTTGAGCAGAATACTCATCCTGGTTTTTAGAAACAAATCCTGTGTAATTATGAAGTTAAAACAGAAGTCGAGAAAATGTTTATTTTGGGGAAAAAGAGGATTTGTTCTTCTAGTTGCGTTTTGTGCTTGTATGCATGTATCTGATGTGATATGTTGCTGTTGTTCCTGCATCACCATAATAATGCTGGTCCAGGATTATCATTTCAACTGACCAACCACGGGGGAAAGAAAAAAATCATTTTGCTTGCATAAAACCCCAGAACAAAGAGTTAGGTTTGCTGTTACCCAAGTTCAAGTTGCTCGTGCTGGTTTGCTATTGATTGTATTTAAAAGCATTCGCTGTCTTCTTGGGTAATGCTAACTGAATGCTCAGACTTTGTCATTTGTCAGTTGCAATGTTTATCCTGGTTCAGCAGTTATGATGACATAAAACACAACACCAACACAAAGATATCAGATCATAATACATACCAGTCATTACATATGGAAGCAATCAATGCACTTTTAGCACATACAGAGATTGTGATGAATGATGTTTAAATAGAAGAAGTGTGTAAAACTATATTTCTGGAAATGGTAATGTTGGAACGGCCCATACAAGCAATGTAAAAATATTAAATATTAAATCAAAAATCATTAATCATCATTGCTATATTGCTCCCCCAATACTCAAATGTATGACCTACTCTGAGAGGGCTTGGGGAAACATAAAACTAATACTAATCCAATTTATATTTAAAAGAAAGCTATAATAAATGGATCAGATCGTCATGAACAAAGCAGCTGAATATTCATGAAATTGCATGCCTTAAAGTTTTACGATTTTGTTTAACTCAGCACTACACTGATATTGTACAAAGGACAAAATGATCTCCTTCCAAACTATATCCAGAGATTGTTTGAAATTAGAGGAGAAAAATATATCATATGTAAATATGTGATTATTGCTCAAATGAAAAATCAGTGGGGTGAACTTCTAGAGTGATTGTGATGAGGAATTAAGATTGCATTGTTCATCATGTAAATTTTTAAAAATGTTTCAAAATCAGGTGGTAAAGAAATCTAAAAACGAGATGCAATATGAATTCCATTGTATATGAAACTTTTGTTTTTCTCCCAGTTCAATATCAGTTGTTCAGTGAAATATTTGTTTGGTGAAATCTAGTTAACCATTGAAATTATGTTGTAAGTATGTAGGTATATGAGGCTTCAGTTGGTAATTCACACACACACACACACACACACACACACACACACACACACACACACACACACACACACACACACACACACACACACACACACCTCAAGTCCAGAGGGGTCAGCTGAATGGGAAGGAGAAGATCTGGTCAGTTATCACCTACGCCCTGCCGGTGATCATATATCCCCTGCTGGGATAATAACCTAGCCAAAGGAGAATATAGAAACCACTGAAATCAAGACAAGGAAGCTCCTTATGGAGGCTTTCACACTAAATCAAGCACCCCGAGCGCTGTCTAAGATGGGACAATGAACATCGCCCTTATGAAGTCAGTCACTGTACAAAAAAGGTTATGCTCAATGTTAAAAGTAATGCAATTGAATAGAGGTTTGACAGATTATCTATTATCTATGTCTATGTAACATACTCCACCTAGACTGGTTCCTGATCAACTGTAATTTTTGCTGACAGTAAAATCAAACTGACAAAAGATACCACTCCCACATTGCTCTCTTTTGGCTGACATACTAATCCTGCTGTCACTATCTAGTATCTACAGAGGTCATTTTAGTCATGCAAGTAGATGCTTCCTATTAACAGAATGAGCATTAGTCATAATCATTGTTAACAGGTACCTCTATTAGAGCACCTTCCATCAAAGCACTTCTTACTCTGTTGACTTATCTTGAAAAAGTAACTTAAGGTCAGTCAGATTTACAGTATGCTTAGCATGCTCCAGGAAGTACTGTGCCTTCTACCATAGCTGGTGAACAATGTACTGCTGTAATGACCTAATGCAAGAAAACAACAAAGCAGCTTAATTGGAGTAAGTTACCTGTACCTCAATGTCATAGCTTAATTGTTTAACTTACATTTGATATACTGTGCATGTGTTTTTATCCAGAGTGACATAAAACCGTGTATTGTAATGATTAAAAAAATAGATAAATGTATCAGATTCACATTAACATAGCAATATGGATCCATCCTGCCTTGTTTTAATTGTTCAGGCTGATGTTGGTGGTGTAATATTGCAAGGAGATTACAGGATGATGGTATCATGAAAAACTAAGGCCTGTAGCTTTACACAAGAATCACACATTACAATTTCAGACAAGTGTTGTTTTAATTTAAACTGGCTACAAGAAAACATTTTCCACTGCTAAAGCACAAGATCATTTAATTAAAAAATATATTTTTCTTTGCTTTTTGTATAGCAAACACACAAGATGACCACCTATACTCAAAACATACTCATGTTTTTAATTAGTGATTGACTTTTTTATTTTTCTTATAAGATATGTTTTGCTGAAGCAAAGCAAACAGCTATTTTATAGCAAGCGCAGAATTATTTTTGTTTGGCAACCTAGTTTCAAGGTTTAATATCATGCCAGCTTGACATTAATCCCCTCAAAGTTTAATAAGCAGCATTTCTGGTCAACCATTATAATGATATACATATAGTACATATAAAGTACATATTCAGATCTCATCAATGAAAAACCACTTTCCAAGCTAACATATAAAGAAATTAATAAGTGCAGTACAATATATATTTTTCACAGCAGTTCATCACAGGTCCAAATTATATAAAATAGACACAGAGGCATGCCAGCAGCAGAAGACATAAGAGAGGTCGAGAAGCACTGGATGCAGATTCACTGGTCCCGTGGCCACTGGCAGGGGCTGTGTGGGCCGATACACATTGAAATATCCTGTTTGCTTGGGGAACATCTTGATCTAGTGGATAAGAATGAAAGAAATCCTTTAGGACACATTTAAATATTCACTTGAAAAAAGTCATATCATTATTTGATGTATATGTTCCTGCACTGGAATGCACGCTCTGGTTTATTGTTGCAGAAGTGTAGCCTGTAATCTGCTAGCTGTTGAAGCCTGTCATGGATGTCTCATAAGAGTTGATGAAGAGGTGAAATCACGTGATACATGTACAGATTGCCAAAGATTATGTTGAACTGTTGAAGACAGTCACATGTTTTTCCTCTTCCTGCCCAACACTGATTAGTGATATACTGAGAGCAGCTGATTTCACAGATAACTGAAAGTGTCATTCACACCAGAGGAAACTGAGCAGGTGAATTGCTTACATTTGAGTGTACTCTGTCATAGATTATTGTGCTGTGATGTAGTTTTACCATTACTCTAGCATTAATAAAAATTATTGCATCTTTTTTTACAATAGTGCAATGACAAAAGTGTTATTTTTACATTTTTCATGCTGGTATTGAGAGGTGCTTTGCTTTTAACTGTGTGTCGTTAAGGTTGACTATCACAATAATACTTGATCTTGGTCATTGAATTTGTCTTTTGTGGAGACTTGATATGCATTTACTTGATAACTGTGCATTACAGTTATCATCACTCTCTCAGTGATGCTACAGTGATGTTTGCTTCAGTGAGTTTGGGTACCAAGGAAGAGTTTGGACCCGGATTACTAATGACAACAGACTTAAGTGCCTGACCAGAATATCAAATGAAATGCACATTGCTGACTCTCTGTGATCAGTATTATTACTCATTATTTCAAGTTTATTCATTATTTCAAGCTGTTGGCTCAAATGTTTAAAATGTCTGTGTCACAATTCATGTTCTGAGCCTTCAATACCAAGGGAATACAGTCATTTTAATCACTGTACATAGGTATGTCAGCCATGTATATTATCATTCCCATTTTGCTTCATCTGTATGGCATACCATACAAAGGTCTCAAGGCTAGCAAATTACCTTTTTAAAATGGATGATGGGTAAAACTTACCAGGTTTAAGTCCACATTGACTGACTCTTTAAAGATTGTCCAGACAACTGCTTGGTTGCATAAAGGTGTGGTTAGGGAGCCACTGTAGCGGTAGTAGTCATGCCGGTTCACATTGCCAAGCAAGTCATCAATGGAGATCTCATATGTGACCATCACTGTTGTGCCTACAATGAAGCAAAGATGCACAACATGTGGTGATCTGCTTGGGCCCTGATTCAGAAGTTTGCTTTCCTGTTCAACAAAGCACATGTGTGCTCACTGATATTGTGTATCTTTGAGAGATAGCTGGTCAGGTTTTCCAGAAGTCTGTGTTAGATGTTGGTGCTGATGTAGGATGTGTCTATCGAGACAGTTATATTGGATAATTAGAAAGAAACTCAAATATATGGGTTGTAGTTTAACAAAGCTAAAATAAAAACTAACAAAAAAACAGAAACTTACTGTTCCTGATCCAGTACTCCCATGAGAGCTGCTCAAAGTGCTCCCATGAGAGGTGCTCTTGGTAGTAGGGATAGACTGGAAAATCGACATTAAGAGAAACTTTTAACCCACAACTCACAAAATGATATTGGAAATAACAGCAAGCTTTCTTTATAGACCTAACAATCGCTTCAGGCTTTTTTGAAAGCCTTGATTGAGTTTAAAAATCAATCAAGTGATTGATTTTAAAAAAATAACATATC
The DNA here is from genome assembly GCF_057381845.1 of Rhamphochromis longiceps. NCBI lineage: Eukaryota > Metazoa > Chordata > Actinopteri > Cichliformes > Cichlidae > Rhamphochromis > Rhamphochromis longiceps. The sequence continues at coordinate 18,627,382 of NC_140564.1, read as the reverse complement.
ATACAGAAGTATATTATTTTTTACGTGACTTTTTAAAATCACAAAGATGCTCATCACTTCTGTAGCTTAAAGCATCTCAGATAATGACTGCATAATTATGACCACAGTTTTTGTCTGACATTGATAATGCAAAGTATTTAGGAAAATGATTAATCATCTTTATTTTCACAAGTATTTCCCCATGAAAAGACAGTTGAAGTGTTTATTAAAAATATGACTTCAAAGCGAGCCATATGTTAATATTGCTAATGCCAGAGATTTGTATATTTTGTGTATTTGAGAGATGTTATTTCACTTATCTCAGATTTGTGTGGAATTCTAATGATCAAATATAGAGTGCAAAAAAGTTTTTTCTCCTTTAACTATTAGGAATGGATTCCCATCTGTGATATTACAACTGTCATCAGCCGCCAGCATGAACTGCACTGTTAATCAGATAACTCTAAGACGATGACACTGAGTGTCTGAGACAGTGATCACATAACTTGGTGCGTAGGACAGGTAGAAATAGAAACTATTTTGTCTTACTTATTTTCTTCTGCCCTGTTCACATTGTAGATCCCTTCAGAAATTCGAGTGTAGTGCAGATTTAGCTTTCTTTGAAATACATGGAATGTGTATCATAAGCCAAGTGTTTGACAACCAATATAGCATATATACTACTGTTAACAGCTTAACTTCCCCAGGTTTTACCTCAATAAAGACTCCCAACATTGCCAAGCCATCCGGTGCCTGTAGTGCCTCATCCAGGGTTAAATCCTTTCTCTTGCTTACAATGTGCATCTGGACAAAAGACCAACTTAATGGCATGGAATATAAACAGGCTAGGTGTTTGGGGAAAATGCTGCAGATGCTTAATCTTTGTCACTACCTCCATTGGGTATCTTTTTGAGTCCACAGTATGCTCTGAGCCTTCAGACGTATCTGATGTGTCACCCCAGTGGAAGTGGAACTGTAGGATGGTATAGTCATGGCCCAAACCTCCTCCTGACTCCTCCACCAAATTTTCCACCAGTACACACTTCACTGGCAGTTGTTTGACAACACAAGAAAAGAATACTACAAACATACTCTTTTGATTTAGTTGAAGAAGATTGGCATAATAATAATGTAAGATGCTGTAATAATGTAAATAAGAACCTTTATATTAACCATGTCCAAAACAATTGCGAATGATTAAAAAAAAAACCTTCAAACTTGAATGGCCTGTGTTGGTGATGTACTTGATAGCGTGGTTGTTATCAAAATGTTTAAATACAAAGGCATCAAGATGGCTGTCCGGCACAGCATTGTTTTTGTCAATGTTGATGGGTGACTGGTGTGTACTGCTACAGTGGGAGCCAGGCAGAAGCTGCCAAGAAGGTGGAGTGTCAGCTATTTGCAGAAAACATTTTCAGTCAAAATCCTGATCTCAGAGTATTTTCAGTATAAAACTCTCCTGATAAATGTGCTGATACATACCACAGTGATGTGGATGATAACACCATTCATCTGAAGAATGGAAAAAGAGTCATATATGTAATGTGCCAAATCAAAGTCATAAAAATGTATCAATCATTTATGTTTTTTTCCAATTTACAGGAAGGTAGAGGAGTTCCAGGGGAGGCATACACATTACGTTCGTGCAGAGGTTGTGTAGGTCGGTAGATATTATTCAGGTGTGTTTCCATGGGAAACTTCTTAATCTAAGAACAGATTACCAAAGGCTAGGTTAAGGTTAACATCAGCTAGCGCCCTGGCAGCACAGACATACACTCCCTAAAGCAGTGACTGTGACTGAAAAAGCCTTGCTCATTCAGAAAGCCTGTACTTTTTTGTAAGAACAAGGAAACATACCATTAAAAAAAATCACAATAGCACATAGAAAATGTATCAAATGTTTTACATAGAAAATATACAATTTTAAGGGAAAAAAAAAGTTCATTTTAAATTTGATGACAGCAACAAATCAAAATCTAGACTCAAGGCAGACCACAGCACCCAGACTCTTTTTTAAGACTCCAAGCTGCTGTAATAGATTCAGTATATAGTTCTATATAGTATATGGAAATATGCAAGGCCTTCACTGGAAAAGATGTTGTCCAGATGGGAAAATATGTCACTTTTTTAAACATGTGTGATTTCTCCAGATTATCCAGATCTTTTGATGACATTATGCACTGTAGATGACGAGATATTTAAATATCTCCCAGTGTTATGGAGAAGAACATTACTGAGATATTAAACTGGTTTTTGGTGAGCATCTGCCAATATTTGCTTCTGAGCAACTCTGTCTGTCAAAGATATTCTTTTTATATATATTCTAATCACCTGTTTCTATTTAACCTAGCAGCAAAATCCTTTTCCAGCTGTTTTCTTGTAGTACCATGTACTTTTTGCCTTTTGATGATGATGAGATGAGATAGCCTTTATTTGTCAGTTGCAGGTCATTTGCCCACAACCAAGATGACAGACCTTGCCGACCGTACATACAATACAAACATCACAATGGGGAGACAGGTCAGGCTAGGTAGCGAGGAAAAAAAACATCAAAATGTGCAACACAGAAGGATAATACAGGAATGCACAGGTATCAACACACCATAACACAATAAACACAGACAAGCAACATGGGAAAGTGTTCCAGTGTGTACATCTGATCTGGGACCACTGCAATCTTTTGACTGCGCCTCCAGCTGACCCGATGTCCACATCAGAGGGGAGGTAAGCGTTGGAGGTGGCGTTGGATAGGGAGGGTGATGTGTCAGTGAGTGATCAGTATAGTGCGTGTCCATAGTTCAGCTGAGACAGTGTCCTTCGCCCCGCCAGGCTAAGTAAACAGTCTTCCAGCCAACCCAGGTGGCCTTGCATGGAATGGGAAGGAACAGACTCAACACAGTCGTTATCAGGGAGTTTTTGTTCGGCTCCAGCCTTGAGCCCACAGCTGGCGCCGAAGGGGTAGCCGGATTATGATGGTAATTTTTCTTTTGCAAACAACTCATGAGAATTTCAAGCTGTTTTTAATACTCCGACACTGGTCTCTCAATCTCCCGTTAATAGCTGCGAGTTTCTCCGTGATGTTATTAGCCGTCGATTCTGTGGTCTTGTCACTCTTTTTGCTCACATAGCAGATTCTGAGACCTCACAACTGCAGCCAACTGATCCGAGATGTAGCTTCCGCCCAGAGATGTTGTTCTGAGTTGATTCTTTCCTCATGTAATCCAACATACATACGCTCAAAGGTGTTATTCTGAGCATTCACTGCAGTCGTAAGCGCCTCCAAGCTCTTAACCATGCTGCCTTCAGTGAGCCCTTTCTGAGAAGTCACATCTGTCGTTTCAATCCCAGCGGGCAGCCTTGTGGGGGTTTGAACAGCCGGTTCTGCTCTCTTAATTCTCCGATAAGCCAGGGCCAAGCCAGCTCCGATCAGCCAGAACCCTGTTATCATGGTTCCGAATAGGTAGATATCTTCAGCGTCCTCGATCGACAGCCCCGCCAGGCACACGATCCTCTGCCACCCGTCCATCGTGTATCCGACAGGGAAAGTCCCTCCAGGGCACTCGGGTTCTCCCGAGCCCAGACTTCTCGTTAAAGGGTGTCAATAGCATTCAGAGACCAGTTGATCAAATCCATAATTCTCTTTTAGGTTTTAGACACAGACTGTGAGAGGGTGTTCCAGGGAAAGTAATACAAAAAAGACACGAGACTAGACAAGGACATAAGAACTAGCAGGGAAGATAAGGGAGAGGAGAAAAAGTGTGTCCGCCTCCTCCGAGAGCCAAAGAAAGATTCAAATTGGGATGTTGCCGTCATCCCAATTTGATTGACTGACGTTGTTGCCATCAAATTAAAAAACTGTACGCACACATGTCCTCTGAGTGTTTTAAGAGATTTTTATACTGGTTGATCCTTTAAGTTAAATTCAAAGAGTCATGCATCTGCTGAGCCACCAGACAAGTCTAGGGCTTACATAGACATATGTGCGCCTCACTATCTGCAGTTGGCTGGTAAATAATCAGGTAGATAAGTTGAAAAGAAAGACTTCACTTGTCATTCTGTTACTTTTGCATGACTCGGAATTATCTGTTTATCCCACACAGTCACGTGCCGTTTGCGCAACATTTTCACTTGTTGACAGAGTCAACAGAAAAAGACATAAATAAAAAGGCATGATTATCAAACACAATAATCAAGCAGACACCAGCATGTACCAGTATGCTCCATCGGTATGTCACCAGTAAGTCTAGAGCTGCATGTCTGCACATTTCAGTGATTGCTTCTGCAACTGTTTGTAAATCCAACACAAACAGAAGGATTCCATTTGCCATGAGTCATTTACTGGTCGAGCTATTCAGTAGGATTAGCAGTAATTAAATAATTAAATAATTTCTAATCCACATTAATTAATATAAGAAGCTTTCTTTTCAGCATTTTCTCATATCATATATATTTGTTTGTTTGTTGTGTTGTGTTAAAAGGAGGAAGAGAACATTCATATTTGCAAATCCCCTTAAATTCACTAAACACAATCTTTGCTCCTCTTATGCTAAAGAGAACTCACCAGTTCACTGTTGGCGTGGATTGGCTCATGAAAGATTGTCCACACGACTGCTTCGTTGCAAGCAGGCGTTGTCAGGGAACCCATGTATTGGTAGAACTTTGAAACCAGTTTTGTTGCTTATTTAAAAATAGCAGCGTGAAGTCTGGGACATACTGACATTTATGAAAAACCCAAGTACAGCATATCCATCTGGATGCTCCCGGGGGGCAGTGAGATGATCCTTCTGAGTGACTATGTGCATCTGGAAGAGATTCCAACCATTTAACCATTTATAAGGCAAAGCAAAACAAGGAAAAGAAGTTTAGATGTCAAGTGATGAAGAAACATTGTACCTCCATTGGATATCTGTGCTCATCGACTGTGTGCTCTGAACCCGGATGATTTCCATCACCCCAGTGAAAGTGAAACTGAAGTCCTGTATATGTTCCACTAAGTCCACCTCCACTCACTTTAACTTCATTTCCTTTCAATGTGCACTCCACTACAAATGGGTGTAACATGGAAAACTTTGATAAACATATTTAATTATGACAGAGATGAAGCCTTTCTTAATTTCTACAACATACTACAAACAGGATATTTGCTATTACACAGTGGTAGAAAATACTTAAATCCTTTTCTCAACCAAATGTATACAATGCATTTTAATATTCAGTATTAGCAGTAAAGTATCTCAAAAATTAAATGAAGTAAAACGTGAGTTTTTGTACCTGTATGTCCATTGTTCATAATTGACGTGAAGACATCCTTAGAGTTGAAACCATTGAGGTTGAAGTTTCCCAGGTTAGGGTCAGTCGTTACATTTTTGGTCACAATATCAATAGGGGACATCTTTGATCCTCCACAAAAACTGTTAGTCAGGTTTTTCCACTTAGTGTGTGAGCCGTAAAATTGAGATGCAGACTAAATACCAAAGTCAACCAAATATGATGAAAATCATTCATTCAGATGTTTATCAGATAATTAGCACAGCCTTGATAACAACAATCACTTGCAGTGGCTGAAATGGAAATACAGCAAATATGAGCCTTGAGTAATGCTCATTCATATCCTGGATAAACTGCTTCTTGTTTGTATAAACATGTAAGAGTGACATGAGGGAGAAAGTGAAGCATGACATGTCTATTTTCAACACAAGTGGAAAAGGATGATGGTAATCATTATAAAAGTAAAACTAACGCATTTTACTCACCACATGCTGCCAAAGGCCAGAAACCCAGGTACAGGGTGAGAGTGGGATAATACATCTTCAGGGTGAAAAGAAAATCAATCATCAATAAAAAAAAAAATCCATTTGCTCTAGATTTTATATTTTGAGAAAGAGAAAGCAGCTCTGTTATGCTCTCATTGATAGCTAGTTACTACTTAGTAATGAAGGCCTGCTGTTAATGCTAGTTTGCAGCTTTCTATAGGGCCAGTGAAAATTCTGTGTTTTTTTTATTCAGCTGCTTCAAGCGTGGACTGTGAATCATCCAGTATTTTAGTACATAACAGTCCATCTCGGAACTGAAACCCAATTAAGTGCCTTAAGACAGAATAAAGTGAAGAATGTGCATCACAAAAATCTCAAATGATCACTTGGATAAGATTTGTGATCCTCATTTCTTACAAAACTCCATGAAGAAGCTTTCAAGATCAGACAAGCTGATTATATTACTGTACTCATTGTTGAAATTTTGACAAACCGTTCTATCTTTACTCTCGCAGTCTCAGGTCTCCAAGGTTTGAAAAGTGATGTGTTGGTTTCAGGTGTCACATTAAAAACTTTTTTCCAAGTCCAATAAGTCCATCAGTGAGAAAGGGGTAACAAACTGCTGCAGTACGCTACAAAATGTATGTATATACTATGCTAATCAATGGGAGGATGCCCACTGTGTTTAAACAATGAACATATATAGGGGAGACACACAACATGGTTGCTGGACTTTTTTCAGAAACATGGTATTCAAAATAGAGGCATCAATAAGAGCACACCAGATAGCTGGTAAAATCAGTATGTATAGCTACATTCATTCTACTCTTTGATATATCACTCAGACACCTATAGAGCACAGGCTCAATGCAAAGGTGAAATAATTGAGCGTGATTTAACCTTAACACTTACAGTGCTTAATAGATAGATTAATTAGACCACCGTCCAAAGCACAGCTGCCTTAAATTAACAATACTGGTAATTATAAACAGAATATTTAATGTTTCTGTAATGGTTAATCCACCAGTATCCACAAACGTTTGAATCAAAATGACATTTTTAAAGACAAAATATGATTATTAATTTTTAAATATACTGTTTTACAAAAGAATGGAGAAAAAAGTAAAGGACATAATTATTATTTTTGTTAAATATGCCAAATCTAAGTTATTTATTCACTCCTGAAGAGAAAAATCAGCTTAAGTGGCTCAATGTGATGTTTGATTAATTTCTGATTTCTCCAAGAAGTTTAGTGTGCCAGCTGCAACTTCAAACCTATTTACTTCAAATTACAACTGAAACTACTCAAATAAAACCAGCAAGAAAACAATATGAAATCATATATTTGCTCCCAGAGGATGGAAGAAGTGAAGAAATGGTGTCCAACAATTGCTTTATAATAAGCAAAATCATCAGACATATTACACAGTTCAGATACTCAGTTCATGAAATGTTTCACAGAAAATAGAAGAACTTTTTGTCGAGTATCACATATTTTTTATTTTTTATAGTCCAGAAAAATCACCCTTAGCATCTATTACTCCTCTGAATAATCTAGACAAAATAAAAGTGAACATATAAGCAGGGTCTTATGCAAAACACTGAATAATGATACACATACCTACAGACAAGTATCTATTTGCAGTCAATACTACAGTGCTCGTGTGACCATCCACAAACTATTATCAAATAAAATAAAACAATTATACACAAAACATTCACAAATCACAGTTAATAATTATTAAATGATTAGTAATTACACTAGTCAGTCAACAGCAGAGACAAATTTATAAAATCCAATAATCAATGTCCATCATTCATATGTCAACTTATTACAAAATATTGTTAGGTAAAGGTACAGAGATTTGCAGTTTTTTGTATCACACGGGCAGCATGTCTGTTACCTGGTAATGTTTAATGTCACTCAGTCTTGTGTTTGTACACACATCACTTTGGTAAGTGAACCTACTCAACAGGTTTTCTGTCCTTCATGTCCTCACACATTCATCACTATGCTTCATTAGGCCCAGTTCTCTTTGTGTTTATGCAGAACAGAAATACAGCAAACACACAACACCTCCTTTTTCCAAAACATTAAAGACCATGGCGTGTTACGGACTGAACATATATAGGCAAATGAAAGTGACTGTGTGGATCAGAGAGAGACTTGATCTTGACATGAAAACATTTGTGACTTTGACAATTTGTTGCTGTTTGTTGTTGGGTTTTTTTCTCTCTGACAAATGAACAAAATTTGTTTTCTAACTAGCGAGGAATCTCAAAAAGAACACACTATATCTTACCAATTTAGATAAAAATGTATTGTTTTATTTAAAAAATATTATCACATGTAATTTTCTGATGTTTACTTCTGAGTACACTAGATTAATTTTTCCTATTTACTTTGGTTCATTTGTCACAACGAGTAGTGCTTTAAAGCAGCCATGCCTTACCTCTTGGTCTGTGGCAGTCTGTCGACAAAATAAGCACAGTGGTTTTGGTTTGAGCTTAAAGACAACAAACTGCTAACAAAAAAGACATGCATCGCAGGGTCCCTGTTTGATTGACAGGTTTGAATGTTTACTTATTAGAAAAGATTTTTAAAATGTTGGTATCAAGTTTCAGCTTTGATTTGGACCATTTTTCCCTTTTGGTTAATTAATTGTTTTTACAAGTTTCTGTGTATATGGAAGACTAAGTGCCTGAATTACCCCTTGTTTACCAAATCTTTAACCCACAACTTCCCTTTCTGAACCCAATTCTTTATTGTGAACCAATCAGAGTGTAGCAATTGAATCACAGAAGCTAAAGGATGCTCATGGTGCACAAATCAGCTACGCTGAACACATTTTTATCAAAAGAACAACAATATTTACTGGATAATGCAAAAACAGGTAATACAATGTTTTAGCATTAAATTATACTCTAACAGGATGCAAGACAAAAGAACTCAAAAAGGACACAACCTAAGAAATTGCAAATTTTCATAATGTTCATGTTCCTTTTGGCCTCTACTGCAGTCATACATACAGTGGGGCAAAAAAAGTATTTAGTCAGCCACCGATTGTGCAAGTTCCCCCACTTAAAATGATGACAGAGGTCAGTAATTTGCACCAGAGGTACACTTCAACTGTGAGAGACAGAATGTGAAAAAAAAATCCATGAATTCACATGGTAGGATTTGTAAAGAATTTATTCGTAAATTAGGGTGGAAAATAAGTATTTGGTCACCTCAAACAAGGAAAATCTCTGGCTCTCACAGACCTGTAACGTCTTCTGTAAGAAGCTTTTCTGTCCCCCACTCGTTACCTGTATGAATGGCACCTGTTTGAACTCATCTGTATAAAAGACACCTGTCCACAGCCTCAAACAGTCAGACTCCAAACTCCACCATGGTCAAGACCAAAGAGCTTTCGAAGGACACCAGGAAAAGTATTGTAGACCTGCACCAGACTGGGAAGAGTGAATCTACAATAGGCAAGCAGCTTGGTGTGAAAAAATCAACTGTGGGAGCAATCATCAGAAAATGGAAGACATACAAGACCACTGATAATCTCCCTCGATCTGGGGCTCCACGCAAGATCTCATCCCGTGGGGTCAAAATGATCATGAGAACGGTGAGCAAAGATCCCAGAACCACACGGGGGGACCTGGTGAATGACCTGCAGAGAGCTGGGACCAAAGTAACAAAGGTCACCATCAGTAACACACTACAACGGCAGGGAATCAAATCCCGCAGTGCCAGACGTGTTCCGCTGCTGAAGCCAGTGCATGTCCAGGCCCGTCTGAAGTTTGCCAGAGAGCACATGGATGATACAGCAGAGGATTGGGAGAATGTCATGTGGTCAGATGAAACCAAAGTAGAACTTTTTGGTATAAACTCAACTCGTCGTGTTTGGAGGAAGAAGAATACTGAGTTGCATCCCAAGAACACCATACCTACTGTGAAGCATGGGGGTGGAAACATCATGCTATGGGGCTGTTTTTCTGCCAAGGGGACAGGACGACTGATCCGTGTTAAGGACAGAATGAATGGGGCCATGTATCGTGAGATTTTGAGCCAAAACCTCCTTCCATCAGTGAGAACGTTGAAGATGAAACGAGGCTGGGTCTTCCAACATGACAATGATCCAAAACACACCGCCCGGGCAACAAAGGAGTGGCTCCGTAAGAAGCATTTGAAAGTCCTGGAGTGGCCTAGCCAGTCTCCAGACCTCAACCCCATAGAAAATCTGTGGCGGGAGTTGAAAGTCCGTGTTGCTCGGCGACAGCCCCAAAACATCACTGCTCTCGAGAAGATCTGCATGGAGGAATGGGCCAAAATACCAGCTACTGTGTGTGCAAACCTGGTAAAGACCTATAGTAAACGTTTGACCTCTGTTATTGCCAACAAAGGTTATGTTACAAAGTATTGAGTTGTATTTTTGTCATTGACCAAATACTTATTTTCCACCCTGATTTACGAATAAATTCTTTACTAATCCTACCATGTGGATTCATGGATTTTTTTTTCACATTCTGTCTCTCACAGTTGAAGTGTACCTCTGGTGCAAATTACTGACCTCTGTCATCATTTTAGGTGGGGGAACTTGCACAATCGGTGGCTGACTAAATACTTTTTTGCCCCACTGTATTCCTATAAACACTTCTGCTTTTACCATTTATATGTATTTTATATTTTCTTGTCTGCATGATTCATGTCATGTCAAGTGTGTCAACCTTTATATATCTTTTTATAACAATAAAAAGACAAAAGAAGAGAAAAAGGCAGAAAGAAGAAATCATATTTGCAAAATCTGTGCATACTGATTTTTTTCTGTTCTTCTTACAAGAGAGCTTTAAGTATGATTTAAAACATAAATATTTCTTTGCTTTTGTTTCATGACAAGCTCATGTTTGATGTGGTGAAGTCAGGGGAGTAGTTTCCCACATAAGGAAATTAACATAATTCTCAGGGAGCTCAGAGCAGAGAGGCAAGAGTCCTGCAAAAACAAAAGCATAACTATGTATAAAGGCAACAGTGCAACAATAACGCATCTAAAAATATCTCTGTGTTTTTAAATGTGAATAGTCTTACTGAAAGAGGGATCCAGTCAGCTCATCAACAAAACCACCTGAAAAGAAATACAACACTTATGTCAAACCAAAGTTAATGAAATCTGTGAACACACATCAGTACCCCCACAGAATCACAACTAGCACTTACCCGGTGTGCAAACTGTGTCACAAAGAATGGGACAAATATAGCAGGTTGAGCAACCCTGGAAAACAAAACAAACAAAAAGAGAACAGGATTAACATAAAGAGGCACTAGGTGAAACAAAGTGCTGTGTATTATTACAGAAGTTATAATCCTTTTTAAGTCAAGATGCTTGCTTGGCAGTGCTCGCAGTGATCTGACTCATCTCCTTCCTCACACGGGCACTTGGCACAGTCATTAGAGCAATGCTACAAGATGAGAAGGAACCACAAGGTAGAGTGATTAACCGTGCATATGGTATATAGTCAGGACTTATAATCATTTGTAGCAGGTTGCTGAAATTATGTAAAACCCAACTCTAATGTGTGATTACTGGGCAGATGTGCAAATAAAATCTGTTATTTCCATGATATGTTTTTTTTACCTCACAAATGGAGCAAACACTACACAACGATCCAGAGTGGAACTGTGGAGTGTCAGCAGCTCCCTCCTCTTCATCTGAGTCACTTTGGTTGTCCTTTGTGTCTTTACCTTCAGACTCATCTGTAAATGGTTCAGGAAATCATCTTTATCGGAAATGTATTTTATTCAGTTCAATTCAGTTTTATTTATAAATGGTCAAATCACAACAACACTTTCCCCAAGACGCTTTATATTGTAAGCTAAAGACGAGGGAAAGCCCCAATAATCAAATGACCCCCTATGAGCAAGTGCTTTGGTGACAGTGGAAAGGAAAATTTCCCTTTTAACAGGAAGAAAGCAGAACTAGGCTCATTCAGCAAATTGCCACAACTGGTTGGGGGTGAGGGCAGGAAGACAGGCCAAGACACGCTGTGGAAGAGAGTCAAGTGTATCTTGTAGAACATTAAATTGTCTATAAAAGAAAAAAAAAGATGATCATAACTCCACGTGTCTTTCTTCATTATTTAACCTCCTCTTTAACATGAAATCACAAAATTAATTTAATGATCTGGATAGCAAAATATCTTTTAGATGCAAACATTAGATATTAGAGTCAGGATTTGTCAAATGTTGCAGTAAGACTGTTAGACTGCTCTGTTACTATATAGCACTGAGACATACATGTGGGGTAGAAAATGCATAGGTAAGTATTTATTATTGTAAATACCCACGGCAATGCTTTTTAGTATCCCTTTCTTTATTACGGTTGCTGTTGCAAACACACGAACGGCTGCAGCTCTACAGCTTCCAGCCGCACAATCATCACCAACAACAACAACTACAGACAGGCATCACAGCTTCTTATTTCGGGGAGGCGTTTTTGCAGATGCAGTGTAGGTGCGTCCATCTCCCCTGCAGCGGCACCGCAGACCATGCCCCGCCAGAATTACAAAAGCAAGTAATGCCATGTAATCATATTTGTCCATTTCATTAGGTACACCTGTTTAATTGCTGTTTAATACAAGGATCGACACCCAGAAATTATACACAGCGCTTCACTTCTTACACATTTTGTCATTTTACAGCCTTATTTGAAAACAGATTCAATTAATTTTTAACCTCAAAATTCTACATACAATAATGAAAAAGTGAAAGTATATTGCATGAAATTCTTGCAAATTTAATAAAATTGCAAATAAAATACAATAATATAAAATTTAAAGAAGTATTCACAGCCTTTGGTCAATATTTTCTTGAAGCACCTTTGGCAGCAATTACATCTCATAGTTCCTGCTGCCGAAAAACATCCCCACAGCATGATGCTGCCACCATCATGCTTCGCTGTGGTGATGCTATTTGCCAGCTGATGAGCAAGGTCTGTCTTTTACTGAGGAGTGGCTTCTGTCAGGCCACTCTACCATATAGGCCAGACTGGTGGAGCTCTGTCAGAGTTACTATTGGGTTCTTGGTCACTTCCCTGAAAGAGCTCAATTTTCAGTGTCATGTCAAAGACTGTGAATGAATATAATCCGTTTTGGAATAAGTCTGTAACATGACAAAATAATAATAATAATAATAATAATGGATTGGATTTAAATAGCGCTTTTCAAGGCACCCAAAGCGCTTTACAATGCCACTATTCATTCACTCTCACATTCACACACTGGTGGAGGCAAGCTACAGTTGTAGCCACAGCTGCCCTGGGGCAGACTGACATGTGGAACAAGCAAAATGCTGTGAATACTTTCCAGGCGCACTGTATCAAAACCTCAGTATTCACATGGGTTTCCTAATTGCTGTGCTGGTGCTGGAGTAAACCTTATTTACTTGAATTGATTTCAATACATCTTGCAGTAATTTGCAACCTCATTCAACAACACTCATATCTGCAAGTTACTTTAGTTGCTTTTTTGCCATTTTTGCAGTTAACCGCAGACATAACAAGCAACTTTAGGCCATATTGTTTTCTTTTTTAACTACTGAGTCTGTACTAACATCAACCCCCCTGTGACAAGTCCGCTCACTGGCAGCCCAGGTTATGTGTTAGTGACTAACAGTTAGTCAGTCCATCTCTGTACTAACAAGCAATCCAAGAAATGCTTTTCTAGCAAGGTCTGATAACTGCCATTTATTTAGAAGTTACATGACTAACTGTGTAATTCTGTTTGGTGCAATATTTTTTTGTATGTATGACACAGACAGTCTCTTTTTTGTATTATACTTCTGTCATAACCTCATGTGACATGTTTGTTTTACAAAGTAGTCTAAGTAGCTATAGTGTAAACAAAGCTAAAATTCCTACAGGTCCCATTTTTCCATAATATGATTTCTTGTCATTCTTTTTCTAGCATTAAAAGAAATGACTGTGCTTTTAAAATATGCCCTAAACTGTATAGTACCCTCTTTTAGACAAATCTCCATGTATTTAATGTTTGGTGTTTGAAGTCTCAAAAGCTACATTGGCACAACAAATGGAATAGATGGTTTAGATACTGTTGGGTTCCTACCGCACAGATAATCCAGTCTATTTTAGGACTGATATGTATGATGGTGTTCCTAAAGTAACCCCAGTAAGCTGAACAATGTCAGAGAGCTACTGTAGAGTACAGATTCACTCATGGAGTTCTAAGAAAACACATCATTTCTTGTAACTAATATTTAAATACTGCATAATTCAGTATCTAAACTATTAATATGTTTCAAAATGTGTGTGGGTTTAAAAAAAAGTGTTTTCACCATCTTCCTCTTCAGAGTCATCCTCATGTGTATCCTCTTCAGCACTGTCAGCCTCCTCTTCCTTATCTCCTTGAGTTGCTTTATCGTCATCCTCTTCTCTTGGTTCCTCCTCGTCATCTTCCTCATTATCAGCTGGGACTTCCTCAAGAACCTCCTCCTCGCAATCTGCATCTTCATCTACCTCCTGCTCGCCATTCTCATCTGCATCTTCATCCACCTCCTCCTCACCATTCTCATCTGTATCTTCATCCACCTCCTCCTCACCATTCTCATCTGCATCTTCATCCACCTCCTCCTCACCATTCTCATCTGTATCTTCATCCACCTCCTCCTCTTCATCTTCATCTGCTGCATATTCTTCTTCAGATTCTTCCTCTTCTGCATCATCCTCATCAGAAGCCTCACCTTCTTCTTCCTCTTCCTCAACATCTCCTTTCTCCTCAGCATCATCTTCCTCTTCCTTATCAGTCTTGTCATCTTCCTCCTCAGCTTCCTCCTCTGCTGTCTCCTTCTCATCCTCCTGTTCTTTTTCATCTTTTTCTTCTTCCACTTGTTCATCAGTCTCTATCTCATCATCATCTGAGTCTTCATCATCTTTCTCCTCTTCTACATGTTCATCATCTTCCTCCGTGCCATCACCACCCTCAGCTGTTTCAGCTTCTTCAGCCAGAACCTCCTCAGCATTTCTAACGTGGAGGCTTTCATTCAAGTCTTGGGCACTTACTACAGCAGAGAACAGCACCTGGGTTGAGCACAGCAGCACAAGCAGGAGCCTTACCACCCAAAGTTTCACAGGTTCCATCTCGGAAGAAATGCAGCTTTGGAACTTGAGGACTGTCTTACTCTTTTCACTCTATTCTTCCACCAAAAACCAAAACAGCCAATGGCTGCTAAAGCCGCAACTGATTTAGGCAGAGTGTTCAGGTCTTTTTCGCAGGCTTCCGAGAGACGGGGTGAAAATAACTGTGCTCACAGAGAGCAGAGTGCCAGCCTTGTGCTGAGAACACAAGAGGACACAGTGAAAATACGACTGTGTGTGCGGTGTAGCTATGTTGCTGTATGTAAGTGAGTGACAGAGGCACATGTCTAAGAAGAATGCTCCTGATGCCCTTAACACAGAGCATTAGAGAGGTGGGTGTATGCCTTTGGTGGGTGGGGGAGGGGGCTACTGAACTGCAAGAGGGTGGGGGAAAATAAGTCACTTAAAAAAATAGAAAGCTTAATTGCAAAAATTAAATAATTTGAAGATGAAGTTTTGGTTCTATACACAGCTTTTGTTGTCATAGTTCCCAACCTATTCAGGAAAGAAGTAGAACTTCATAGATATACTGTGTGTGTGTTTCATTAGATTAATGGTTGGTAGGTTTTTGGAGAACTCTTCTCACTGTCTCCTATATATTTTAATGCAAACAATAACCTTTCCAACACACTCTACACAGCAAAATTCATTTCTTCTTGCCAGTCCTGAAGCAATTGAAAACATGTCAATATGATTTATGGCACTCATGTAAATACAAGGAAATGGAAAGCATGGCACTGTGAACATATTGTGCTTTCCAAAATAGTCATTTGAACAACTGAATGTTTGTACTCATATTTAATTTTTCTTACTTTGGAGCCAGCGGGAAGAGAACACTTACATTTAGGAGCATTATAAAAGTCTACACTCACACTGCCACAGTCAGCTACAATACAGCAAAGAGCAGCCAGGCTGAAAGCGATGACACTGCCTCTAAGTGTGAACTGCTCCTCCTGCAACTGACAGGTGGCACGGCTAACTCTTTACAGTGAAGGCTCCTTCAATAGCTTGTTCCAATATGTAACCTTCAATGGAGCCATGGTGGACTGAAACGCAGTACCAGCATGATAGTTCTGTCCAACTATCACACTCCCACGTTGTGTACATAATTTAAATGTATTTATTGATGGCAAATGGGAAAGTTTATTTCAAAAAGTTCACTTAAATTATAACATTCAAAAACATTTTTATTATTATCCTTTATTTATTCAAGTAAATAAAGAGACTAAAGAGACATTTGCATAAAAAACAAAACTCAACAGAAACCTACATTTCACCCTTGGGTTCTTTTCCCTGTAGGGTTAAGTAACCACACAGGCCTGACACAGTGGAATGAAGTTGACTTTGATAGGACTGAACAACATCTAAGACAGACCAAAGAATTTCAAGTATTTGTACTAACAAAGAAGCTGAACAATAGATAATTGTGTATTTGCAAAAAAAACAAACTAAACAGAAACCTACATTTCACCCTTGGGTTTTTTTCCTTGTAGGGTTAATTAACCAAGTACTCAACCAAGATGGCGGCGCGCACAGACGCAGCGGCCCGGAGCTCCTACACTTTTGGTGGTACTGTGTATTATTTCACACAGTCTGGGGTTACTTCAATACAACAGAGATGATCTACTACAACTAAGCCGTGGAGATCTTCAACTAACATCCGAGTATCTCATCCCCCCGGAGATCGTTAAGCAACCCCCGGGGCTACCCGCAACAGCAAGCCGCAGGAGGAGACGTTGCGAGCGGAGGCAGAAGAGAGGCAAGCGGGGAGGCCTGTGGGCACGGCTAAAGACTAGTCCGTTTAAACCACCACTCCCGATCATATTCCTCTCCAACGCCCGTTCAATCCGTTACAAACTGGATGAAATACGACTGCAGATCGCCACTCGACGGACTTTTAATAACTGTTCGTGCATGATTTTCACTGAAACCTGGCTGGACAGCGCCATTCCCGATGCGGCTATCGATCTAGCAGGCCGCACCGCCTATCGAGCCGACAGGTCTGCGGACTCGGGTAAGAAGACTGGCGGGGGGCTGTGCATCTATATTAACAACCTTTGGTGCACGAACGTCACGGTAACGGAAAAACTGTGCAGTACAGAGGTAGAACTGTTGGTGTTAAAGTGCCGTCCATTCTATCTCCCTCGGGAATTTTCTGCCGTTTACATCTGCGCTGTTTACATTCCACCAGATGCTAATGCTAAGCTAGCGTTAGCACAATTGAGCAGCAGCATCAATAACAGCCTGGTAGCACACCCGGACAGTGTCTTTATTGCGGCTGGGGATTTTAACCACGCGGACCTGAAATCTGTACTTCACAATTTCCACCGTAATGTGAAGTGTGCTACCAGAGGAGATAGAACGTTGGACCAGGTGTACACCAACATGGCGAATGCGTACAGAGCCCAGGCTTATCCCCACCTGGGTCTGTCAGACCATCTCTCCCTTCTGCTACACCCAATATACACACAAAAGATCAAGAGCACTGGGATTACAACCAAAACCGTGAGAACATGGCCGCAGGATGCTATTCCGATGCTTCAGGACTGTTTCCACTGCACAGACTGGGATGTATTCAAGGTGCAGGACACTGACAATCGTGTCGCATTGGACAGTTACACCTCCACTGTCTTGGACTACATCTGTTTCTGTGTGGACAATGTAACAACTTGGAAACGATTCCGTGTGTTCCCTAATAATCCACCCTGGATGACACACGGAGTTCAACAACTTATTCGAACAAGGAACAACGCTTTCAAATCCGGGGACCAGGAGGCATACAGTGCTGCCAGGGCCAACCTGAGAAGAGGCATCAAGACTGCCAAGCAGCAGCACAGGAGGCGTATCGAGGCCAGGTTTGAGAACAACACAAACCCAAGGCAGGTCTGGGAGGGCATCAGGGCTATCACGGACTACAAAAGAAGAACACCATCACCCTCAGCCGACAGTTCTACTCTGGCTGAGGATCTAAATCTCTTTTATGCCCGTTTTGACAGGGAGAACACCGACCCTGTCCTGTCCCCTCTCCCCTCAACCGACCCTGCTCCGGTCCTGAGCACTCATGAGCTGAGGCGTGTGTTCCGGAGCATTAACACCAGGAAGGCGGCCGGGCCGGATGGAGTGCTGGGCCGGGTGCTAAAAGACTGTGCTGCGGACCTGGCGGACGTCTTCACCTCTATATATAACACCTCGTTGTCCTGTTCACTGGTACCATCCTGTTTCAAAGCAGCAACCATCGTTCCCATCCCAAAACAGTCAAATGTCACATGTCTGAACGATTTCAGACCTGTGGCACTCACCCCCATTCCCGCCAAATGCCTGGAGAGACTGGTCATTAAACACATCAGAGCTGCTTTTCCACCATCCCTGGACTCGCACCAGTTTGCATACAGGGAGAACCGGTCAACCGAGGATGCGATCGCCACAGTGCTGCACACATTACTGAAGCACTTGGAACACAGGAACACCTATGCACGGCTCCTCTTTGTAGACTACAGCTCGGCTTTTAATACCATCCGGCCATACAAACTACGTCCCAAACTCCACCAACTGGGACTTAACTCCTCTCTGTGCAACTGGATTGTGGACTTCCTCACTAACCGTAGACAGAGTGTCAGAGTGGGTAAGAACACCTCTTCCACCCTTGTGGTCAACACCGGTGCCCCTCAGGGGTGTGTTCTGAGCCCTCTGCTATACACTCTCTTCACCCATGACTGTATTTCCTCCTGCGCGTCCAATCTCATTGTTAAGTTTGCAGATGACACTACAGTGCTCGGACTTATTTCCAACAATGATGAGACAAACTATAGGACAGAGGTGCAACAACTAGAGTCATGGTGCCACGACAATAACTTGGTCTTAAACACCAAAAAGACCAAGGAGATCATTGTAGATTTCCGGAAGAGGGGTCATAACAACCATCTGCCTCTCTTCATTGGCAGTGAGGCGGTGGAGAGGGTGAGCAGTTTTAAATTCTTGGGGGTAACTGTGACCGAGGACCTGTCCTGGGGCAACCATATCACCTCAGTTGTACGGAAGGCCCAACAGCGCCTCTACTACCTGAGGAGACTGCGGAGCGCACACATTCCCAGATCTCTGATGTTGAACTTCTACAACTGTGCCATCAGCAGCGTTCTGACGTATGGATTTCTAGTGTGGTTCCCCAGCTGCACCAAGGCCGATCAGCAAGCACTCCAGCGGGTGGTGAAAGAAGCTGGCAGAATTATTGGAACAAGTCTGCCAGAGATCAGTAATATCTTCCCCACTCGCTGTCTGAGGAGGGTGCACAGTATCCTGCAGGACCAACATCACCCTGCGCGCCACCTTTTCCATCTGCTGCCCTCAGGGAGAAGGTACAGGTCTATACAGGCCAGAACATCCAGACTGGCCAACAGCCTGTATCCACAGGCTGTGAGGCTCCTGAACTCTCTGCCCCCCTCTCACGGACAATAACCATATCCAACTTCTTAATAGCAATGAACTGGTCTGCATTGGTGCATCATATCTTTATTCTCTTCCCCCTCCTGCCCCCCCCCCCTCTTTCTTAAATAGATAACTATCATATCTGATATCATATCTCACAGTACAATAATATTGAATGGGTTGCATTGTTGTATTTTGTCATGTTTCTCAGGTCTTTGTCTGAATTTCTACGAACATTATTGCTAAGGATTGTCTTATTGCATTGGAGTCACACTGGGTTAAATATGTACACTTGGGTTTTAAGGGGTATTTATTATTTTCTTCTTTTTTTTTGGGTTGTATGGAAGCCCCAAACGCAATTTCATTGTTCTTGACAATGACAATAAATAAATAAATACTAAATACTAAATACTAACCACACAGGCCTGACACAGTGGAATTTGTTCACTCAATCAGCATTTTGATTTTGTGCCAAGAATTAGATAAGAGAAGGAAACATTTTTATATAGTGCAGTCATGTGAAAAAGGGCGTAGTTCTTTCAGTTCTAAGAGTTTATGTATCAAATGTATAAAATGATGTAATCTTTAAAAATCTCTGCAATTATTTAAACAATCCAAATATCTACACTTTGGTCTCATCTGTTCCAGAAGTCTTGTGGTATGTTCAGATGCAACTTAAGCAATGGTGCCATGCTCCTTAGAGAGAGAAGAGTTTTTTGCTTGCCTGGTAACACTTTCAAACAAGCATTGCGTTTTTCTAATTGTTCTGTCACAAATTTTGACATTTGACATGCTCACTGAGATATGTAGAGTCTGTGATGTAGGTCTTGGATTTTGTTTTTAAATTTCTGTCACCAGTGCACAGAGATTCCTCCAGTTTCCTAGAATCTTTTAATGTTACGTAGAGTAACACTGAGAAACATTATTCTGAAATCGCTCAATTTGTAAACAGTTTTTTTTTTGGGTGTGTGTCCCGTTTGGATCTTTAGCCATCAGAATTGTTGCCTTAAGGCCAAGAAAGATGCCAAGCGGATTTATTTTACCAAGTGGATCATCACGGCCTTGCCATATTGGTCCATTTGATTGACCTTTATTATAATTATGAATTTCTTTTCTTTTCGGTTTCTACAAACGGGACAGACATGACTGGGGTATAGGACAGGGAGAAAGAATGAAAGAAAGAGAGGGAGAGAAAGAAAACCAGAGGGGAGAAGAGACGGTGAGAAAGGGGGGAAGAAAGAAAGAAAAACAAACCAAAACACCTGGATCACCTGGATGGATAAAAAAAAACAGAAGAGAAAGCAAACAAAAAAGAGCAACATAATAAAAAGAGCACCTTCACAATAAACTAGCTAGCAGTAGATAACAGTAGATACTAAATATTAAACGATATACGGCGGAGCACCCCCAGACCCCCAAGCCTCCACGCCCGTCCCGGACCAACCCAGGGGCAGCCAGGCTACCAGGCCAGTAACCAACGTCCGCCAGCACAGACCGTCCCCCATCTCCGCTGTACGCAGCCACAAGGAAAACACCATCTAAGAGCCCCCAAACAGTTTTTTGCTGACTGGCAAACCTATGCCTGTCTATACCTATACCTATGTCGTGTAGTGTAGTTTTTCTAAGATGTTGCATTTGTACAACAAGCCACAGCCCTACAGTACATGCTTTGATAAGAAACTATTTAATTCATGATGTGTCTGTTTGTCCAGGTTTTTGTACTGAATATGATTCCTGTACTTTCTCCACTCCTGAGGTGTGTCACAGTCAGTGTACTTATTATTACCAATCTTTGGCTGAGCTATGCTTGGCTAACTTTTCACCTAGCTCTCAACAACAAATTATTCTGTACTCATAGTAAAACTCAATTCATTATAGTGCATGAAAACTTTATTAAAAAGAACTATATTGCAGACATACAAATATGGCACATTATGCAATGTAACAGAATGCAAAAAGTATTAATGTGCTCTTAATATAACCCCTGACAGACACCATGACAGGAAATCAGACTTTAATGTAAAAAATTCGACGAGGAGGTTTGAATGTGCTTCCTTGTGCTATCACAACCCAGTTGAGGACAGCTGAGTAATGCTCCATCTGAAAAGAAAGAGCATAATGTCATAAAAGTCTAGAATAGAATAAAGTAAAGGTATTTTTGTCTCCTACTGGAGAAAATGATCTTGAAAAAGGAAACTGCATCATTAAAGGCATGCATGAGGCCAGCACAGCTTAGCTTAGTATAAAGACTGAAAGCAGATAAAACAGCTAGCCTGGCTCCATCTAGTGACCAAAATTCACCTTCCAGCCCTGCTAAATCTGATCTTTTATGTCTACTTCACTTAAAACGTTTTAACTGATACACAACAAACCCACTGGCTGTTTTTAAATAAAGTTAGCATTACTTACCATAACCCACATTATTTCTGACCTCAGCCAACCCAGATTTTCCCATGTTCCACTTTTCTGTTATTATGCTAATCAAAGCTAACCTGCTATGTAGTCGTGTAACCTCTATATAAAATACTTTGACTGTGCAGACGGGCTCTTTCACAACATATGCATATATCTACATATGTATGAGGAATTAGTAAAAGGGTACTGAATGACAAAGTGAGAGCTTCAGAAAAATGCTTCTGTTTTACCTGAGCCTGTAGTCTGTGTTCAAACTCTCTGCTTTCAGTCAGATGTTTAAGCATACCATCTACCCGATATCAAAAAAATACAAAAATGCATTTACTTCACGATGGATCCACAATGGAATTTTGCCGCTACAGCGGTGCATGAAGGTGTGCTCACTTGGTAGATATCTGTTTGAGCCTTTCAGAGTCGCTGCTTTTCAGGATCTTGTTTCGAGCAGTCGGGAAGTCTTCCTTCGGAATTGTTTCCCATGTTGATAATCTGTTAGCTGCCTTTGTTTCTAAGTCTAACACTGATACAAAAACAAAATGCTAACCTTTCAATTTAGCCTTCATGTTTTCATCAAAGCTAAGCTGACGTCAGTGAACAATGAACCCTTTCTCATTTAGACGCTTCAATTTTGAATGATGGGGCAGCACGGTGGCACGGTGGTTAGCACTGTTGCCGCACAGCAAGAAGGTCCTGAGTTCAATTCCACCATCAGGGCCCTGTTTCAGGAAGCCGGTTTAGTGGAAAAACTGAGTAAGTATACCCTGAGTTAACGAAAACTCCGGGTTTTCGGTTTCACAAAGCGAGTTCAGATGAAGCCTCAGTGAGTCACTATGACGACACACTCCGTGAAGCTAACCTGCCCCCTAGCAGGTTTACTACAACTAACCCTGACTGTCTCCGCCCCTTTGTCGGAAACCTGACAGTAGGAAGTGTCAGACATGGCGTGCCCCTTCCTTGAAGAGCCAGTAGATCGTGAAGCACAAATTCTCCGCAGAGCTCTCCGCCGGGAGAGAGTGATCAGAGCGCGTTTGGACATTTGATCATTTCCTGATGATTGTCTGTGCGAACGTTACCGTTTCTCAGCACAATCTCTAAGTTATTTGGATAACATCCTCAGGCCATATATTACGCATGTGACACATCGCGGACATGCTCTCAGTTCATTACATATTATTTGTATTGCACTTCGGTTTTTTGCAAACGGGAGCTTTCTGTATAATATTGGTGACGCTGAGCACGTTTCCAAGGCTACCGTCTGTCGGGCAGTCAGGAATGTTACAGTTGCACTGAAACGTCTCCTGCACTCGTTTGTGGTGTTCCCCGGTCATGGACCCACAAGATTTATCAAAGAGGGATGCCACAAAATTGCAGGTATCAGGATGACCAAAACTTAATTCATGATGTGGTGATACTTGAACTACTACTTAAATTTTACATTTATTCTCACGGTTCCCAGGCGTGATTGGCTGTATAGATGGCACTCACATTCCAATCATTGCTCCTTCAGTAAATGAAGGAGACTATGTGAACAGGAAGTCTTTCCACAGCATCAATGTACAGGTACATAGTTCCCTGTAGCATTTCAAACTAACAAATTATTTCATTATAGTAATGGATGCTAATTTGTGTTCTCTGCACTGTGAAGATCATATGTGATGCTGCCAACATTATCACAAATGTGGAAGCCAAGTGGCCAGGCTCTGTCCATGACTCACAAATATTCCGTGAATGTACACTGAGCACAAAATTTGGACATGGTGAGTTGAGAATACTGTAAAATATATAAAGACCAATTGCTTCAGGGACATTTGAACTGAAGTGTATCCTTCTGTCTTAGGAGAGTTCACTGGCTACTTGCTTGGTGATAGGGGGTATCCATGTTTACCCTATTTGCTTATCCCTTACCCTGACCCTGAACCGGGCCCACAGCAGCGATATAATCTGGCTAATTGCAGGACAAGAGCCAGAATTGAAATGACTATCGGAATGCTTAAGGCCCGGTTCCAGTGCCTGCAAAGACTCAGGGTCACCCCAGAAAGGGCATGTGACATTATTGTGGCATGTGTGATTCTTCACAACATTGCCACAATTAGAGGAGAACACTGTCCTTCTGAACCAAACAGCAGTGATCCAAACCATGAACATCCTGACCCTCCCACGGACATACAAGATGGAAGCGCAGTCAGAGACACCATATGTCACAATCATTTCTTTTGACCCATCACCTCAACATGTTGAAAGAAGAATAAACAGATTTTTTGTTCAACTGGCTTTATTGGTCGCCTGTGTTTCCTGTACACAAAGTATTAAAAGATGTAAACCTCATAAAGTGTCTCTGTTGCTTCCTCCTCTGTAACAGCTGTCAATGTTTCTTCATTATTTTCCTGTAGTAAAGAAATAGACAACATTGCTGTTCTACTGTAAACTCATATAATCTGTGGAGTATTACTCACAACTGCATGTTGGTCTGGCTCAACAGGAGGCTGCACCAGATGCAGTACACCATCACCATCAACTGATAGAATATGAGGTTTATACAGGTCACTTATAACTTACAAGGGACCAAATGGCAATTAACAAACATACCAGTCACCTTACACTTCATTGTCATTATGCTCTCAAAGACAACCAAGACTGAGGGAAGGCAAAATCAGTAGGAAAATAACTTCACTACAAAATAATCCATTATGGTAAAGAGTTTATCAAATGAATGAGTAGCACTGCAAAGGTGACTGTGAAGAAAGGATGTATGCACATCATGTATTATTTTGGATTTACCCCTTATGTAGGCACTTGTGTCTTGCGGGGTTATTGACTCAGAGGATGTCCCCGCAGAGATGCCTTCAGCCACAGGGCGCCCACTGTTTTGGCTGAGGGCCAACTGCTCAGCCTCTGTGAGTGGTGGTGGTGGAGGACCCCCACCTGTTTTTCGGGCCTCCGCTTTTTTTCTGTTGGCTATAACGGGTCACATTTGAGCATACAGAGTAAGCAAATATGTACTTGTAATGTGCTCAGATAATTTCAATAAGTGCTTACAGAAAGAAAATTAATGTAGCCTCTAACTGCAATTGATTTACATGGGACAAACAGACCAAGCACTATGGCTCATAATACAATTACACCTTACCTGTTTGGACTATATTTTTATATTTCATTTTTACTTGCTGCCAGGAACGTTTGGGGCCTGTTGGGTTGCACCTGCGCTCACATCACGTCACAAAATAAAATGTATAAAATAACAAATAAAATAACATATGATAAAATAACGTGTTAAATGGGTGGAAATCCCTCGATCAATGTTTAGATTAACACTCACGCATTGACTCTGTCGGCTATGTTTTGCCATGCATGCTCCCTTTCTTTTGCAGCTGTGGCTGTGTTACTTTTTTCCGCGGAATTTGCATGTTATCGGCATATGCTGCCATCAGAATTTCGGCCTCAAGCGCTGTGAAATACATTGACCGCGCCTTCTTTCCCTCCGTCTCCATGGTGACTCGCTTAATCTGTGCTCCGCTTATCAGGGCTTTATGTATCCTCGTCCGCGCGCTTCACTTGGGGTTAGGGCAACTCCGCGTTGACTGAACTAATTGTTATCAGCCTTTCTGAAACCGAATATTCCGAGTTGGACAGTTCGGGGTTACTCAACCCTGCGTATCGTTTTTCACTCTGAGTTTTCTAAACCGGCTTCCTGAAACAGGGCCCAGGCCGGGGTCTTTCTGTGTGGAGTTTGCATGTTCTCCCCGTGTTTGCGTGGGTTCTCTCCGGGTACTCCGGCTTCCTCCCACCGTCCAAAGACATGCAGCTTGTGGGGATAGGTTAATTGGATAAGCCAAATTGCCACTAGGTGTGAATGTGAGTGTGAATGGTTGTCTGTCCCTATGTGTTAGCCCTGCGACAGACTGGCGACCTGTCCAGGGTGTACCCTGCCTCTCGCCCTATGACAGCTGGGATAGGCTCCAGCGCCCCCCGCGACCCTGAAAAGGATAAGCGGAAGCGAATGGATGGATGGATGGAATTTTGAATGATTTGAGTGATTTTGAGCGATAGCAAGGGAGCCAGTACTTAAAAAAACAAAATGACTCATTTGTAAATACCAACTAGAGTTATCCATTTTCATTCAACTGTGGCTTACTCACTCATTACTCCTTACACTTATTACTTTAAAGTAATAAAGTCACAACCTTATTAGCAATGAGCAGGATGATGAGCAGGATGTTGGTGACCAGGAGATTTAAGACAAGCAGAATCACTACCAGCCAGTTACTATGCTGATTTCTACACGGCTCTTCACCGCTCTCAATCTATGGAACTCCAAAGTGTTCAAAATTAAATAAATAAATAGGTCAAGATGAAATAAATAACTATGTGAATAAATAAGACACAGATATGTAATGTGAGAATGATATTGTGAAATAATGGAACACATTTTGAAAAAAATGCTCATTATTGTGAAATATATTGCATTCTGCTATATAAATTTACTTATTATTGTGAAATATTATTTCATGGTCATTATTTTTCACAATAACAGAGATTATTCCTGAGGCATTTTATTTATTTCCAGCCGTTTTTAGTCCAAAATGACCTTTTTTCAAAGTCAGTCTTTATTTCAAAATCCCGTTTTTCCCGATGGTCTATTTATTTCATAATGCGACTTTTCAGCAGAATGACTTTGTCTGTCAATCAATGTAAGTGGGCTGGACCTTTGCACCTATTGGCTTATCGTTTACCATCGACTAGTTTTCCTGGATACCGGCTCCGCGGACGGCTACTGCAGCTAGCAACAGCGTGCTAGGTCAAAAGTCACGGAGGATGGCGGACTGGTGTGAACTTCAGCCAGTTCTGCTCATTTAAGCAAATCAGATAGAAAGGGATCATTTACCTGTAGATACTGTTTTGAGTCGTTTAGATGTTTCTGAAATGTCTGGATGATAATTGCTCTTCAAGATGTTCGCATCGATGACAGCATTGTCAAAGGTTTAAGATCAATTCAGCACCGTGTTCGTTTGGAATACGCCGAGGAAGAACAGTCTTCAAATGTTGGCCGTCCACGTCTAGAAATCCCGGTGCAGCACTCAGGACTTTAGTGCTGTCCGGGATAACCGTCGGGGTAATTGCCGATACGTTTTCTGTGTCTCCGAGCACAATTAGGAGGAAAATGACGGAGGATGGTCTAAGGTAAGTTTATGCTGTAATTGAGCACCTGTGTGATTCTGTACACAGCATTGTTTAGGTGTTGACCTTAATTATGACGTTTGACAATGAATTATTATCGCTTACTTTTTTTTGTTACTGTCTAAACTAAGTGGGGCAGCTACGGCTAAAGCTATCGGCGCCATCTCGGCGTTGAGACACGTTTAGCAGTGTTAGCTGTTACGGTGTGTTCACACCGAACGCGATGGACGCGAATAGAGCGTCAGGTTTACATGTAAAGTCAATGGAAAGGCGCGATGACGCGCGATTGCGGGTCTCGCGAAAATTCGGAAGCAGATTTGCGTCGCGAAAACGCCAAAACACGTGAAACGCGCGTCAGTGTAGCGCGTCTGGCGCGTTTGACTCGCGAATAAAACCACGCGCGTGAGTTTTTGTGTTGCATTTTGTGCATACGCGCGTTTCGCGTCTACCGCTCGAGTTGGAAAAATCTGAACTCCAGCGTCAAATCGCGCCGCGACAACCAATCAGGAGCCTGGTGACGTGGCTGTTACCTAGGTCAAAGGGGCAGATCCAGCCAAAGCCTTTCATACTTCAATGGAGGGGAAGGCTAATCAATGCGGTAGCAAACAACTCGGAGCTGTACAACACCAGCTGCTTTCAGTACCGAGACAGGAATAAAAAGGACTGAGCTTGGAGGAAGATATGTGAAGAGATCGGGCAACCTGGTAAGTTCATTCATTTCTCTTTTGAAAGTTTTCACTGACCCGGGGAAGCCGCACAAAAGCTAGCAAGCCACCGCTATTTTCCCACTGACGTACAAATACCGTTCTGCTTTTATGCATGTTATCATTTAGGAATATATTTTATTGTTTATTAATAAACAGCACACAGTGGTCCCGCTGTTCATCCGTCACTGCTTTGCTTTTTCGCTGATTTTTTATTGCACAGTACAGCATTGCATTCTGCAGCCTGATTGACAAATCTCCTGCGCTTGCCAAATTTATCACGTTTGGTTTTGATAACCATCGCGTCCAATAGAAAAAACAGCACAAAAACACCCATAACTATGAGCCTCATTCGGAAATAGACACCTGCACCGTGAGGGAAAAAGGCGCACGAAAGTGGCGGGCAGATGAAGACAAACCGCGGCATAATAATACTTTTACGTTTTGCAATCTACAAAGGTTTGCACTTTGAGAATCAATTGTGAGAACTGTGACCAGGGGCTAGTTATTCTGAGAACCCCTGCAATAAATGAGGGACCACTGTCTACTCTACGATTATTATATCGAACCTGTTAACATTTAATACTGTATTGATAGAACCAACTGATTCTGCAGCAGAGCATCCCCAGTCCCTGAGCTCCTGCTGCTGCACCCACAGATATGTACAGCAAGCACTGATACCTTTTTAGTCGGTGGGATTCCCTTGTGATCACCTTTACTAAATATCTACAACCAATCTGATTATATCCTGTTATTGTTTGTTTTTTTTTTTCAATGTTGAAATTAAAATCTAGTAGCAGCCTTCTCATTTCTTTGTGTTTTGTGCTGTTTTACAGGCCCACAGAGGAGGACGGCTCCGAGGCAGATGAGGGACGGGTCCCAGGACGGTCCATCGGCGGTGGAGCTGGCCATCCTGGAGTCCCTGAAGAGGCCACACCAGTCTCCAATGGAGCATTTCCTCCTCAGCCTTGTTCCTGCTCTGGAGAGCAGCTGGTCCTTTTTATTCCTGTCTCTCTGTAAATTCTTATATTTTATATATTTATGTTTAATGTTTTTCTGTTTGAGACTTTTAATATTATTTCAAATAAATGTTTATAATGACTAATGTCTCAGTTCTACTACACAGCAAATGTTGGCACACGACTTGACACATGTAGAATTTATTTCATATTATACTAATGACAAAATATACTGATACAGTGGGATGCAGAAGTTTGGGCAACCTTGTTAATAGACATTTTCCTGTATAAATTGTTGGTTGTTACAATAAAAAATGTCAGTTAAATATCATACAGGAGACACACACAGTGATATTTGAGAAGTGAAAAGAAGTTTACTGGATTTACAGAAAGTGTGCAATAATTGTTTAAACAAAATCAAGCAGGTGCATCAATTTGGGCACCACAAAAAAGAAATGAAATGAATATTTAGTGTATATCAATGTGTGTGTCTCCTATATGATATATGGGGTGCCTTTGTCTGGATGTGCTTCCCATCCAGAGCTGCACAGCACAGAGGAAAGTTCCAGCGCTCCTGGAATCCCTCTGTGATGGACCGCCAGTCTCCAGGTGAAGGCACAGCCATGAAGTCGTCCACTAGACAGTCCCAGATGGACGTCGCTGCCTGGGGGGTGATCTGGCTCACCGTGGACACACCGACTCTGAAACTGAACGCGATGGTCCTGAAGGAGTCCCCGGTGACAAGGAACCTGGACAAAATTGTTCAAAATCAGTATTATGTGTACTGCAGTTACAAAATACATTATTCAAATTCCAAAATACTTTTGTGATGTCAGATATAAATCACAAAACTTAAATCTTACATAAAACATTTTGTAATTATAAGGATAATTACAAAATGTATATTAGATAATATCTAAAACAGTTGTTTTGTTTTAACTTTAACATATCATAATTTGATTGGTAGCAACTTTCACAACTACAGTGAGCCAATCACTCATAATTCCTAAACATCAGGTAGGAATGAAGTAAGACATTAATAGAAATAAAGAGTTGTATGTTGACATGTAGCCCTTTCCTTGCTTAAATCATTAATATTTTTGAAAAATTAATCTGTGATAAGACAGCTTATCAAGATAGAACCATGTAACTAGAGATGAATCAAACTGTTCACAGTTTTATCTAACTCTGTTTTAATAAAGGCTGTGACCCCTGCTATAGAGTCTGACAGCTGCAGGGATTATATACAAACATTCAACTATCCCAGAATTAAACCAGTTCTAAATAAAAAGGAGTGAGTATCACTACAAAGGTTAACTCAGTGGTCCTAATGCTACAGTTTGATATCAGCAAACACCGAGCGCATACATTGATGTGACACCACAGCCATGCTATCATTCAAACACTGATAACAGCATAAATCGAATTAAATCGGGACTTGATGAGACCTTCTGAGTATCACTAGAAATATTATAAAGAGTCGTCTCTGTACCACAGTTTGCTTTCAGTAAACACCGACAGCATTCACTGTTAGCATAGCACATCCATGTTAGCAGTGTATAACTGGATGGATTAGCATATTAGCACAGGTATCAATAAAGGACTACCGTATTAAATAGTTTTACTAACCTCAGGCAGACGGACAGGCGCTCTGCAGGTGGGATTGAGCGTCTGTAGTTGGTGTCTAGGCGGGCAATGCTGGGACCGACGAGGGAAAGCAGGTCCTCAAACTGGCCAACGGTGATAGCGCTGGAATCGGCCGTCATCCAGGCGCAGCTCCTGGAGCAAGTGGTGAAACTCACCAAACTGCTCATGCCTCTGGAGGACCTGATGGACCCAGGTACGGCGAGGACGTCTGTTACGCTGCTGCTCTGCTCTCCACAGTACATAGAGAAGGGAGACTCTCTCTTCAAGTGCTAGCTCGATAGCTGCCATCTTGCAAAGATACCGGTCTGGCACAACTCCCTCCCACATTCCTCCCACATTTCCGGTTCACGCGCGTCAAAATATCATATTTTGACGCGCGATGGATTTTTCTTGGACACGCGTTGAGACGCGAATGTACACGCGTCAAATTAGGGGCGTTTGGGGCGTTTTATTCGCGTCCATCGCGTTCGGTGTGAACACACCGTTAGTGTGTTAACTCGGAGACTGGGGTCAGTGGAGCCTGTAGGAACCTTTTACACAGAGAGTAGACCCACCAGCTTTCCACAGTCTACTTACTTATCACATCTTGTTAGACAACAGGGTCATTAGTGCTTTAAATAGTACATAGTTGAATGTTTCATTGCTGTTTGCAGTTGATTGTTCTCTGATAACGCATAACAAGGTTGATGTTAAATAGCGAGTTTATTGAAATGGTTTTGTCTATTTCAGCAGCATTATAGATATACTTTCTCTGGTGTCTTCGGTAAAGCTAAAACAAGAATACATTTACATCCTTGGTTCTTTCAGCATTAATTGGAAAACTTTGAGATTTGCTGTGCGCCTCCCAAGCCATTCTCTTTTATCCCACCTGCCAGGTATAGATGGCAATACTTTAAACAAAGTTAAATTTGTTATACCTGAAGAGAACCAATCCTGACCTAGAATGGGTGAATGAATAATTAGTTGGTAGCCAATGCCTAAGCAACTCACATAGGCCCTGGCAGACTCAATAAGTCCATCTAGGAACAGCTGCAGGAAACACCTCTTCAGTTTAGATTTAAAACATGTGCATGCTCTTTCAGGTTGATGAGGATTATGGTGTGGACTGGACAGGACAACATAATCGCTGCCCATCAAATGAGATCACCATTCCTGAGATTCAGCTCCCAGATGCACTGAATGAACAAGACCCTGCTGTGCTACCAATACTTCAAAATCACTTGTAGAAAGACATTATTACATTTAATCAGTTTCTATGTCAGGAGGATTTTTTTTTTTTTTTTTAAATTTCTACAGCTTTGTAGCTAATACTGACTCAAAACAGCATAACCAATTTCATTTTCAACAAAACAGTGAGTGGCTATAAAACAGGATTTGTTTTATACAGCTGTCACTTTAATGATATTCATTTCTTGGTTGGATATACAGTACATGTCAACTCTGAGCAGATTTAATACAATGAACACAGTACAGTAGTGTAACATCTTAATTCAAATAATTTTTTCTAGAAATTTTTTTTGTATCAGTAGCGAGTATAAACAAAACATATTGTGTAATTTATAATGTACAGTGAACAACTGATTTTGATATCTGAACTCTTCATCAGTTTATATTAAAAAAGCCATAAATGCACACCTGTACTCTGTATTTTTCACTGTCAAGTGTATTAAAAAGAACTAGAACTCACTAGATTGTCCGTTTCTTTGAACACCGAGTACAGTAATGTGATGCAAGAAAGAAGAAATGGTCTAATTTTACCATGTGGTTATGGAATCAATCGTAAACCAGACCAAAACCTGAGTCAGTAGAGTTGAGACACACCTGAATGTCCATTAGAAATGACTCATAGGTACAGTAGTGTGCAGGAAGACGTAGTACTTCAAAACCGGTGGAAGACTTTGGAAGATTGCTGTTGACCACTTCCACAGTCATTTCTCGGCAAGACTTCCCATCCTGTCCAAAACTTGATGAGGGCTTTTTGTTGTGCACAAGATGCTGCAACAGAAGATTGTTTTAAACTATAATGACATCCTATATTCATTATTTTGAATCTTTTATGGAGAAATACCATAAAAGATGACCACTTACATACAGGGCACCAGACATTTTTGCCCCACTCAAATTGCTGTTGTAGCTTTTATAGATATTTTTATGTTAACAAAGCTAAAAGTAGTCTACATACAATTCTAGTGCAACTGATAATGCCACCACTCTTATGTATTGCATGGAGCAAATAACAAAACAAAATTATACTATAGCGTAGAGCTGGGCGATAGAACGATAACGATATGTATTGCGAAATAACTTTTTCTCAATAGAAAAATTAAACTATTGCGATAGACCTCACCGCTCTTGTCCTTTTTATAAAAAAATAAATAAAAATAAATATCGTGATATGAAAAAATCTCATATCGCCCAGCTCTACTATAGTGTACTTTGTTAATGACCCAAGATCACTGGACTGTATGTAATTTACCAAAGTATAATCAGAGAAAACCAATGGCAAAATACCTATCGCAGCAGACTTACCATTTTCAATGAAGGACCGAAGGTAACCTGCCACTCTGCATTTATCCTCGAGAGCATTCCTCTTCTTCCTCATCTTCATCTTCTGTGGCAGGCCACAGTCATTTTATAGCTTTACTTATCTTGTAGTCTTAAGAGCATCAGCAACATTAGGTGTATTTTTATTAAATGTAACCCAGCTGTTCAACTAACCCATGCATACAAAACAGTATATTGGTGTTTTGTGTCAACGATTAATGTTCATCCTTCATAAATTAACCAAATAGCTTTACTATTCAGATGTTAAAAGATGTGACCTGACCTTACCTCACAACAGGGAGCAGTCTCTGATTCCCTTGGTAAGAAAGGAGGAATGATGTCTGATCTTTCTGTCAGAAGCGGCCATACCATGGTTTCCTTAAGCCCTTTCCTCAGCTGCTTGACTTGACGACTTGTTTGTGTTATGACCTACAACGGTGAGACCAAACCAAAACTGAAGTTGGAGTCTGTAAAGTGACACACACTTTAAATGTTAAATATTTAAAGAACATCCACTGTACTAGTAAAAGCATTTTCAAATTATACCCACTTACAAAATCACTACGTTGAACTAAAATTGCTTTCTTTTCTTTCACATAGATTACTTGTCTTCCATATTAGCACAGAAGATAAGCCACTTTAAAACAGTCATGAATAACTATTACCTACAACAATGTAAATAGTAATACAGACATTAACCCAGAAGACAATTATTTTCTCTTACCTAATTTATAGAATTCTTTGCTATGATAAAAAACAGTATTAAAAAAAATCTGTGACTAAACTGATTAAAAAGCTCATTTTTGCCAGACAGACAGACTAACCAAGCAATAATAACATATCGTTACTTACCCTGAACAGCGTTTCGTGGAGTGGAGCTAGCTGTGATAGCGTTAGCATTTGCTAACGTTAACACTGTGCGGTTGTGATGAGAACTTGGACCAGGGACCACTTCATCTCCAGTACACTGCTGCAATACGCAGACTGAGGTGAAGACGTTCAATCTAAGCGGTTAGCAAGTTCTCTGAGTAACTCAGAAACGGACTTGTTTCCTGCAGCCATGCCCTTCACAAGAATTGATACACCTGTAACGTTATTCGCGCCCAGTGTTTTGCATTTGTCGGTGCCTTAAGTTTATTTTGAGCTGCATACTGCCGCCAGCTGCATAGGAGATGCATTGCACCATTAAACCTAAATCGACAATTCATGTGCTATTACTTATGTCTGAGTAAAGGAGCAACCAATCACACAACTGGCTCCGCCCTGTCTTTCTTGATTGACAGACAAAGTCATTCTGCTGAAAAGTCGCATTATGAAATAAATAGACCATCGGGAAAAACGGGATTTTGAAATAAAGACTGACTTTGAAAAAAGGTCATTTTGGAATATAAACGGCTGGAAATAAATAAAATGCCTCAGGAATAATCTCTGTTATTGTGAAAAATAATGACCATGAAATAATATTTCACAATAATAAGAAAATATATATAGCAGAATGTAATATGTTTCACAATAATGAGCATTGTTTTCAAAATGTGTTCCATTATTTCACAATATCATTCTCACATTACATATCTGTGTCTTATTTATTCACATAGTTATTTATTTCATCTTGACCTATTTATTTATTTAATTTTGAACACTTTGGAGTTCCATATCAATCAAAGTCACATTGTCTGTGCAGATTAGTTCTTTGCCCACTCTCACAAAGTAGAGATACAAGGAGAAAGGTAAAAAAAAAAAAAAGAAAAAAAAAGGGGGGAGTGTCTACAATTATAACAACGGCTCAATTTCTAATTGCTGTGGTGAATTTTAAAAAGCTGTACTAAATTGTTAAACTGATTTCAATGTAATGTTCTTATTTTCATTCAAATTGCACAAACACTTGTACCATCCATCTCTTCCTCAATGGAAGAGCCGTATCCAAAGATGTGCAAGTATGGCATGTAGAAAAATGCGATTCGGGTTTTGGTCGTAGGAGTAAATCAGAGCCTGATTTGCAACTCCGTACACCATGACCCACACGCCCAGGAAGAAGAGGAAATTGTTGTGTTATTGCTGGCATTGTATTATAAAACATGTGCCCCTCATATAATGCCAACTGATAGTAACTGTCTCACCATCTTTTCTACAATAATGAGTTTTGGTCCTAGCTGCTTGTGAACTGCAAAAATGTTCAAGGTTCAAGGTTCAAGGTTCTTTATTTGTCACATGCATAGTTATACAAGTATAACACACAGTGAAATGTAGCCTGACACGCTCCTCGACATGTACAAAAAAATTGGGGGGGGCTGTAGAGGAAGAACATATATATATATATATATATATATATATAAAAAACACCCAGCACGCCCCTGCGGGCGGTTTATCCTTCAAGCTCGGGTCCTCTACCAGAGGCCTGGGAGCTTGAGGGTCCTGCGCAGTATCTTAGCTGTTCCCAGGACTGCGCTCTTCTGGACAGAGATCTCCGATGTTATTCCCGGGATCTGCTGGAGCCACTCGCCTAGCTTGGGAGTCACCGCACCTAGTGCTCCGATTACCACGGGGACCACCGTTACCTTCACCCTCCACATCCTCTCGAGCTCTTCTCTGAGCCCTTGGTATTTCTCCAGCTTCTCGTGTTCCTTCTTCCTGATATTGCTGTCATTCGGAACCGCTACATCGATCACTACGGCCGTCTTCTTCTGTTTGTCTACCACCACTATGTCCGGTTGGTTAGCCACCACCATTTTGTCCGTCTGTATCTGGAAGTCCCACAGGATCTTAGCTCGGTCATTCTCCACCACCCTTGGGGGCATCTCCCATTTTGACCTCGGGACTTCTAGGTTATACTCGGCACAGATGTTCCTGTACACTATGCCGGCCACTTGGTTATGGCGTTCCATGTATGCCTTGCCTGCTAGCATCTTGCACCCTGCTGTTATGTGCTGGATTGTCTCTGGGGCATCTTTACACAGCCTGCACCTGGGGTCTTGCCTGGTGTGATAGACCCCAGCCTCTATGGATCTTGTACTCAGAGCTTGTTCTTGTGCTGCCATGATTAGTGCCTCTGTGCTGTCTTTCAGTCCAGCTTTGTCCAGCCCCTGGTAGGATTTCTGGATATCAGCCACCTCCTCTATCTGCCGGTGGTACATACCGTGCAGGGGCCTGTCCTTCCATGATGGTTCCTCGTCTCCCTCCTCTTTCTTGGGTTTCTGCTGCCTGAGGTATTCACTGAGCACTCGGTCAGTTGGGGCCATCTTCCCAATGTATTCTTGGATGTTCCTTGTCTCATCCTGGACTGTGGTGCTGACACTCACCAGTCCCCGGCCCCCTTCCTTCCGCTTAGCGTACAGCCTCAGGGTGCTGGACTTGGGGTGAAACCCTCCATGCATGGTCAGGAGCTTTCTTGTCTTTATGTCAGTGGCTTCTATCTCCTCCTTTGGCCAGCCTATTACCCCAGCAGGGTACCTGATCACGGGCAGGGCGTATGTGTTGATGGCCCGGATCTTGTTCTTACCATTCAGCTGACTCCTCAGGACTTGCCTGACCCTCTGCAGGTACTTGGTGGTTGCAGCCTTTCTAGCGGCCTCTTCATGGTTCCCATTTGCCTGCGGGATCCCCAGGTACTTGTAACTGTCCTCTATGTCTGCAATGTTGCCTTCTGGTAGTTCAATCCCCTCAGTTCTGACTACCTTCCCTCTCTTTGTTACCATCCGACTACACTTCTCCAGTCCGAACGACATTCCAATGTCATTGCTGTATAGCCTGGTAGTGTGGATCAGTGAATCGATGTCTCGTTCACTCTTGGCATACAGCTTGATGTCATCCATGTACAGGAGGTGGCTGACAACTGCTCCGTTCCGTAGTCGGTATCCGTAGCCAGTCTTGTTAATGATCTCACTGAGGGGGTTCAGGCCTATGCAGAACAGCAGTGGGGACAGAGCATCTCCTTGGTAGATCCCGCACTTGATGGTAACTTGTGCTATGGGCTTGGAGTTGGCCTCTAGTGTTGTACGCCACATCCCCATTGAGTTCCTGATGAAGGCTCTTAGGGTCCCATTGATCTTGTACAATTCTAGGCATTCCAGTATCCAGCTGTGGGGCACTGAGTCATAGGCCTTCTTGTAATCAATCCAGGCAGTGCACAGGTTGGTCAGTCTGGTCTTGCAGTCTCGGCTGATTGTTCTGTCCACCAGTAGCTGGTGTTTTGCACCTCTGGTATTCTTGCCAATTCCTTTCTGTGTCCCGCTCATGTATTGACCCATGTGCCTGTTCATCTTAGCCGATATGATGCCTGACAGGAGCTTCCATGTAGTACTGAGGCAGGTTATTGGTCGGTAGTTGGAGGGGACCGGTCCCTTCTTGGGGTCCTTGGGGATCAGGACCGTCCGGCCTTCAGTTAGCCATTCCGGGTGTCTCTCGTTAACTAGCAGCTGGTTCATTTGTGCTGCCAGACGCTCGTGGAGTGCAGTCAGCTTCTTCAGCCAGTAGGCGTGAACCATGTCGGGCCCTGGTGCTGTCCAACTCTTCATACTGGAGACCCTTTCTTGGATATCTGCCACTGTGATGGTTACTGGACCCTGTTCAGGGAGGTCGCTGTGGTCTGCCCTCAGATCCACTAGCCACTGAGCATTGCCGTTATGGGTTGCGTCCTTCTCCCATATGCTCTTCCAGTATTGCTCCGTCTCCAGCCTTGGTGGTGCTGTTCTCTTATTGTTCCCTTGCCACTGAGAGTACACCTTTGCTGGTTCTGTGGAGAACAGCTGGTTTATTCTCCTGCCTTCTATCTCTCTGGTGTACCTCCTCAAGCGGCTGGCCAAGGCTGTGAGTCTTTGCTTGGCAGTTTCCAAGGCCTCAGGTATGGACAGCTTGCTGTATTTCTTAGGCACCTTATTTGTCACACCTTTCTGCAACTCTGTTAGTTGGCTAACCTCCCTCCGTGCTACTTTGATCTTGCCCTCTAGCCTCCTTCTCCATGGAGGGTACTGCCCCTTGTGGCTGTTCAACTTGTAGCCAAGCATCTCACTGATCACTGCTGCCGTATTGTAGATCAGCTTGTTAGTGTCGGTAATCGTGGTTGTAGGTATTGCCCGTAGTGCTGCATTAACATCATCTAGCAGACCTTCTGAGGGTACTTCACGTAATCTTGGTAACCGGCTACGGGGGATCCAGGTTTCAAGCTTGGCCATGATCCTATTTTTCAGGTCAGTTCCTCTCGCACTCAACGATCCTTCTCCTATCGCACTTGGGGCTATGTACCCAATCTCGGGTGGGGGTGATGATATCTCCCCCCTGACCTGGCGTCCTGACTCCTCCTTGCCGTAGCATTTGTGTTGTACCTCGTCAATCTCTAGCTGTGAGAGCAGTCCCTTCTTTCGAATGTTGGAACACTGAGCTACTAGTTGTTTATTCATGTAGCCCCTTCCGCCGGGGTTACTTGCGTAGTAGCATTCCAACAACGCCCTGTTTTCGTCCCTTGCCCACCGATGCCTTCTTGTTCCAGTAGCCCACTTTTCGTCAGGGTGCCCTGGTTCCTCAACACCTGACGCGGACCTTGTTGATCCGGGCGACGTCCGAGCCGGCATGCCTTCATATTTATCTGTCTCGCTCATGTCTGCGGTAGGCTTGCTTAGCATAGGGGGTCTAGCCTTAGGACCCTTACTGGATACAGACGCCCCAGGCAGGAATCGAACTTGCGATCCTCTGTTCCAAAGGCGTGTAGTTTAACCACTACGCTATCCAGCTATATATATATATATATATATATATATATATATATATATATATAGTACATACATTGGGTGAATGTGCAGTAGTAGCAGCAAGCAGGTGAATTCTGTACATTAATATGAATAGACATCTGACTATTTTACAGGATAGACAATATAAACATATTTAAAATTAAAGGAATTGAAATGTACATTGTGCCTTGGTTTAGTGTCTGGAAGAGTCCTGTCTCAGTCAATTATAGATGATGTGAGCAGGTGTGTGTGTTTAGGGCACGGATGGCTTGGGAATAGAAGCTCCTCTTGAGTCTCTCTGTCCTTGCCCGGAAGATGCGGAACCTTCTACCAGATTGCAGAAGTTGGAACAGTTTGTTGCCAGGATGGGACGGGTCCTTCAGTATCTGCGCTGCTCTAGTCCGGCATCTCCTGGTGTAGGTGTCCTGAAGCGGGGGGAGAGCAATCCTGCAGCAGCGTTCTGCTGTGCGGATCACTCTCTGGAGAGCTTTTTGGTCCTTCACACAGCTGTTCCCAAACCACGATGTCATGTTCTGTGTGAGGATGCTCTCCACAGCGCCTGTATAAAAAATCCTGAGGATCTTTGGAGAGACCCTGAACTTCCTCAGTTGTCGTAGGTGATACAGGCGCTGCCTAGCCTTTTTGGTCTGGACCTGAATGTGGGCAGCCCATGTCAGGTCTGAGGAGATGTGGACACCAAGATACTTGAAGGACTGCACCCTCTCCACTGGAGCTCCATTGATGATAATGGGCTTGTAGTCCTTGTGCTGACTCCTTCTGAAGTCCACCACCAGCTCCTTGGTCTTGCTGACGTTCAGCTGGAGGTGATTGTCCTGGCACCACGATGCCAGATTCTTCACTTCATCCATGTAGGCCGCCTCATCGTTGTTGGAGATGGCACCCAACACCACTGTGTCGTCAGCAAACTTCACAATGGTGTTGGAGCCATGGGTGGCCACACAGTCTGAAGTGTAGAGGGAGTAGAGCAGTGGCGAGAGGACACATCCCTGAGGTGCTCCTGTGCTGATGGTGATGCTGTTGGAGAAGCACCTGCCCACCCTCACCACCTGAGTTCTGCCAGTGAGGAAGTCCAACACCAACAGCTTTGTGAACAGTCTGCAGGGCACTATTGTGTTAAACGCTGAACTGTAATCAACAAACAGCATTCGCACATAGTTACCCTGTTTCTTGTCCACATGGCTGAGAGTGGTGTGTAGGACGTGGGCGATGGCATCCTCTGTGGATCTGTTGGATCTGTAGGCGAACTGCAGCGGATCTGTGGTGTCTGGGATGGAGGAGGAGATGATGTTCTTCAGCAGCCTCTCAAACACCTTCATTACTACCGAGGTCAGTGCAACTGGCCGATAATCGTTCAGGGATGAGGGTTTGCTGTTCTTGGGCACAGGGATGATGGTGGATCTTTTGATGCATGTGGGGACCACAGACTTCGTCAGGGACTCGTTGAAGATGTAAGTGAACACCCCTGCTAGCTGGTCAGCACAGCAGCGCAGCAGACGGCCGGTGATGCCGTCTGGCCCCGCCGCTTTCCTTGTGTTCACTCTCCTCAGTGCCGCTCAGACGTCATGCTCCGCGATGCTGGTCACCGGTCTCTCGCTGATGACGTCACTGTCCTCGGTAGTCAGGCGGTAGATAGCATTAGCTGCCTGGCTAACCTCGAAACGGGCGTAGAACTGATTCAGCTCGTTGGTGAATGCAGAGTCGGCGTTGATCAGCGCAGTGTCCCTGGCTTTGTAGTCCGTAATGGTGCGTAGTCCGTGCCACATACTCCGTGTGTCGCCCTGGTGGAAGTGGGACTCCACACGTTCCCGGTACCGGCGTTTGGCATCTCTCACCATGCGCCGCACGCCGTATGAGGCCGCTTTGTAGGCGCTCATATCGCCAGTGGCGAGACCCGCGTTGTAGGAGGCGGTCCTGGCGTTTACTGCAGTGAAATGTGAATGAGGCGAAGTGTGACGACCATGTAGTCCAAACAAAGGACATCCCGGCCAAATTCATGTGACCAGTGGAACATCCTGAAACTCAAATGGTAAATGGCCTGTATTTGTATAGCGCTTTACTTAGTCCCTATGGACCCCAAAGCGCTTTACATTACATTCAGTCATCCACCCATTCACACACTGGTGATGGCAGGCTACATTGTAGCTACTGACAGAGGCGAGGCTGCCAGACACTGGCGCAACCGGGCCCTCTGACCACCACCAGTAGGCAACGGGTGAAGTGTCTTGCCCAAGAACACAACTGTCGGAGCCGGGGCTTGAACCGGCAACCTTCCGATTACAAGACAACTCTCTTGAGCCATGATCGCCCCAAAGGCAAGCATAGTATCACTCAATTAGTGAGGTAGCACCACCACCTGATGGCAAACCTGTAAATTAACCTGTGACATTTGGTTGCTAATTGAGGAAATGTTTTTGATTATGTTGTGGAAACTTTAACAATAACCTGCAACACACCCAGTGAGCGTTTTGAAATAATTTAATTAACACATTGCAATGTGGAGAAAACGTTCAGATCAAACACCAAACAGTTTTCTGAGGAAGGACACCGCCCTGAACTATTTTACACCTTCCCAAACACTCTCAAAACAAAGAACATTCCATAGCATATCATATATCTCTATACCTTCAGTCCAGCTCATCCTTGACCCCCTCCCTCACAGAGAGAATAATGACCTTGTTTTCTGCTTGACCGTCACCTAAGGATTTACATCCCTGATAAGCAGAAGGCGCCTCACTATCTGTTTAACGTCTCCAATTGTAATGTCTCCACTGTGTTAGTGTGTGTGATAGAGCATAAAGCCCATTTGTAGCGCACATGCATACAACTATATGAGAAAGTGATATCACTATCACTAATGTGATATGATTAAATATGTGATTAATACATGAGAAAAGAAATCTGCCACCACAATTATAAGTGAATAAAAGCTAAGTATTAGGAAAATTATTTAAGACACACTTAAGACAGCAAAAAGTGCCTCAAAAAACACAAACTATAGTGCTTTAATAAATGTTACAATCTTGCAAAGAGAAACTATAAACGGTTTATAATGTTGTGGAAAGGTTTTCACGGACAATCCAGGATTATATATCATCTTTATTTCTTATCCATACCTGCAGATTAGTCCGATAATGAACAGGCTGATGGCAGTGAGATCACATTTATTCCACAGATCCTGAAATTAGAGTCTGAACCTTTGAGGTCAAAACATTGTCCCCAAAACAATTTGTCTTGAAGAAGACAAAATAAACTTAACAGATCATTAGAAAACAAAAACTACAATAACAAACAACTATCAACATACTTTATTATGATAATAATGCTTATACGCATATTTATACATGCACCTTGAAGCCCCTTAATTCAGTTTTTCAAAGTGCACAATAATCATAGAAAAACAAATGATAATACAGAAAAAGACTTTCTGTGTGCTGTCACAGAAAGTTTAAAGAATTTAAAGAATAGCTAAAAATTCAAAGAATGAGATTTTAATTTATGATATATTATTTAATCTTCTGTGTGTTTGTTAACTCATATGAAATCAGTGATAAATGAAAAACATTCTATATATTTATTTATTTTAATGTCCATCTTGACATGACAGTATGCTAACCACTGTATTGAAATGGCATTTTAGATATATTGTCTTTCAACTACGTGCAATTCGATAAAATATTTGAATTAGGTGCATATTATTGCATTCAATTGTTCACTTGACATTTTATACACTTACCAAACTTTTTGGTGAACAAAGTTCTAAGTAAGATGTCTCTCTACACTCTCCTGTCGGATCTCCTCACAAACAAGGGTGAATATCCAGAAGTACAACACACACTCAGTAGCAGGTGGACCTGAGGGGGGTGGAGGCTTGAAATCCACCAATAGCGAAAAGCAAGAGAAACAACATTGCCCAGAAATGAGGTGACCAGTGCAAACCAGAACTGACGCCAGCGTGAAGCTATGAATGGACAGCACACCTGTATTAAACACAGATTAGCAGGTAACTAAAACGACAGCATGTGGTGAAAAATAATTTCTGAAGTCAGACTTTCTTCTTGTAGTGAGTGACAACACTTATTCAAAGATTATTCTCTAAACAGGACTCACCTTTCATGGCACCACTCCTGTGACCTTCTGAGTCAACTTCACTCGTGTAACAAAAACATTTTGAGTAAATTAGTAGACTTTAGCTAATGTAAAGCGATAACATAATAAAAGCGAATAATCACTGCTTGACAAACTGATGCTCTACAGACTAACACTGAAGTGTGCAAGTAGAAATATTACAGGTGCTTGATGTCAGAGAAAGAGAAGACTGTGGTTCCATAGAGACTGTTAGTGTCCTGATCCAGCTCATCCTCATAGCAATTCCCTCCTCCTCCTCCAGCTGATCACTTTGTTTTCTATGACTTAAAATATGTAGAACACGTTTTTTTTTTAAATATCTGCATAAAAGTACAACCTTTCTGAAAAAACACAAGCATCTTACCTGAAGGAGATGAGGTTGGTGTAGCAGAGGATCGGGCAGAAGAACGCGAGCAGAAGCTTCCAAATCTCTGTTTTCCTCTTCATATCACCCCACCAGATCTGGAACAGCAGAGACTGGAAGAGCACAGCAACTGAGACCTTGTCCACCACCAGTAGCTGCTTTACTCAACATGAAGGTGGCCTGTGTTATTTTGGAAGCATCATGCTACCTTTCTTTTGTAGGGGCAGGGATAGCTCAGTAGGTAAAGCGGTCGCCCCATGATCGGAAGGTCGGCGGTTCGAATCCACTTAACGGCTACCCTGAGGTACCCCTGAGCAAGGTACCGTCCCTACACACTGCTCCCCGGGCGCCTGCTTAGTGGGCTGCCCACTGCTTCACTGAGTGAATGGGTCAAATGCAGAGAAAAACAAGTAATTTCCCCATGGGGATCAATAAAGTATCCATTATTATTATTATTAATACTCATCTGCTATTTGACATGATGACAACAACATGAAGAAAAGATGTGAAAATTGTGATGAGCCTGTTAGCCATCATAAAGGAAAATTCAAAGGGCTCTTTGTGAAAATGGTTATGAAACTAAATAGAAAATAATTATAACATCAATAATAGCTGACAGCTTTAGTTATTGTCTCACCACCAGCCAGGTTCTCAAACTTCTGGCGTTCCTCCCCTTGGACAGGAAGGAACGCTGCTGGTTTGAGCGCAGAGTCAAAGAGGACATTTACGTGAAAAGGGAAAGACCATCTCTGAATCGAGGAGGGGGCCTAAGGGTACATCATTCGCCATCTTACAATGCTGTGATTGCAGCCATTCCCCAACTCTCTGTGAATGGTGCTCATGGCCATTGATCAGTGGTCTTTGATCAGTGGGTTTTGGTCAGTGGTTGTTGATCAATGGTCATGAGAATTTGCAAAATTAAGATTAAGGAACTGACCTCCCAGCCCATTGTTCCTTCAGTGGGCTGGTTTCAGTCATTATGCAAATGTACTGTTTATAAGATTGGGGAAACCTGCAGTCAGCTGAGACTGAAGAAGTCACTTGGATGAGTGACAAAATGTTTCTCCCACAAAACGCTATGTCCAGATGAACAGAATCAACTTTTTGGAGAATAATCTTGCATAGGTGTGGGGTGCCTCAAGATGCTTATACAAGAGATGCAGGAGTGTGACAACAGCATCATACAGTGAAGTGTCACTGTCCATATCGGTCAGCCATGTCTCGGTAAGCGCCATCAGACAAGCCTCCCTGTATTCCTGTAGATGAAGCACATTCCCTTGTAATTCATCCATTTTGTTCCTAAGAGATTGGACATTGGCCAGAAACATAGAAGGCAGAGGAACACGATTCTTCCTCCGAATCCTCACCAAGAATTATATCTGTCCGAGCATTAGAAGAGTCGTACATAGACAAACAGGACCACCGTAATCCAAGTAGTTCCTCGTGTGTATAAGTAATTGTCAGTGAGAGTGAATGACTCCAGGTGAATATCGCCAACAACAATAAAACTAAGGTGTAGAAGATC
This sequence comes from Rhamphochromis longiceps, assembly GCF_057381845.1. Lineage (NCBI taxonomy): Eukaryota > Metazoa > Chordata > Actinopteri > Cichliformes > Cichlidae > Rhamphochromis > Rhamphochromis longiceps. The sequence continues at coordinate 18,582,892 of NC_140564.1, read as the reverse complement.
TCCATTTCGGCAAAAAAAACCTCATAAAAAGTTAAAACCATGGTTAAGAACAGAGTTTCGGTCGTTGTGTCCTTGGGCAAGACACTTCACCCGTTGCCTACTGGTGGTGGTCAGATGGCCCGGTGGCACCAGTGTCCGGCAGCCTCGCCTCTGTCAATGCCCCCAGGGTGGCTGTGGCTACAATGTAGCTTGCCATCATCAGTGTGTGTAAATGGGTGGATGACTGGATGTGTAAAGCACTTTGGGGTCCTTAGGGACTAGTAAAGCGCTATACAAATACAGGCCATTTACCATATTATCTACTGTTCTTCCACTGATTCTAAGGTCTGTTTCGGGATATCTTATTTGGACTCTCTGACCCAGAGACTTATAGAAAACCATTATCATGTGTATGTAAGCGTGCAGCAGAAAAGGACCCTCAAGCGCTTTATGTCCACTCTTCAATATTTCAGCCCAGTCACCCACTCAGTCTTCGCCAACGAGTTGGCGCTCCGTGACCCTCAAAACACGGAGCGCCAACTTGCTATGAGCAGAACTGCTTTGTGTATAAATGAAATAACTAAAACAGCTTTATTTAATCATTTAAATCTAAAATCATAAATTTTCAACCCTAACACAGGTCAACTGTAAAAAAGAATACCTTCATGGCTTAACTCCCTCCTTGGTCTGCTCTGATTGTTATCTGCCATTACTTTTGAGGATGAACTCTGTTGTTCTGATGATGCTCGTGCAGATGCCATATTTTTCTATAGGCAGTGCTGTAGTAGCTGAAAGAGCAATACAGACTTTCCAGCTTGCAGTTAGGTAGTCCACAATGTTCAAACCATTCTCAGTGAAAAACCGAACAAACTGGGGCTCGTCACTGATCAGGCCATCTGTCATTGAGTCTTAGAATCTCCGTACTGTTTAATTGGAGGAACGTAAGATGATGTTTTAAGACAGGTATATATTTTTTACGCCAAATATTCCTCTGCAAATCACATTTAAACTGATCTATCTGTCAAAATTGATATAACTGCACATTATTAATTTACTTATTAGTGTTTCTTCCAGTGTAACAACTATGAGAAATCTGTTTGCCTCCTCACCTTGCACGGGATGTCGCCATCAAAGAGTTCACTCTTGGCAATGTCTACCCTGTTCACTGTGACTGCTAACTTCAGTTTATCACTATAAGGGTTGGCCTTAACTAATGCACGCGGCTTACTTACTAGAAAAATCACAAACACAACAAAAATTTAAATAAGGATAATAAGTTTATGCTTCTGTTATGCTGTAAAATTATAGTCTATTTATATGTATCTTGCACAAGTGTTTTAAGCAGGACAGTGTCAAAGTCATTTGGACTCTCGTGCTCTCCATGCTAGACTAATCAAACCTCTATTAAATTCTAAAAGCCTGGTGACAGAAGATGGGAAAAAGGAACAGGAATGTTGGACACACACCTGCAAGATGACAGGGACAAGATGTAGGAGACCAAGTACAGATACTTTTTCTAAAAGTTTTTTTTTCAGTGAAATATGTTTCGCTTAGTTAAAATCAAAATAACTGCAATTCTGACAGAAGTCATTGTGCACACGTATTTCAATGGCCTTCGCCTTTTCTTCAACTTCATTGATGGTTAACCATTACACATTTGATTCAAAAAACAGCCAAATCTTTTAGACGGATTGAGTTTAAACAGGTCTGTTTACTCTTCTTTGTTAGCAAATGGCATGGGTTATGTAAGGTTAATAACAGTGTGAACAAAACATTGGCAGCTTCACAGGTTTTAAACCACCACAGAATAAAACTGGGGACTTTTGTGTTAAAGTTCATTGTTTACGCACTTTTTGTGAACTAGAATAGAAAGCTCTCAAAAGCTCAGACAGCTTGTCCTAGTTAAGTGTAACAAATGCAGATGAGGACTCCACCCATATATGTATCATTTCAAAAGTTCCAGAAACTTCCAAGAATTAAAAAAAGACAATAAAACTGCAGAAACAGTCACAAATAATTTTAGATGTCATTTAATAAGACCAAGAAAGTCACAGTTTTCTTCATGTTCAAGCAACACAGTACAGTATTAAGGGCATAAGCAATGTGTCACCCACATGTAGCTCTGGCAGCTCAACACGGACATGGAACACATCTCAGTTGCTCAGACCATATGGCTTTGCAAAATGAAAACATGTCGATGTCACTGCTTAAAGTAAACGTTGCATACACGAGGTGCATTCATCATACAGACTCAAATCTGACAACAGGCAAAAGCTTTGTCACAGGTAGCCATAATCAAGAGATAGTGTTGAGAGATAAGATCGGAACAGAAGTAGCCTTGAACTTAATAAGTTGTTCTTCATACTTTTCGTGATTATGTCAAACACAAAGAGCTACATTAGAAATCAGTCAGTTTTAGTTAAATGGGAAAAGAACGGGCGCTCTGAGGTGAGGCAACGGGTTGATCGGCAAAGTTCTTGATGACATCCTCTTTCTATTTTAGCTCCAACTCCAGCCCAGTACAAGACTGAGAAGTAGCAGGCTCAGGGAGAAGCAGGTTGTGGAGGCGGAGGCCTTGATGCTCTGAGTCCAGACTTTCTGTGCAGGCTGCAGGCTTCTGTAGACGTTTATCATGATTGGTGATGAACTGTCGTTGAAGTGCAGTGTGGTGCTGAAGAGGTCAATCTGGTCATGAGACATATTTTGTTTCCAGTTAGCTGTATGAACCACTAACGGTGCATCTGTGCTCACAGCAATGACAATTAGGAGACACAAGGAAGAAATGAAATGACACCTACTAGATCTTTACTGACTTTAATTGGTTCCTTAAAAACGGTCCAGACCACCGCCTCCTGACAAGCGGGGGTCGTCAAGGATCCAAGGTAGCGGTAATACTTAGTGCGATCCACACCGACAAGCAGGTCGTCCAGGGAAAACCCGGCTGCAATTGAAACGTTCTGGCCTGAGGACAGAAACAAGACTTACATGAAGGAACTACGGGTGACACAATTTAGAGTCAGAAAGAGAAGAGGAGGTTTTCCACCAAAAAAAAGTCACCTTTTTCTGTGATGTTGGGCAAGTAAGAAGCCAAATTGTGCCAGCTATCCGGCTGGCCAGTTGAGTTGCCTGACATTACCTGGAAGAAAAAGAAAGGGGTATTGACGCATTCCCCATAACAGACGAGACCCCCCCCCCCCCCCCCCCCCAAAAAAAAAATAAAAAATAAAAAATAAAATAAAATAAATAAATAAATAAATAAAAAATCGAGTGGGGCCTCAATACTGAACAACACAGTAAGCATTACGTCATCTCGTGCACTGCTTCTCTCACCTCGATAAAGAAACCAAGCGCTGAAAGTCCGGTGGAGTCTTTGACGGCTAGATTTGTATTTCCATTGTAGGATGACTTGCTGTTCACAATATGCAGCTGCGAAAATGAAGTTATACAGACGTTTGCTTGTTTATTTCTGTTGGGTTTTTCTTTTTCTTTTTTGTTTTTTTTTTTTACAGATTTAAAATTAATATATTCAAAAATACACCAAAATAACAAGAAAAAAAAATGTGTACCTCCATAGGATAGCGCTTTCCATCCACTGTGTGCTCTGAGCCGGGCACAGAGGAGCCATTACCCCAGTGCAAGTGAAACTGGAGGCTGTCGTATTGCTCGGACAGGTCCCCTCCTGAAATCTTAACTCCGCTCTTAAGGGTCACTTGGACTGAAAGAAGGTGAAAAAACAAAAACACGATAAAGTTACACCTAACCTGCGAGGAGTCAAAGGAAAAATTCAGGCGCAAGGCCAGTGCGTTTAATTGCAGAAAAGATGAGGGCGCTAAAATCTAAGTGAGATACAAAGTTTACAGAAACCCCATGACAACACACTTTTGTAGCCACAAACTCCCGGTGCTCACCTGTGTCGCCAGTATTTGTCATTGACGTCATTGCGGAGGTGTCGTCATACTTCACAAAAGTGAATTCAGTCAGATTGGCGTTCGGTGTGGCTGATGCTGAGACGATGTCAATGGGTGACTGTCGGGTGCCGTTGCAATACTCCGGGAAAATTGTTGGCCAGGTTGTGTCATCTATGAGCAGAAAGAACACGTAAAGTCACCGAGGAGGGGTCACTCGGTGGGCAACATTATAATAGATAATGGAGATATTGGGTACTTACTGCAGGATGGGAGGTGATAACACCAGGCTGGATGAAAAAAAAAAAGAAGGGGGTGAAAAAACAGAACATTTAGATTCACATAATTAGAAATTCAGTGTAACAGTAAATTCCTAAATGAAGTACACACCTTTTGATTGGGAGTGAGCGGTGGGTACGAGGACGCACACAGCAAGGGTAACAACTTCAAACCACTTCATCTGAAACGACCAAAAAGCCACATTGTTTGGAATCGCATATATTTAAAAAAAAAAAATTAAATTAAATCAAAATAATCGGAAAAAAATGTACAACACAGAAAAGAATAATTGGTTAATTAATATAGTATTCCGATTCTGCATGAATGAATGAATTCATTAATTAACAAGTTACTATATGGAGTGACAAATTTACCTTTATATAAACTTTGACGATTAATTTCTAAAAGTTAACCAATTTTATTTGTAGTGCTGCAGTTTGCTGTTAATAGAGAAAAGAATGCAACAAATGCAGGTTTCTGACTGTAGCCTAATTTTTTCTTTTGTCCACTTCACCTGAGCAGCACAGTGTCTTACCTTTGATACACCTGTGCGTCTGTTCAGCCTGTTTTCAGATGCAGCTCACCTCTTTTTATTTCCTCAGTGCATCTTGCAGCTGGCCCGGCTCCACCTCCATGGGACACGTGAGTAGGTCTTTATCTCTCCGCAATAATTTCGCGGAAGTACGAGGGGGTATTATGGCGACTTTAATTTAAAAAAAAAGAAAGAAAAATCGACCTTTTTAAGAATAAAGTCTACATTTCGAGATTAAAGTCGTAATTCTGTTTTGAGAAAAAAAAAGTGGAGATGTATGTCGTTATTTCAAGACAAACTGGCGAGTTAGTGAAATCGTATTTCAGAATCGGTTTTCGTAACAAGGAAAGAAATCTTTTTTTTCTTTTAGCACATTAACAAATTGTGGTTGTCATTATAAGGACGTTGAAAAGATAAAGAAAGCTGCATCTTGGTCAGACAAAAAACCCACACAACTTATGGTTATGATGGTTACAGCCTCATGGAATAAAGAGGATGCATGTTTTATAACAAGACGGCTGATCAGTCTCAACAAGGCATTTTGTAAATGGTATATGTCATCCAGGGAAGGACGGATGTTGTTTTACTTTGCTGTGTTTTAATGTGAAGTGTGCTTATTTATTTTTTATATTGCATGTTTTGGTTATATCTTGTGGAGTGTTTTATTTATCCTGCATGTTTTGGTTGCATCTGTCAATTTGTCCTGGAGAGACTCCGCCCTTTTTCCCGTTTTACTAATTTGACACACCTGAGAGGAAAGGGAGTGGTAATTTACAGAGAGTGCTCAGTGACACATAAGACTGTGTGGAGCTTGGCGTTCAGAGGAGGAGGAGGAGGAATATGATGATGATGATGATGATGATGATGATGATGATGATGATGATGATGATGATGATGAGGAGGAGGATGAGGAGGAGGAGGAGGATGATACAGATACAGATACAGCGCCAGCAAGCAGGGACGCGGAGCGAGCGGTTCGACTGCTGCAGCAACAGGAGGCCAGATTACACGTCTGCGGGAAATTGGAGGCGGCATATATGGGCCGGTGCCGATTGGCGGTTACAAAGAAACGACAGGCAGAGTTGAGAGCTCTGCCCACCCGAGGTAAGTCTTTTGACTTGTCCCCTTTAATGAATGATAGCTGCCTAAAACAGTAGTGACTGCCGCTGCCTTTCTTTCTTTAGCGCACTGGGGCGCAGAACGCGGAGAGGAAGGCGAGGACGCCGCCGGGTTTCCCTTCTGCACCGCTCCACTGGATTTTTAATTCTTTGTGACTTTTATACCGTGGCGGACGCCACTGGACTTTTAATGTTGTTTTTTATTCATTTTTATTGTGTTGTCCCCTGGCCAGGGTTGTTTTCATTCATTTTATATTTTTAACAATTTAAATATAATAAATTATATTTTAACTATACAGTTTTTAATTCGTGTGCTTTCCCTTGGCGGCTCCACTGCTCTGTCCCTTTGGAGGAAGGTTTCCCTCCTTTAAAAAACACTGTGGAAATAAAATCACCTTCGCTCCGTTACATATAGCAAACTTTTTTCCTCAAAATACTTTCTTGAATTCAATTTCAAAATGATCACAATGATATTTTTTTCTTAATGTGGTGATTTCATTTATTGTTATACTCAAGGAAGAACTGTGCAGTGAACAAGAATCTCCTCTGTCTGTATAGCCCTCAGAGAGCACTAAGATCATCGGGCCAACTGCTCTTAGTGCAACCTAGGTCTCGGCTGAAGACCAGAGGAGGCCGTGCCTTTGCCGTTGCCGCACCCAGGTTATGGAATACTCTTCCTCTTCATATTCGCGCATCAGATTCCATTCAGTCTTTTAAATCACGTCTAAAAACGTATTTGTTTAACCTGGCATTCAAGGCGAATTAGGGTAATTTACATCTGGCTTTGCATTTAGATTATGTAATTATTTTATTTATATCTGTAATTTATATTTTATATTGTGATTTTTATCTGTATCATGATTTTACTGGAAAGCACTTTGGTGTACTTTGGTCTTTAAAAATGTGCTATATAAATAAATTTTGATTGATTGAAGAATGACAACCGTGTGACTGTTACACTGCGTGTGCGTGTGCGGGGGAGAATCACAGTCTATTTGTGTTTTTGAATGATTGTGTGCAGGGGTGGTCCTAGCCTGTCTGGTGCCCTGAGTGAACTGTCCTTCCCCCAAACAAACACTACTTTTCTCTTATTTTCCAAACTGAGGGCCTGATGGCTTCGATCTTTTCTTGTCCATCTTCCATCAGTAATTTTCCACTCCAATATCAACACCAAACCCCACTTTAGCTGATCAACATTTAGCAAGCTAACCTTCATCAGATTAACACACCTTTAATAAGTAAATCCAATATGTTTTTAAATATATTCTACTTAACATTTTCCATAATCAGTGTTGGGACTAACGCGTTATTAAGTAACGCGTTACAGTAACTACGTTATTATTGTGGTAACGAGCACGGTAACTAGTTATTATGCCAAAATCAGGAACGTGTTAGTCGTTACTGGGATTTAGATAGGGTCATTACTTTGTGTGGTGGCTATCGCGGAGCTTCCACAGATTCAGTAACATTAGCAAGTGGTGGAGGGCAGCAGGTGGATGAGGGAAAGGGGAGGCAGGAGGAGGAGAGACCCGAGGTGGCCGCTGGTCCGAGTGTCAGGTGAACTGAACTTCAGGTAAGAAGTTATGACCTGCAGTCTATCTGGGTCAGATATAAACCAAGTTTAGGTGGAGTTTATTTTCATTATGCTGACTTTTTCCATTCTGCGTACTAGCTAGCATGACGGTATTTCTATACAGCTGGGTGGGTGCTATGATGTTGAACTTTATTTTGTTCATAAGGTTAGTTAGCAGAGTTGCCAACCATCCCGTAAAAAACAGAATCGCCTCATATTCAGAGAAAATATTACGCGTTTCGTATCAAGGTGAAAAGGAACGCAGTTTGTCCTGTACTTCAGCTAGAATGTCAGCGTCTCTACCACCTCAGACACTTGAGAGACTTCCAACTGCCCTCCAAGGTGCTCAGGAACTTTTACTCGTGCACCATAGAGAGCATCCTGACGGGAAACACCTTAACCTGGTTCGGGAACAGCACCATGCAGGACAGACGAGCTCTACAGAGGGTTGTGCGGTCAGCTGAGCGCACCATCCGCTCCGAGCTCCCTGACCTGCACTCAATCTACAGCAGGCGGTGCTGGACCAAGGCCAGGAAGATCGTGAAGGACCTCAGCCATCCCAACAACAGACTGTTCTCTCTGTTGAGGTCACGAAAGCGATTCCGCTCCCTGAAGACCAACACAGAGAGACTGAGGAGGAGCTTCAGGCGATACGGTCTCTCAATCACACCACCACACAGTACTGACCCACACATATAGTTCTTACACACACACTGAACATTCTGGACATTGTTTTCACTTCATCACTTAAATCACTTTAAGCATATTTGCAATGCACAAGACATAATGTGGATTGCACAACACTGGTCACTATATTCTTCATTTCCAGTTAATACTTGTACAGCTGCTGTTATTGTGTATATATTTATTTATTTATTTATATTTCTTCATACATTCTTATATAGTTCTATACTGTGTATTGTGTATTTTGTTGTACAGTTATTTTATTTTCAACTTTAATTTATATATTTTATCTTTTTCTTTCCCAGTTAAATTTACCCTTCATTCTAATTTGTGTTGTACAGTTATTTCATTTTTAACCTAATTTATATTTTATTCCTTCCTAGTTAAATTTACCCTTTTTAATTTTTCATATTTATTTCCTTTCTTATTCATAGCCTTTTCCTTATTTTTTTTTCTTTAGGTCACGAGCAGTTGTCTAAGCATTTCACTGCATATCGTACTGTGTATGACTGTGTACGTGACAAATGAAATTTGAATTTGAATTTTGAGAATGGAAAAGACACAAAGCTGGAGTTATTCTGTGTCTATGCTGCACAGCTGCCTCTTCTTCTCTCATTCTCTCCCCCTCCCTCTCCTGTTTCTACTTCAATCATGAAACTGATCAATGATCAGCTGATCAGCTTTTCTCTCTTGTTTGTTTATCACCCACTTTGCGCCAGAAAGAGGAAACCAGCGGATGTCGCGCTAAACAACAGCAGCACGTTTAAGCTTGATCAGCTGTTGTTAGAATTTATTTAATATTAATTTCTAGTATCACCTGATGTTTGCTGGAGCCACAGCTGTAAAAGCTGCTGGTCATGTCGGTTTGGTTATCTGGTGAGAGGGAAACATGAAGACGAAACCAGGAGATGTCCTTACTGAATCATCAGAGCTGAACAGGTGATAGAAAAACAGGTTTACCTTTTAGATCACATGAATGAGTTGAAGGGAAGTTATGACTGAGAGACAAATAACACCAGGATCCTTTTTTACGTAGCTGACAGCTGGTAACTGTGCAGGGGCGGATCTAGCAAAGTTTTGCCATGGGGCCAGGTAGGGCATTAACAGGGAGAGGGGGGCACAAGGAAATACTTTTCTTTCTTATTCTCATTTAAAATATCTAGCTTTTAAAAAATAATTATCTGAATCTTACAACAAACGATTGATAGATTGATACATATATACCATCAAAACTGTGTACATCACTGTCACAACAGTGTTTGTTTTCATTCAAAGGCTTTATGATTTTTCCTATAATGGCGGGCCGGTCTCTAGTCAAAATCCCCGGGCCGATTTTCTTTGTCCCAAACCAGCCCTGTATGCAGCTCATCTGCAGTCTGGTGTTGCCTACATCTTCCTATTCGGAAGGCAGAATTTCCGAGTTCTGAGTACAATCGAAAGCACCACGACTGCAGTTTTTGTGTTGGATCTAAAAAGCGCACCTGACGCTGTGACGTAGGCTAGAATCATGGTGGCGGTCAACAACGGTCCAGGCGTGGGATTTCTCTCGTGGAAATATGCACATTATTTTTTTCTTTCTATTGGTAGGTGGCACAGTGCACTTGTGGCAAGTAAGCAAGCTAGAAGACTGACAGTCTTGCTGGGTATCCAGCTACGGAAGCAAGACATTTACAAGAGAATTCTGAGAAAAACCAAAGTTACTTTCCCTAGTAACTAGTTACTTTGGAAGTAACGAGTAACTTGAAGTAACTAAGTTACTTTTGATAGAAGTAACTATTAATGTAACTAAGTTACTAATTTAAAGTAACTAACCCAACACTGTCCATAATTGACCTTAACTGGGTGGAAACTTTAGAGTGACCCATGCAGGTGTAACATGTTTAAGAGTTTAAAAAGTAAAGTGAGAGTGACAGTTGAAGCATAATTCATTTTCCACAGTTGAATTCCCCCCCAAAACAAATGATATCACTTCCTATAAATGGCTTTTATGGAATTTTAGGGTTTTTTATAGCAATAAAGCACATTCTAACAGGGTGGAAAATTACTACTGGGACAAGTAGTACAGTATGAAGAAAAAAGTAAATAAGTAAATAAGTTTTACCAGATTTATTTCCATAATAAAATAAAGTTTAGTCTAGTCAATAGAATTGATATAAATACAGGGTGGGCTATTTATATGGATATACCATAATAAAATGGGAATGGTTGGTGATATTAAAGTCCTGTTTGTGGCACATTAGTATATGTGAGGGGGCAAACTCCTCAAGATGGGTGGGGACCATAGTGGCCATTTAGAAGTCGGCCATCTTGGATACAACTTTTGTTTTTTCAATAGGAAGAGGGCCATGTGACTAATCAAACTTATTGGTAATGTCACAAGAAAAAAGGTGGTGTGCTTGGTTTCAACATAACTTTATTCTTTCATGAGTTATATACAATGTTTGACCACTTATAAAATGTGTTCAATGTGCTGCCCATTGTGTTGGATTGTCAATGCAACCCTCTTCTCCCACTCTTCACACACTGATAGCAACACTGCAGGAGAAATGCCGGCACAGGCATCCGGTATCCGTAGTTTCAGGTGCTTTACATCTCGTGTCTTCACACCATAGACAATTGCCTTCAGATGACCCCAAAGATAAAAGTCTAAGGGGGTCAGATCGGGAGACCTTGGGGGCCATTCAACTGGACCACGACGACCAATCCACTTTCCAGGAAACTGTTCATCTAGGAATGCTCGGACCTGGCACCCATAATGTGGTGGTGCGCCATCTTACTGGAAAACCTCAGGGAACGTGCCAGCTTCAGTGCATAAAGAGGGAAACACATCATCATGTAGTAATTTCAAATATCCAGTGATTGATGAAGAATGGACCCACTATCGTTGTACCCCATATACCACACCAAACCATCACTTTTGTTGTGCCAACAGTCTTGGAGGGATCCATCCAATGTGGGTTAGTGTCAGACCAATAGCGGTGGTTTTGTTTGTTAACGTCACCATTCACATAAAAGTTTGCCTCATCACTGAACAAAATCTTCTGCGTGAACTGAGAGTCCTGTTCCAATTTTTTGTTTTGCCCATTCTGCAAATTCTGTGCGCCGATCTGGGTCATCCTCATTGAGATGCTGCAGGAGCTAGAGTTTGTAAGGTTGCCATTTGTGAGTAGCTAATATCCACCGAAGAGATGTTCGACTAATGCCACTCTCCAGTGACATGCGGCAAATGCTACGCTGTGGGCTCTTGCTGAATGAAGCTAGGACAGCCACTGATGTTTCTTCATTAGTGACAGTTTTCATGAAACTTAGCAAACAGTTTGCTAACTGTAGCATGGGAGATGGGTGGTCTCGTAAGTTGTCTTGCATTGAAATCTGCTGCAATGACCCGGTTAATGCGTTCACTAGATATCAACATGATTTCGATCCGCTCTTCACATGTTTATTTTATTTATTTTTTTATTTATTAACCTTTATTTAACCAGGAAGATCCCATTGAGATTAAAAACCTCTTTTTCAAGGGAGACCTGGCCAAGATAGGCAGCAGATGTCTCACAGTTACAGAAATTACTCAAACACAAGCAGCAATAACACACATGCAACAATAAGTGAAAGAATACAAATAAAATAAAAAATAAATAATGTTAACCTCTTCGACATGTCAATGGCTGTGAACAAAGAGAAACCTGTAAGTAACTCATGAAAGAATAAAGTTACATTAAAACCAAGCACACCATTGTTTTTCTTGTGACATTACCAATAAGTTTGATGTGTCACATGGCCCTCTTCCTATTGAAAAAACAAAAGTTGTATCCAAGATGGCCGACTTCTAAATGGCCACCATGGTCACCACCTATCTTGAAGAGTTTGCCCCCTCACATGTTTGTCCTGTTTGTGCCACAAACAGGACTTTAATATCACCAACCATTCCCATGTTATTACGGTGTATCCATATAAATGGCCCACCCTTTACTATGAAACCTTCCGTTTAGCCAGGTAAGCTTGGAACAGACAAGAGCCAAATCTGAACATTTTCCACTCCTATCTTTTGATCATTCATTGGTTACACAAGTATATCACATCTCCAAATATAAAACAAACAACAGAAATGTTTTCAGATGGAATGGGCACTTTCAGTGCGTTAACAACAGTAATGAGAAACAAAACAGACAGAAGAGAGCATTATGGTCATTATCCTGTCTTCATCCACTCAGCCTGACTGGTCACGTCAGATGACTGCCCCTCCCTGAGTCTGGTTCTGTTCAAAGTTTCTTCCTGTGAAAAGGAAATTTTTTCTTCCCACTCTAGCCAAAGTTCTTGCTCATACCCATATAGCAGACAGGTCTGGCCAAGATCTGGTGTCAAGGCGGCACTGCTGGCTGACTTCTAAGATGTATGTCATCCAGGTATGGGCCAGACCTGGCACAGCTGGCACTGTTTATGTGATGTCATGCCACATCTGGCCGGATTGTGGTTTGGTTTATGTGGCCCAGGCTCATAGAAAACAGGTCTGGCCCATATCCAGCATCAAGCTGGCACTTCTGACTGACTGGTGTCATGGCAGGGTGTATGTAAACCAGATGTGGGCCACGTTTGGCAGTGATGGCACTATTTATGTTCCTATTTTCCTGTTTTAGTTAGACTCAAATGCCATTTTGCAATACTATACTGCTATGGTAGCCAATGTTTCAAATCCAAGTTTGACAGCTTTGTGAGTATACACTTTATCCAAAACTTAGTGAGGGTTTACTCATGTTTACCACCGCGTGTCTGTAGATCAGGAGGTACAGAAAGTTACCTACTGATTGAAAGGTTAGTGGTTCAATCCCTGGCTCCTCCAGTCTGAATGTCAAGAGTTTTAATGTGTATGAATGTAGTTAGGAAGCACTCGGTTTAGAGAAAGTGTGTAATTGGGTGAATGTGACATGTTGTATGGAGAACTTTGAGTAATCCGGAAGAGTAGAAAAGCACTATATAAGAATCAGTCCATTCACTGTCTGAACAGAGTTTCGTCATGTTACTGTTGCACTATTATGTTCTGGCACATTTTGTTATTGACTAAGGCTGACATCCGCGACCAGAGCTGAAACTGTTCTGGGCCAGCAAAGGCCCACCGGTGTGTCTGCAACTGGCCCGTGGCTTACACAAAGAATTACGACCCTTTGGTGGCCCAGATCTGGTTTGCCGGAGGTAATCCACACATGGACCAGCACAGGACCACCAGTGTGTCTGCAACTGGCCTTGTGCTGACTCATGTGTGGGCCACCTCTGGCAAACCGGATCTGGGCCGCCAAAGGGCCGTCATTCTTTGCAGAATGTGGGCCATGTGTAATCACACTGTGTGGGCCATACCATTTTTACTATGTGGGTAGAGGGTCAATGATTGTTGAAGGTTGCGGTGCAGGGAGCCCGGGGTGGAGTAGGAGGTCAGCGTCTGACGTCACGAAAGGTCGGCAGGTTGTTTGGTGGCTCGGTTTGAGAGAGGAAGTGTCACGGTCTGGCTGGCAGACCGTGGGGATGTGAGAAATGAGGACCCAAAATGCAGGACTTGACGCTAAAGGCAGTGCGTTTATTTACAGGGGTGAAAGTCCAAACAACAATAAATCCCCCGTGCGATCCCGACTCCCGTTCCATGTCTTCTCCCGTATCCCATGCTCTGTCTCCGTTCCCTGTGTACTGTCTGTGTGCTGCCTCCTGGTCGCCACAATTCCTCCTGAGGAAACACGCATACAAAAGGCAGCCGTGAGTACAAAACCTAACGGCAGACTTGCACTAACCTTGCACAATAACTGAGACTGACGGGAAGTCACTCAACGATCCAGCGTCGAGGAGCTCTCAGCCACACTGTTTTGAAGCTCCTCTGACGAGGCTTGATCGGCGCCAGGTGTGTGTGGATTCCTGGGTGGGACCGGTCAGCTGGCAGGGCCACACCCACCAGGCCTAAAAGTGCCTGCCACGACCGCACCCTCACATACACAAGCACACACCCCTAAACACCTGACAGTACACCAACACGGAACAGGACAGCAGACACAACCATAATAACAATAACCACAATAATGATAATAATAATAATAATAATAATAATAATAACTACAATAGTAGTCCACACTGCTCACGAACCCCGAATCCCTGGAACTGGGTCCGTGACAGGAAGTGTGCAGCGTGGCTGTTGTAGTTAGTGTGGATTTGGGTATAAGGTGTGTTTGGTTGGTGGTTTGGTGTGTGAGTGAGGTAAGTAGGAGAGTCAGCCGAAGGCCTGTACAGGTCCGGTAATGGTCTCCTGCAGACTTCTTCTCATAGACCAGGGTTGGCACCGATGGGGGGCGGAAGGAGTGAGTGGAATAGTATGGATGGTAGTGAAGAGGAAGAGATTGGTGGTCAGGGTGACGAGAATGAGTGGGAAAAGGTTGAAAAGGGGGGAAAGAGGCACAGAGCTATTGAAAGGAAGAGGAAAAAGAGAAGTGAGGGTAGTACGGAAGGGACTGATCGTGAAGGTAATGAAGAGGGAACGAGTCCAAGTATGAATGTAATTGTCAGGTTTGAGGAAGAGGGTGTAAAGAAAATAGATCCACTTAAGCTAACAAGAGCACTTGATGCAAAAGTTGGGGAAATCAAGCACGCTAAGATACTCAGTGATGGAAATTTACTGGTGGGTTGTAACACAGAAGTGCAGGTGGAAAAAGCAAGGAAACTTGTGGGGGTGTGCAGAGTCAAAGTGAAGAATACTGCAAGAGTAGGGGAAAGGAGCACTAGTGGAAATAAAGAAGTTACTGTGGGTGTACCATTGAATGTAAATATGAAAGAAATGGTGGAGAATTTAAAACTAAGAACTGGAGAAGTTAAAGGAGTAAGGAGAATGATGAGAGGTCCAGGGAAAGTAGAAACAGAAACTGTGGTGGTGGAATTTGACACGAAAGAGGTACCAAAAGAGGTCTTATTTGGATTAATAAGATTCAGTGTTGCGTGGTTGCAGAGCTACCGGGATTTAAAAATAGTTACGCAAAACAGAGCGTGCCCGCTCCGACCGGCTCTAAAGGGTTAATGGTTTTCCTTCATTTCTGATCTACTGCAGAATATTTGTATAAAATCCCAGGCCAGGAAAATCACCTTCATGTTTTTCTGTGTTTTTTCCTCAGTTACTTTGACACAAAGGAATCTGTTGTGATGCTTATGTTACATTGCTGAAATAATGGGCCAACTCATCTCCCGTGCAACATGTTTATTTTTTACAAAAAACTGTAAAGACAGAAAAGTGTCTGATTGATAAGTTCTTTCAGCGCGCGGGCCGTACGCTGCCTCTTCACCACTGACACTACTTCTTCTAGTGTAGCCAACATTACTTTATACAAGTAACTTATACAGTTTCATTATCATATGCACCAATTTGATAAACTGCTTAAATCACAAAAATACATTTTACTATACACATGAATAACATAGTGAACTCTCATTAGTTTTATCTTGTTTTTACTACTGTTTTAATCTATTTATGAACCTGTCTTAACTGTATTTAATAAAGGACATGATATCCCTCTGCGCCATAGTGCATCCTAGACAGGTAAGTGTGGGCCAGCTAACAAGGCCAATGCAGTTATGGTTTTAAGATCTAGGCCCAAACGTCTTCTGCCACAAGCCTGGCCATGTGGTTGCTAATTGTGTGAAACTGGCACTTAAGCAGAAAGCACATCCAAAGAGAAGAAGGCCTGATTTGAAAACAGTCAGTCGTGGTTCTCAAACTGACAAGGTTGTCAGGCCCAGCAAAAGACCACACTTGGGCATAGTTGCTTAAGGGGCTCCTGTGGTCAGTGTAAGGGGTCAACTAGCTCTGAACTCTGGTTGTTTGACAATTTCCCAGGTCCTCAAAATGGCCTGCAGGGGGACTGGTCATGTATAACACCACCACTCAGACCTGCACCCCTGGCTAACAAACATGCCTGTACTCGTGACCTGAGGAATCGTCTGCAAAGTGTTTCAGTAAAGCCCACTAGCTGCCTGCTGGGTTCTCCACATGTGATGGTTCAAAGCCCTGGCTATCACATGTGACACTGTTTCGAAGGTCTGGGGCCACTCTCTGTCAATGCTGTTGTAGTGGCGGCACTCGGTCTCTATTTCACTCTTCTGTACCACCTTTAGGAGTCAGTCCGGCAACATGCATTTGAAACGCGAGCAAGTCCAGGTACTTTTCTTGCAAAAAAGATGTTTATTGAAACTTTTAATTTACATGGCAAGACTTGGTCAAAAAACTGTGTTGCTTCCAGCTTATCCGACTCCCCAACTACGCAATTTCAGTGTGCCGGAAGCCCAAAATACTAAAAAGCGCATTAGAATGTCACACTTCTATATTCTATACCTTTAACAAAACAGTATTTTGAAATTAACTAGAAATTATATTCTTAACATCAAACATGTATATTTCTCCTCTAATCGTTTTACCAGTACCAATAAAATTAACCTTTAATTGGCTGTTACAGTTGTGAACCCACTGAGATGGGGTTGGCAGCTTCCGCAGGAAATGCCCAACCGTTGCTATGGGGTTTTGTAGGTGGAGAGCCTACAATTTGGTGATGCAACGGTTACGGACTTGATTGTTTTGGTTATCATAATCATTTGACAAACCACAGGTTTGTATTTATGGGAGGGGGTGTTACGGCCCTAGCAGGGCCTCCTCCTGAAGGTGCCTGTGTGGGCGTGTCCTACAATCTCTTCTGCCTGAGGTGCCACCTTTCTCTTTTACACAGCTGATTTACATCAGTAATCAAAGGGATTTAAGCCCAGAGAAAGGTGAGCTCTGGGCTAGAGTGCCATGTGAATGGTTGCAGCTAGTGAGCTGTGTGTGTTCTGCTCCTACTTGGTGGAGAGGAGTGTGTTTGGCAATTTATCCTTCTCTGGCTTACTTCTCAGTTTAATTGACCAATGTTTGAGTTTTGTTCTGTTTCTTTAAATGGTGATAGTGGCTTGTCCGTCTCTTTTAGTTAATATTAATAGAAACTTTAATAACAATCTTTAATTTAATCATTTTGCCTCTTTCTCCTTTTTCTGACCCGGACACATTTTGTTGCTTCCCCCTCATCGCCGAGACCCCTTTTAGGGGAACATAACAGATACTTCAAAAAATGCTCCAACACACCGAGGCTCTAAGGAAGGATACAAAAACAATTTCTCTGAGATGTTAAATCTGTCTTTTCATAATGCTTTTTTTCTCTAATGCCTCCAGGGGATTTTCAACCAATTGTTTTCTTCACTGTTATCAATTTTACTTTTTGGTTTTTTCCTCTAACTCCATTAGCAGTCTCAGATGGAAATTTCCACCCTGTGGGAACACAAATTTGTTACTCAAACATCTTGTAATTTGATCAACCTATCACGCCTCTTAAAAGAGTGTGTCCATAGGTTACTATTTCAGCCCAGAGCTCTGCGAGCTATGGGAATTAGTCACAGCCACTCTTATTTTCTTATTTTATGTTCAGATACACAGTGTACTAAGAAACTTGGTTATGTACAGTCAAAATTCCAATTCAAACTACTTTAATGGAAAATGGACTGTTTTTTATATGGCACGTTTTTATTATACCTTTGAGTACTCTCCTGAAGCACTCGAGGCACTTTATACAACTTGTTCCAGTCACACCTGCTTATGTAAGCACTTTTTTCTATGTGCTTACATAAGGGTACATAATGGGGTTTTTTTTTTTTTGTTTTTTTACACATACTCCCTGGTTTTGTCTGTTTAATTAGTGTCAGCTGTGTTTTGCTTCTGGTTCTCATGTGATTCACAGTGGACATAGATGGAAAGAGGAGTTAAAAAAAAGCCATCTGTCACAGTCTGACTGAAGCAGACTGTATGTGTTTGCAAAAGAGGACTCAAACGCAGACCAAATACTGAACATGACGTGGATTTAACAAAAAACAAGCCGTTTATTAAGGCTAGGAAACAAGGTACAAACAAAGGGCATGGGTGAAACTAAACAATAACCTAAACTGGGTGAACTGACATGGATACCTGAAGTTGTGACATGGATGAGCAGGCCACCTGACGAGGAATGACTGAAAACACATGGACTAAATACACACAGGAGGATAATGAGGGAAATGGAAACACATGGGGAAACAGCTGACACACATGAACATAACGACGTCACAAGGGGAGAGTAAAACTAAAAACATTGAACATAGGAACACAGGACCCCATCAAAATAAAACGGGAACAAAACCACAAAAACAAAATGTCCATCAAATGCACAGGAGTGCAGGGAACAGTTCATAACTTCTCAGGGGGCCGATCCGGAGGGTGACGGTCCAGAAATCCACAGTTCATGAGATCAGGGGGCTGGCCCGGAGGCCAACGGCACAGGAGTTCAGGATCAAACAGTTCAGGGGGCCGGCCACGTGGAAAGTGGTGGCAGTGACTGAGCGGGTCTGGGGGCCGACCATGCGGACGGCAGCAACGGCGTGGCAACAGGTCCAGGGGCCACCCACAACGGCCATGACGCCTAGTCAGTGGCCTGGAAAGCGGCCGGTGATGTTGAGGAGATGACGTGGAAAAGACAGCCGTGCTAGGCGTGGACGAGGTGGTGCCGTGGCAACCGCAGGACCAGGCGAGGCAGGACCAGGCGACGGCGTGGGAGCTGCAGGTGGTGAAGCAGGTGGTGGAGCTGCAGGTGGTGGCTGAACGAACTCACCAGAGCCGTTAGCGGAGATGGAGAGATGCTGGGTGGGTGCTCCAGAACCCCCAGCTGACGTGGCATGAGGCTGGATGGACAGTTGTAAAAAAGGAACTCTTCTTGGAACCGGACTGTAATTTATCATTTCAGTCCGGTTGTTTTCCAAAAAAAATGAAAATTGCGAAAGTAATACCACTATTTAAAAGTAATGACAAACACAGTTTTACCAATTATAGGCCTATTTCTCTACTGCCTCAATTCTCAAAAATTCTAGAAAAACTTTTTAATTCAAGATTAGAAAAATTCCTTGAAAAACATCAAATAATAAATGTTGGTCAGTATGGTTTCAGAACGCAAAGAACCACTTCAATGGCGATAATTGAGGCAGTAGAAGAAATTACTGATACACTGGATAAAAATAAATATGCAGTTGGTATTTTTGTTGACCTCAAAAAGGCCTTCGACACAATCAATCACTCAATTTTACTGGATAAATTGGAAAGATATGGTATTCGAGGGAAAGCTGGTAACTGGTTAAAAAGTTACCTAACAGGTCGGGAACAATATGTTAGCATAGGGCATTACCATTCAGAGAAACTTGGTATTACATGTGGTGTTCCCCAAGGGTCAGTAGAGAGATAATCCCATACAGCTTATGACAAAATTTGATCCGAAGTGATTGATGGCCCTAATCACGACCTTTTGACCTCCCGCCCCTCCCCCCCGGAAGCGTGTAATGAGCGTGACGAATCGCATCCGGAGAAGGGGGGTGGGAAACCCCCCGCGTGACGAATCGTATCCTGAGAAAGGGGGGGTGAACCCCGGAAGCGCGCCATCTGTTGCTAACCGTGTCGAATTGCATCCTGAGAAAGGAGGGGTGAACCTCCGGAAGAGCGCCATCTGTTGGAGGGGAATAAAAAAGCAGAGAGGTGGAGTCCGTCACAATTTCTAAGGCACAGACACAAGATGGATTTCCTTCTGCAGCCCCGCAGCGGTCCTGTGTCCGATGAGATCTGCTCTCCCAAAGAAGAAGGCTTTGAATATGACATATTCAAATACAGCATATTTACTATGGAAGGCATCGATCCGGACCTTATGACCCTACCGGAAATACTCCGGAAGTGTCTAGTCATTTTCAGACCTGTTGCGTCATGTTCCCTAAGCACAGCGGTGATGCAGCAGATGATTCTGTGATGTATAGAGAGACAGAGCGGATGTAATTTTACTTTCTTAAGCTGCACCGGCGTTTGTAATGGAAATAAAGAGTGACTTCCTGTAGAGATTTCAATAGTATTTTATTTTCCTATAATACAGACGCTGTAAAAAAAAAAAAAAAACAACCCTCTCTAACTATTGGTATTGTCAAGACAAAGATGCGAAAAACAGATGCTTCGCTAGACTAGGATAAAATGAGAGAAGAAACGGGAGGGGAGTCGATATCTGTGACAGTTCTACCAATCGCGAGGAAGAATCCGTGAATATTATGTCAGCATTCCGTTCAAACAACGCCGCCGATCACACACACACACACACACACACACACACACACACACACACACACACACACACACACACACACACACACACACACACACACACACACACACACACACACACCCCGCGGGTCAAGGAGGAGTGAGACGGCAGAATAGTTTTTTTCTTCATTACTTTTACAATGGGATTTCTCAATAGATAGAAAATGATGACGCTGAGGAGTCAACATCCGATATTATCATTGCTTGTAACCCGGTAAATAATTTCGTACATCTCCCCATAAAACAAGTCTTAGTGGAAAAAAGCTCATATTCGAATAAGTTTATTCCCCTCTGTGGGAAAGAGTTTTTTTCTCAGAGTCAACCATGAGGCGAGTTTTGTCAACAGCAAGAACAACTGTTGCCCATAAAGTAAAACAAATATCCGCCTCTAAGTCGTATTTTACCGTTGCAGAATGTGGAAAACAGACAGCCCTCACAGGAGGCACCATAGTTAAAATATTTAAATTTCAACTAAATTTGTAGTAATGATCGGATTTCCTCACTTATCTACACCACACTCCTTGTCCTTGATTTCTTATCGTTTCTTATCGTTCCTCTGTCCCTTAATAGAAACCACATATATAGAAACTATCCTCCCTTTCAGTTGTCTTTTGCACTTCCATATCGCAAAGCAGTTACTGTAGGTTATTTTCTGCTTATGCATTAATGTAATTAATTAACTTATTTATCCTTAAGTAAGGTAATGACTTGAGTTCTAATGCTTTTTGTCTCTTGAGTTAGCTGTCAATGTGGGATTTTTTTCCCCTTTTGTCCAGTTAAAGCTGCCTTTCATTCTTCAACACAGCTTAAACTCTAATAGGTAAGCTTTCTTGTAATTTCTTAGTTCTGCAGGCTTCTTGAAAGACATCCGAGACTCTTCTTTGGATGCTGGCTGCCTTTTGTTTTGTTTTCTGTCAAGATGATCCCACACTGCTTCGATTATCTTGAGGTTCGAACCCTGGAGAGATCAATCCATGACTGATGCGTTGTTTCATCCAGGCATACTTTGACTACATTGGCAGTATGTTTGCGATCATTGTCGTACTGAAAAATGAAGTTGAAGCCAATCAGACACTACGTGGTATTACATGGTCGATCAAAATCTGGTGGAACTTTTCTACATTCATAATTTGATTAATTTGGATAAGAGCTCCAACAACACTGGCTGAAATCCAGCCTCAAAGCACGGTAGAGTATCCACGCTGTGTTAAAGACGGCTATAGACATTCACTGTTGTATCTCTCTTCGGACCTCTTCCATGCATATTTCAAATTTGGATTCATTACTCCATAAGACATATTACAGCTGATTTCTTTTTCCAGTCAATTTCTTGTGTAATTTGGCACACCTCAGCCTTATTTTTCTCTGTTCTCCTTCCTTAAGAATGGCTTATTAACAGCCACCCTTCCAACTCAGATAACTTTTGATGAGGTTTCATGAAATGTTTACAGCACTTGAGTTACTCGCCACGGCCATCCTAAATGCTAAAAACACTAAACTTTAATTCTAAATTACGTAATTAACGTTAACCAGAAAAAACAAGCCAAAGTCGAAATGTTGCTGAGCTGACCTGTGGTATGCTATGTCTTCTAAAGCACGTATAATGTAAACAGAACTGGTCTTTGCACAGAAGCCTGTGGAGCTTCATAATTAACCTCAGTGTGTGAAGAGGACTCTCCATTTAATAATAGCTGTAATAAAATGTTATGGCCGACGGTGTTAAACGCTGCACTTGGGTCTAGCAGGGAAGATTTCAACTTTTCAATATGAATGAAGGCTGAAAACTGATTAGATTAATGTCTGATGATCTTTTCTGTGCTTCTTCAAGTTTGTAACACCAAACATATTAAAGGATGATGTAAGGCTCACAGGAAGAGTTTAATTAGACACACATTTACTATTTTCTTTATACTCTTTCTTTCTTGACATGTTTAATATGATTACTATCAGAGGAGAAAATGAACCTTGTGTAGTCTAAAAACTTTTTTATTTAATCAAACTGTAATGTTGTTGAACTCTGACGGACGTGTCTTTTAATCTTGTCAACAAATCCTTAATCATCTAAATCTGCCATTTATCATCTTGTAAAATGTTCCCTCTGCTTCTGTTGCACATCTCCCCCCGACACTCTCTGCTTCACCAGCCCTGTGCAGGTGGTCCAACCCCTGCCTGCCTCCTTAAACTGGGGTGTTTAAATCTCTTTACCTCTGTTGTGAACTTCACACAAAGTTTGTGGTAACAAAATCAAACTGACGAGGATCTCGTTTGAAAAACACACACACTCACGAGACAAAATAAAAACAGACTGCTCAAAGCAAAAGCAGAGCCCTCACAGCTGGTAGTACAAACACAGTGACAACATGCGTATTAGATACCCTCAGTGCCAAAAGCATAAATATGAAAAAATGTGATCACCAAGAATATCCTAAAAATGGCATTGAGGTGGGTGTTACAGTAAAGAAAAAAAAAAAGTAGCCAAATTTTCATCGGAAAATGTTGAATTTTAGTAAAAACAATGCTCTGTAGTTTGATACTGTCGTTACAGACAAAGCAGATGTTTAAAGCCTTCGGACGCACATTTGAAATGCACTCATTCTCCTTATCAGCTGGAAACATTAAAGCCGTAAAATGACTTTTTCAAACGGATAAAAACTATTGAACAGCAGCAATGTTGAGCCTGTTCCAAAATTTGAATGTACATGTGTTGAAGGTGCGGGTCTTGTTGAATTATTAAACATACTTTCTTTAATTTTTCGAGCCACAAAAACAACAACTTTTAATTTTCTTCTGCTTGAGTCTCGGCCTCGGGTAGCTCTACTTATCATTGCTCAGTCAGTCGTCTGTTTGTGCTACTTTTTTTCAAGGAGCAGTGGATTATTGGTAAGGGTGACTTTATGTGTTTAGCTACTTAAGTGGAAGTACTGTGGAAAGTTTTACCTTACATACATAGATCTACCAGTACAGCTTCTGAGGTAACTGTTTACAAAATGTTATAATCTATTCAAAGGTTCTTTGCAATTTTACATTGATAAACATTATCCTTAACACATTTGGCCCACATAAAGTACTATGGCCATCACACTGTCATTTAGAATTGTTTAAATAACTCGTGTCTTAAGTCCTTCCATCAAACAGAAAATTAAAAAAAAAAAAACATGGTTCACTTTTATATCACAAAATGTTAGAAATATAAGCCGTTCATAACAACCTGAAAGGTTGGGAGTTTAAAATGCAAACCGATGGAAGCAGAAGTAGAAGACTATAATGTCTCAGAGCACACGGTGTCTATTAATGTGTAGACATGTATAAATAAGAGCTTAATAAAGATGCTTAATTTCTTAAGAAATAAACAGGTGGAGTGATCTTTATCAAAAGTGGATGTTGCATCTGTGGCTAAACCACTGTACCCAAAAAAACTTTAAAAATCTACTGTGTGTGAGGCTGTGTAAGTAAAGCTTGCCCTTCACACCTGCGTGTAATAAACCATTTGTTGGGGGTTGTGGATTTGGCACCTCAGCATTGTGAAAGTGGGGAAACATGTTTCTGGCTGTGCATAAGATTCCTCCTTACAACTTAGAATCTCAGTTCTAAATGAAATTCAGATGTTTTTTTAAGTATGGCTAATGTATTAATTGACTTCTAAGGCACACACACACACACACACACACACACACACACACACACACACACACACACACACACACAAGAACAACACAGAGAAGAAGAAGAGGGGGTCGTTTTACTACACATCATAAAAACGCAATCATTCATCTTCCAACTGTATCTTTCTGTTCTGGCTTTAGAGTCATAGGTTGTTTACTGAGCCGTACTTTGGGAGTCATACTGTTGTGATACTGAGGAGAAAAGGGTAAGGTTTGATAGACTAAACCCTTACACACATAACTTGAAAAACCTAAAGAGTGTGTGAGACTGCTAGCTGTGTTGTTCAGCATTAAACTCATCTACAAATGTGTTAGTAAAGAGCGACTTGTACTTCTGTCCCATTAAGCAACGGTTTAACAAATTTCACTGCAAACTATAAAAGGAATCTGGATTTAAATAGAACATAGTAGTGATGGATTAAGTGCAGGAAACACTAGTATAAGGTGTCTATTGAACAAATCTCCTTCAGCGTTCAAAATGACCAAAGTGAGGCCTACAGGCGTTTCTCTCGGTTGGTTGTGTTCAGGGAAAAAGCAGCTAAATACACTGAGACTGCTCCACATTGTTAGTGAGTTAACTCTGGATATCTGTAGGTTTTGTCAAACTTGGAGTGAACAAAAGCAGAAAAACAGTAAAAGATGCAGACAGTGAAAGTCTGGTTTATTTCATGAACACAATGAAACATTTTACAGTCCACAGAGCAAAGTAGCATACATGATAAATAGATACACATAACATGAGAAGTAAAACTCGTCGTCTTACCACATGTTATATTCTGTAAACTTAAAATAACCACAGAAATTAGAGTTTAGTGTTTTAAAGTCATTATTAAAAACATGAGTCAACATTACTGAAGTGACGCTTTAACGATGCGTCTTATCACCGTGTTTATGATGATAAAACATGTCCTCTCGTTAGTAGATGTCAGCGCTGTCACTTGTCATGAAAATGTCCAGAGCCAGGGTTCCTCTTTAATCACCATTGATCATTAATAGGGTCACAAAAGATTTGTCACATTATCCCCATAAACAAAATGCTTTTATAGAAATCATTGTGATACAAATATTTAGATTCTTGATTCACAATGTGCACGAACTCAAAATCTTTAGAGGTTCATATTTATAAAGTATCGCAAATAATACATTTATACCATTGTATGAGCTACACTTCTTGTAAAAACTGATTGAAAAAAGCTCCTGTCGTGACCTTCCTTCTGTGAGGACACACACACACACAGAGAGAGAGAGAGAGAGAGAGGGGGAAGATCATTAGGATTGGAGGCGTTTTTGGATTTTCACTTATTGTTGGCTTTACAGTCACATAAAATTCATTCCAATTTTTTTGCCTTTGCTTCAATTAAGGTGTTTCTTTAAATCTACAGCAGCTTCCTTTTCAAAAAGTTTACTGACATAGTAAGGAAGTAGCTAGGGAACTCAGTAAGTATGAGCAACAACAGCTTAGGGACTGTTTCTACAATAAAGAGGAATTCATCATCATCTGCAGTTCATCAAAAAAAAAAAAAAAGTGCCATTAAAAACAATTCAGCAGATCCTCAAAGTATGGATACAATCTGTTTTCAGCTGTAGAGGTACGCTTCATGTACTTATCAACATGCAGTTTAGAGGCTTGCATTAGAGTGCTTTGGTACTTGGGCCTCTTTTATTTAGCACGGTTATACCATTGTGTATTTAGCTATATAAATATGCTCAAGAGTCTATTGTATGTTTGTCATGCAATTAAAAATTCAAAAATATAATTTTTAAATCAGTAACTTTGCAAATTTAGCGCGGACCCTCACCCCTCCCTCCGGCTCCCACGGCCCCGCTGTCACCGTAAGACTCATACTCTTCCCCCACGTATGCTGCTATTTCCCCGCGCCCCAATAATTCTTGTCCTTTTTCTGTTGCAGCCTCCCACAGTCCCGTTTTCGGCGTTCCTGCGCGACTCATCATCTAAGTGGCTCCTCATCACTAGCCAATTCACCATTTTATTTAAATATCTGAATTTTCGGAATGAGGAGCCACTTAGATCCGTAAAATGAGGTTTGATTAAATTAAACTCTTATGAACAGCTATGAACTCTACCTCTCTGCTGATGTGTTCCAAACAAGCAATGTTTTCTACACGTCCAAACTGTGTGCTAACTACCTCACACCGCTGTGTCTGGGATCCGAAAAAAAAAAGTTAAAACGCTATACCTTGCGGCAGTTGTGAAGTGCTGAGGAAACTACTGTGTGTCTGATGGGGTGTTTTTATATAGGTGGACTTGGTTTCAGTTGGCCTCTGACATGATAAGATAAAATAAAGGAAACTGATTGTAATGGAACTACAGTGCTGGGATGCTCTTGATAAGGCAGCCTCTTTTATTGTTTTATGACTTGTTTTGCTGACTGTTGAGGGCCTAACTGTAACCAACTCTGTCTAACTGTTGCAGAGTTAAGAATCTGTAGTTTTTAGAAGTAACACAAGAAAAGTTTATTTCTAAAGGAATACCTGTTGTTTGTGGTGCTCTATTTAAAACTATTAGTGTCATGAACCGAAGTTCAGCGCACAAGCTGGACCCAGAAGCAGAGCCAACACACACACAGGAGTACGAGAAAATAAACTTTATTTTAACTGAAGGTGTCCCGGGAGGGTAGAAGGAAAACACGCGTGAAACTCGAGAAACCAAGGGACCGGGAGATGAGTCGCGCAGGAACGCCGAAAACGGGACTGTGGGAGGCTGCAACAGAAAAAGGACAAGAATTATTGGGGCGCGGGGAAATAGCAGCATACGTGGGGGAAGAGTATGAGTCTTACGGTGACAGCGGGGCCGTGGGAGCCGGAGGGAGGGGTGAGGGTCCGCGCTAAATTTGCAAAGTTACTGATTTAAAAATTATATTTTTGAATTTTTAATTGCATGACAAACATACAATAGACTCTTGAGCATATTTATATAGCTAAATACACAATGGTATAACCGTGCTAAATAAAAGAGGCCCAAGTACCAAAGCACTCTAATGCAAGCCTCTAAACTGCATGTTGATAAGTACATGAAGCGTACCTCTACAGCTGAAAACAGATTGTATCCATACTTTGAGGATCTGCTGAATTGTTTTTAATGGCACTTTTTTTTTTTTTTTGATGAACTGCAGATGATGATGAATTCCTCTTTATTGTAGAAACAGTCCCTAAGCTGTTGTTGCTCATACTTACTGAGTTCCCTAGCTACTTCCTTACTATGTCAGTAAACTTTTTGAAAAGGAAGCTGCTGTAGATTTAAAGAAACACCTTAATTGAAGCAAAGGCAAAAAAATTGGAATGAATTTTATGTGACTGTAAAGCCAACAATAAGTGAAAATCCAAAAACGCCTCCAATCCTAATGATCTTCCCCCTCTCTCTCTCTCTCTCTCTCTGTGTGTGTGTGTGTCCTCACAGAAGGAAGGTCACGACAGGAGCTTTTTTCAATCAGTTTTTACAAGAAGTGTAGCTCATACAATGGTATAAATGTATTATTTGCGATACTTTATAAATATGAACCTCTAAAGATTTTGAGTTCGTGCACATTGTGAATCAAGAATCTAAATATTTGTATCACAATGATTTCTATAAAAGCATTTTGTTTATGGGGATAATGTGACAAATCTTTTGTGACCCTATTAATGATCAATGGTGATTAAAGAGGAACCCTGGCTCTGGACATTTTCATGACAAGTGACAGCGCTGACATCTACTAACGAGAGAACATGTTTTATCATCATAAACACGGTGATAAGACGCATCGTTAAAGCGTCACTTCAGTAATGTTGACTCATGTTTTTAATAATGACTTTAAAACACTAAACTCTAATTTCTGTGGTTATTTTAAGTTTACAGAATATAACATGTGGTAAGACGACGAGTTTTACTTCTCATGTTATGTGTATCTATTTATCATGTATGCTACTTTGCTCTGTGGACTGTAAAATGTTTCATTGTGTTCATGAAATAAACCAGACTTTCACTGTCTGCATCTTTTACTGTTTTTCTGCTTTTGTTCACTCCAAGTTTGACAAAACCTACAGATATCCAGAGTTAACTCACTAACAATGGGGAGCAATCTCAGTGTATTTAGCTGCTTTTTCCCTGAACACAACCAACCGAGAGAAACGCCTGTAGGCCTCACTTTGGTCATTTTGAACGCTGAAGGAGATTTGTTCAATAGACACCTTATACTAGTGTTTCCTGCACTTAATCCATCACTACTATGTTCTATTTAAATCCAGATTCCTTTTATAGTTTGCAGTGAAATTTGTTAAACCGTTGCTTAATGGGACAGAAGTACAAGTCGCTCTTTACTAACACATTTGTAGATGAGTTTAATGCTGAACAACACAGCTAGCAGTCTCACACACTCTTTAGGTTTTTCAAGTTATGTGTGTAAGGGTTTAGTCTATCAAACCTTACCCTTTTCTCCTCAGTATCACAACAGTATGACTCCCAAAGTACGGCTCAGTAAACAACCTATGACTCTAAAGCCAGAACAGAAAGATACAGTTGGAAGATGAATGATTGCGTTTTTATGATGTGTAGTAAAACGACCCCCTCTTCTTCTTCTCTGTGTTGTTCTTGTGTGTGTGTGTGTGTGTGTGTGTGTGTGTGTGTGTGTGTGTGTGTGTGTGTGTGTGTGTGTGTGTGTGTGTGTGTGTGTGTGTGTGTGTGCCTTAGAAGTCAATTAATACATTAGCCATACTTAAAAAAACATCTGAATTTCATTTAGAACTGAGATTCTAAGTTGTAAGGAGGAATCTTATGCACAGCCAGAAACATGTTTCCCCACTTTCACAATGCTGAGGTGCCAAATCCACAACCCCCAACAAATGGTTTATTACACGCAGGTGTGAAGGGCAAGCTTTACTTACACAGCCTCACACACAGTAGATTTTTAAAGTTTTTTTGGGTACAGTGGTTTAGCCACAGATGCAACATCCACTTTTGATAAAGATCACTCCACCTGTTTATTTCTTAAGAAATTAAGCATCTTTATTAAGCTCTTATTTATACATGTCTACACATTAATAGACACCGTGTGCTCTGAGACATTATAGTCTTCTACTTCTGCTTCCATCGGTTTGCATTTTAAACTCCCAACCTTTCAGGTTGTTATGAACGGCTTATATTTCTAACATTTTGTGATATAAAAGTGAACCATGTTTTTTTTTTTTAATTTTCTGTTTGATGGAAGGACTTAAGACACGAGTTATTTAAACAATTCTAAATGACAGTGTGATGGCCATAGTACTTTATGTGGGCCAAATGTGTTAAGGATAATGTTTATCAATGTAAAATTGCAAAGAACCTTTGAATAGATTATAACATTTTGTAAACAGTTACCTCAGAAGCTGTACTGGTAGATCTATGTATGTAAGGTAAAACTTTCCACAGTACTTCCACTTAAGTAGCTAAACACATAAAGTCACCCTTACCAATAATCCACTGCTCCTTGAAAAAAAGTAGCACAAACAGACGACTGACTGAGCAATGATAAGTAGAGCTACCCGAGGCCGAGACTCAAGCAGAAGAAAATTAAAAGTTGTTGTTTTTGTGGCTCGAAAAATTAAAGAAAGTATGTTTAATAATTCAACAAGACCCGCACCTTCAACACATGTACATTCAAATTTTGGAACAGGCTCAACATTGCTGCTGTTCAATAGTTTTTATCCGTTTGAAAAAGTCATTTTACGGCTTTAATGTTTCCAGCTGATAAGGAGAATGAGTGCGTTTCAAATGTGCGTCCGAAGGCTTTAAACATCTGCTTTGTCTGTAACGACAGTATCAAACTACAGAGCATTGTTTTTACTAAAATTCAACATTTTCCGATGAAAATTTGGCTACTTTTTTTTTTCTTTACTGTAACACGCACCTCAATGCCATTTTTAGGATATTCTTGGTGATCACATTTTTTCATATTTATGCTTTTGGCACTGAGGGTATCTAATACGCATGTTGTCACTGTGTTTGTACTACCAGCTGTGAGGGCTCTGCTTTTGCTTTGAGCAGTCTGTTTTTATTTTGTCTCGTGAGTGTGTGTGTTTTTCAAACGAGATCCTCGTCAGTTTGATTTTGTTACCACAAACTTTGTGTGAAGTTCACAACAGAGGTAAAGAGATTTAAACACCCCAGTTTAAGGAGGCAGGCAGGGGTTGGACCACCTGCACAGGGCTGGTGAAGCAGAGAGTGTCCGGGGGGAGATGTGCAACAGAAGCAGAGGGAACATTTTACAAGATGATAAATGGCAGATTTAGATGATTAAGGATTTGTTGACAAGATTAAAAGACACGTCCGTCAGAGTTCAACAACATTACAGTTTGATTAAATAAAAAAGTTTTTAGACTACACAAGGTTCATTTTCTCCTCTGATAGTAATCATATTAAACATGTCAAGAAAGAAAGAGTATAAAGAAAATAGTAAATGTGTGTCTAATTAAACTCTTCCTGTGAGCCTTACATCATCCTTTAATATGTTTGGTGTTACAAACTTGAAGAAGCACAGAAAAGATCATCAGACATTAATCTAATCAGTTTTCAGCCTTCATTCATATTGAAAAGTTGAAATCTTCCCTGCTAGACCCAAGTGCAGCGTTTAACACCGTCGGCCATAACATTTTATTACAGCTATTATTAAATGGAGAGTCCTCTTCACACACTGAGGTTAATTATGAAGCTCCACAGGCTTCTGTGCAAAGACCAGTTCTGTTTACATTATACGTGCTTTAGAAGACATAGCATACCACAGGTCAGCTCAGCAACATTTCGACTTTGGCTTGTTTTTTCTGGTTAACGTTAATTACGTAATTTAGAATTAAAGTTTAGTGTTTTTAGCATTTAGGATGGCCGTGGCGAGTAACTCAAGTGCTGTAAACATTTCATGAAACCTCATCAAAAGTTATCTGAGTTGGAAGGGTGGCTGTTAATAAGCCATTCTTAAGGAAGGAGAACAGAGAAAAATAAGGCTGAGGTGTGCCAAATTACACAAGAAATTGACTGGAAAAAGAAATCAGCTGTAATATGTCTTATGGAGTAATGAATCCAAATTTGAAATATGCATGGAAGAGGTCCGAAGAGAGATACAACAGTGAATGTCTATAGCCGTCTTTAACACAGCGTGGATACTCTACCGTGCTTTGAGGCTGGATTTCAGCCAGTGTTGTTGGAGCTCTTATCCAAATTAATCAAATTATGAATGTAGAAAAGTTCCACCAGATTTTGATCGACCATGTAATACCACGTAGTGTCTGATTGGCTTCAACTTCATTTTTCAGTACGACAATGATCGCAAACATACTGCCAATGTAGTCAAAGTATGCCTGGATGAAACAACGCATCAGTCATGGATTGATCTCTCCAGGGTTCGAACCTCAAGATAATCGAAGCAGTGTGGGATCATCTTGACAGAAAACAAAACAAAAGGCAGCCAGCATCCAAAGAAGAGTCTCGGATGTCTTTCAAGAAGCCTGCAGAACTAAGAAATTACAAGAAAGCTTACCTATTAGAGTTTAAGCTGTGTTGAAGAATGAAAGGCAGCTTTAACTGGACAAAAGGGGAAAAAAATCCCACATTGACAGCTAACTCAAGAGACAAAAAGCATTAGAACTCAAGTCATTACCTTACTTAAGGATAAATAAGTTAATTAATTACATTAATGCATAAGCAGAAAATAACCTACAGTAACTGCTTTGCGATATGGAAGTGCAAAAGACAACTGAAAGGGAGGATAGTTTCTATATATGTGGTTTCTATTAAGGGACAGAGGAACGATAAGAAACGATAAGAAATCAAGGACAAGGAGTGTGGTGTAGATAAGTGAGGAAATCCGATCATTACTACAAATTTAGTTGAAATTTAAATATTTTAACTATGGTGCCTCCTGTGAGGGCTGTCTGTTTTCCACATTCTGCAACGGTAAAATACGACTTAGAGGCGGATATTTGTTTTACTTTATGGGCAACAGTTGTTCTTGCTGTTGACAAAACTCGCCTCATGGTTGACTCTGAGAAAAAAACTCTTTCCCACAGAGGGGAATAAACTTATTCGAATATGAGCTTTTTTCCACTAAGACTTGTTTTATGGGGAGATGTACGAAATTATTTACCGGGTTACAAGCAACGATAATATCGGATGTTGACTCCTCAGCGTCATCATTTTCTATCTATTGAGAAATCCCATTGTAAAAGTAATGAAGAAAAAAACTATTCTGCCGTCTCACTCCTCCTTGACCCGCGGTGTGTGTGTGTGTGTGTGTGTGTGTGTGTGTGTGTGTGTGTGTGTGTGTGTGTGTGTGTGTGTGTGTGTGTGTGTGTGTGTGTGTGTGTGTGTGTGTGTGTGTGTGTGATCGGCGGCGTTGTTTGAACGGAATGCTGACATAATATTCACGGATTCTTCCTCGCGATTGGTAGAACTGTCACAGATATCGACTCCCCTCCCGTTTCTTCTCTCATTTTATCCTAGTCTAGCGAAGCATCTGTTTTTCGCATCTTTGTCTTGACAATACCAATAGTTAGAGAGGGTTGGTTTTTTTTTTTTTTTTACAGCGTCTGTATTATAGGAAAATAAAATACTATTGAAATCTCTACAGGAAGTCACTCTTTATTTCCATTACAAACGCCGGTGCAGCTTAAGAAAGTAAAATTACATCCGCTCTGTCTCTCTATACATCACAGAATCATCTGCTGCATCACCGCTGTGCTTAGGGAACATGACGCAACAGGTCTGAAAATGACTAGACACTTCCGGAGTATTTCCGGTAGGGTCATAAGGTCCGGATCGATGCCTTCCATAGTAAATATGCTGTATTTGAATATGTCATATTCAAAGCCTTCTTCTTTGGGAGAGCAGATCTCATCGGACACAGGACCGCTGCGGGGCTGCAGAAGGAAATCCATCTTGTGTCTGTGCCTTAGAAATTGTGACGGACTCCACCTCTCTGCTTTTTTATTCCCCTCCAACAGATGGCGCTCTTCCGGAGGTTCACCCCTCCTTTCTCAGGATGCAATAGACTACTTGCACTAGGGCATGTGACGTATTTCCGTTTCCAAATAGTACCGCTTGTGCGTTTCCGGTACGTTTGCTTATCTATCGGTAGCTATGCTAATGTCGCTTCAGAATGAGTATAAAAAGGAAAGTATTTAAAACAGAACATTTTCAAAAACAGGAGAAGAAATACTCCGAGCATTGCTGTGTCCCACTTTGTTCAGCTTCAGCCAAATTTAACGGCATACTAAGTTTTCATGCCTTTCCGACCCATTCCGACTTGAGAAGACAATGGCCGGTAAACATACGCCGGGATCATTTCACGATCACCTCTCACACCAGGGTCTGCTGCAGACACTTTGCCAGTGATCAACTCATAGAGCCAACAACCCTCGATGGTCGAAGGAGGCTTATTAAAGGTGCTGTACCAACACTTTTTGAGTGGAATGGCTATAAAGTTGAACCACCGCGGCGTAGTGTTTGGGAGAGAACGGAGCGACGCCCTGAACTAGTTCCTCCTGACGATCAAGAAGAGCAAAGTCTTACAAGAGATCATGACTACTGCTCAGTCCCTGAGCCGTCTGCATTGGACATATCTGCATCAGCTGCAGAAGACCTGTCCAAAGACGTGGAGACTCTGAGGAAGGAAATACAGGAGTTACGTGTCCAGCGAGAATTTGGGTTACAGCGTTTTGCTGGCTCCGACACTGACATCCGATTCTATACCAGGTACACCTAAGTTCTATTCAAGCTAACTGTTTAAAATATACCAAGGTCACCATCAGTTAAATTTCGAAAGTTTTTCCAGTCTTAATGAAAACAAAATAGAAATTTACTTTTTCTCTGCTGATTGTATGTTTTATGTAGATGCTTTAGTATTTAAACGATATCCTAATGCTACAGGTAAAATACAACACCAAATACTCTTAATCAGACTATTTTATACAGCATACCATTAGCATATTTGTCACAGTTCACATTATTTTTATGTCAGTGTGTAATGTTAATTAATGATTGACACGATGTATGGCTCTCTCGTGAATAGATTTCCAAGCTATGATCATTTGATGGCATTCTGGGTTTTGATTGAGCCTTGCATCTATAAAATGATCCGGGTTTCAAGAGCCAAGTCAGCTGCCAATCGGAACGAAGAAGTGTTGACACGTGCACGCACATCAACAGTAGGTTATGGGTTTGTTGGTAGTTAGAACTAGAGGTGTAATGTTATTGTATTTATGTACAATAACATTACATTATGTACAGTAGCATACATACACAGGTGTATGTATGCTAGACTCAGTATCCTTTACATACATACACCTGTGCACTACAGCACCTCATTGTTTACCCCATGGTACAGTATGGTATGCCTAACCATTACAAAACATTTAGCCAAGAAAAGAATAATTTTACTAGTTCATAGCTTAAGGAGTAACATTTTCCCTTTTGTTTTCACCTTCCAGAGGCAGCTGCTACAGCCAATTGACGAGTATTTTCTTTTCCTGGTTTTCCTGTCAGTTGGTTTGAAGGAGAGGGACCTGGCACACCGATTTAACATACACCAGTCCACAGTGAGCCGCATTATTGCAACATGGACAAATTTTCTTGCCACTGCACTGGGGTCTCAGTGCATCTGGCTTACACGTGAAGAAGTGCAAGCTTACCTCCCTGAGGAATTCAAAGATTTCTCAGACACCCAGATGATCCTTGACTGTACAGAGCTGAGGTGTCAGACACCATCCTCACCACTTCTCCAAAGTGAAATGTACTCTTCGTACAAATCCCACTGTACGATGAAAGCCCTGGTTGGCATAGCTCCACATGGTCCAGTGACATTCATCTCTAATCTGTATGCTGGTTCGGTTAGTGACAAGGAACTATTCAAACAATCAGGCATTGCTGAGAAGTTGACTGAAGACATGGCAGTGATGGTAGATAAGGGCTTCCTAATCACTGATTGTTGTAAATGCAAAGTGTACTGCCCACCTTTTCTATCTAAGCAGAAGCAGATGCCAGCATACCAGGTTAAGGAGACGCAGGCCATAGCCAGACTCAGGGTACATGTGGAGCGAGTCATTAGGAGGATCAAACAGAACAAACTTTTTGATAGCATCATTACCATGTCACATGTTTATAATATCAACCAACTGTTTGCAGTGGCATGTATGCTGTCAAATTACCAGAACACAGCATTAGTTAAAAAATGGGTTAAGTGAGACAAGATGGATTTTTCCCAAGACACCAGTGCCAGTAACTTATGGAAAATGACCTGCAGCTGAGGCCACTACAGTTGAATTTCTTCCTTCTCAGCTGACAATACTTGATTACAGAACTGGTACTTGAGTGCTGATAGTTGAGTTTCAGTTATTGATAATTCAAATTCATTGCAAATGTTTAATGTTAATAATACTGTTTAATTATATTACTATATTACTATTCAGATTCAACAAAACTGTTTATCAAAATTAAATTAAAGTAAATCACTAAATCGTTTTAAAACCATAAGTGACATTGAGCTTTTGGAACATCAAAAATACCATTTATCATTTTCTACAGTTCAGTTGTGTTATTGTCTAAATGTATATCAGTATGCTAGGCATGGAGTTTTAAATACTTACCGTGTAAATAAGTTCTGCACAAATTCAACGTTTTAATGTGTGTTTTTAAAAATTAAATTGATGCCATTGCTTAAATAACAGTTTATTGATGTCACATAAAGGTAACATGTAACAACAAAAGAATTCATGAAATATATTGAAAATAAAACATCAGTTATTTTGTTCCAGCCAGCCTGAAGGATCTGTTTTTCTTTTTGCTATGTTTTTACTGTTCATTTTTTCAAACAAAGGTATCTTGGCATATATATGTAAAAAAAGAAATAGTCTGCCTTTTCTCTGATTGCATTGTGCACATCTGTATCCATGTATATTCTTTGCACTAGGTAGTCCTCTTGTGCCCACACAACAAAGTCACACCACTGCATCCCACTGATGAGCAGTTGTCCTTGCACTTGCCAGTAATATGCGTGGCTCTTTTTTTAGTTTAGGGGTACCACATTCCATCTGCACATATTTGCAGTCAATAAAGTTTTGTACATTGGGACATTTGAATTCGACGAAGCCAAACTGGGGGTATTCATTGGGGTCAAAAACAACACCATCAGGAGATGCAGCAAGCAATGGGGTGAATGACCAGACCACAGGGTGAGTAGTTAACATTCATTAGCCTACTATACTCTGCTGCTATTGCAGGCTCCATCTCAGTTCCTCTCCTCATGTCTGCTGTCTGCCTTGTTCCCTTCAATATACGCTCTGCTAGTGACTCGGCCGAGCTCTGGCCTCTGACGTGACACACCTCCCGAAACCTAGAGGCAGTCACTCTGGGCCTGCGGAGCTGATGCCACTCAGACGAAGAGCTTTGCTCACGTGTAGCTTCCTCTATTTTGTGAGCCATTTCCAGAGTTACAGACAAGCTTTTCAGATGCAGAAGCTCTTCTTCTGAGCACACAAACACACAATCTGATGGCAAGATGTCATACCCCTCCAGAGGCAAGTGCGGTGTTGGTGGTGCATCGCGGTGTAGTGTGATGTACCGGGTTGTCAAAACCGGCTGCTGATATGACAGAACACTGCCCTCCTGCACCAGCCCAAAGCCACTTTCCACAAGGGGCTTGTCAGGTCTCATGTTCATTGTGGTCACAAGTGGCCTGTCCTCAATATTAAATTTTGCATATGCCTCCGTTATTCTGAACAAGCAGGGATCTGGTAACGGACCCACCATGCCTCTGTAGAAGCCACTCCTAAAGAAAACATCAATGACAATAATGTAAGGAAGAAGGTTGTTATACTGAACAACAACTAAACTAAAAACTAAAAGGTGTAAAACAGTGGTGCATAAGTTAGAGACTGGGATGTATATGTACATGACTGAGTTAGCCGTCTTCAGAAAGTGTAATGTTGTATGTAAATTAATACCTATTCTGACACATGTATGTATGAAAAAAATAGCAACATACATTTGTAACACGTGAAACCAAATTTTACAAATGTAATTACCGTACTCCAGTCTGGGCCATCCTATTTGGTACCGGCTTAGTGAAGATCATGGAGTTGATGGGTCCTGGCTTCACACCCTAACAGAAGACACATTTACTATGGATGGTGTTGCTGTTCATATGTAAACATGGACTAATTCAAAAACTTTAACCTCATTTAAATTACCACTGTCCGTGGCTTGTGCCATTGCTGTTCAGATTCCGTGCAGCTATGCACAGGGGGGACAACCGGCACTCTGAGTTGTGAGTAGTGTGCTGTTTGGAAGAGCAGTGCCACTGTGTGATTGCACATAACAGCGCCTGCCACACAGGAGCACTGGCTATGTGTCAGTATCACCGGCGATGAATCCAGAAGCTTAATCTAAGAAGAAAGAACGAAAATTAAAAATGTAACATCTTCATGGAAGAGCCGAACAGGAACATAGTTCAGTGTTATGGTTACGCACCCTCCTGAATGCTTAGTGTTTCCTTCTCTCCCTATTAAAACAACTTAACCATGCTTGATAACTGTAATAACTTAGATTGTGTATATTTGCAGTATTAACTTGTTGTCAAATGTTTCTGATCACCCAAACACACGTTGATTTAACTATCTGACTAGTCAAATTAGGAGTGATAAAGCAGGGAGACAAGGAAAACATTCAAGTTGATGGGCCTTTAGGAATGAACTTAACTAATGCTTAAATGAACTGAACCCCACTGAACGGGGATTAACAACTTTACACAGCTTCCTGCCTACACTTAGTCTGTGTGGTGCCTCACTCTTCCTCATTGACCTGTAGCACAGGGCTCTCACACCGACCTCCCCTGACAACCTGTCTTTATTGGACACTGAATAAAGATACAAGTACCATTAGCATTATTTCTGTATTACTCATTTCAGCATGTCTTAAACATATATATTTTACACTTAGCAAGAGTAGCATTAGGTAGTTAACTACCTCCATAGTTAGCCAACTACCTAACGCCATTATAACAGTGTCTAACTACAAAAGTGACATTAGTTAAGAAAACCTCAACTATAGTTTAGGACGACATAAAACACCGTTTAAGAAAACATGTAATGTAGAGAATGACATCAAATGAAGGACATAGCGGAGTAACATAGTGTTTGCATTTGACGTTAGCTAGCGTTTCTTTGTCGGTTAATTTACGTTTTCTTACCTTCGTAGTTGTGTATATATGATGCAGCATATAACTTAAATCCTTTATCTAATTTGCTGGCGGGGGTAGTCATCACTCTGCAAATCCGATGAACATCGGTGATGTTCAATTTTGGGAGCTCTTGTAGGCAGCGAGTGTAGAACGTCGCCATGGTTTAACCGCACCGGAAGCACTGGGGCAGGACTACATAGAACGCGGAAGTGTTAGTGCAAGTAGTCCATTCGACACGGTTAGCAACAGATGGCGCGCTTCCGGGGTTCACCCCCCCTTTCTCAGGATACGATTCGTCACGCGGGGGGTTTCCCACCCCCCTTCTCCGGATGCGATTCGTCACGCTCATTACACGCTTCCGGGGGGGAGGGGCGGGAGGTCAAAAGGTCGTGATTAGGGCCATCAATCACTTCGGATCAAATTTTGTCATAAGCTGTATGGGATTATCTCTCTGTCAGTGTTGGGACCAAAACTTTTCAATGTATACATAAATGATATTTTTGATGTTTCTCAAGTACTTAAACTCATACTGTTCGCAGATGACACCAACATATTTTTCAGTAGCGATGATTATACTGATCTTGTAATGACTGTAAACAGGGAGCTAAAATTAATAAAAAAATGGATGGACATAAATAAATTATCATTAAATATAAATAAAACTAAAGCAATGTTTTTTGGTAATTTAAAATATAATATTGAATTACCAATTATCATTGAAGGTGTACCAATTGATAATGTGAGTGAAAACAAATTTTTGGGAGTTATAATTGATAACAAAATTTCATGGAAACCCCACGTCAGACACATAAAAACCAAAATTGCTAGAAGCCTCGCAGTTTTGAACAAAGTGAAACAATTCCTTGATAAAGATGCACTTCGTACTCTGTACTGTACCCTGGTTCTTCCATATCTTACATATTGTGTGGAAGTGTGGGGAAATACATATAAAAATACAACTAATCCATTAGTCACAGTACAGAAACGAGCACTGCGTATTATTCACAAGGCTGGTTATCTAGATCATACTCACAAATTCTTTCTTCAGGCAAAGTTACTTAAATTCCAGGATCTGGTTAATTACAATACATCCATAATTTTGTATAAAGCTTTTACTAAACTTTTACCGGCAAATTTACAAACTAGATTTGAAATTCGAGAAAAGGTTTATAATGTGAGAGGCTTTGGAGAATTCAAATTACCCAGAACTCGAACAACCCGTAAAGGCTTTTGTGTGTCTGTATGTGGTGTGAAAATCTGGAACAGTCTGAGTTTACAATTGAAACAATGCAAAAATATTCATAGATTTAAATTTCTCTACAAACAGTTGGTCTGGTCACAGTATACTCAATGATGGGTTTTAGTGTGCTCTGTAATGTCTGTCCTCTTACCATTGCTGGTATGGATTCCAAAATAAAAAAAATAAAATAAAGTGTGCGTATGTATGTACATATATGTACTTGTGTGTGTAGATATATATGTATGTATATGTATGTGTGTCTGTTACTTGTAGTTATTACTGCCTGTTACCTGTGGTAATGCAATTTATAATTTATATATTCTGTATTCAGTTATGAAGGCTCTAATTGTTGGTTGCGAGCTGCCGCTTAGATGCTTGTATCTGCCCGGGGCTGTTGATGGGTCTGTATGCAATGATGGGCGTAGCTGCGGGAAGTTTATTGTTTTTTTTTGTTGATGAGTGAGTATAGGGGTGGGATTTAATAAGTTTTCTTCGTCCCACTCCTTTTTCAGGCAAGTTTTGTTTTTTGTTTTGTGTATTTTATGTTCAATATAGGTATTTGTTGTGCCTGAAAATGAATAAATAAATGAAATGAATGAATGAAAGACCTGACGAAAGAGCTGAACGTCAGCATTGCAGCCAACACTGTTTTACCTCCATGTAATGCTCCTTACTGCTTCTGTGATGTCTACAAACCAATAACCTGCTTCTTGCTTCCCCACTGCTCCAGATACTGGCTTTGTGCATGCCTTTGTCATAAAGTGAAAACTGACCCTAGAGTCAAACCTGCCCGTCAGAAGTTGTGACGTCTCCCATTTGCTATGAGGGCTTCAGTTTTGACAGAACTGAATCATTTACTCAAAGCTGGTGTCACTGAACAAATTGATGCATCACAATGGGCATCCCCAATCGTTGTGACTGGACAGAAAGCTGGTGTAATAAAGATATGTACAGACCTCCGTGACCTGCCTGTTTAACTTGCCCTGAACAGGTTGCCTTGCGAACACAAATACAAAGTGGCTAGCCTGCCGGAATGAAATCACTTATGTCACATTTGCACCCAGAGATGGGCAGTAACGCGTAACGCGTTACTGTAATCTGATTACTTTTTTCAGGTAACGAGTAAAGTAAAGGATTACTATTGCAAAAACGGTAATTAGATTACCGTTACTTTACTGTAGGAACGCCGCGTTACTGCATTACTAAAACCATGATTTTTTTGCGAGAATGTCTCATGACAGTGACATAAGCGAGTCCGACATTCGTGACAACAGCTGTGTGCAGATCAACAATGGATCATATATCAAGTGCGGGAGAGAGTATGAGCATGCAGCGTGCCTGTATTGTCTTAATTATATTTTCGTGAAAGCCAAATCTATGCAAGACTCGGTAAAGAAAGTTCCAATTAACTGAATCGAATGCTTTTTCTGCATCGATACTGATTACCATTGCTTCTATTTTATTCTTTTGAATATGATTAATAATTTGTAATGTCCGTCGTACATTATCTTGTATTTGGCGCTCTCGAATAAAACCTGTTTGATCATTATGAATTAAATTAGGTAAGAACTTTTCTAATCGTCTAGCCATGATAAATGTAAACAGCTTGTAATCTGTATTAAGAACAGATATTGGTCTATATGACGCACATTCTAATTTATCGTTGTTTTCTTTTGGGATGGCAGAGATAATTGCTTCTTTCCAGCTAGAAGGTACTTGAGCCTTCTTTAGGACCCAATTCATTGTTAGAAGCATCACTGGTATTAATTCTTCTTTTAGCTCCTTGTACCATTCTGCCGTATATCCATCTGATCCTGGAGATATATTTATTTTAACTTTACTTATTGCTATTCTTAGTTCCTTTTCTGTTATATCTTCAATCAAAGTTTTATTCTGTTCTTCATTCAGTACTGGTAAATCAAGAGAATCTAAAAAACTGTTAATTTCAACTATACTACTCTCTGTGTTATTAGCATAAAGAGTCTTATAAAATGTTTCAAATGCACTCTGAACTTCTATTGGTTTATTTTTTTATTAGTTTTGTCACTGGATGTTTAATTTTGTGAACTGTATTATCTGCTATTTTCTTTTTTAGTTTCCAGGCTAATACATTCATTGCTTTTGATCCTCCCTCATAATACCTTTGTTTAAGAAACATTAATTT
The DNA here is from genome assembly GCF_057381845.1 of Rhamphochromis longiceps. Taxonomy (NCBI): domain Eukaryota; kingdom Metazoa; phylum Chordata; class Actinopteri; order Cichliformes; family Cichlidae; genus Rhamphochromis; species Rhamphochromis longiceps. The sequence continues at coordinate 18,541,362 of NC_140564.1, read as the reverse complement.
TTTTTTTATTTCATATGTGGTCAAATCATTTATTTCATTTCTTGTTTTCTTCATTTCCTCCAATATATCCTGAGATGTTTTTCTTTTATGCCTTTTCTCTAATTCTTCTAACTTATTTTGTAGCTCTTCTAATTTCTTATTTCTCATCTTTTTCTTATAAGAGGATATTGCTATAATTTTCCCTCTCAGGACAGCTTTTAAGGCATCCCACAGAATAGGAGGAGACACCTCACCATTGTCATTAGTTTCCAGTGTTGGGACTAACGCGTTATTAAGTAACGCGTTACAGTAACTACGTTATTATTGTGGTAACGAGCACGGTAACTAGTTACTATGCCAAAACCGGGAACGCGTTACTCGTTACTGGGATTTAAATAGGCTCGTTATTCGTTACTTCATGTGGTGGCTATCGCGGAGCTTCCACAGATTCAGTAACATTAGCAAGTGGTGGAGGCCAGCAGGTGGATGAAGGAAAAGGGAGGCAAGAGGAGAGACCCGAAGCGGCCGCTGGTCCGAGAGTGTCAGGTGAACTGAACTTCAGGTAAGAAGTTATGACCTGCAGTCTCTCTGGGTCAGATATGAACCAAGTTTAGGTGGAGTTTATTTTCGTTATGCTGACTTTTTCGTACTGCGTGCTAGCTAGCATGACGGAGTTCCTATACAGCTGGGTGGGTGCTATGTTACTGATGTTGAACTTTATTTTGTTCATAAGGTTAATTATTAGAGTTGCCAACCGTCCCGTAAAAAACGGAATCGTCTCTATTCAGAGAAAATATTAGGCGTTTCGTATTGAGGTGAAAAGGAACACAGTTTGTCCCGGACTTCAGCTAGAATGGAAAAGACACAAAGCTGGAGTTATTCTGTGTTTACGCTGCACAGCTGTTTCTTCTTCTCTCATCCTCTCACCCTCCCTCTCCTGTTTCTACTTCAATCATGAAACTGATCAATGATCAGCTGATCGGCTTTTCTCTCTTGTTTGTTTATCGCCCACTTTGCGCCAGAAAGAGGAAACCAGCGGATGTCGCGGTAAACAACAGCAGCACTTTTAAGCTTGATCAGCTGTTGTTAGAATTTATTTAATATTAATTTCTAGTATCAGCTGATGTTTGCTGGAGCCACAGCTGTAAAGCTGCTGGTCATGATATCGGTTTGGTTATGTAATGAGAGGGAAACATGAAGATGAAACCAGGAGATGTCCTTACTGAATCATCAGAGCTGTGATGGAGAAACAGGTTTACCTTTTAGTTAACATGAATGAGTTGAAGAGAAGTTATGAACTGTTTCTGAGAGATAAATAACACCAGGATCCTTTTCTAAGTAGCTAACAGCTGGTAACTGTGCAGGGGCGGGTCTAGCAAAGTGTTGCCAGGGGTCCATGTAGGGCATTAAAAGGGAAAGGGGGGCACAAGGAAAGACTTTCTTATTCTCATTTAAAATGTCTCACTTTTAAAAAAATAATTATCTGAGTCTTACAACAAACAATTGATAGATTGATACATATATACCATCAGAACAGTGTACATCACTGTCACAACAGAGTTTATTTTCATTCAAAGGCTTTATGATTTTTCCTATACTGGTGGGCCGGTCTCTAGTCAAAATGCCCGGGACGATTTTTTTGTCCCAGTCCAGCCCTGTATGCAGCTTATCTGCAGTCTGGTGTTACCTACATCTTCCTATTCAGAAGGCAGAATTTCCGAGTTCTGAGTACAATCGAAAGCACCACGACTGCAGTTTTTGTGTTGGATGTAAAAAGCAGGCTAGGATAGAATCAGGCGTGGGATTTCTCTCGTGGAAATGTGCACATTATTTTTTCCTTTCAATTGGTAGGTGGCACAGTGCACTTGTGGCAAGTAAGCAAGCTAGAAGACTGGCAATCTTGCTGGGTATCCAGTTACGGAAGCAACACATTAACAAGAGAATTCTGAGTAAAACCAAAGTTACTTTCCCTAGTAACTAGTTACTCTGAAAGTAACGAGTAACTTGAAGTAACTGAGTTACTTTTGATAGAAGTAACTAGTAATGTAACTAAGTTACTAATTTAAAGTAACTTACCCAACACTGTTAGTTTCCATATAGAAGTGAACAAGGCTGGACTGGGACAAAAAATCGGCCCGGGCATTTTGACTAGAGACCGGCCCACCAGGATAAAGATTGAAAATGTGACGTCATTCAGGGGTAAAACCGCAAAGGATTCTGGGAACTTGTGGCAAGAGGTACTAGCGCACGCAGGCTTTCAATTGAACTCAGTTACACAGCGATAAAAGAAACACAAAAAATGGCAAGAAGCTGTTGTATTATTAACTGCAACAGCCGGTCGCATGACAGCCACGGGAAGCCGATCGTTTTTTTTTTTTATCGGATTACGTCGTTGAAGAGAAATGTTTTAAGCCATGTTTCCGAAGTAAGAGCCGACGGATGGTCTGGATATACCAAATATAACGTCCCAGAACCCTCCAGCTCACATGTTAGTCTGCTCCAAGCATTCCCACAAAGGTCAGAGTTTTTTAGTCGTTAATACGTCATTTTTCTTAACATAATTGGTGATATAGGTTACAAGCAAGTCTGGCGCTGAACAGAAATTGTCGCGCTATGCTCCTTTGTTTATTGTGCATAAATAGTAAATTGTCCTGACACAATATTGCGTTTCACTTCTGTTATTGCCATGGTACATTGACAAAAACATATACTTTTATTCACAGGGTAAAACAGTTGTTTTGTATCACTAATTGTCCAGTGCGATTACAGCATACAATATTATTGTCATTGCTACATTTCTGTAATGCTACCAGAAATTATTTCCACTACTAATTAATTACCGTTGAGTTCAAAGGTTATATTAATAAACGGTTAACGAATGTGTATTTATGACGACGATTTGTGAGACTGGTAAACTTACCTGTGTGAATATGTGTGTGAATGGGTGGATGACTGAATGTAGTGTAAAGCGCTTTGGGGTCCTATGGACTAGAAAAGCGCTATACAAATGCAGGCCATTTACCATTTACCATTTACCTTTGTTCATACGATGGTCTTTCGTTCTACACGGTGCATTTCAAGGTCCTGTACCCATCCGTTGGTAAACTGTACCTGGGCTTGTTGCAGTGACCTGAAGTTACTAAACTTCATGAGTGTATGCACTCACTCCAAGAACCGTGTATTTATAAATATGAGCGTGGTGAAAGTTGGGCAGCACGCTAACGTCTTTTGTCCCTCTGTGTGCTCGTAAGGGTCTGACCCTTTCACACCTTTGATTTTTTCCTCGTATCTTTTCTTTGTCTTTTCGTCGAGTCTGTCTTTGTACGGACCGGCATTGTTCTCCTTTTGTTTTGTACATTCCTTTTTTGTGCGGCAAAGAAAAAACAAGAAGGTATTGGAACCGGAGAATGAACGTTTTGTGGTGCTGCAAATGCTTGCATTTGATGCGGTACTTGGATTGTTTTGCCACGAGTTCCCGGCATGCAATGCGCGAAAATCACGTGATTGCTAAACAAGGGGGCGGGTGCATTCGGCCTCCTCGGCTGTAATTGGTCCAGCCCAGAGTCGATCATGACCAATTGGTCAATCCAACACCTTTCATTATATATACCCTTCCTAAAAAAAAATAAATAAATCCATCGGCCCACAAAAACAAAAAATCGCCAGCGGCCCACCGGGCAAATGCCCGGTATGCTCGATGGCCAGTCCAGCTATGGAAGTGAATCTCTTTCTTAATTTGTTCTTTGAAGTGAGGATCATTCAGTAAGCTTGAATTTAATTTCCAATTATTGAGTTTTGGTTGCAGGTTTAAATCAACAGACAGGTATACTGGTGCATGATCGCTTAAGTCTATTGCTCCAATTTCACAAGTGTTTATTTTATCTTTATTTTTCCCAAAAGTTATGAAATAATCTATTCTTGTGTATAACAAGTGCGGTGAGGAAAAATAAATATAATCCCTTTGGTAGGGATGCAAGTCTCTCCATATATCAATTAGTCCCACCTCCTTCATCAATGTATTTATATTCTTAATTAATGTTTTAGTATTCTGTACTTTTCTATTGGAGATATCTAGCTTTGGTTGTAGATGTATATTTAAATCTCCTCCGCAAATTAGAAAACCTACTGTCTCTGTTACCATCATATCTCTTAAAGAAATAAATATCGCTTCCAGGGGGTGCATATATATTTAACAACGTGACTGGGTTCCCCTCAATGTTTCCCCTTACCAAAATATAACGTCCCTCTTTATCACTTATCTCGGATATTTTTTCAAAGAGTAATTTGCTTGATATCAGGATAGCCACTCCTCTCCTTCGTCCAGTTTTATAGGAAGAGGAGAAAACTGTTGTATAACCCATTCTTTTCAGTTTTTCATGCTCCTTACAGTCTAGATGGGTTTCCTGTAGATACACTATTTGTACTTGTTCTTTCTTCATTTTTGTTAAAATTTTATTACGTTTAATTGGATTCGACAGGCCATTTACATTATATGATATGATTTTTACCTTGTCTTTGAGCATACCCTTACTATTTGAATATTATTAATGTAACAACGACATATACTATCAGACCACTCCCTAAACATACATAAGCAAGCATTAATATTAACATTAAAGCTGTATAGAACAATAGCTACAGAAATAAGCTTTATTTGGTCAAAGAAAAAGAAAAAAGAAAAAAAAGACTTCCAACTGTGGGGTCCCCGATATGACCCTAAGTAAGCCCCGATAAAAAAGGGGGCTTTGAGGGGGGGCCTCTCTCACCTCTATGTGAGACAGGGCCTTCCTTAGCCAGCCGGCCAATGTCCATTCTACTAATAGCATAGGTAGCACGTCCGCCTATTTTCAATTTCTGCATTGCCACTTCAATATATTGTTTCGAGATAAGAAGTCTTTACCAGTGTATATGGCTAGTTTCCTCGGAAGACACTTTAATGACATTAAACTCACCACCTGTTCCCTTTATGCCTCAATTTTTCGGTGTTCCACTCATTCTTGCTCTTGACGTCTAAATACTCGTAGTCTTTCCTTATAATCTCGGGTCTGGTCTTTTTTTACTTGGCTCCGTGTTTTCCTTTCTGTGCGCCACGATAAACGTTGGATCTGTTCCAGAAGCGTCTCCGGGCATTTGATGATCGTCACCGGGAATCCCCTCTTTACCATATCACCTGTCGCCTCCTCCACCAAGCCGTATAGCACTGTTCCCTCGGGATAAAAGACTCTCATCTTTGCTGAAAAAGGAGTTTGGAATCGGATTTTCTTGTCTTTTAACACAGCTTTCACCTCTGCGTATTCCTTTCGCTGCTTTAAAATCTCTGGTGCATAATCGTGATCCAAGTTAACCGTCTTGCCTTGGTAGTCAAATCCACGCTTCTGCCAGGTCAATTTCAATATTTCTTCTTTCATTCTGTAACTAGACAGTTTGGCAACGATTGACCGTGGCGTCACTCCTGGCGGTGGTTTTGACATCAACGCGCGATGTGCTTTTTCCACTCGCAGCTCCGCGGAGTCCACCAACTCCAGATTCTGTCGTAATAAACTCTCCACAAATACGACCATTGATGTAGAGTTGTCTTCTGACCCCTCCCACCATATATTCGAATGTTTTCTCTTCTATACCGTCCCTCCAGGTCTGTCAGTTTGGCATCCATCTCAATATGCAGTTTGAGCATCTCTGTTACTGCTTCCTCGTTAGCTTGTATTTGAGTTTCTACATCCACTATTCTTTCTTCTACCTCTTCCACTCTCTTGTTGGTTTTGTTTATTTCCTTCAATTGTGCTCCATTATCTCTTCTGAATTCCCTTAATTCTTGGAGAATAAGGTCCAAGCTTGCTATGCTAGCGTGTTCTTTTGCTTCTGCTAGCATATCACTGTCCTCTATGACGCTACCAGCTGGTGAGTTCTGGCCTTCTCCGTCTTCCTCGTGCGATTCATGCTGCGTAGATTTCTTACTATTTTTAGTTCTTGGCATCTTGTAACCCTTATTCAGTTGTCTTATTTTAATAAGAATCTTTACGAAATCGGGTCTCTATGGGCTATTTTTAATTAAGGCGTCAGGTACACGTTCTCCTATGCTGCTATCTTGTAGCTTTCCAAACCGGAAGTCGATACAGAATACTTTGAGTCTGAACCTTTACTCCCAGCATCTTTCATTATTTCAGAAAAACCCACCGACTGCAGGTTCACTGTGTGAGACTTAACGTCCTCATCACTAGTTAACTCAGAAAAACCCTTTGACTTGGTAGGAAGACACAGTACAGAAGTACAATGGTTGGTGGCTGCAAATAATGGTGGGTTGGTTATCCCAGCGTTGCACTTTACAGACAATCCGTCCTGTACTGCGCTAAAAACCCCTGTAGAGCTGGGTGCTAGGTTAGTGCCGGCGGATACAGACACATTTTCATCAACGGCAACATTAGAACTGTTGATCGTAGTACCAGGTTCAGACATTGTCTGCTCAAAGCTTGCTGTACCAGGGTTAAACAACTCTAGAACAAGACAGTTATTGTTTGCATCAGTGCAACATTCAGGTTCAGAAGTCATGACGCTGAGGACACAGTCATCTTTATTGCTGTTAGGATTGTTAACTGGTTCATGGATGCGGCGAGACGGGACGTAGCGGTGCGCGACGGAGGCGAGAACGCCGCTTTCTCCTTGAAGCGGCTGTGGACAAAACCTGACTTTCCATGGCGACCGGCTCCTCGTCCTCCAACCACATCCGTGCTAGAAAGGCAGCAGGACACGAGTAGTCCGATCGAGGCGGCGAGGGCGGGGCGGCAGGTGCGAGGCGGGGCGGTTGGCGAGAACTCCTCCTCGGGGATGAGCCAGGGCTTCCAATGGAGCTCGTCCTCCCGATACGCCCGTAATACCTGCTGCCGCTCCTCCTCGCCGAAGTCAATAGCAGCTGGCATCTCCTTGAGCCGCGTAGTGCAGTCAGGCGGTGGCGAGGATGCGGAAGCCGATGGAGCGTGAGCCGAGGGTGTGTCGGCGGTGAGCCTCACCGTACCAACTCTGACTGCTTCTAGCTCACGAGGCAGCGGGGAAACAGAGCTACCGCATGGCTCTGGCGACGGCTCACGCACACAGGACAGCTGCTGTTGCAGGCGGAGTTGGATAGAGGAGACGAGAAAGTCAATGATGAGGGGATGCAGTGCCTCCCATAACCAAGGGAATACGGACACGCATACCCCTACTTGGCGGACTAACTCTTTCCGTTCCTCCTCTCTGGAACACTGCAGCCACTTGCCGCATAGCGACTCCACTGTCCGGATGATCTCCTGTTCTTGTGTCGCTGGGCATGGTCGCGTCGTACTGTCACGGTATGCAGAGACAGGCCGTGCGGTGGTGTGTGTAATGGACCCAGGTGCGTACACAAGTGAGTAGACGGGAGTGAACTTAACAGAAAGCGAGCCTTTATTATGGCTGAAGACAAAGTGTACAAACAACGCAGGGATAGCGTGACTAGACTATAACTAAACTGGGAAAACTAATACTGTGACAAACTAAGAAAACTCAGAGACTAAGATGATCACTGAAAGGACTGACCGTGAAAACATGGAGGTGAGAACACAGACGACACGACACAGACTACATGAAACACAGAGACTAAATACACATGAGGGATGATCAGGGGAAGTGGCCACACATGGGAGCACAGCTGACACACATGAACCTAACGACAGGACAGAAGAGGTGAAACTAAATACACTGACATTGAATACAGACTTTCAAAGTAAAACAGGAAACATGGAGATTAGACATGACATGAACTAAACATAACCATGCAGACATGACTCATGACAGGTAGACGCACGAACCAGGGAGACGGAGTACAGGGGAAGATGACAGAAGCGACAGCATGAACTTGACAACACAAGACACACAGACATAAACACATGAAGGGCAAGGGAGGCTTAATACAAGGGTAATATAATTACAAATGAGCTGGAATAACTTATTGAACCTAAACAAACAATAAACATCAAAATAGACTAAACACAAAACACTGGGTCGCACGACCCAGGACCATGACAGTAGCAAATGCAGATGAGGACTCCACCCAGCTATGTATCTGTCACGGACCCGGCTCTGGGGACTCGGGGTCCGTGGGCAGTGGGGACTGTGACTATTATTGTTATTGTTGTTATTATTATTATTATTATTATTTGGTGTGTTGTCTGCACTGCGTGTGTGTGTGTTTTGCCTTTCTGCTGTGGCCAAGTTACAGGCACCTTCAGCCCTGGGGGCGTGGTCTAACTTGAGGGCTGGCCACACCCGAAGTCCTGGCCGCACACCTGCTCCTCATCTGGGCTCGTCGGGGGAGCTATTTAGATGAGCGATGGAGCTTCCACCGACGCTGGATTATTGCGTTTGACTACACGTCAGTCTTCAAACAAGTCAAGTGTGAGTGTATGCCTGCTGGGATAAGTGTTAACGGCTGCCTCTATTGTTTTCCCCTCAGGAGGAGTGTGGGACGAGAAGGAGCAGTGAGCACGGGGAGTGCAGGGACACTGGGGCAGAGAGCACTACACGGGGACTTTTGGGAAGAAGACACTACACGGGAGTCTGGGAAACTGGGGATTTATTGTTGTTTACTTCACCACCTTGTAAATAAACACTGTTGCACTGAAGAGTCCGGCGTTTGGGTCCTATTTCCCCATCTCCCCACGGTCTGCCAGCCAGACCGTGACAGTATCATTTCAAAAGTTCTAGAAACTTCCAAGAATTAAAAAAGACAGTAAAACTGCAAAAACAGTCATGAATAATTTTAATTGTCTTTTAATAAGACCAGGAAAGTGACAGTTTTCTTCATGTTCAAGCAATACAGTTCAGTACTAAAGACAAACAATGTGCATCACTGATAAGTTATTCTCTGGGAAAGTTACACACAAAGCCTTCATAAAAGAATCAGCATGTTTTCTTTTTCCATTTTCCACTTCAACTGCAATAGTGGCTGCACCGATTTAGCCAAAATAAAGTTTACAATAGTTTAAAATAAATACAAAAAATAACAAGGACAAGACAGTCCCCTGATCCTTCAATCACCGTTTGGTAAACTAAACTATGTGCACATGCCAACATCAAGGCATATCTTCACGTGTCACATTCTTATAATGCTGGATTTCATAACTACCAGAACTACACTGCAGGTGCATCTCTTTGTCAAGTGTAGCTTGGCAGCTCAACGCGGACGTGGAACATGCCTCAATTGTTCAGACCGTGTTGGCCTCGCAAAATGAAAACTTGTGCATGTCATTGCTTAAAGTAAACTTGAGGTGCAAGCATGAGGTGCAGACATACAAATGCAAATCTTTAAACAGGTTAAAGCTTTGTAGCAGGTAGCCATAATCAAGAATAGCAGAGATAAGTAGCCCTCAACTTAATAAATTATTCTTCGCACTTTTCGTGATTATGTGAAACATAAAGAGCTACATTAGAAATCAGCAAAAGCCTGTTTTAATTAAATAGGGAAAGAACGCATGTGCTGAAGGGAGGCACGTTTGTTGACAATGTCCTCTTTCTATTTTAGCTCCAACTCCAGCCCAATGTAAGACTGAGAAGCAGCAGGCCCAGGGAGAAGCAGGTTGTGGAGGCAGAGGCCTTGATGCTCTGAGTCCAGACTTTCTGTGCAGGCTGCAGGCTTCTGTAGACGTTTGTCATGAGTGGTGACATGCTGTTGTTGAAGTGCAGTGTGGTGCTGAAGAGGTCAATCTGGTCATGAGACATTTTTTGTTTCCAGTTAACTCCATGAACCACTATCAGGGCATTGGTGCTTGCAACAATGACAATTAGGAGACACAAGGAAGAAATGAAATAACACCTACCAGATCTTTACTGACTTTAATTGGTTCCTTAAAAACGGTCCAGACCACCGCCTCATTACAAGCTGGGGTTGTCAAGGATCCGAGGTAGCGGTAATACTTAGTGCGATCCACACCAACGAGCAGGTCGTCCAAGGAAAACCCGGCTGCAATGGAAACTTTCTGGCCTGAGGACAGAAACAACATGAAGGAACTATAAATTACAGAATTTAGAGGCAGAAACAGGAGAGGAGGTTGTTGGGTTTTTTTGGTGTGTGTGTGTGTGTGTGGGGGGGGGGGGGGGGGGGGGTTTACTAAAAATGTTACCTTTTTGTGTGATGTTGGCCAAGTAAGAGGTCAAATAGCGCCAGCTTTGTGGCTGGCCAGTTGAGTTACCTGGCATTACCTGCAAAAAAAGTTTATTTTACATTGTCATACCCATCTAAGATGTGTAAACAGTATACCAACAACCCCCCACCACCACCCCAAACACACACACACACACACACACACACACACACACACACACACACACACACACACACACACACACACACACACAACAATGACAATGCAGTGATTCCAAAACAGAATAACACAGCAGGCATTGCATCATCTCGTGCGCTGCTTCTCTCACCTCAATGAAGAAACCAAGAGCTGCGAGTCCGGTGGAGTCTTTGACGGCTAGACTTGTATTCCCATTGTAGGATGACTTGCTGTTCACAATATGCAGCTGGGAAAATTCATAAATTCATAAAGATCATACAGATGTTTGTTTGTTTGTTTATTTTATTTATTTATTTATTTTTACAATTTAACATGTACAAGATAAATGTACAAAATAAACGTTAAAAAAATCTGTACCTCCATAGGATAGCGCTTTCCATCTACTGTATGCTCTGCGCCGGGCACAGAGGAGCCATTACCCCAGTGCAAGTGAAACTGCAGGCTGTCGTATTGCTCGGACAGGTCCCCTCCTGAAATCTTAACTCCGCTCTTAAGGGTCACTTTGACTGGAAGAAGGAGGAAAAACAAAAACATGGTGAAGTTACACCTAACCTGAAAGAAGTAAGAGGAAATGTTCAGGTCCAAGGCAGTTTAATTGTAGAGAAGAGGGGGGCGCTGAAATCCAAGTAAGACATGTTGTCTTTTTTTTCTTTTTCAAATTATTATTACTATTATTATTATCTAAAAAACACGAGATGACACTTTTGTGGCCTTACACCCGGTGTTTACCTGTGTCGCCAGTATTTTCTATGGATGTCATTGCGGAGGTGTTGTCATACTTGAAAAAAGTGAATTCAGTCAGTTTGTCGTTCGGTGTGGCTGATGCTGAGACGATGTTAATGGGTGACTGTCGGCTGCCGCTGCAATACTGGGGGGAAATTCTTGGCCAGGTTGTGTCATCTATAAGCAGAAAGGGCACATAAAGTCACCGGAGAGCGGTCACCCAGTGGGCAACATGGAATAGATAATGGAGATATTGGGTACTCACTGCAGGATGGGAGATGATAACACCAGGCTAGATAAAAAAAAAAAAAGATGGGGTTAAAACAGGACATTCAGATTCCCTTATGTAGACAAAAAGCTCTTAAGTGAATACATACCTATAGAGTCCGATGCGCAGTGAGCGGTGGGTAGGACGCACACAACAAACGCAACAACTTTAAACCACTCCATCTGAAAAGAGCAAAAAGCCACATTGTTTAGAATCGCACATATTTTAAAAAAAAATACATTAAATTAAATTAAAATACTTTGAAAAAAATGTAAAACACAGAAATAAATGAATGAATTTATGAATTAACATGTTGCTGTATGGAATGACAAATTTACCTATATAAAAACTTTCACCATTCAATTCTAAAAATTAACTAATGCTAAAATTTCAAATGCTGCAGTTAATAGAGAAAAGAATGCAACAAATGCAGGTTTCTAACTGTAGCCACTTCACCTGAGCAGCACAGTGTCTTACCTTTGATGCACCTGTGCCTCCGTTCAGCCTGTTTTCAGATGCAGCTCACCTCACCCTCCCTCTTTTTATTCCCTCAGTGCATCCTGCTGCTGGCTGGACACCGCCTCCATGTAACATGTGAGTTGGTCTTTATCTCTCCGCAATAATTTCGCGGAAGTACAACGGAGTATTAATGCGACATTAAGAAAAAAAAATACATTATCGATCATTTTGAGAATAAAGTCGAAATTTCGAGTTTAAAGTCGTAATTCTAGATTACACTCGTTATTTCAAGACAAAGCGGAATCGCACTTCAGAATCGGTTTGCGTAACAAGAAAATAAATACTTTTTCTTTTGGCACATTGACAAAGTGTAGGTGTCATTATAAAAAGGTGAAAATATGAAGAAAACTGCACCTTGGGCAGACGGAAAAAACACACAACTTTGGACAGAAAGGTTACGTAAAGGTTATTACAGCCTCGTGCAATAAATATGGTGCATGTTTTATAACAAGACGGCTGATAAATTTAATCCAAACAAGGCATTTTGTAAAGGGTACAGCAAACTTTTTCTTCAAAATAGTTTCGACTTCAATCTCAAAATGATCAAAATGATCGTTTTTCTTAATGTGGCCTTAATACTGTGTCGTGATGATTAATGATCTCACTTTTTTCATTTATTGTTTTACACAATCAGGAACTGTTTTGTTTTTGTTTTGTTTTGTTTTTTTGTTTTTTTGCCTGTCCCGTTTGGCTCTTTTGCCATCAGAATTGTTGTCTAAAGGCAAAGAAAGATGCCCAACGGATTTACTTTACCAAATTGACCATCCCAGCCTTGCCGTAATGGTCCATTTGATTCACCTTTTATTGTTTATTTTATTTTCACTTGCTGAATACGGGACAGACTTGACTGGGGGAAAGAAGGGGAGAAAGAAAGAGGGAAAGAGAAACAGCTGAGAAGAGGAACGGGGGAGAAGGGCAAAAAACAAAAACCAACAGAATGAGCGGAAAAAAAAAAGAAAAAGAAAAAAAAATGCATATATCGATCACCTGGATCACTTGTTGAGAAAGAAAAAAGAAAACAAGCAGAAGAGAACAAGAGTAATAGAATAAACAACATCACAATGATATATGGGAATATGACAGTAAATACTAAATATTAAACATTATTGTGCAGCACATAAGATCAACAGAACACAGTGTGCTTTGAGGTAGGAGCCAAAAAGGGTGTCGTTTGTGGGTGTGATCACCCGTGTGTACACCTGTGAGCATGGACGCGCTTGTTTTTTTTTTTAAAGGTTCCTTCATGTAATGATCTGCTAGAGGGTGTGGGGGGGGGCACAGCCCCGTCCTCCAGGGCATGAAGCAGGTATGGAGGAGATCAAAACTCCAGACATCCAGAGGCCCCCAGAACACAAGAGACCAAGGAAGACCAACAGAGGGGCAGCTGCGCCACTGTCCCAGTAAGAGCTGAGGAGAGTCCCAGATGAGGGCTCACTCAGCAGCCGCGGAGCAGAAGCCAGGGGGGGTTGCAGTGACGCGCCCGTGAGCTCCGCCGGCAGCCAGCTGTGCTTGAGTGACCGAGCCCCACCTCCGAAGTGGCCCGAGCGAGCCCCAGGCTCCAGGCCCCGATAAGCAGCCACCAAGGAGTGAGCCGGTGTGTACCTGGGCGCCCATCCCCAGACACAAGTCCGCCACTGGCAGGGGAAGTGGTGGTGGGGGGAGATAGGCCTCCAAACCTTGGAGGGCCTGAGATGTCCCCAGAGAGGTGGCGTCTGATACCCAACCTGACATATAGACACAGACATACAGGCACACACAGATACAAACATCCATTCCCACCCTCATGCTCTCATATGCACTTACTCCACACTCAACCAACGTGGAGACAAACATAAAGAGACGCTGTACACACGATCACACTCCCCAAGCGTACTCTACGAACCGAGTCTAGGTACCCTTGCCCCTGGAGGGGGGAACTGCACCTAGACCCAGGTGGTGTTACCCTTTTCCCTTCGGTGGGGAGAGGCAGACCGCCCCGACTCCGCAGCAGCAGGGAGGCCCCACACTCCAGACCGCAGTCGGATGGCCAACTCCTCCTCCTAGCCCCCTGCTCCAGCAGGCCGCAGAGAACGGGGGTGGAACTGTGCTGTGAACAAGAATGAAAACCGTTTGACAAAGAGGGAGATTGTTTTATCATCGGGTTTTTTTTTAAATCATGTTCTATTTGTGTTTTCGTGTGATTGTGTCGATTCATGAATAATAAGACGATTTAATGCGACTCACTGCTAAAACAACATATCAGTCTTTGCCTTGGTAGGACTGTTCCTAGACACCCAGTAGACAATTACAGACAGCATGCTTTCCATCATTCAGGAGCATTTATGCTTTCCTATGTTGATCTGCATGATTTTTTTTTTCTTTTGTGTTTTTCTTGAAAGGTGATAGGTGTGAATGCATGACAGTTAAGTGCAGGTGACAGCTTGGGTTTTGAGTAGCGATCCATCAATAGTGTTTTCAATGCCAGCAGTTTTGTTTTAATTAAATGACAAACATTGCAACTAACCAGAATGCTATGTGGGTAATTACACTAACAAGTAATCTTAGATCTCTGCTACAGTTTCTTCTTCTTGAAAGATCCTGGGAAGCTGGTTGAACACACAAAGCTTTGCAATACGATAGACGTATTGATAGACAGTTCGAGTGTGTTATCACCCATCCAAATCAGTAACAGGAAGACAGCAGCATCTGATTGAGAGTCGTTGCTGTCATTAAAATGGAATGTTGTTTTTTTTTTTTCAGTTTTTCAAATTTCCCACAACCGGTTTTTAGTGAACACATGTGACGCTGATATTTCCTGCATACATGTAACCAGGAACCACAGCAGCCTGTTTGTCATAGCTTCACTCTTCTGTCAAGACTAATCAAAGCCATTCAGTTCACAGTTATGCCTTGTGTTAATAATTATTTCATAATTGGTGAGACGGGGATGTTAGAAAGCAAAACCTGATTCATCAGCTCAAGCCACCTTCTTCCATTGTTCAATTGTCCAGTGCAGACAGTCCCATCAGCAATGTAGGTTCTTTTGGTGGTCTTACACATTTTATGTATCTTGACCAGCTTTTCATGGTGGCATGAAGCCAGCATATATGTTTCTGCTCACAACTCTGATATCATCTATGATGGTTGTTCTAATAAATCCTGAAGCTACTGTTTTTTGTTTTTAATTTTATATATATCCAGTTTCTGGGTGTGTTTTGAGTTTATGATATTTTAATGGCTCATTGCCCATTTCAGCATCATAGAATATGATGTGGCTTCTTTCAGCTTTTGTTGGATTAAGCATGTTTCGACCCGTGCTGGAAATTATGACTTGTTCTATTCATTGAAGGGAACAATGTAAGTTTGTAGTTTTGATACATCAAAATATCAGATTTAAACTTCAGCGTTTTGTTGCCAGGGTGTTGTGAGATTACGAGTCAGTGTTAAATGCATCATTTAAAGCCGCAACACTCAGCTGCCTTAATCACTGCCCGTGTGTTTTTTGTATGTTTGCTCATATATGGAAGCATATATGGATGTTTTTGGAGGAAGTGACCAGCTAACCTTTGCAAATGCTGCCTGCTCAAGTGTTTCACAAACTAATTTATTGCAGTCCATTAAACACTTGGGGATCTGCGTGCATTCTGAACTTTTTGTGAATACCAAATATATCATGTATATCTGTGTTTTCAAGATCCCTTGAACAACTTGTTCAACTTTGTCTTTGCTAAGAGGTCAAATAACAGTACAGTCCATCACATTCTTAGTGGCTTTATAGATTAAGAATAACCAGCAAAGAATTATTTATAGACACAAGTTATGGTCATAGATTATCTCTTTAATTTATGGGCAAGCACTTGTCAGAGACCCTATATATTTCTGAAGCATGCACTGAAGTTAACATGACTGAAGTACCTCTAACACTTGATTTTGAAAATTCACAGGTGGTTGATGTGTCTTTAAATGTTACATTTTTCATTTATCTTCCTCACAAGAAATCTGGAGGAAGCAAGGCAGAGGGGAAGTCTAGAAATTTAGACTGTTGTTCATGCTAAGTTGTTCAGTTTTACATTTTGATGAGATCAAAAGAACATCTTATGAAAATTCAGTATTACTCATGATTAATTTGATCTTGGGTTTTAGCATAAAGGAAGTCCTTTGTTTAAAAAAACAAAAAACAAACTACGGGCTTGATTGAATAAAAAAAGACTATTGTCATTATTCCCCTAAATGAAAAAACAATGCAAAAAGGATACAGTCGGAACATTCATTCCTTGTATTGTTGAGTATTTCCTGTATTAAAAGATTATAAGTAGACAAAACATAAAACCAGGAAACCTTCCATTTAGCCAGGTAAGCTTGGCACAGACAAGAGCCAAATCTCAGCATTTTCCACTCCCCCCTTTTGATCATTCATTGGTTGCACAAGTTTATCACATCTACAAATATGAAACAACAGAACTGTTTTCAGATGGAATAGGCACTGTCCATGTGTAGCAATGGTCATGAGAAATAAAAACAGATTTTAAAAAATGCATTTTGAACTAAAACATCTGACTCTTGAAATTGGGATTTAGTCAGGTCAGTCAGATACCTATTCAACCCATTATGTGTTTATGCACCTCTTTGCATATTGGTTATTATCCTGTCTTCATCCACCCAGCCCCACCAGTCATGTCAGATGACTGCCCCTCCCTGAGCCTGGTTCTGTTGGAAGTTTCTTCCTGTAAAAAGGGACGTTTTCCTTCCCACTGTAGTAAAAGCTCTTGCTCATAAGGGATCATTGATTGTTGTGGTTTCTCTTTAACTGAATTAAATTGAATTGAACAAAATAAACACTGGACATAATAAGACTGGTGACATTTATAGTTTATAATGGTGGTTGGATGTGCTAGGTTAAAAACTAAGTACTTCATTCTTAGTTTTTCCGTGGTGCAAAAAGGAAACTAGCAAGAAAACAATAAGGGTGCTTGTAGATAGCAAACTTTGATACATCAAAAAAAGTTAAAGTGATCTGCTTTTCTCCTGAGCATTTTCCTTAGCCTTTTTTTGTCCCTTCGACACATTTTTTAAAACGTATTTTCTTTACTTTTATCTCTTTTACTTTCTAGTATTTCTTATAACTCTGTTAGTAGTCTCGGACTGAAATTTCCTCCTTGTGGGAACACAAAATGTGTTACTCAAACATGCTGTAATTTGATCAACCAATGCCTCTTAAAAGAATGTGTCCATAGGTTACTATTTCAGCTCAGATTTCTTGGAGCTATGGAAATTAATCACAGCCAGTCTTATTTTCTCATGTTCAGATACACATTGTACTAAGAAACTTTATTAATACAGTCCAAAATACTAATTCAAACTACTTTAATGGAAAATGGACTGGTTTTTATATGGCTCCTTTCTACTCTACCTTTGAGTGCTCCTGAAGCACTCAAAGCCACGAACCACCAACCTTTCTATTAGTAGATGAGGCCTCTCTTCCCCCTGTACCTCTACAGCTACTCTTCACAGAAGAGTTGTCAATAGAATATTAGATTTTGGAAACAAATCCTGATTAAGCTAAAATAG
Organism: Rhamphochromis longiceps; assembly: GCF_057381845.1. NCBI lineage: Eukaryota > Metazoa > Chordata > Actinopteri > Cichliformes > Cichlidae > Rhamphochromis > Rhamphochromis longiceps. The sequence goes on along the minus strand of NC_140564.1, from coordinate 18,524,016 downwards.
AATTCAAGAAAATGTTTGTTTTTGTTTCCAAAACGGTCAGCTAACAATCATTTCAGAATAATTATCGAACCAGCAACAACACTTAAGTTGTAAAAGAGTGATACATGATTTACTTGTTTTTTGATTGTGGGTGATCGTGGCTCAAGAGTTGGCAGTTCGCCTTGTAATCTGAAGGTTGGTTTGAGCCCCGGCTTCGACAGTCTCGGTCGTTGTGTCCCTGGGCAAGACACTTCACCCGTTGCCTACTGGTGGTGGTCAAAGGGCCCGGTGGCGCCAGTGTCTGGCAGCCTCGCCTCTGTCAGTAGCTACAATGTAGCTTGCCATCACCAGTGTGTGGATGGGTGGATGACTGAATGTAGTGTAAAGTGTTTTGGGGTCCATAGGGACTAAGTAAAGTGCTATACAAAGACAGGCCATTTTTAGACTTTAAAAAAAATGTCTTGTCTTTTTTTTTCCCCTTTTTTTCAGATTAAAAAAAATATAAAAAGGTTTGTGTGTACGGAATGATAAACTGTTGAAACTGTTGAACCAAGAGTGAAATAAATAAATAAATACATGAAATGAAATCTGTTTCTGTTAAAACTAATCATGTTAAAAGATAATAACTAATAACTAATTCTGCCAAAAGTGGTCAAATATCCAGTCAGAATTATGCCAGACGTTTGTTGTGGTGGTTATTAAAGATGAATGCTGTACATGATTCCACCCTGGAGAAAGAACAGTTCAAAAGAGTCATTAAGAGCCCCAAATTACCATGACACTCCTGCCCATGATGAGTGCAACCTTTGACTACAACAGCACATATTGCATGTCATTAAATGTTGTCTTCTTTCTCCCATAGTTTGTCTTCTTGTCCTTCCTTCTTCTTCCTCCCTGAGTCTGGCTCTGCTGGAGTATTTTTCAAGTTAAAGGTGAATTCTTTTATTTCCATCATTGTTGCATGGTGACAAGTACTTTGATTTATCACCATGAAAAATATGATTACATAAGCACACATTGTACACATGCAATGTCTGTGACACTGTTTGTTTTCACTTTGGCATTCACAGGCAACTTTTCTAGTTTTGTTGTTGTTTTTTTGTTTGTTTAATCAACCAGTCAAACCTATTGGAAGAATGTGTTATATCATATGTTACTATTTTCAGTCCATAGCTTGCTTAGAGCTGCACTGATAATTTTCCTTTGCATGTCCCTGCTTATGTTTTCTCGTGACCAGAAGGTTTTTAAACTAGAAAGCTTTGTGAAACGCTAAAACTACTTTCTGAGAAGGTTTGTGAGCAGAATACTGGTCCTGGGTTTTGGAAACAAATCGTATGTAGTTGTGAAGTTAAATCAAAATTAAAGAAAATGATTTTTTTTTCATTCATATTAAACTTCTAGAGGTGTGTTTTGTGCTTATATGGAGATATCTAATTATGATATGTTGCTGCTATTTTTGTATCATCATGATAATGTTGGCCAGGGATGGTCTAAGGAGCATGGAAAGAAAAGCATCTGGACTTCAAGTTTTCTTGAAGGCGTTTCACCTCTCATCCGAGAAGCTTCTTCAGTTCTAAGTGCAATTAATATTCCAAATTTTAAGCCCTATAGGAGTGTCCGCAAGAGGGTCATTGATCCTCTACCTCATCACACGAGCCAAGGTGTGAAAACAGGTTTGGGTCACAATCAGCCAAGGTTTCGATTGGACCCATTGTAAACCTTGCCCAACCCTATCATGTGATTTATTGTTTTATTGGTCCAGGATCAACATTGCAATTGATCGACCAACTGATCAACCACATTGTTGCGGTGTCGTAACTTTGCAATGTGGCGGGAAAGAAAAAAATGCTTTGGTTTGCCTAATGCCCTAGAACAAAGAGTTAGGTTAACTGTTACCCAAATTTAAGTAATTCGTCTTGGTTTGCTGATGGTTGCTTTTAAAAGCATTAACTAACTTCTTGGCTAATGCTAATTGAACGCTCAGACCACGTCATTTGTCAGTTGTGATGTTGTTCCTGGATAAGCAGTTATGATGACGTAAAAACAACACCAGCACAGAGATATCAGATCAGTTCCTAGTACATACCAGTCATTTCATATAGAAAGAATCAACCACTGTGTAGAGGACCTAAACTTAAAGGATAAAGGGCAGCTATAGGATGACATACTGTGATATTCCAACTGTATTGGTACTTAAAGATGACACATTTCTTTTAACTTTGTGCCATTATGATATCAGCGCAAAATGCATTTTAGGTTACACCACTATACGCTAAAGGTCATGCTCAATGCAATTGAGTAGAGATTACGCAGGTTATCTATGTCTAAGTAACATGGGGCACCTAGACTGGTTCCTGATCAACTGTAGTTTTTGCTGACATAAAAGTCAAACTGACAAAAGACGGCACTCCCTCGTTACTTTTGTTTGGCTGACATACTAATCTTGATGTTATTAAAAGTAACAGCAACTTCAGAGTAACATAGAGCCATGTATTGTAACGGTTACAAAATAAATAAATGGATCAGATTCACATTTACATGGCACCAATTCAATTCAGTCCAATTCAGTTGTATTTATTGCTAATCATGGCCGCACAGGAACAAGATCTAAGCACAAGATCCATAGAGGCTGGGGTCAACCACAGGTACAGGAAACTCAAGCTCCCAGGCCTCTGGTAGAGGACCCGAGTTTGAAGGAGCTTTAAATTCCCTCCTCACTTTATATATATTATATCAAGCATGTAAGTGAAATGAACCCTAGCAGACATGAAGCTTCAGACCTGTAGCGTCATATAAGAATCACACATTTCAATTTGAAACAAGTGGGGGTTTTTTTATATTTAAACTGGCTAGAAGAATACATTTCCCACTGCTAAAGAATAGTGTTTGATTTAAAAATATACTGTTATACTTTGCTTTTTGTATAGCAAACATATCACCTTTACTAAAGAAAAGCTTTTTTAAATAGTGATTTTTTTTTTCCTCATAAGATATTTTTTTGATGAAGTAAAAGAAACAGCTATTTTATAGCAACTGCAGAAATATTTTTGTTACTGGTAACTGTAACTGGTAATCTCAGTTTCAAGGTTTAATATCATGGCAGTATGACATGAATCCCCTCAAAGTTTTATAAACTGCATTTCTGCTCACACTAAAATCAACCAATAATAATAATACAATGAAAGTAATGAAAATTACATATTCAAATGTCACCAATGAAAAATCACTTTCCAAGCTAACATATAAAGAACCTAATAAGTGCAGCACAGTATATTCTTCACAGCAGTTCTTGGCTGATCTAAATTATATAAAATAGACACCGGTGCTGCGTACCAGCAGTAGAAACCATAACAGATGTCGAGGAGTACTGTCGAACGCTGCCAGCTGTAGTTAGGATTGTTCTGGTATGACAGGGCTGTGTGGGTCGATACACATTGAAATATCCTGTTTGATTAGGGAACATCTTCATCTGGTGGGTTTAAAGGGAAAAAAAGATCTTTTAAGACATATTTAATGTTCACATCATTATTTGATGTCTATGTTCCTGCACTGGAATACATGCTCCTGGTTTATTGGTGCAGAAGTGTAACCTGTTATGTAATCTGCTAACTGCTGGCGCCTGTCGTGGAAGCCTCATAAGGGTTGATGAAAAGGTGACCTCACCTGACGCATGTACAGATTGCCAAAGAATGTGTTGAACTGTTGAAGACTTTTCTCTTCCTGCCCAGCACTGATTAGTGATATACTGAGAGCAGCTGATTTCACAGATAACTGAAAGTGTCATTCACACCAGAGGAAACCGAGCAGATGAATCACTTTACCTGAACCAACATTATATTGACTCTATTTGAACGTAGTCTATCATAGCTTATTGTGCTGTGGTGCAGTTCTATCACATTATTGCTATGAAAAAAGTATGGTATTTTCTTAAATTTTTTTATGATAGTAGATGCGCTTGGCTTTTCAGTGTGTGTTGTTAAGGTCAACTATCACAATCATACTCGATCTTGGTCACCGATTTCAAGTCTAACAAGTTTCCTAAAAACTGTTCAATACCGTTATCAAGTCAAGGACAACATAAAAAAAATCAATATTTACAGTGAAATGTAGTCAGCATTTATTAATTAAGAATAGTTTCCTACATGATATATGCATGTTGGTATGCATGAAAGTTATTCCAGCTGAAGGCCAAGGATCACGTGTTTCTGATACATTCTGTTTTTAGGTATGTTTCTTTTGTGATATAAAGTTGCCAACATTAATAATATAAAACATACCATAGCTTCTCTCTGCTTTTCTGGGATTAAACATACTTAAAACTTGGCTAGAGATCATGACCTGCCACTAAAGAAAAGGGAGACATTTTGGATTTTCACAAAACCAGCTGTCCAAAGGACTGAACAGTGAACTTTAAATGTAATGACATAGTTTACCTAGTAAAGTTAAACACAATAAAAGTTTAAAGTTGTTACTATTCATTCACTAAAGATTCCTACTATTAACTAATAATATTTGCACTGAATAAACCTATATTGTTTTAAATCTATAGTGTGTTGTGGTATCTCTATAGATAATAAGGAACTAGTAAAAAAAAATCACTGTTTCGTCACTGCCCATGGGAGAGATATTTTAATATTTTATATGATAAATTCTTCGTGATCAGTGGTTTAATCAATTTAATGTCTTAGCAAAGTGATAGCAGACCTGTACCTTTTATTTTTTTGGAAATCCCTCAATCAGAACAGAGTATGTCGCCTTTAGATGGAAACTCATGAGATAACGTCATGCTAACGTCTAAATCCATAAACTCTCAGCTGAAGTGGCTGACCGTAATGTCACGTGGAATACACATTACCGACTCTCTACCATCAGTATTACTGTTCATTTCAAGATACAGCTGTTGGTTAAAATGTTTAAAAATTGCTTAAGACTGAAAGAATGTGCAGTTTTGTAGAAAGTAAAAAAGGGCTGGTTTCTATATAGTGCTCAAAGTGCTTTATACAACTTGCCTCATTCATACTCACTCACACAAACACTTTTTTCTATGCCTTTTCTAATTAAGTCCTTTTTGCTGTTCACACACGTTCATACTCGGATAGGTGCATTAGAGAGTAACTTGGTGTTAGTATCTTGCCCAAGAATATTTAGCATGCAGGGTGAAGAAGCCAAGGATCAAACCACCAAGCTTCCGATTAATGGATGACCTACTCTACCTCCTGAGCTACAACAACCCCCAAAAAGCATTTGTTCCCTGTCTAGGTGCCTCTTAATAACAATCAGCCTTCTCATTGTGTAAACACAATTCAGTACAAAGGGAATATAGTAATTTTAACCATTGTACATAGGAATGTCAAACATCTGTATTATTACTCCCATTTTTCTTCATCTGGCATACTATGCAAAGGCCTCAAGGCTGAATTACCTTTTTTAAATATCTGACATTACGTATAACTTACCAGGTTTAAGTCCACATTGATTGACTCTTTAAAGATTGTCCAGACAACTGCTTCACTGCATAAAGGTGTGGCCAGGGAGCCACTGTAGCGGTAGTATTCATGGCGGTTCACATCACCAAGCAAGTCATCAATGGAGATATCGTCTGTGACCTTCACTGTTGTACCTGCAAGGAAGTGAAAATGCACAAGTTGCAGTGATCTGCTTAGGTCCTCATTCAGAATTTTGATTTTATATTCAACAAAGTACATTTGTGCTCACCAACTTTGTGGATCTTTGAGCGATAGCTGGTCAGTTTTTTCCAGGCGTTTGTCTTAGATGTTAGCGCTGATGTGGGATGTGTCTATCGAGACAGTTATATTGGATAATTAGAAAGAAACTCAAACATATGGGTTGTAGTTTAACAAACTTAAAAAATTAAAACATTAAAAAACACACCGTTGCTGTTCCTGATACAGTGCTCCCATGAGAGGTTCTCTTGGTAGTATGGGTGGACTAGAAAATGGATATTAACCCTCTCGAGGCAGGCGTTGCCGATTTGCAAAAGTTAAAAACTAACAACCTGATTACCCCACATACATATTTTATGAGGTTTTTTTTACTCAGAAGTACCACTGCAGGACTTGGTTGTGCATTAGCAACAAAAAGTTTAATTTGAGCCTGAGAGGGTTAAGACAAAGTGTTTACAGACAGCTTATGCTTTCTTTTTATAGACCTATCAATCACTTCAGGGTTTTTTGTTCACTTTTCTCAGATTTCTGTGGAATTCTGATAATCATTTAGGTCAAATGAGCAGAAAATATACATTTTTTACTTTAACTTTCAGAAATGGATTTCCGTCCTTGAAATAAAAACTGTCATCAGCCACCAGCATGAACTGCACTGTCAATCAACAACACTGAGTGCCTGAGACAGTGATAACACAACTTTGTGCGTGGAGCAGGTTAAAATGGAAACTGTTTGTCTTTAGATGAAATATTGATGTAATGTTGTACGTGATGGCACCTGTCAGTCAGTGGAAACTATTATTTGGAATTACTTCTGCCCTGTTCACATTGCAGATGCCGTCAGAAATTTGAGTATAGTATAGATTTAGCTTTTTTTGACATGTACGTGTTTGGTACATTTATTACAAGCACTCAAAGGTGTTTGATACCAATAAAGCACATATATTGTTGTTCACAGTTTCACTTGTCCAAGTTTTACCTCAATAAAAAATCCCAGCACTGCCAAGCCATCAGGTGCCTGTAGTGCCTGATCCAGGGTTAAATCCTTTTTCTTGCTTACAATGTGCATCTGGACAAGAAAAAGAATTAATGGAATGAAGTATAAACAGGTGTGTGTTTGGTTATAAAAAAAAAAAAAAGCTTAATCTTTGTCACTACCTCCATTGGGTATCTTATTGAGTTCACAGTATGCTCTGAGCCTTCAGATGTATCTGATGTGTCACCCCATGGAAGTGGAACTCTAGGATGGTATAGTCATGCCCCAAACCTCCTCCTGACACCTCCATCAAATTTCTCACCAGTACACACTTCACTGGAGGTTGTTTGAGAACAAAAGAAGAGAATATAACAATCATACTCTTTGATTTCTGTGAAATAGATTGTCATTGTAATGTAACATCTTGTAATGATGTAAATAAGAATGTTTACATCAATCATATCCAAAACAATTGTGCATAAAAAAAAGGCATCAAGATTGCTGTCTGGCACAACATTGTTTGTGTTAATGTTGATGGGTGACTGATATGTACCGCTACAGTGGGAGCCGGGCAGAAGGTGCCAAGAAGGTGGAGTGACAGCTATTTGCAGAAAACATTTTTAGGACAAGTCAAAATCAAAATGGAGTATAACCTGCATAAAACTCTACAGCTAAATGTGCTGATACATACCACAGTGATGTGGATCATAACACCATTCATCTGAAGAATGGAAAAATGGTCATATATGTAATGTGCCAATTGGAGTTATAAAAATGCATGAATCATTTATGTGTTTTGCAGCTTACGGGGAGTCAGAGGAGTTCCACGGGAGGCATAAACGTGACGTTTATGAAGAGGTTGTGTAGGTCGGTAGATATTAACCAGCTTTGTTTCCATGGGAAACTTCTTTATCTGAGAACAGATTACCAAAGTTTTATCCACTGTAATGTTACAATCAAAAATGCATTTTGAAATTGTTAATATCTCCTGGTGCCCTGGCAGCACAAACACTTCTTTACTTCTAGCGTATGACTGAGTAGTGCACATTCTGAGAGCCTGTACTTTGGTGTAAGAACAAGGAAACATATTTTTTAATCATAACTGAAAACAGACAACATATCAAACATTTTACATGGAAAATATACAATTTTAAGAATTTAATGGCAGCAACACATCTTCAAAAAATGACACAAGACTATGTGACATCCTCTCTTCTTATGGCAACAGTCCAGAAACATCTGGGAACTGAGGAAACCAATGCTGGACTTTTGTAAGGGGTAAGCTTTGGCCATTCTTTTCATTATACTCCTAATGTGTAAAAGATCTAGACTCAAGCCAGACCACAGCACCCAGACTCCTCTATATTATGAAGTCAAGCTGCTGTAATAGATTTAGTATATTGCTCTATATAGTAATTGGAAATATGTCAGAGCTTTCTTGGAAAAGATGCCATCCAGATGGAAGAATATGTCACTTTTAAACCCATATCAAGATTTTAGTACCTGTGTTGCCCTTCCGCATCTGCAGGTCAATTTCATAAGTGCTAATGTAACCCTGTACAACCAGACATGCAGGCTTTTGAACTAGGTGCAAATACCGTTCCAGTTGGTCGCTCTTTTCTTTAGTCTAGCAGCTTCAGCATCCATGTTATCTAAGTTGTCCCATTTCAGATTTTGATTTATTTGACCACAGAACAGTGTCCCACTTAGCTTCAGTCCATCTGAAGTTAACTTTGATCCAGAGACGACAGCAGCATTTCTGACAGAGTTTTAACTTACATTTGTGTAAGGCATGGAGAACCGTGTTCACAAACAGTGATTTCCGTAACAGAATCATGACTGTTTTAAATGCACAAAACCTGAGGGCCTGAAGATCACTGGCATCCAACAGTGATTTTTGGCTTTTGCTGTTTTGACCCTTCTGCTTTCTTCTACTGCTACTGTGGGGATTTGGTTGTGAACTGTGTCAAACATACAGCACCATCAGACTGCATCTCCATAGCTCAGTCAAATAACTTTCAAATAAATGTCTTTACTGCTTGTTTTATCTGCACACCTAAATTGAACAAAGACACTTTTTTCATGTCAAGATGAGTTGCAACCAGAGGCATCCTTTAAAAACCTTCAGCTCTTGTGAGGCTTTAGAGCACTTTACTCTACAAAATATGTAAAGAGATTTTGATTTGCAAATTTGTGAAGCCTACTTTATTATGGGGCATTTTGCTGTTATGTCAGTTTACTGTTTATGTCATTCTGCTGTCCTGCCAGACAAGATCAGCTATGGTAGATTTTCTCACATATGAACACAAAAAAAGCACAAAATTAGACCTGATGTCATAAAAAGTAGCTGGTATTTGGAAGAGGCTACTGGGGTTATTATAGATTTGTAAAACCACACTAAAAACGAAGTCTGAAAAGAACATTTTTCTGAAACAACAATACAAACTACACTTCAGAATAAAATTAAATAAATAATAATAATGCACAAAATTGTCTAATATTTTTTTTAAAAAAGGAAATGCCCCACCTAATGATGCGTTGGTGCATTTAGTCACTGAGACTGTGAACTAGCTGCCTTATTCATATTGTAATCCAGGTTCTGGACATCTTAAATCTTGCCCTGACAATGATCCTCATAATTTTTTAGCAAATCTGTTTTGAAATCTTACTGAAAGAAAGCAAATCAAAAAAAGAAAGAAAAGAAAATAGGGGAAAAAATAGTAAATACAAAACTCTAATAACTGTGGTGTATTTCTTCTGTTTCCACAAAAATAAACTCTCAGATGTCATCCTCCTATCATGCCTGTCAAATCCAGGCTAATGAGGTGCTTTATAATCTTACAGACTATGCACACAAAAGTGTTGTAAGAGATTTGCATACTCATTGATGCCTTAAGTTAAATTCAACGAGTCATGCATCTGCTGAGTCGCCAGACAAGTATAGGGCCTACGCCTCACTAACTGCAGACAGCTGACCACCATTAGGCAGATAAGGTGACAAGAAAGACCTTGTTGGTACAGACAGTGGAAATAACATAAATAAAAAGGCATGATTATCAAACAGAACAATCAAAGCAGACACCAGCATGTACCAGTGTATTCCATTGGTATGTCACGTGTGCTTGGCTGCACGTTTCAGTTTTCTTCTGCAAATGTTTGTGATTCCAACACAGACTGGATAACAGAAGAATTTCATTTGCCACGAGTCATTTGCAGGTCAAGCTATTCACTATAATTAAGTGATAAATTAACTGATATCTAATACATAAATTAACATAAGAAGCTTTTTCTTCAGCATTTTCTCATACAGCTTGGACCGTTTAGTTAGTTGTGTTTGTGTTAAAAGGTGGAGAGAACATTCATATTTGCAGATCCCCTTACACGATCTTTGCTCCTCTTGTGCTAAAGAGAACTCACCAGTTCAGTGTTGACGTGGATTGGCTCATGAAAGATTGTCCACACGACTGCTTCGTTGCAAGCAGGCGTTGTCAGGGAACCCATGTATCGGTAGAACTTTGTCAAATTTACATTTCCAATTAAGTCATCAATAGAGATGCTATGGTCTAAACTAACCTTGCTCCCTGTGGAAAGATTAGAATGAAAGAGACTTGAATTTAAAAGGATAAATAAATGTAATCATAAAGTGGTTTGCATTTTATATTCACTTCAGTGCATGTTCACAAAAGTCAAGAGGCATGGTTTGTCAGCTACTGTCTCACCCTCTTCTGCTTCATGACTTTACAAACTTTTATCGTTTGACTTCAAAAATAATGCCACATACAGACAAAGAAGTCAAACACAAATTTCCTTTAACTATTGTTATAACTGCAACAACAATGGCAGGCCATTCTTCTAATCTTTCAATATTCTTTTTTTTTTTTTAAACAAAGCCATTGGAACTCTAGTGGAAGAAAAGACCAACCCTTGTCGGTGAGGTTTGCCAGGTATGATGTAAAGTTCACCCATGGCTCTGACTCCTGTGGACTTCAACTCTACATTATGTATGAATGCTAATTATGTTAATACTTAAAAGCCGTCAATGTAAACCAGTTTTATAAGTGTCGCCTATTTAAAAATAGCAGCGAGAAGTCTGGGGCATACAGACATTTATAAAAAAAACCAAGTACAGCATATCCATCTGGATGCTCTGGAGGGGCAGTGAGATGATCCTTCTGAGTGACTATGTGCATCTGGAAGAAAGTCCAACAACTTATAAGGCAAAGCAAAATATAGAAAAGGAGTTTAGATGTCAAGCAATGAAGAAACATTGTACCTCCGTTGGATATCTGTGCTCATAAATCATGTGCTCTGAGCCTGGATTTTTTACATCACCCCAGTGAAAGTGAAACTGAAGTCCTGTATATGTTCCACTGAGTCCACCTCCACTCACTTTAACTTCATTTCCTTTCAATGTGCACTCCACTACAAATGGTATAGATTGTTGTAACTTGGAAAACGTTGTATGTTTATGCAGTTTTAGTTAGATTATAAAGAACATAAACATATTTAATTTTGACAGAGGTGGCTTTGAAGTCTTTCTTGAGTTCGCTATTACTCAGTGTATCAATAACAAAAAAAATAAATCCTTCCACTTTAGATTTGAGATTTTAGGAAGGGGAAGCATCTCAGTATTGTTCTCAGTGGAAATTTAGTTTATTCTATAAAGATTAAGATTTAAAATGAGCATCAAAAAGCCCTAAAATGATCACTTGGATGAGATTTGTGATCCTCATTCTTTTACAAAACTCCATGAAGAAGCTGTCAAGATCAGACAACTGTTCATTACTGTACTCAGGGTTAAAAGTTTGACAAATCATCCTACCTTCACTCTTCCAGTCTCAGAGTTCCAAGTCTTATGAAGAGATGTGTTGGTTTCAATTCTCAGATTAAAAACTTTTGTCCGCTTTCAATGAGTCCATCAGTGAGAAAGGGGTAAGAAACTGCCGCAGTACACTTCAAGATACTTATCTATATCTATCAATATATATATAATATGCTAAACAATGGGAGGACACCCCCGTGTATAAACAAAGAGCAGTATAGGGGAGACACACAACATGGTTGAAGACACTTTTACAAAATGTGGTATTCAAAATAGATGCATCAATAGGAGTGTACCAGTTATCTGGTTAAGTCAGTATGTTTAACTATATTCATTCTACTCCAATGCATCACTTAGGTGCTTATGTGTATATGAAATCATATATTTGATCCCAGAGGATGGAATAATTAAAGAAATGGACGAAACAAGACAAAACCCCAAAACAGTGCATACTGCAACAAAATGTATTCATTCCAATGGCAATACATTTTTTTCTAAAGCACAGCACAAACAAATCTTGTTATGTACAAGAATTTTCAGATGCTCAGCTTACAAAATGTTTCATAGGAAATAGAGCTGTTTGTCGGGTTTCTTTTTACAATCCAGAAAAACCACCCTTAGTTTCTATTACTTCTAGATGAGACAAAGGTGAAAATATAAGAAAGTTCTTATTCAAAACACTCTGATTTGGTGCAGTGACAGGTCCCTCACTTTGTTTTTTTGTATAGAGTTCATCATTTGTATTATCATTTTTTTAATCACAGAGTTGGACAACCAAGCCCCCATATACAGTGTTCGGGTCAAACAAAGCTGATGGTATGAGCTTCATATTCAGATGACATTTTTGAATTTGATATCACTCCTGTATTTCCTGTGACACTATTTAAAACATTCCATTGGAAAGTTGTAGGGCCCCCAGGAACAAATTAAAGTCACTGACATGGAGATTTAACCTATCCATTCATGTGACACATCAATCAAAAATAATGATACTGAGATAAAAACAAAAAACAATACCACTAAATCTCTATTATTGAAAAGGGAAATGAAAAACGTATTCCAAAGTGCAAACTTTATATTTTAAAGAAAAAAAAAAACATTGAAAGATTTATCCTACCAACAGGTGCCTATTAGCATTCAATACAACCCCAATCATGTGACCATCCACAAACTATTATCGAATAAAATAAAACTATTATACACAAAACATTGACAAATGTTAAGATAAGCAAATAAATTAAGACATGATTCCTACAAACCGCAGTATTTACACTAGTCAGCCAAAAGTGGTGACAAATTTATTAAAAACCAATTGTCAAATTTCATTCATATGTCAATTTATTACAAAATATTGATAGGTAAAGGTACAGAGATTTACAATTTGTTATCACACAGACCTGTTACCTGGTCATGTTTAATGTCAACCACTGTGTATACACACATCACTTTGGTAAGTGAATCTACACAAAAAGGGTTTCTGTCCTTCATGTCCTCACACACTCATCCCTATGCTTTGTTAGGCCCAGTTCTCTTTGTGTTTATGCAGAACGGAAATACAGCAAACACACAACACCTTTTTCCAAAACATTAAAGATGATGGCGAGGTATGGAGTAAACTGACACAGTGACAATGATTGTTTATTAAGACAAATGATTGTGCGGATCAGTGAAAGACTTGATCTTGACATGACAATGTTCATGATTTTTACAATTTGTTGGTTGTTATTTTTCTTATTTTCTTTGTCAATTCACTGACAAATGAACAAAGATTTTTTAAGTAGTTGGGAAGCACAGAAAGATCGCACCTGACCTTACTAATTTACATAAAAATACATTATATTATTTAATCATCTGATGTTTACTTCTGAGTACAGTAGATCAATTTTTCCTGTTTACTTTGGTTCATTTGTCACAATAAGTACTGCCTCTTAGTCTGTGGCAGTATGTCGACAAAACAAGCACAGTTGTTTTGGTTTGATCTTAAAGACAACAAACCGCTAACAAAAAAGACATGGATCACAGAGTCCCTGTTTGATTGACACATTTGCATGTTTACTTGTTGGAAAATATTTTTAAAATGTTGGTATCAAGTTTGAACTTTGATTTGGACCATTTTTCCTTTTTGGTAATCTGTTTTTTACACCTTTATGTGTGTTATGTAAGACTAAGTGCCTGAATTACCTATTGAGAAATATAAGTCATGACATCTGACATTTGCACCGGTGCCTTACTGGCTTCCGGGTTTTATTGTTTACAAAATCTTTAACTCACAACTTCCGTTTCTGAACCCAATTTATTGTGAACCATTTAGAGACTGTAACAGTTAAATCGCAGAAGCTAAAGGATACAGATGATGCAAAAAGCAACCATGCTAAACACATTTTTATTAAAAGAACTAAATGTTTTATTGGATAATGGCAAAACAGTTCTTTTTACAGTGTTTTGCATTAAATTGTACTCTAACAGGAAGCAAGCACAAGAACTCAAAAAGGACACAACATGAGAAATTGCAATTTGTCATAATGTTCATGGTCCTTTTTTCCTCTAGTGCAGTCACACATATTCCTATCAAGTATATAAAGCATGATATATGGAATTATGTTGCAAAGAAAAAAATACAACTCTAAATATGCCTTTATTTTAGATTCCTGAAAGCAGCCACCCTTTTCTTTGTTGATAGCGCTGCAAACCGTTGGCATTCTCTTAATGAGCTTCATGATGAAGTCACCTGAAATGGTTTGACTTCACAGCTGTGCCTTGTCAGGCTTCATTTGGGGAAATTCTTGCCTTCTTGATGAGATTGGGACCATCAGTTGTGTTGCACAGGAGTCAGGTTGGTACAAAGCTGACAGCTCTATTGGACAACTGTTAGAATTCAAATTATGGCAGGAAACAATCAGCTAAGTAAAGACAAACAACAGTCCATCATTACTTTAACAACTGAAGGTCAGTCAGTCAAGAAAACTTTGAATGTATCCCCAAGTGTAATTGTAAAATCAATCAAGTGCTACGACGAAATTGGCTCACATGAGAAACGGCCCGTGAAAGGAAGACCAAGAGTCCTCTATGCTGCTGAGTATACATTCATTCGAGTCACCAGCCTCAGAAATTGCAAGTTAACAGCACCTCAGGTTAGAGCCAAGATAAATACCACACAGAGTTCCAGTAGCAGACAAATCTCTACATCTACTGTTCAGAGCAGACTGCGCGAATCAAACAGCTGCTGAGAAATCACTTCTAAGGAAAAGCAACAAGCAGGGGAGATTTGTTTGGGCCAAGAAACACAAGGAATGGACATTTGACCATTGGAAATCTGTGCTTTGGTCTGATGAGTCCAAATTTGAGCTCTTTGGTCCCACTCCCATAGAGTGAAGGCAAAAGGGCCAACAAGTGCTCAGCATCTCTGGGAACTCCTTCAAGACTGTTGGAACACCATTTCAGGTGACGACCTCATGAAGCTCATCGAGAGAATGCCAGGAATATGCAAAGCAGTGATCAAAGCAAATCATGGCTGTTTTGAAGAACCTAAAACATAAAACATGTTTTGAGTTATTTCACATTTCTTGGTTTACTTCATGATTCCATGTGTTCCTTTATAGTTTTGATGCCTTCAGTGACAATCTACAATATAAATAGTCATGAATATAAAGAAAAAACATTAAATGAGAAGGTGTGTCCAAATGTTTGACTGGTAATGTACATATTATATATCTTTTTTGTCTGCATGATTCATGACAAGCTCCTATATGTCTGTGTGCATGCCTGCATGTGTGTCTGTGTGTGCGTTCCATTAACACCATGCACAAACTGTGTCTCTAGATCCAGCTGGATTTCTGAAACCAGAACAGTTATTTTTGTTTTTCAATTTGGTATGTAATTGTGAAGCTAAATGTCAAATTGTGCCCTTTCTCACAATAAAAAAGAATAATTCCCTAAATTCCTAAACCTACAGTTAGAAAAACTCCAAAACCTTACAATCACATAATGTCTTTGGCATAAGTAAAAAGATGACTTTATCAAATTTTGGGACTTTGGTAGAAATAATAAAAAGACAAAAAAAAGTGGGGGGAAAGAGTGAAAGAAGAAATCATGTGTGGAAAAATTGTGCACACTGACTTTTTTCTGTTCTTCTTACAACAAAGAATTAAGTATCATTTAAATCATAAATATGTCTTTGCTTTTGTTTGCAAAATTCATAAAAAGCTTGTGTGGGATGTGGTGAAGTCTGGTGAGCAGTTCCACATTAAAGCAAACGGACATAATTCCCAGGGAGCTCAGAGCAGAGAGGCAACAGTCCTGCAGAAACAAAAGGAAAACTATGTGTAAAGGCAGCAGTACAACAATAATGAATCTAAAAATATCTCTGTGTTTTTAAATGTGAATAGTCTTACTGAAAGAGGGATCCAGTCAGCTCATCAACAAACCCACCTACAAAATTTAAGTCAAACCAAAGTTAATGAAATCTGTGAACACACAACAGTACACCCACAGAATCACAACTAGCACTTACCCGGTGTGCAAACTGTGTCACAAAGAATGGGACAAATGTAGCAGGTTGAACAACCCTGGAAAACAAAACAAACAAAACCGATTAACGCAAAGAGGCACAGGGCAAAATGAAGTGCTGTGTATTATTACAGCAGTTATAATCCTTTTTAAGTCAAGATGCTTACTTGGCAGTGCTCGCAGTGATCAGACTCATCTCCTTCCTCACACGGGCACTTGGCACAGTTATTAGAGCAATGCTACAAGATGGGAAGAAACCACAACGTAGAGTGATTAGTCGTGCATATGGTATATAGTCAGGGCAAATCGACAACACAGGACTTATAATGATGTGTGATTACTGGGTAGATTCACAAAAAAGTCTGTTAATTCCATTACATGTTTTTGTTTGTTTTTTTTACCTCACAAATGGAGCAAACACTACACAACGATCCAGAGTGGAACTGTGGAGTGTCAGCAGCTCCCTCCTCTTCATCTGAGTCACCTTGGTTGTCCTTTGTGTCTTTACCTTCAGACTCATCTGTAAATGGTTCACAGAATCAGGAACTGTATTCTAATCATTTCAATTCAGTTTTATTTATACGTCCAAATCACAACAACAGTTGCCCAATGGTGCTTTATATTGTAAGGACCAGGGAAAACCCCAATAATCAGATGACCCTCTGTGAGCAAGTGCTTTGGTGACAGTGGACTGGAAAAAACTAACAGGAAGAAAATTGAGAGGTAGCTATAGTGATCGGTTGGGAGTGAGCGGAGGAAGACAGGACAAGACACGCTGTGGAATAGAGCCAACTGTATCTTGTAGAACATTAAATTGTCTAAATAAATATATGATTATAACCCTATATGTCTTGAAAATATTTTGCAGGAAATTCTTGCAAATTCATCCAAAATAAAATACAATTATATAAGTTTTACATAAGTATTCACAACCTTTGTTCAATACTAACACCTTTTGCAACAATTACTACAATAACTGCCAGTTCCTGCTACCAAAACCATCCCCACTGTCTGACACTACCACCGCCATGCTTCACTGTGATGGTATTGGCCAGGTGATGAGCAATGCCTAGTTTCCTCCAGACATTCCTCCAGACATGCTGTTTTCATCAGACCAGAAAATGTTGTTTCTCCTGGCCTGCAGGGGCCTTTGAACAAGTGAAAGACTGTGAATGCGTTCCTGATTCACTGTATCAAAACCTAAGTATTCACATGGGTTTCCAAATTGTTGTGTTGGTGCTAATGATTTCAATTCATTTGGGAGTAATTTACCACTTCATTCATCACTTTTTCAGCCTTTTTGTAGTTAACCGCTGAGAGTACAGTGACTTTGGGCCTTTTGAGCCTCTGTACTAACACACAATCCAAAAAGACCTTTTCTAGTGAGTACTGATTACTGCCATTTATTTACAAGTTACGTGTCTAATGTTTAATTCTACTTGATGCAATATTATGGCACAGATGGTCTCTTTTTTTGTATTATATTTTTGTCATAACATCATGTTGTTAGATTTGTATTGTTGATTGTCATTTATGCTTAGAAATATCTACTCATATATGCTTAGAGTGTTATAATCAATGTCATGTTGGTAGAGCTTTGATCCTTAATAGTCTGCAAAGGCTTGGTGTGCATTCCAGAGTGTTCAGGCATTCACACCCACATCCTGGGAGCATGGGAGAGGGCATACCTTCCCTTATTGTTTTATGGTAGGATAAACGTAGCTATGTCAGTTTTAGTCTAAGTACCTTTTGTTTAGATGAACTGCCAGACATCCAGACCGGCAGGTCTGGAAGTCATTTATGGGGTCACACACTGACTCCACACACACACACACATACACAATGCACAGGCAAGGTACTCTTTGTGTGTATGTATACGTCATATGTTAATGAACCTATGTATATTCATGTCACCTCCATAAAAGAGCAATGTTACGGGGGAGCGGACGAGACCGACTGGGGTCAAGCAAAGGAACGGCGCTTGTCGTGGTTTTCTCCCTCATATATGAGTAACACGAAGAACTTTGCCTACTTGGTGTTTAATGCTTTTTGCTGTGTAGTTGAATTGTCCTTAACATTCCAGCAAATAGGTTTATGCTACAAACCTATCACATGTGACATGTTTGTTTTTACAAAATAGTCTAAGTAGATTTATTGTAAACAAAGCTAAAATTCCTACAGGTGCTGTTTTTCCATAATATCATTTGTTGTCATTTTTTTCAAGCATGAAGCAATGACTGAAATTTTAAAAAAAAATCCCTTTATAACACCCTCTTTTGGACAAATCTCAAAGTATTCAATGTTTGGTGCTTGTTTGAAGTCTCAAAAGCTACACTGGCCACTAGAAAATAGATGGTTTAGATACTGTTGCCTTCCTGCTGTTGCACAGATAATCCAGTCCATTTTAGGACTGATATGTATGACAGTGTTCCTAAAGTAACCCTAGTAAGCTGAACAATGTCAGAGAGCTACTGTAGAGTACAGAGTCACTCACGGGGTTCCAAAAAATCTCATTATTTGTTGTAACTTTAAATACTGCACCATTTAGTATCTTGCTAACCCATTAATATGTTTCAAAATGTGTGCATGTTTTTTTGTTAAAGTGTGATTCACCATCTTCATCTTCAGAGTCATCCTCATCTACATCCTCTCCTTGAGTTTCTTCACCATCACCCTCTTGCCTTGCTTCCTTCTCATCGTCTTCCTCATTATTAGCTGGGACTTCCTCCTCCTCATCTGCATCTGCCTCCACCTCTTCCTCTTCATCCTCCTCTGCTGCATATTCTTCTTCAGATTCTACCTCTTCTGCATCATCCTCATCTGAAGCCTCACCTTCTTCATCCTCCTCTGCTTCATATTCTTCTTCATATTCTTTCTTTTCTGCATCATCCTCATCTGAAGCCTCACCTTCTTCATCCTCCTCTGCTTCATATTCTTCCTTTTCTGCATCATCCTCATCTGAAGCCTCACCTTCTTCTTCCTTCTCAACATCCCCGTTCTCCTGAGAATTATCTTCTTCCTCATTATCAGCATTGTCATCTTCCTCCTCTGCTGTCTCCTTCTCATCCTCCTGTTCTTCTTCCACCTTTTCATCAGTCTCTACCTCATCATCATCATCATCTGAGTCTTCATCTTTTTCTTCATTCCCCTCACCAACCTCAGCCGTTTCACTTTCTTCAGCCTCCTTAGCATTTCTATCATGGAGGCTTTCCTCCAGTTCGTTCAAGTCTTGGGCACTTACAATAACAGAGAAAGGGACCTGGGATGAGCACAGCAGCATAAGCAGGAGACCTACCACCCAAAATTTTACAGGTGCCATCTTGGGAGAAATGCAGCTTTGGAATTTGAAGACTGTCTTATTCTTGTTACTCTATTCTTCCACCAAAAACCAAAACAGTTGATGGAAGACAAAAAGCTGCTAAGGCGCAGCAGATTTAGGCAGTGTTCAGGTCTTTTTCCCAGACTCCCGAGAGACGGTTTGAAAAGAAGTGTGCTCACAGAGAGCAGAGTGCCAGGCTTGTGCTGGGAACACAGAGGACACAGTGGAAACATGACTGTGTGTGGCTGGGTATACTTGAGTGACAGAGGCACATGGCGAGGAAGAATGCTCCTGATGCCCTTAACACAGAACATTAGAGAGGTGAGTATGCATTTGGTGGATGGGGGAGGGGGCTACTGAACTGCAGGAGGGGGGCAAAAATAAGATTTTTTTTTTCTTATTAGAAATTACAACAATTAAATAATTTGAAGATGAAGTTTTGGTTCTATACACAGCTTTTGTAGTCATAGCTCCCAAACTATTCAGGAAAGAAGCAGAACTTTGATAAATGTACTATGTGTGGGTTTTTTAGATTAATGGTTCGCACATTTTTGGAGTATTCTTCTCAGTATCTGCTATTTACTTTAGTGTACACAGCAAAATTAATTTCTTCTTGCCACTGCTGAAGCAAATGAGAATACGTAAGGATCATGCAGACGTGCATGTACATGCAAGGAAATGGAGAGGAAAGCACTTTGAACATATGCTTACTTCCCAAAAATAGCATTTTTTTTAGGCTTCTTGTGTGTGTGTGTGTTTTTTTGACTTTGGAGCCAGCAGGAGGAGAACAGTGTTATAAAGTCCACACTCACAGTGGCACAGTCAGCTACAATACTGCAGAGAGCAGCCAGGCTGAAAGCGATGACAGTGCCTCTCAGTGTGAGTTGCTCCTCCTCCGGTTATTGACAGGTGACGCAGCTATTTACAGTGAAGGCTCCTTCAATGGCTTGTTCCACTATGTGACCTTCAATGGAGCCATGGCAGACTGAAACTCAGCACCAGCATGCTTCTTTAACACTATCCATGATACTTATGTGCATAGTAGATCCAACTATTACAATCCCACATTGTGCACAGAATTAAAATGTATTTATTAATGACAAATAATAGGTTCTTTCATCAAGTTTACTAAAATGATCACATTCAAAAGTATTTTTATTATTATTCTTTATTCATTCAAATCTCATTGAGATTTAAATCTGTTTTTAAAGACACACCTGGCAAAGAGCGGAGACGAAGTTTCAGCAAATACACAAAGAAAAAGCTAAGTCCAGTCCAGACAGGTGAACACAAAAAGCAAACATTATTACAAGAGTGGTAATAAAAGCAGTCAAACTGGCCCAAAGAGCTCACACTTCTCACACTTTTTAAAATGGACTTAAACTCCCCCATCATGAGTCTGATAATCAGTTGTGCAGTCTGAACTTCTTATGTAGATTACTGCAGCACAAAGGGGACAGGATATTTTAAAATGTCTATTCACAACTCCATTCTGACCCTGGAGACAAACATTTGTATAATATTGTGAAAGCGTAGACTGGTTGTGGTTTTTACATATACAGACACATGGCTTTTTTCTGGCTTTATTAGATAGGTGCAGTGAAGAGTTACAGGAAAGCAGAGTAAGGGGAAGACATGTGGCAAAGTGCTGCGGGTCAGATTTGATCCCAGGCCAGGTGCTCTCAGCCATATGGCATATGGTCACCTGCTCATCTCAGTGACCTAAACTGGTGCCCTCGACCAGACATTTTTAGATTAAAAAACAATTATATACAGAGATGGGGATATTCAGAAATGAGCACTTAGCAGCAGCATACAGAGAACAGTGATGTACATCATTTTCGCAACTAGTGATAAAACATAAAGCACAATAACAAACAGTATACAGCCTCTTTAGGTGCTGCCCTGGTATGTTTAAAAGGAGCAGATCACAGTAATGCAAAAAGGGAAGGAAAGGGAAAAGAAAATGAAACAAAGTAAGTTTAATGAGACTGAACAACATCTAAGACTGCCTCAAGAAATTCAAGTGTTTGTACTAATCAAGTAGATGAACAATAGATAACTGTGTCATCTGCATAAAACGAGAATTCGAAAGAAACCTAGATTTTACCCTTGGTTTCTTTTCTTACCTACAAGTTACCTACTACGTTATGAAACCAGACAGGCCTGACTGTCTGGAATGTATTTGCTCACTCTGCACTTTGATTTTGTGCCAAGAATTAGACAAGACAAGGAACCTTTTTTGTATAGTGCAGCCACGTGAAACAGGCATACATCATTCACTTCTAAGAATTTCTCTACAAGGACATAATAACTAGATAATGATCTAATAAAAAAAATCTCTGAAATTATTTAAATAATCCAAATATCAATACTTTGGTCTCATTTGTCCAAAAGGCATACCACATGAATTGTGGCAGGCTTTTTTAACCAAACTCTCAGCAACAAATTCCTTTGTTGTCATATTAAAAATAAATGTATTATACTGCATAAAAACTTGATTAAATAGAAAACAATAATGCAGACATAAAAATATGGCCCATATTTGCAGTGTAACGGAGCAAAAAAAAGTATTAACGTGCTCTCAATATGACCCCTGATAGACAACATCACAGAAAATCCGACTACAATGTAAAAGATTTAGTAAGCGCTTTTAAAACTAAAGCAGTGAAGATGACATGTTATCTGCTTACTTACTGCAATAAAACCCAAGTGAAAGCAGTGTGACTTTTTCAACTTGCAGGCTGTTTTGTAAGCAAAACTGATTTCATAAGTTCTGGGAAGTACCTCGTAACACAGGTAGGGCACGAGGAGGTTTGACTGTACTTCCTTGTGCTAAAGTATCCACAACCCAGTTGAGGACAGTTGAGTATTGCTCCATCTGAGAAGAAAGAGCAGAATATCAGAATATCATAAAAGTCCAGAATAGAATAGTTATTCTTAAATCTAAATGAAAACCAAGTGAGAAAAGGATGACTTATTTTTTATTGATATCAATAATGAATAATGGCAGATATATATGTGTTCAAGCTTTCGGTTTATTGCATGTCTTGTCTTTGTGTCTATAACAAAACACAAAAAAAGATTGAAATAATCTGTTTAATTTCAGTATTTATATCAAATAAATATTATGTAGTCCCATTTGAGCATTAACATAAAGTATTATTTTAATAATTGGAAAGCTCAGAGAGTAAAAATGTTTTTGTGCTTAAAGGTGTTTTGTCTCCTACTGGAGAAAATCATCTTGAATAAGGAAACTGCATCATCAAAGACACACATGAGGGCAGCAAAGCCTAGCTTAGCTTAGTTCAAAGACAGATGAAATAGAGACAGCTTGCCTGGCTCCATCTAGTGACCAAAATCCAACTACCAACTAAAACTAAAACTCACCTTTCATTTCTACAAGACCACAATTTGTCACTTTCTAACACTCTAATTAATGTGCAACCAAAACTATTGGCTGTTTTTTTCTCCAAAATATTAAATATGCATTACTTACCATCACCCACATTATCTCTGACCTCAGCCAGCAAACAACTTTGCATAAACCCAACTTAAACTGCCTTTCTGCTTTATAGTAGGTGTTTTCCCCCATGTTCCATCTTTCTGTCATTATACTCCCTAATCTCTATATAAAATACTTTGACTGTGCAGACATGCTCTTTCACAGCATTTCTACATATGTATGAGGAATGAGTCAAAGGGTATTAAATGACAAAGTCAGAGCTTCAGAAAAATGCTTCTGTTTTACCTGAGCCTGTAGTCTGTGTTCAAACTCTTTGCTTTCAGTCAGACGTTTAAGCACATCATCTACCCTATATCAAAAAAATAAACATTCTTCAGAATGATGGAGTCACAATTTCATTTTGCTGCTACAGTGGAGCAGGATGCTTTGCTCACTTTGCAGACATCCGTTTGAGCCTTTCTGAGTCGCTGCTTTTCTGGATCTTGTTTTGAGCAGTCAGGAAGTCTTCCTTCTGAATCGTTTCCCACGTTGATAATCTGTTCGCTGCCTTTGCTTCCAAGTCTAACACTGATAGAAAAGACAAAGGTTTGAATTGATTACCTTTCAACTCACTGTTTGTTTACATCGGTGCTAAGCTGAGGTCAGTTTGCAAATAAACAAAGAGCCCATTCTCATTTAGACAGTGCAATTTTTAGTGAGTAACTTAGTGATAACATGGCAGCAACTGATCAAAAAACCCCATAAAAACTCATTTGTGAACAACAACAACTGGAAGATATTTAACAAAGTATCCAATTCCAATTCAACTGTGGCTTTCTCACCTGTTACACTTATTATTTCAATATAATAAAGCAATAGCTTTATTATATTAATAAATTTATTGTATTATTGTGAACTAAGACTCCTGATCCAATACTGACCAAAGTGGTGGATCTTTACAGAGGGCACTTTGTGGATGATCCTCTTGATAAAGACTTTGATGTGTGAGAGGATAATGAAAGGCGGAGCCAAAGAAGGACGGGAGTGATACTCGACAATCAGGTTGTAACGCTGGAACTTCCAGTAGGTGTCACTGTCTTCCTGCACTTTAGAGAAAGTGTAGCTGTGTGGATACAAGCAGATCAGAGCCACTGAGTCAAGTCAAACCATTCACAGTTTGTGAATGCAGTCAGAGAAACATAATGACAGACTGGTTCTTTACCTAAACATGGCAATGACTAGGTTGATGAGCAGGATGTTGGTGACCAGGAGATATACGACTAGCAGAATCACTACCAGCCAGTTACTATCCTGATTTCTACACGGCTCTTCACCGCTCTCAATCAAAGTCACATTGTCTGTGCAGTTTAGTACCCGTCCCACTGTCACAAAATAGAGATAAAAGGAGAAAGGTTAAAATAAGGGTTACAATAATAAAAAAATAACTAAATTTCTAATTGCTGTGATGAATTTTAAAAACCTGCAGTAGAAAAAAGCAGCATTTTAAAACTGATTTCAGTGTAATAACAATTTTCTTATTTTCATGCAAATTGCACAAACACTTGTACCATCCATCTCTTCCTCGATGGAAGAGCCGTATCCAAAGATGTGCAAGTATGGCATGTAGAAAACTCTCAGAAAAATGCGATTTGGATTTGGATCATAGTTGTAGATCAGAGCCTGATTGGCAACTCCGTACGCCAAGACCCACACGCCCAGGAAGAAGAGGAAGAAGAAGACATCCTTCATCTAAACAAGAGGAGGAAATTGTCATGTTGTTGCTCACATTGTATTATTAGACACATATTCCTGGTATAATTCCAACTGATGGTAACTTTCTCACCATATTTCCTACAATGATGAGTTTTGGTCCCAGCTGCTTGTGAATGGCAAAAATGTGAATGAGGCGAAGTGTGAAGACCATGTAGTCCAAACACAGGACATCTCGGCCAAATTCATGTGACCGGTGAAACATCCTGAAACACAAGCACAGCATCACTGAATCAGTGAGGCAGCAGCACCACCTGGTGGCAAACCTGTAAATTAACCAGTAACATTTGGTTGTTAACTGAGGAAATGTTTTAAATTTAAGTGACTAAAAACTAAGTATTAAAAAAATTATTTGAGACACACTTAAGAAGCCAAACAAGTACCACAAAACGAATACTGTGATTTCTTAAATGTTACAATCATGCAATGACAAACTAAACTGTATGTAGTGTTGTGAAAAGTTTTTGATGAGCAATCTAAGATTAAGATATCATTTTTATATCTTGTCCATACCTGCAAATCAGTCCGACAATGAACAGGCTGATGGCAGTGAGATCACATTTATTCCACACATCCTGAATGTAGAGTCTGAAACTTTGACTCCAGGTCGTCCCCAAAAACAGCGTCTTGAAGAAGATGAAAAAAAATAAACTTAACAGATCGTCAGAAAACAAAAACTACAATAATAAAAACTATCAACATACTTTAGTATGATAATAGTTTTTATATACCTGCCTATACATGCACCTTGAAGCGTATTAATTTTGTTTATTTATTTTTGTGTCCATCTTCAATTTAATGCTTGTGAGACGACAGCATGTTAACCACTGTGTTCCAATGACACACATATTGTCTCTTTCTACTATGTGCAATTAAAAAGAAAAGATTTCAATTAAGTGCATATTGCTGCATTCAGTTGTTCACTTCACATTATATACAGTTAAACATTTTGGCGAACAAAGTTCTAAGTAAGATGTCTCTCTTCACTCACCTGTCGGATCTCCTCACAAACGAGGGTGAATACCCAGAAGTACAACACACACTCAGTGGCAGCTGGACCTGAGGGGGGTGGGGGCTTGAAATCCACCAACAGCACGTAGGCGAAAAGCAAGAGAAACAGGAAGTACATCAGGACGTTGCCCAGAAATGAGGTGACCGGTGCAAACCAGAACTGACGCCAGCGTGACACTGTGAATGGACTTTGTGGCAGTCGTTGGGGTACGCCTGTATCAAAGATTATAAACATAGATAAGCAGGTGACTAAAAATGACAGCATATGGAGCAAGAATCAGATGACTCTTTGAACAGGACTCACCTTTAATGGCATCACTCTTTTGACCTTCGGAGTCAACTTCACTGAGATATTAAAAAAAACATTTTAAAGTAAATTAGTAGACTAATGCAAATAAATAACAAACTGATGTTTTACAGATTAATACTGTAGAGTGCAGGTAGAAATATTACTGCTGCTTGATGTCAGAGAAAGAGAAGACAGTGTTCCCATAGTGACTGTCAGTGTCCTGATCCAGCTCATCCTCAAAAAGCATCCTCTCTTCCTCTTGCTGATCGTATTGATTCCTGCGGGGAAAAAAGTGGCAAATGTTTAAAAAAATATTAAAAAATAATTTACAAACCTTAAATTAAAAATTTTACCTGAAAGAGATGAGGTTGGTGTAGCAGAGGATGGGGCAGAAGAACACGAGCAGAAGCTTCCAGATCTCTGTGTTCCTCTTCATATCACCCCACCAGATCTGGGACAACAGAGACTGGAAGAGCACAGAAAAGCAGTCCTTATCCATCAACAGCAGCTCACCGGCTCAACATGAAGTGTTGTGTTATTTTACAAATATCATGCTATATTTCCTTTGTAAAATTCATCTGATTCATCTTTGAAATCATGACAACAACATGAATTAAAGATAAGACACACCTGTACACCATCATTACTGAAGAAACGCCGAGCATCAGAGCTCACACCCATCTGAAGACAGGTGCTGTGACCCCAGACAGGAGACTTTCTAATCAGCAGGCTGAAAGAGCGGTTTTCATCACTGCGATAGCAAGAGCTGAAAATATCTGAGGTAAAGTAGACACAAGACACATGACAAAGAGTTAGATAGGTTTGTTATTATTGTGTTACATAAGCTTTTAAAAGGAAAAATCAAAGGGCTCTTTGTGAAATGGTTTTGAAATATCTAATTATTATAACATCAACAGTAGCAGACAGTTGTAGTTATTGTCTCACCATGAGCCAGGTTCTCAAACTTCTGGGCCAGTTCTTTCATGGAGAGTTTGGTTTCAGTCTCATCCTCCCGTTTGGACAGTTCTCTGAGTATCTTACAGCCACCAAGAGCACTCAGGACTGCCTCACCTGCCTGGAAAGCAAGCAATTATATATTTTCTGATTGTTTTTCTTAGAGGAACACTTTGAAAACTCATTAGATTTCAATAGGGAAAAACTCATATCTGTATTGATTTGGACTGAGTAATGTGTTAGGAATGAAAGGACGCCAAAATGTTTGATGGAAATTAAAATTATTAACTGAATTTAAAGAAAATGTGTCCAGGGAGACAGGATCCTAGGTTAGCATGGGGACCACTCAGTGGTATCAATTCCTTCATCCTCCAGTAACTGCCAGTTTATAATCACCATATTATCCACTGCACCAGCATAACATCTGATAATGAGTCCAAGGATATCATCCCAATACCTAAAGGTAGTAGGGCTGTCACGATTAGTCAACTAGTCATGATTACGGCGACTATCAAAATCGTTGACGACTTATTAAATAGTCGATGCATCGTTTGAAGCTTTGCAAGATCCTGAAAGACGCAGGAATAAGTAGGATTCAAGAGTGTAAGCTGCCGTTACACCCCAAAGAAGAAGAAGAAGCAGTCCCCAAGATCGTAGCTGTGTCCAAATTCAGGGTCCGCATCCTTCGGAGGCCGCATTTGTAGGCCGATTATGTTACAGCATCGCGATGAAGGCTGTCCAAATTCAAAGATGCTTCCAAATGCGGCCGAAAAATGCGTCCTTCATTTCCCCAGATTTGAAAGTGTCACTACCCGATCTGTAGCGGAAGGGAATCAGGTCAGGTGTATCCTTCATGGCCCAGCATATCCCAGAATTCATAGCGCGGCCCAGTTTCCAACAATGGCGACAGCTACTTAGTTTAAATATTACTCTAATTATTCTTTCTGGATCACAAAATAAACTTTTAAGATATTTTCAGTTTATTAAGACAACACATATTTGCAAAAGCGCTCTGACGTTTTCGGAGACGTCTGTTACCCACCAGCTTGATAGCTAGCCGGGGTTCAAGGCTCACTAGAGCCGGTGAGAACAGCGAACTCTTGGCAAATCATTTTCAGACCCCCGCGATCTTTGGCTACTCAGGTTAAACATGATATATAAGTCACTTAGATAATTTAAAAATGTTATTGTTTGGCTTTTTTCAGTGTTTTATTTGTTCCTGAGTAAATCGGTTTGGCTGAGATTAGTTAAGTTATAGTTTTCACACAGCTGAATAAACATCAAACAGAGAACTGATTAAACAGAAGTATGGGATGGTCGCAAATTTACTCCAATGCCCTGTTATATTTTAGGGAGCAAAGAGCAGACGGCTGAGTTTATTAAACGCCACCAAGAGAATCTGCAAATTTCATTAAAATTTCATAAACTATCAACTTGTCTTTGTTTTTAGTCAGCACATACCTTAAAAACTTCAAGCTGTAAGCTAATGATAGTTATATAAGAGCAGATGCATGCTGGTGCACTAAGCTGTACGTTTCACGTCCAATGGATGATGATCTGATTAGTCGACTAATCGCAAAAATAATCGGTGACTAGTCGACTATCAAAATAATCATTTGTGGCAGTCCTAAAAGGTAGTAAGTGCAGTAAGTGCTGAATATATCAACTATCGACGATGGCTCAGATCGTTTTTACAAGGGCGATTTATTTATTTACTTGCCCATGAGTAAGTTTGCTAATAATGATGGAGCTAATGGAAGCTGTCAACAGAAAAATATAATAATAATAGCGCTGTTTTAAAAGCCCCCTCTTTCATCTGCGAGCAAATGCACCTTCCTTAGTGTGCGCCCCAATTCAGAGATTAATTTACTCAAACACATAACCGAAAGAAAGGCAGTAGCCTATGTTCAGAAAAAGAAAAAAAAAAACATATGCAAGTTAGTTGTATTTGAGTCCTTTGCTCACACTATGTCTGCACAAGCGGCACATCGCTTTGGTTACATCATTAGGTTTACTTCTTTCTTCCGGTGTCAAGCCAAAGAAATCCCAAATTGGCGACTTTATATTTTTTTTAGCAATTAGTTCGCCCATGTTTGGACTTTTTCTGTGTTGTAAGCACGCAAATCAGTCCATGCATGATTACATTGCTCCGCCCATCAAAAAGTCTGTGCATGCGCGAATATAATTCACACTGTCGATTATTTGATTGACAATTGTAGGTTGGAAATTTTTTACATAACGCCCAACCCTACTGCCTAGCCTGTAGAGGTTTGTGCATCCCTCCATAAATATGACTCCTTAGACCACCTGCTCTCATCTGTGAAAAGCAGGGCACCAGTGGTATTCTATGGCAAAAGCCAAGTTGCCAACCAAGAGTGCAGGGGCCACTGGAGTATGTTGGAGCCACCCTCATGAAGTTTGTGGTCAGCTGGAGGTCATTTAGGGCCCCAAAACAGCCTCAAAGCATAATGTTTCCTCCTCTCTGCTCAACTGTGGTTATTAGTGGTGCAACGGATCAAAAATCTCACGGTTTTAAGTCACGGATCGGATCAATTTTTGGATCAGCAAAAATAGAAAAAAAAAGACAAAAATTTGACTCGCCATTTTCTTACTCAAGTACTTTTTGTCTATTAAAAAACGTTCAACAGAAGACTCATTCCACGCACTTATATAAAAACAAATTAAGGTGCAATATGGACATTGTGGACCATGCTGGGCATCCTCTCCATCCTCTGCACACGGACATAAACAACCAGAGGAGTCTGTTCAGTGAGAGGTTGCTTCTCCCAAAGTCAAGGACCAGCAGACTTAAAAAGTCCTTTGTCCCACACACCATTAAACTGTTTAACTCCTCGCTGGA
The DNA here is from genome assembly GCF_057381845.1 of Rhamphochromis longiceps. Lineage (NCBI taxonomy): Eukaryota > Metazoa > Chordata > Actinopteri > Cichliformes > Cichlidae > Rhamphochromis > Rhamphochromis longiceps. The sequence continues at coordinate 18,494,404 of NC_140564.1, read as the reverse complement.
GGGGAGAGAGAGGGGAAACGGGGACAAAGGAGGGGGGGAACAAGTAAGCTGTAGTGTCTTTTCACTGTGCAATAGTTTTTGTTAATATCCAACGGTGTAATAGACTCACAATACTTGAAATGTGCCACACCCTTGTATTCTTATTCCTATTTATTCTATTTATCCATTTTGTATACTCTGTATTTATATATTTGTATATATGGTATATTTCTGCTCACATTCTGCAACTTCTGTCGGTGCTGTGCTACTGGAAACTGAATTTCCCGAAGGAACCCACCCGAGGGATAAATAAAGGTTCATCTAATCTAATGTCTATACAGCCACCCCTGTAATCTACAGGGGTGGCTGTAGCTCAGGTGGCAGAGCAGGTCAGCCACTAATCAGAAGGTCGGTGGTTCGATCCCAGGCTGCCTCCTGGCTGCGTGCCAAATATCCTTGGGCAAGATACTAACTCCGTGTTTGCCTACTGGTAGTGGTCAGTGGTGGCGCCAGTGTCCGGCAGCCTCGCCTCTGTCAGTGCGCCCCAGGACAGCTGTGGCTACAATTTAGCTTGCAATCGCCAGTGTGTGAATGTGTGTGTGAATGACTGAATGTAGTGTGAAGCGCTTTGGGGTCCTTAGGGACTAGAAAAGCGCTATACAAATGCAGGCCATTTACCAATGTAATCTATAGGGCAGTACAGGGATTTGTATCTACCACTCCGCTGTGATATAACAAGCGGTCACGGTCACGTGGCTTTCCGTTGCCCTGGAGGTCCACCCATTTGTAGTTAGGGCAACAGAAGATGCCTGGGACAGTTCATCCATAACTTTAAACTTTTCCTGCTCATACATGCTTGGAACGATCTTGTCACACTGAAGTGGACGCGCAATGGGATATCATAGCGTGGCTCAAGCACGTTCATCACAGTTTAAATCCCTTGTTTTGCACAACAGAATACGGCCTCCCATCTGCAGCTAAACACCCCAATAGCTTTTGTAATAGCTTTAGCCCGGTCGGATTGGGCAGCAAAGGGCTGCTTAAATGCTAGCGCTAGCGCTGGCCATAACTACTGATTGACAGACCCACCACGCCACCATACACATACTTTTTTTTTCTTTTTCAAATCTTCGGATCACGTGCGTACCGAACCATGGAGTGGGATCGGTTCGGATTTCGGATCAATCCGTTGCACCACTAGTAGTTATGGTGTTCTTTGGGCAATGAACAGCATTTTTCTTCCTCGAAACAAAGCTCAAATCAGATGGCTTTTGATTTTATCTGACCGCAGCACTTTCTTCCAAGCCTTCTCTGAATCATTTAGATGTTCCCTTTTAAATTAATATAGGTCTATACAGCACCTTATTGAGCTGGAACCTTCCAGGTGCTGCAAGAGTTCAATCCATAATAGCCTAGCATCTTTTCAATAGTGTTATTGGTGATTGTAATCCCAACTGGCTTCACATTATTAACAAGTTCCTCCTGTGTAGTTTTAGGCTTTTCATGATCATCTTCAACCCATAGAGTAGATTTTGCATGGAGCCATACCAAGGACAGATTACAGTCATTTTGTTTCTTTCTTTTTAAAAAAAAAAAAATAATGGCACCAACAGCTGTTACTATCCAGTCTTTAAGTCTGACATCATTAGCCGTGCCTGGTCCCAAACTCTGTTGCAGGTCCCTAAGTCCAACGATCACTGCGGCATCACTGAGAGTTAAAAACTGTCTAAATCCTTTCATCTTTAATAGGATGATCAGTGTTGCTGCTTTACCAGGTGTAACAATTAAGTTAGAGTTAGAAGTTAGCTCGCTAGTTTCCATCTAAATATAATATACCAGGTTCTGACTGAGGGATTTCTGAAACAAATTAAGACGTACAGCTCTGTTATCATTTCCGACATAAATGAAGACAGGAAAGTAAACACCAGTGACATTTGTAGGGTTACTGAAGTTTGGCTAGCTATATATAATGATGTGCTACGTGAACGCTAGCGACACAGCTATGTTAGTATAATATAAACAGTGAAGTTGGAGAATGAACGCTAACTTTGTTCCACTCAATAAAAGTTAACGTTAGGGTTCCCGAAGGTTCGGGACAAACTTTATTTTATTACTGCTAATAATTTTAAAGCTCAGTTTTTAAAACCTTAAGATGTAATTACAGCCCAGCCCATGCAGCAGTATATTGATAACTAACTTGTGGATGGATTAGCTCAGTTGTTCTCCTGCCTGAAGTTTGGTCCATTTACAGCATCCTGCCATGTGATTGCATTTGTCCCTAGCCATCGTGAACCCTCACGTTAACTTTTATCGAGTGGAAAAAAGTTAGCGTTCTTCCTCCAGCTTCGCTGGGTTTATGTTATGCTAACATAGCTGTGTCTAAGTCAGAACATGGTACAGTATATCATGTTTAGGTGGAAACTAGCGAGCTAACCTCCTGCTAATTGCTAACTCCGTTAAATTGAATAATTTCTGCTTTCATGGATGTCTGAATGTTAAACTTAACTGTTAAAGCAGCAACACTGATCGTTCTATTAAACATGAAAGAATTTAGACAGTTTTTAACTCTCAGTGATGCTGCAGTGTTCGTTTGACTTTGGGACCTGAAGCGGAGTCTGAACCCAGATTATTCCACGAGGCTCCAGACTACGGTAGCCGTAATGTTCCGACAATCCATTAAGCAGTGCAGCTTCGTAGCACCAAAGTCACACTAAAACATTTTTGACAGATTTTTGAGCACCGTGTGCCACATAAAATTGGTTCAAGGTCAGTAAGAACAACCAGAATTCATACATAAGGCGCAGTGGATTACAGGGCACACTATCGATTTTTGAGAAAATTAAGGGATTGTAAGTGCGCCTTTTAGCCCAAAAATGCGGCACCCTAAAAAGTAAAGACTGTTAATTTTTTTGGGAAGTGAGCAAATTTACAACTTCAGCAGGGGGCTCAAAAATTATCTCCCCCCCCCCCCCAAGTAAAATACTTCTTGAAGTTTGTCTCAGAGCCTATACCATCTCCCAGAAGAAAAGGGCCATCTCACTGCGGTTCTGCAGTACAGCCCAGAGGAAGAGTGAAGCCCAGGGATGGGGGCAACGCTGCTGGTGATATTTGGAACCTCCATGCAGAACCTTAGTGGCACGCTGGGATGAATAAAAAAAAGAATAAAAATACCTATTATCAGGTCAAATGTAAAAGAGAGATACTGTCACTACAAGTACACTGCCTGCTTATTCTAAAAAGTTCAGAATACCTTCATGGCTGTCCTTTTGAATGAAGATGACTGTAAGCCTAAAGCTTTATAGTAGAAAGGCTGGCAGGCATCACCCATTAAGTGTTTCAGGACCCCTGACACCTGAGGAAACAGGTGGATGGAACAGTAAGCACAAGGATATGTTTTTGGAATTGTTTCACATTCTTTCTGGATCTGCTTGAGCATAACCTCGTATTAGATTAGAAAACTCACCTCAAACAGGGTAAACTCCCTCCTTGGTCTGCTCTGATTGTTATCTGCTGCCACTTTTGAGGATGAATTCTGTTGTTCTGATGGTGAGTGACGCTCTGCCATTGCCAGCCGCTCTGCTAGGCAGCGCTGTAGCAGCTGATATAGTAAGCTCCCATCTGGCACAGAGCGATAGAGGCTTTCCAGCTTTCCATAGGTTAAGTAGTCCACAATGTTCAAACCATTTTCAGTGAAAAGCCGAACAAACTGGGGCTTGTCATTGATCAGCGCATCTGTCATTGAGTCTTCCAAATCTTCGTACTGTTTAATTGGAGGAAGGAGATCATGTTTTAAGGCAGGTCAATATTTATAATGCCAAATAATCACATTTAAACTGACTTATCTGTCAAACTTGATATTACACATCTGTTCCCCTCCTCACCTTCCACTGGATGTCGCCATTGAAGAGTTCACTCTTGGCAATGTCAACCCTGTTCCACGTTACTGCTAACTTCAGCTCATCACTATAAGGGTTTGCCTCAACTAATGCGCGCTGCTTACTTGCTAAAAAAGACAAATACAAAAAAATTTAATTAAGGATAAAAAGGGGTTGCAGCTGTTATGATGTATAATTATGGTCTACTTATACATACCTCCCACAAGTGTTTTAAGCAGGACAGTGTCAAAGTCATTTGGACTCTCATGCTCTCCGTGGTACACCGTAATCAAACCTCTATTCTGGTAAATTCTAAAAGCCTGGAAAAGGAAACAGGAATGTTGGAAAACAGTTGCAAGATGACAGGGACAAGATGTAGGAGATGAAGTACATTCCACAGATGTTATAGCACCTGCTTGAAAGCATCTCTCATGTCAGTCAGTTTTATGCAGTCTCTGTAACTTTTCTGGCTAATGATTTCAAAGCAGAGCAGAGCAAAAAAAACAAACAAACAAAAAAAATCTAACCATAAATAACTAACACACATGCCAAAATGGGTTACCTCCAGAGTTCAGCATCTGGAGAGTGAAACGGTAGAGATTTCTTCATGTGTGATAATGCTGCCTGCCCATTGCAACTTTTGACCAGACTTTAGGACTAGGATTTATTATACTTTTTATGCTATTTTGGCAAGCTGTGAGCTTGTGGAGATTTTGCTTCTTCAGTTGGCAAACAGTTCTGGATTTTTTAAATACAGGTTTTGATATTTATTCTATTTTTGTATTCCTCCCTGGTCATACTGGGGTATGATTTTATTGTTTTTATTCATGTTTGATTGAAAGCAAACATTTTTAGAACTTTTATAAAAACAAGCTTTTCTTGATGCTCTAAACCCATTCAGAAGAGTCTTTTTGCTCCACTTTGACCACAGTTCCTTTATTTTCACCTATGATGTCACTTTTTTGATTCACATTCAACAATAATAGATTTATCTATTTTCAGCACAACTATACTTACACTATTGCAATTTAGATTAAGGTTATACAATTATTGACATCATTATATAGGAGCTGCTTGGTAAGTGGCTCAGTTCTGTTATTACCTCTGGTAGTGGATCAGGAAACAGAGCTGCAAAATGCAAAACTGCCTGTTTCTACTTAATAACATATAAATAACCTATTAAAACTAACTTCCAGACATGTGGTCATTACCTGGCAATATATCTGGTAGTTTCTGGATAATAAGCAGAAAACAGAGCTGCAAAATGCAAAGCTGTCTGTTTTTATTTAATAACACATTAATAACATAATAAAGCTAATGTAAAGAAGTGTAATAATTACCTGTCAATATTGCTGGTAGCTGCCTGTTTCTATTTAATAACATATTAAATGCAGGATTCATCTTTTTTTCCAGGGTCAAATTCAAGGTCTTTTTAAGCACTTTCAAAGTCCATTTTCAAGTTTTTCCAGCACATTACCAAAAACATGTTTCACTTCGCATCACCTCAGTAAGACCATGTGAAAATAAAAAGAAATCACCCTGGGTTGACTTAAACACCTTTATTCCTCCTTTGTTAAAACAGGTTGACTAATATGAATGCAGTGTATAAACTCAAAACACACATTTCACTTAAAAATTAAGATGTGCAAATGTAAACAAATCAACTTGTTAGAGATATTCACCTACTGTTGAAAAAAACAAAACAAGAACACCACAAAAATAATACACAGCAAGCCCAAATTATTAACTCTTCTTATCAGATATTGATGCTTCTTTCTTATGTGAAACATTTATATACAAAAACACATACATGTGTCTCGTGTCTCAGTGGCTGATAGTCATCTTCAGGCCTCAGCGTGAGCTTGAAGCCATTTACAATGTTTATGGTGTTTATTGTGTAGGTGCTCACAATAAACAGATTTTGAATGAAAGCCGGGGAACTTCGGTAGCACAAAAAATGTGTCTATTCTTTGTGCCCAAATGGATGATATTACCATTATTTCCCCCTAGGTGTTGCCAAAGGCACCGAGTTAATACCTGAAAAAGCTGCACCAATACACAGAGATATAAACAATATTCTATTTACTTGGTGATAATTTCGCTTTTGAGCCTTAAGTTGGCTAGTTATGTATCGGGCTAATGTTTAAAGCTTTGTCTTGAGGGAAGTAACTCCATACTAAGTAATGTTAGCTAAGTTCACACTATATTCCATAAATCACCATGTCATAACTAAATGCTATATTAGCGCTGCAGTATTGCATCACACTCAGTGCATTTCAATCATTTCACCAGCGAGTTTGATAGCTAGCAAAATAGTAAAAATAATTTTAAAAATTAACATGTGTAACGTACACGTAGTCGAAAATTGCTTACAAGGACTCGGCTATCATGTGACTCGAGAATGCAAACTCAACCATTGTCGTTTTCCATCAAATATTCGTTAAAACGACAACCTCCAGGCATGTTAATTTTACTCATTCTATTTCTCTATCTGATAAGAAAACTATTCAGGTACAGCAAAATACAGTTACACTTTCAAGCAATTTTAAGCACCACATCTGAAATTCAAGCACTTTCAAACCCTGAAAAGACAATATTAAAATTCAAGCATTGTAAAGCTTTCAAGCACCCGAATGAACCCTGTAATAGCCAGTTAATAACCTTTTAAAACAACCTTAAGAATAGTAATGACTACCAGGAAATACCTGTGGCAGTTTCTATGTAATAAGCGGCATTTTAATACCATGGTCATATGAATACATTAGATTTGCAGAAGAGTTTAGAAGACCCTCTTTCACGGCACAGTTATTTATTATGTTCATTATGCTTTCATGTAAATTTCAGGGAACTATTACTCAACTGTAACCACAGTTGCTACCATGATATTACTTGGATATTAAGTGGTTATTACTTATAATATATGTAATAGTTATTAACGAGGTGTAATAAAAGGGGCTACCGAAAATCTTTACTCCAACTCTTGCAAAGTAAAAGCCTCAGCACTCACCTGTTCAACTAGTTTGTCGGTTTGTACTTCCGAAGGAAAATGCTTCTTAAACCGTTCTGCCACTCTGTCTTTAAGATCCACGCTGGGACCCGCCTCACTGTTGCCTTCACCAGAGGACGGCACAGCTGGAGCTGAAGACAGGTTCTCCAAGATATCACTCAGGAAATCAGCCAAGCCTCCTGAGCCAGCCAGAACCAGCCAGGGGATGGAGTTTTTCAGAGAGAGATCCATTCTCTGACAGGCGTTACAAAAACCACGAACGAAATATTTACACAATTTGAATATCAAGTCGCAACATGTTTTGTGATTATCAGTCAACATATAAAGCAGAGACTGTACCTTTAGCATGTCTGCATCCCCTGATATCAGCATACAAACAACAGGGATGTCAATGCTGCCACTTCCTTTAAAAAGATACAACAATTTTTAACACGTTCCAATCTTGGTAAAATGTTTTTACTAACTTAATGAGAGTGGCACAGCAACTAACAAAGATACAGATGGCGCACCCTGTGATTTTTTTTTTTACTTGATTAAACATTGGCAACACAGTGGTTAGCAATGTTGCGTTAAAGTAAGAAGGTCCTGTGTTTGAATCCACCATTTGACTAGGACCTTCTTATGTGGCATTTGTATGTTTGCATGGGTTCTCTCTAGGTGCTCCAGTTTCCTTTCACAGTCCAAAGACATGCAGTTAGTGGGGTTAGGACTAACTGGTGATTCGAAATTGCCCAAAAGTGTGAATGTGAGTCCAAATTGTTCTCTTTGTGCTAGCCCTGCCCTTGTGACAGACTGGTGACCTGTACAGGGTGTACCTGTTACGCCCTGTACAGTAACTAGGATAGGCTCATAAATGGTCAACCACTGTCAAAATAAGTATTATAATTCTTAAAATAATATTTTATTTTATAGTGCCATCTCTCACCTAATATGCCTGTGCGCTGGTGGGAAATGTATTCCTCCAGTCTGGCTCTGAAACTCATCTCTCCTCCTCTGCGGCCCACACTCCCATCATCCACCAGCAGGAAGGCCTGGTAGTTGTTGTCCAGTGAGCAGGAGTCCTGTGATATGTTTTGGACATAGTACCTTGCAGGAAAGCTTCCCTGCAAAGGAAGGAAACCAGTTATTCCAGTGTTTCTTCCTGGCCTTGATCAGTTTCCACGGTGTCTTAAAGGCCTGAAACTTGCACATCCTTTTGGTGTGTTTTTATTGGAGATGCAAAGTTTGGTCCCAAGATTATCCAGATGAATCACAATTAGCATACATTTACCTGACCTTGAGCACTCAAAGATTAGGTCCACATAGTCTTATTAATTTGAAATTAGTGCCCATGAAATATAAGCATTATATGATTATGGACAGCTAATATTAAAACATTCAAAAAAATAAATATAATCAAATCTTTAAGCAAGATTTACAGTAAAAGATTGTATAGTAAAAGTTAACAAGATATTCTTAATGCTTTGAGAAATGTGTAAACTGTACTACCTGAGGGTTGACCAGCTGCTCTCGTTTTTCCACTACGCCCCACGGAGCAATGCCCAACGCTACCACCTTATTGAGAGAGACTGAAGATGCCGCAGCTGCATGATCTCTCACTGCCTGTCCAACACACCGACCAAGCCTTTCGCGCAGACCTGTAGTTAATATCCATGCACCTGGGTGGAACAGATTAAAAATCGGTGTGAGAAAGCATTAGTCACTGCTTGGATTTGGGGTCAAAGATATAATAAAGAGAAGTTATTCTGATAGTGGTAAGTCCTTTCATCATTTCCTCCTTCAGCTGGTTCCTCTAGTTTAAGTAACAAATGGGGGACAGAATGAAAAGCACTGGCTAGGTCCAGGAAGAAGACATGGAGGTCTTTTCCTTCCCTTTTAGCAGACTGGGTTTGATGCTATACGATCAGACCTGGTCTATGTGTGTTCTAATCATCCCCCAGACCCTGGTATACCGGCCTTCTGCACTGACATGTCAGTCAGACTGTTGAGAATGTTTGAGGCATCTTTTCCCTTGGATATCATCACACCCCCTACACATTGCAATGTTTTTGGGAGGATTCACTTTGTTCAGACCAGTTTCATTTGTTTTCAGAGAAATTTTTTTACATAGCAACCATGGACGTCCATTGGAGGTGACCGATGTTTTCTTTTTTCTTGGCCGGTTTGTCCTAAACTTTGTGCTCGATAAGAGTAGATCAGATGACCCTATCTAGTTTCTTCTCCACTGTTATTCTGAGTTTTCCCACAATTTTGGTAAGGTCTGCGCTGACTGATGCCCGTTCTTTCTTATTACAGGATTTTGGCCACTCCACTTGGTGTTGGTAATCTTGGATGCTCTTTTCCAAAGTTAAATTCTGCTGCTGAGTTTCATTTGTATTATTTGACCATGTCAGGTAAAGATCAGGACCTGGCCTTGTTTATTTCAAAAACTTCAACCACCTTTTACGTATTTTGAGGCTTGATGTTGATATATCCTTATTCCGTAAACATAAGCATGTTTGAACTACAGCAGAAGTTGTTAGCATGGCGACTGATCTTCTGAGACTACATTTTTTCACACTCAAACCACCATGAGTATGTTCAAGAAAGACCTGGCAGCATCATTTGTTAGATAGATATGTCTACTGTTTTGAGAGAGGGACTGACAGCGTTAATTTTTATTAAACCTGCCACTGTGCTAGTATTCATGGCCCTGCATCTGAAGTCTCTGATTGTGTTGTTCTGAACTCTATTGTAAATGTTTAAAACATAGAACAACAAGAGGCAAAATAAAAACATGAACCATCATTCAAAAAAAAAAAAAAAAAAAACAAGCTCATAATTCTCCTTTATTGGCTTCTCTTCATTGGCTTCCTATTAAATCCAGTTGTTGTGATTTGGCACCATCTAAATGAAATTGAACTGAATAGTTCGTACTTCAATATATGACTATATCAAGACAGCCTATATAGTTTTATAGTCTTAAAAATAAAGGAAGTCCACTTAAGACACATTTTTAGATTTTTTTTTTTTTTTTTAAATGTCATTGAGAAAATTATGACAGCTTCTGCTAAGCAAACAGCACACACATATTCTAGACACACGGTGAACATCACACATGAGTTTGTCAGGAAGACTGTCATAGCAGCATTTGATGTGATGATTTTCATCTATCCTTGCCTAAAGTTTTTACCTGTTCTTTGTGACGCTTTCACCAGTCCCTGTCTGAGGATCTCCCGCACCCAGGTCTTTATCTGTGTCCTGCTATTTCCACCCACAACAGAAACAACCAGGTTGGGTGGAGGAAGAGCCCAATGGGTTGTCAATATGTTGTACACAAAAAAAGGCTCAGTGCTCCATGACAGACGCAGGAACTAAGTTTAGAGATTTGACAGATTCAGAGGAACAAGCACATGTCAGCAATGCACAGGATTTAAGAAGTAATGAAAGTAATAAAAGTAATGAACAAAGGATGCTCAAATAAATATGACATCTGATCAGTACAGATTTTGTTTGCTCATTTGCACACCACAACTCAGGGTTTGTCTGGATATTTATTTCAATCACCTTTACAGGCATTGCTTTTTAGAACATGCAAACATATTCAAATACTTTAAGGCTCTAGAGCATGGGTGGCCAACTCCAGGCATCGAGAGCCGGTGACCTGCAGGTTTTAGATGTGACCTTGATCCAACACAGCTGATTTAACTTACTAAATTATCTCCTCAACACTTCTTGAAGTTCTTCAGAGGCCTGCTAATGATCTAATCATTTGATTCAGGTGTGTTGACCCAGGGTGCTATCTAAAACAGGACACTGGCTCTCGAGGCCTGGAGTTGCCCACCCCTGCTCTAGAGATATAGAATTGTGCAAAAAAAAGAAAAAGAAAAATAAATCCACCCACATAGCTGTGCCTCTTGCTGGCCCCTGCAAATTGCACCTCTCCAAATGCATCAGTTGGTTGTTCAGAGGAGTGCTGCACACTTTCCCAGTGGTTCACAATTGCAGCGCTGAAATAGTCTCCAAGAGCCACAGAGGCATGGTCATTTCTCGCAGCCCCACACTGACACAATGCACCATTACTGAGAGAGGTGGAGGGATAAAAACATCACTGTGAGAACTGACTCAAAATACAGACATGTCACTATCAAAAGACAGAGGTCACAGTACCTGACAGAATCTTCTACAAAGGTGCTGCACACTCTTTTTTTGATGGTTTTGGGGATCCAACTCTGAAAGCAGTTTTTTTAACAGTGATCAATAATGGTCAGGGAATTAGGGATCATTGACCCTTGATGCTCACTCATCAATAAAAACAAATATCTATCTACATCTATATCTATCTGTGCTATGACAGAGATTAAGAAAAACTGTAAAGCTGGGTTTAACTCCCACCAGTTGCACGCTTGCACAGATGTTGCATGACAGGTTTTTCCAAGAAGTTTGGCAGTGGGTCACTGCCGTTACTTGGAACTTCAAGCGGAGAAACTTCCAAGTATAGTTTTAACTTCAACTCAATAAAAAAGAAAAAACAACCTTAACCCTTTAACCCATGTATCATACAGGGCACCTGGACTTATTTGGTAATTTTGTCTGTAAAATGGTCACAAATCATACTATAAGTGAATGTTTTTCGGTTCACAATAACCTCAGCTTTCAATATATATTATAATATAATATATACAGAAATATATATATACATACATATAATAAAATGATCAGTGTAGTTGCTGTACGAGGTGTAACAATTAGGTCTAACATCCAGGCATCCTTGATAACAGAATTTATGAAATTTAACGGAGTTCAAAGTTAGCTCGCTAGTTTCAATCTAAAGATGATATACCACGTTCTGACTGAGGGATTTCTAAAAAATTAAAACGTACAGCTCAGCTATAGCTTTTGACATAAATAAAGACAGAAAACTAAACAGTAGCGCCGTTTGTAGAGTTATTGAAGTTGGGCTACCGATGCACGCTTTTTTCCCCAAGTACCATCTCTTGGCGTCTGGGCGCAATCGGTCGCGATACAGCCCTTTGTCTTTTGCGCTGATTTTAAGCATGGTTCTGACAGTCCTGCTTCCAACACAATTTGTTTTGATTTGTGGCCTTCTGTCATGGCGTCGCGATCCCACAATGCACTGCGGCGTGACGTCAACTCCAAAGCCCTAAATAATAATGTGCTTGTCAAAAAAGTTCAACCAGTGGCTGCAAAGGGACTTGTCTTTGAAAGGTAGAGTGTTAATTACTAAAGCTGAAGGGATATCCCGATTAACATATGCTGCTCTCTCCTTACATCTGGATAAGAAAATTAGTAAGGATATTGACCATATGCTCTTTAATTTTATATGGAAAAACCGTACGCATTATATTAGAAAAACTGTTGTGATGAATAAGTACGAATCAGGTGGGCTTAACGTCTTAGACTTTTCTACTTTAAATAACACTTTCAAAATTAATTGGGCTAAACATTTTCTTAAAAACCCTACCTCTATCTGGAACTTTATACCATATCATATTTTCTCTCGTTTTGGTGGCTTTAATTTTATTTTAAATTGTAATTACAATGGTGAGAAACTCCCTGTAAAGCTTTCATCCTTCCATAAGCAGGTCCTCTTAGCGTGGACCCTCATTTATAAACACAACTTCTCACCTCACAAATACCTTATCTGGAACAACAGAGATATTTTATATAACAATAAATCACTTTTCCTGGAAACTTGGATCCAAAATGGGATCCTATTGGTGGCTCAGCTGGTTAGTAAAGAGGGACAACTACTTACTTATGACGATTTTATTGCACTATATAATTTTCCAATCAGTGTTCAGGAATTCTCAATGGTGCTTGGTGCCATACCCTCAGGGACTTTAATGTTATATAAAAACACTGACAGCTCGATCTCTACCTCAGTCACTCTCTCTGATCCAGCTGAGTCACCAATAGGAAAAATCTGCTTTTCACAGGAACTTGGTAACAGCAATAAGAGAATACGTAGTTTATTCCAAGAAGATATCGTCTCTTTCCCATATATAATATATCTTATTGGAACCGATTTGTTCCAGATATCAAGTGGAAGACAGTCTGGATGGTCCCCCATAAATATTTGATTGTAAATAAGGTGAAAGAAGTATCATTTAAAATTCTACATAAATGTTATCCAGCCAGTCACTACATGGTAAAATTTAAAAGGGACATAAATACTAATTGTACTTTCTGTGGGGATCATCCAGAAACTGTGACACATCTCTTTTGGTACTGTTCTTTTACACAGAGATTCTGGAAGGAATTTAGCAGGTCTGTTATTGTCCATATTTTAAGGGAGTTTTCTTTACGATGGGAAAATGTTTTGTTCTGTTTCTTTAAGTTCCCCAAGAAGTATGATAAATGTTTTTTTATGATAAATTTGTTAATACTTTTAGCTAAATTTTTTATCCATAAATGTAAGTTTACTAACAAAACACCATATTTCTGTCATTATTTTAAGGATGTGGAAATGTACATACAATCAATATCAGACTCCACCAACAAAAAGGCTCTCAAAACAATATATGTATGTGAATTTTTGCGTGTATTCTTATAATTGTTATCTTTTTCTTTTACCCTTGGCTTTTTGTGTTCATGTTCTGTTGTTTTGTATACTTTATCTGTTTGTATGTTGTATACTCATTGTTTGTTAAATAAAGTTTTAAAAAAAAATAATAATGTGCTTGTCACTACCCGATCGGTACCCCGCATGCGCAAATCTTACGTCACTTCCTCTCTTTGCCAACATTGCGACATTCAATGGTTAGCATGATATAAACACATTAGCACAGCAAAGCTGTAGATGAACGCTAACTTTTTTCCACTCGACAAAAGTTAACCCGACGGTTACCAATGGCAAGGGACAAATGCAATTGCATGGCAGGAGCCTGTAAACGGATCAAACTTAAGTCTGGAGAACAACTAAGATAACCCATCCACAATACGAGGTTACACATTCATTTACTGCTGAATGGGCTGGGCTGTAGGTAGATCGTAAGGTTTTAAAAACTGAGCTGAAAATGTAAAATGGGTTGGCAGCCGTGGTAAATGGGTTAAGGTAACTGTGAATTTTTTGTTGGTCGATTTTGAGGTAATTTTTTTTGCTAACATGCCACCATGATATCACAACAACAGCTGGAACGATTTTAAGGAAAGCTGACCCACCTGGCTCTTCTTGTTTTCACAGGTATTGTCTGTGTTGTCACCTCCTCCCCCTTCTCTACCTCCTTCTTCTGGTCCTGTGTTTTTCATGTTTCCTGTTCTGTCATTCTCAGTGAGAAATTTGTGCAGAAGAACTAAAACATTTTCTTTCTGACCATTGCCCCACTATTGAAACCCTATCCCCTGCCTCTGCAGTCTCTCAGTGTGCACAAAGAAAACTAGGTGCAGCCAGCACACAGGCAAGGGTGTGGTTACACAGATATATTCCCTCCTAACTATGAAAACAGGAAGAGCCAGTCAGTAGAACAAACTCCACAGCCTTGGAGTCTGAGCTGGGTCTGAGCTGCAATATTTTTTGCAATACTTCCTCATCCCCTTATCACTCAGTGGTGTCTGATGGGGTGAAAGGGAATACCTTCAGTAACAGATTTAAAAACCACTGAAGCTTGTGTTCTCTGAATGTTACTGGAGCTCAAAAATACAATGCATTCTGTAGAGAGCTTATGTGTCTGCGCTGTGCTCACTGAAAAAGCCAGATGATTTTTATCCTTCACTGTGTTGTCTTCATAGTGCTTGTTAAAAATAACACAGCATCCATTTATCTCTTGCGAGCTACCGCCCCAAACATTTTATTAACACCATTCATCCAGTCACGCCACAGACCAGTCTTCTTTTATGTGCTCCCCTGGAGGCATTCATGAGCTTTCTTAAATACAGTGCCCCCTGCTGGTAAACCTTATCATTACATTAACATCTACATATCAACACATTCACCAATGCCTTTTCTGTATTGTGACGAATTTTGAAACCCAAGTTAAACTTCATATTTATAATTGCCCGGCAAATGATTACTTGCTGTAGCTGTTTTACCACTATTTCAAGAATGCTTCAGATAAGAAGGAGATTGGACATTGGTCTATAACTAACCAAGACATCAAATCATTGCATTGCTTATTTACACTTTATACACTTTTTTGAAATTGGGGATGTGTCATGTGCTGATAGGTAAAAAGAGTGTGCATTGTCCCTTTCACATAACTGTAAATGTATAGCAGGACCCATTAGCTAACTAGGTTAGTACTAGGCTACAAATAGAAGTATACAGCAACCCCGTCTGTGTCCAAAAGAAACAAACCCTGCCTTTTAGCAACTGCGACTGACATCCAATGATACACCTGCAGCCAGGCTAGTTATTATTACTAATTAAATGCTTAAAAATTGTTGAAATAGGGTTATTATTTTGTATTTCTAGTAAACATTTATTTATTATTAGGTATGAAAATGTTATACTTAAAGAACAAGAATGCAGACATACCAATACAACTCATATATTTAAAGTGTAACTGAACTGAATAAAAGTATTGTGATGCTCATAATGTAACTCTACAGATTACATCAGAATACTTTTTAAAATTCCGTACGTATGTATGTATGTATCTATCTATCTATCTATCTATCTATCTATAATACATGGCATAGGCTAAATACTTTTCTTTTTTTTTTTGCTTTTATAAGCATTGGTAACAGTTCGGTGAGGCTCATGGTGGCAGACTGCAACAGAAGTTGTCAAAAGAACATGAGTGAAGGTGTTCTCCTTGATTTAAAGCGTCATTTAATCAAGTTGAGCTGCAAGGGGAGGGTACCACGTCTGTGTAGAAGAACAGATAGAATAATAAAAGTGAGAGGGACCAATTTTAGCACAAAAAAAGTAATATAAATATTTTTAAAATAAGATTAGGCTAGCTGAGTTTGTATTGAAAGCAATATTGGAATATTGCAGGTTGTTTTGTAATCATACCTCGTGATGCAGGTGGGGGGCGAGGAGGTTTGAATGTGCTTCCTTGTGCTAAAGTATCCACAACCCAGCTGAGGGCACTAGAGCAATAATCCATCTGGAAATAAAGAGCAGAATAACATAAAGCTGTATCTGAGAGAATAGCCATTTTTAAACCTCAAGAAAAACCACTTGAAAAAAGCTATTTTTTTCCTATCTCTGACAACTCATCTCATCCTTTCCTTTCAACCTGTTATGTGGCAGGTCTCATCTGTAGGCATTGGAAAAGCTATTGTGGCCTGTTTCCAAGCAGTGACAGTGGCAAAGCCTGGCCCCTGTTTGCCAGTGCTACATAAAAGCCCTCAGTTCACTTCTTGAATGGCTCTCTTCTCTCAGACACATTTAGAAATTGGTTTTCTTTTCTGCGCTAGATGGTATTGCCTACACAATTTCTTTGCACATGCACGCATTTATACCACTGATTGCACTAAGTTGGTTAGTTTAAGTTCTGCATCTGTTTCTTTCATGTGACATTCTCCAAACCATGAAAGTACTTACTAAATAATTACTTACCTTCACACAAAATAACTCTTACATCAACCAGGAAACAACTTCACATTATCCAACCTGAAACTGTCTTTTTGCTGTACAGTAGGTATTTTCCCTATGTTTCAACTTCCTCTTAATGTAATTTGCCAACTGCCACCTGCTATGAAGTGCTTTAACCTATATTTAGAATAATTTAACTCTGCAGACATGCCCTTTCACAGCAGCTCCACATATGTATCATGAATGAATCAAAGGGTACAAAATGATAAGTTGGAGCTTCAATTTTACCTGATTCTCCAGAGACCGTAGCCTGTGTTCGAAGTCTCTGCTTTCACTCAGATGTTTAAGCACACCATCTATCCTATATAAACAAAGATACATTTACTTCAGAATGATGGAGTCACACAGTAATAAATAATGCTGCTACAGTGGAGGATGAAGGTGCTCACTTGGCAGACATCCGTTTGAGCCTTTCTGAGTCGCTGCTTTTCTGGATCTTGTTTTGAGCAGTCAGGAAGTCTTCCTTCTGAATCGTTTCCCACGTTGATAATCTGTTAGCTGCCTTTGGTTCCAAGTCTAACACTGATAGAAAAGACCAAGAGTTGAAATGATTACTTTTCAATTTAGTTTTCATGCTTTCATCACTGCTAAACTGAGGTCAGTGAGCAAGTAAACAAAAAGCCTAGTCTTTTAACTTGGCACTGCCATTTTCAGTTAGTAACTGAGTGATAACAGGGCTGGCACTGTTTAACCAAAACCCACAATTACCAAATGAAATTTAGAAGACATTTAAGAAATTACCTAATTCTAATCATGCGTGGATTCCTCACTCAGCATTTGATTTTTTAGAGTTAAGTAACAATAACTTATTAGAGTAACACCCCTGATCCAATACTGACCAAAGTGGTGAATCTTTACAGAGGGCACTTTGCGGATGACCCTCTTGATGAAGAGGTTGATGTGTGAGAGGATAATGAAAGGCGGAGCCAAAGCAGGACGGGAGTGGTACTCAGCAATCAGGTTGTAACGCTGGAACTTCCAGTAGGTGTCACTGTGTTCCTGCACTTTAGAGAAAGTGTAGCTGTGTGGATACAAGCAGATCAGAGCCACTGAGTCAAACCATTCAGTTTGTGAATGCAGCCAGAGAAACATAATGACAGACTGGTTCTTTACCTAAACATGGCAATAAGCAGGTTGATGAGCAGGATGTTGGTGACCAGGAGATATACGACTAGCAGAATCACTACCAGCCAGTTACTCTCATGACTTCTACACGGCTCTTCACCGCTCTCAATCAAAGTCACATTGTGTGTACAAGTGATATCCCAGTCCTTGCCCACTGCAATAAATTGGAAAAATAAGAAATGGTTAAAATTATAATAACACTCAATTTCAAATTGCTGTGATGAAAGTAGGTTCCAGGAAACTGCAGCATTTTAAAAGAAATTTCAGCTTTAACACAGATTTTCTTATTTTTATGCCAGTTGCACAAACACATGTACCATCCATCTCTTCCACAGGGATCTGTCCAAAGATGTGCAAGTATGGCCTGTAGAAAACTCTCCGAAAAATGCGATTCGGGTTTGGATCATAGGCGTAGATCAGAGCCTGATTGGCAACTCCATACGCCATGAGCCACACACCCAGGAAGAAGAGGAAGAAGAAGATATCCTTTATCTAAACAAGAGGAAATTGTGATCTTGTTTTAGCCATTATATATGTAAACATAATGAGTGTACCGCAGTTGTAATGCCAACTAATATGGGGCGCTGTTTGTAAAGTGAAACATGCAAAAATTAACGGTAACATTTTTTCACATTTAGCTCTAGACCTTACAAAAACATGTTTTTTGAGTAATTGTTTACAACATTTCGTAAAATATTTGTAACTTTACATATTTAAAACACAATTTTAAATATTAAATCTAAATGTTAAATCTAAATATTATATTTAAATCTAAATGTTAAATCTAAATGTTAAAGGAAACTAAATATTTAGCTAACATGCAAATTCAACGGAAAATATCAAAATAAAAGCTTTACGAAAACCCTCCGGTGCAAAAGTGTGCTAAACACCATGAGCTGCTTCACCTCTTGCCTACCAGCACGTCCAGCCATTTAGCTGAAAACATTGGAAGATCCGTTTTGTCGACCATCCAAAGGTTCAGCAGTAGTGCTCTCTCAGCAGCTGCAGTCTCCACTTCACAATCGCTGCAGCACAAGTCCAGCTAAATCGCTGGACATGCTCGTAGGTAAGAAGTGAAGCAGCTCATGGCATTGAGAAGTGACCATCAGGGGAGAGCAGACACAGGCTGTATCCCAATTTAGGGTCTGCAGCCTTAAAGGCCATTTTAAGGCCGATTACATTACAGCGACGTGACGAAGGCTGTCCCAATTCAAAGGCTGCTCGAAATGTGGCCCTCAAATGCGTCCTTCATTTCCCTGAATTTAAGGGATGTGGCGGTGTAGACTTCGTGGCCCAACATATACCAGACTTCATAGCGCGATGGTGGGTGTGCATAATTTTGCCAAAAAAAATGGTGGAAGCGAGGCGGCCGAAGAGTAAACTTTTAAAAGTACTGAACAATATGTCACTTATTTATGTGCAAATGTTGAATAATGAAGAACATTAAAACATTACCGTTGGCCACAGAGTTATGTGACATTAGCGATGTTAGTACTTTCAGTGTTTACTTAAAGCCTTTACTTTAAAATATACACTGTTCAATAGTCAACCTTAATCTTACAGAGAATGTGATGATTTTATGGATAATTAAAGTCAGTCCACAAATACAACGAGCTGAAAGTCAGTGATGCTGCTCGGTTTGCGGTCCTGAATATCACGGCACAAGCAGGAAGCAGGAGGAGGAAGAGCCAGCAGCAGCTGACACATGGAGAGACTAGACAGACTGTTCCCTGTTTGTGAAGGACTGCTAGAAAAGTTTAAAATAACTAATTGTCTGTCCTTAATCAGTCTTATTAGGTAATGTTCAAATAATTTTATCATTTGTCAGTGTGGGAGAAAGTACTCAGGGCCTTCAGGTTACACAGTATGAAAGGCAGAAACAAGTTTAATATTCAGAAACCTAAAGTATGTATCAGCAGCAGAATGGACCTTGTGGGATTATAATATTATTTTATGCTATGTTATACCCCTAATTAAAGATTGTGAAATTATTATGTAGTTTTAGTTTGCAGTATTCTCCTGAATTAGAAGAAGGTGATAACTATTACATTTGTTAAATTGATTTCTATTACATTAGACTGCTGATTCAGTGTGAATGAATGATATTGTTTATGATGCATTATACTGCTGAGTTATAAGAAATACTGTTTTCAGAGAGTCAGGACCTTGCTTTTTCTGATAGTAGAGGAGACAGAGAGCACATTCCACGGTAGCTTCACCCCCTTCACCACTGTTGTTGAAGGCAGACAAAATAGGGAGCCAAGGCCATAAGTCAGGCTCGCTAGGAGTTAGAAAGAATGTGAATGTTTAGGTTTTTACGACTAGGTGGTGTAGAATAAGGAGGGGATGTTTTTCTCATTATCATTTAATATTTTAATATGGCATTATTAGTTCATCAGAAGTATATAACCAGCTTTGCATTAAACATAAATTGAAGTTTTTGACCTTACATTATTCTTTGCATTACAGTGATGGTTATAACTTTAGTTTGATCTTTTCCTTACAGGTACCAGAATAATAACATGATTTTCCATTGCAGATGTAACCATGATCATTCCATACACATTGCAGTTTGTTGCTTATTCTAGAGTTGTGCTCAAGTTAATTAAAGGTTAAAAGCTACAGCCAGCGCGAGTCTGGCTGATCTATGGAGGGCAAAGGCTTTGAGCTTGGAAGGCCGCACGCGCTTACACAGCACTTATAAGATATTATTCTTGGTGATTTTGTGCTTAGTCATGTTTTAATATGTTTTAAGTAGAAGTAGCTGATCCAGCAATATTCATTTAATATTATATACTTGATTTAGAGCAATACACACTGATGGTCTGAGTAAATGAAAGAGTCCTTGTAGCTGCCATGTTGTGTCTTAGCAGGGTACAGACGGTTCCAGGAGACGGGGGCAGTCAGCGTCTGCCCTTGCGAAGGAGACAATGTTATTCTTTGTGTTAAATAAAATTGTCAACATTGATTGTATTACACCTGTCACTACGCATGAGGGGGCGTTCTAATACCCTGATTTCATAAAACTATGGTGATGTGTTTTTTGAGACGAGATCTGAGACTGTCTGCATACAGTCTCAGATCCATACTGTCGTCATGTAATTTGCCTGATGATTGTACATTAATACAATATGTTGATGATCTTCTCATTGCAGCCCCGTCAGCAGCGGATTGTACAGCGGCGTCGCTCGTTGTGTTGAATAGGTTGGCGGAATGCGGCTTTAAAGTAAGTAAAGACAAGCTGCAGTTAGTTCGCCCTGAAGTGACCTTTTTGGGCCGGGTAATCGCACACAAATCAGTGGGTTTGATGAACACACACAGAGACCAAATTCTGACACACCCAAAACCGCGGACTGTGAGAGAAATGCTTTCTTTTCTTGGTTTAACAGGTTACAGCAGGCAATTCATTCCGGATTATGCAGGCAAAACTGCCCCTTTAAGGGGCCTAATGAAGCAAGTTGGCGTTCGAAACCTTAAGGCTGAGCTGCTTTGGACGCCTGAAGCCGAAGCCGCATTTATTAGGGTAAAACAGGATTTGTCAAGGGCCTCAGATTTAGCCACACCCAATTATGATGAGCCATTCTATTTGGATGTTTCTGAAACAAACTCAGTTGTAAATGGAGTGTTGTTTCAGAAAAAAAAAGGGGGGGGGGGGGGGGGGGGGTAGAGATGTGCTCATGTATGTTAGTGTAAAACTACACCCAACAGAAGCAAAGCATCCTACATGCACACAACATGCAGCAGGGGTCGCTAGAATTATCCAAAAAACAGCACATGTAGTGAGAGAACACCCACTAAAAATACTTACTACACATAGTATAGTGGCATACGTGAATTCACAAGCATTTTGTATGTCACCACGGGCACAACAGAGACTGAGCAAAGTCTTAGAGGCCCCAAATTTGACATTTACACATGAAGGAATTAACATGGCAGATTTAATGGGTGTAGGGGAACCACATGACTGCGCCAAAAGAGCACAGATTGAGGAAAAGATTAGAGAGGACCTGAAGGCCGAACCCATACCGGGAGCTGAGGACTGGTTCACCGATGGATGTTGCCACCGAGACGAAGGAGGACTGAAAGCAGAGTAGAAGGAGATTATCAGGTCAGAGAGTCAGGAAGGATTGAGGGAAAGCAGTCGGCCCAGAGAGCTGAAGTGATAGCCCTAGCTTGAGCTTTGAGACTAGCCAAGAACAGGAGAGTGAACATCTACACCGATTCGGCATATGCGTTTGGAGCAGCGCATGTGGAGCTGCCTCAGTGGAAAAGAGCAGGATTCAGAACAGCAACCAATGCACCTATTTCCCACAAACATGAAATGGAGGAACTGGAAAAGGCCTTGGCTGACCCAGAGGAGGTGAGTATTATAAAATGCAAAGCTCACTCCCAAGGAACCAGCATGGTGGAAAAAGGAAACCAGAGAGCGGACGAAGCCGCGAAGGAGGCCGCAGGCTACAAAGGACGGAGACAAATGATACAGGTAACTCCAGAAGAGGAGATATCTGTTGACCTGATTGAGGAAGTCAAACAGGCCCAGGAGGAGGCATCCCCAGAGGAAAAGGGGGTGTGGAAAAACAAAGGAGCCTGGCAGGATGGACATTTGTGGAGGGGGCCAGACGGGCGCCCCGTGCTGACAGCCAAAATGGCAGAACAGAAGGTGGATGAAGCCCACGGACTCGCCCACGTGGGGATAGCCCAGATGGAGAGAAACTTGTGTCATTGGTGGCATCCTGAGCTGCGAGGAATGATAAGGGAGAAGGCCAGGATGTGCTTAATCTGTGGGGCACACAATCCTAAGCCAGCAATAAAACCGGAAGTGGGTAAGTTTCGGCCCCCTGAGAGGCCGGGAGAGGAGATTGTTATTGATTTCACTGATATGATTGATTCCAGGCCTGGCGGTGTAAGATATTTGTTAGTATGTGTAGATGCTCTGACCGGCTGGCCAGAGGCCTGGGCTACAAAAAAGGAGGATGCTAGGACTGTCATTAAGTGTTTAATCAATCATTACATTCCTCGTCATGGGTTCCCCAAAAGAATTAGATCAGATAATGGAACCCATTTTAAAAATCAAGATTTGGCAAGAGTAGAAAAAATGTTGGGCGTCCAGCATAAATTTGGAATGGCCTATCATCCTCAGTCTCAGGGAAAAGTAGAAAGAATGAACCTAAATTTGAAAAACAAATTGGCAAAAATCTGCGCGCAAACAGGGCTAAATTGGGTCGCAGCCCTGCCGGTTGCGTTGATGACCATAAGATGTTCTGTTAATCAATCCACAGGTTTTACACCATACGAGCTGCAAACCGGGAGACAGTTTCCGGCACCTTGGACGGTGGGCTCGGTTGAACGGGACAAAAAGGGGAACCGGTCCCACGCAGACTACTGGAACGAGTTAAAGGCGCTTGTGTCCAGTTTCACAAAACAGGCGGCTGGTGAAGGGCCCACAGGAGAAGGAGAGGTCCCGGACGCGAAAACAGTGTGGCTGAGAGTCATCAAACGCAAGTGGAAGGAGCCCCGCTGGACTGGTCCATATGAGGTATCGGCTCAGACGGCGCCAGCGGTCCAACTGAAGGGGAAAGGCGACACCTGGTATCACTGGACGCAGTGCGCGGCCGCGCACGAGGGCTTGGTGGGGAAGGATCAATCTCCACCCAACACAGGTGAAATTGAGAGGCAGAATAAACCCTCACACCTGTGCAACGGGCCGACCGGTGGTCTACCCGGAAGGTCGAAGAAAGAAGAGCAGCCTAGGAGGAGATCGCCGCGCCAACGAAAAGGAGCGGTACCACACTGAACACTTAGAACAAGAGAGAGGCTCTGATAAAGGGCTGTCCATCTCCCACGTGTGTGATCATTAAATCATCGTTTGACTCAACCCGACCGGACCAGTGTTGTTATTGTGGGTTTTTCCTCTGGTGTCCATCCCCAATATTTTGAACCTTAACAGTGGGGACCAAAAGAGGCTATAAGAGCTTGAGTAACCCTCCACCAGTTTGAGATTTGCTGTGACCCTCTTCATGCATGTCTCCCCATCCGGATGGTTTGTGCTCTTAAAGTGTTGAATTGTATGGAATAAAGGATTGTTGAGCATCTATACACCGAGTACTGTCCTTCCTTCAGCCCAAAGATCGAAAGAATTGGGAGGATTTAACAACCTAAAATAAATGTTTGTTTCAGTTCTATGAAGCTTTGAGTATTTTGTATTAGTAGCACTGCTGTGTTTGTTGTATCAACGAATAATGATTAATATAATGACTATAATATTAGCCATATTATAATTATATTAACAAAGTGAGATGACTTTAGTCTCATGATCAACATTAGTTAGTAAATAACAATTAGCTAATCTTGAAATGACTGTTTAGTACAGAAATGAACCCCAACAATCATGTTTTACAGTCCTGTGGTCTCAGCCTCAGATACTTATCAAATCTCACAAAGCTCATGTAGAAATTTATTTATTTTGGTATTCCCATTGATCCTTACAATAAATTTGCATGTTAGCTAAATATTTAGTTTCCTCTAACATTTAGATTTAAATATAATATTTAGATTTAATATTAAACATTTAGATTTAATATTTAAAATTGTGTTTTAAATATGAAAAGTTACAAATATTTTAGGAAATGTTGAAAAAAATTACTCGAAAAACCATGTTTTTGTAAAGTTCTGAGCTAAGTGTGGAAAAATGTTGCCGTTAATTTCAGCATGTTTCACTTTACAAACGGTGCCCCATAAACTGATGGTAACTTTCTCACCATCTTTCCTACAATGATGATTTTTGGCCCCAACTGCTTGTGAATGGCAAAAATGTGAATAAGTCGAAGGGTGAAGACCATGTAGTCCAAACAAAGCATATCCCGGCCAAATTCATGTGACAAGTGGAACATCCTGTAACACAAGCACAGTTAAGCTGAATCAGTAAGGTAGCAGCACCACCTGGTGGCAAACCTGTAAAATTTGTTTTTTTTTAAAGGAGAAAATATTTTAAATTTAAGTGACGAAAAGTTCTGGGGGAAGATGAAAGGAAATTATTTATGCCACGTTACATCCATAGACACAAACTAAGGACAGCACTTATACAAATGTTACAATTTGCAATGACAAAGCTTCATTCAAGTTTTTTTTTCAATAATCCAGCATTAACATTTATTATTTTTTATTTCTTGTCCATACCTGCAAATTAGTCCTATAATGAACAGGCTGATGGCAGTGAGGTCACATTTATTCCACACATCCTTAATGTAGAGTCTGAACCTTTGACGCCAAGTCATCGTCCCCAAAAAAATTGTCTTGAAGAAGAAGATAAAAGTTAAAACAAGTAGAAAAAAGCTATACCAAACTATAAACAGGTGACATGTATCCAAACACAGAAAACCACTCTCTATGTGCTGTTGTCATTTTAAAGACCAAGTAAAAATCCAACAGGAATAAGATTTGAATTTATGTGATTTCTTTTAATCTTCAGTGCATTTGTTAAGTTATATGAAATCAGTAACAAACATTAAAATCTAATATTTTTTTTGTGACACAGGAGCATGTTAACCACAGTATTGCAATAGCACTTTGGGAATAGTTCAGTTATTATTTTCAATTCTTCCCTTTACATTTTCTATAGCTACCAAAATTGTCTGGATATAAAGTTCTAAGTAAGACGTGTCTCTTCACTCACCTGTCGTATCTCCTCACAAACGATGGTGAATACCCAGAAGTACAACACACACTCAGCAGCACCTGGACCTGAGGGTGGTGGGGGCTTGAAATCAGCCAACAGCACGTAGGCGAAAAACAAGAGAAACAGGAAGTACATCAGGACGTTGCCCAGAAAAGAGGTGACCGGTGCAAACCAGAACTGACACCAGCGTGACACTATGAATGGACGCTGTGGTGGTCGGTAAGGTACACCTGTATCAAGGATTATAAATACAGATTGGAAAGTGAGTAAAATGACAGCATATAGAGACAAGAATCATTTCTTTAGTCAGGCTTTCTTCTTGTAGTGAGTAACAACACTTATTCAAAGATGACTTTTTAAACAGGACTCACCTTTAATAGTACCACTCCTGTGAACTTCTGAATCAACGTCACTGCTGTAAGAAAAATAAAATTGATTTAATTATTAGACTTTAGCTAATGGAAATCAATAACATAAAGACAACAAACTGATGTTCTACAGATTAACACTGAAGAGTGCAAGTAGAAATATTACTGGTGTTTGATTTCAGCGAAAGAGAAGACGGTGGTCCCATAGAGACTGTTAGTGTCCTGGTCTGGCCCATCCTCATTAGGAATTCCTTCCTCCTCTTCCAACTGATTATCTTGTTTTCTATGAGGTAAAATAAGAGGTAAAGGTTTAAAAAAATACCAAATAAAATTCCAAGCCTTTCATCTGAAAAAAAAAGAGAATTTTACCTGAAAGAGATGAGATTGGTGTAGCAGAGGATGGGGCAGAAGAAAGTGAGCAGGAGCTTCCAGACCTCTGTTTTCCTCTTCATATCACCCCACCAGATATGGGAGAGCAGAGACTGGAAGAAGACAGAAAAGCAGTCCTTATCCATCAACAGCAGCTCACTGGCTAAACATGAAGTTAGGATGTGTTATTTTTTGAAGCATCATGCCATTTTTACTTTGTACTGAATTCATTTATAATTCAAATGATTGTACTGTTGTGTATTACATGGTCTCATTCAATGATAGTGTATATTTATAGATTTGATTGTATACAATCAAATCTATGGTCATTGTATACAATGACCTAAATAAGTAAGCGTTAATAAACAGAAAATGTTCAATATTTTTTCATGCAAATATGACAGCTTTTTTGGATAGCGTTTTTATGTTTATTAACATCTGTTATTTATATGTTTAAAATAAAGATTTGATACTTCAGATTGAATGCCCATGTACTATTGGAAATTACATTAACGGGGCTGGGATGAGAGAGGAAAATCCTGTAGATGACGTCAGTCTTGGCGGCAAAAAAACAGCATATTAGGTTAAAAACGTTACAGAGGACCAGGGATAGAGGAGGACTGCTGTGATTGCGGCCATTCCCCAACTCTCTGTGGGTGAACTCTGTACTCATGGCCATTAATCAGGGGTCTTTTGATCAGTGGTTGTTGGTAAATGGTCATGACAATTTGCATATCAATGATCATGAAAGTGATGATGACCTGATGATACACTGTCAGTCAGTGGTGCCAGTTTCGTTAGAAGTCAATTAGATGAGTGACAAAATATTTCTCTCACTGAAAACGCTACAACTAAATGAATACAATCAACTTTTGGGATTTCCTTACCTGGATGATTCAAAATGCGTTAAGACACTTATGAACACAAGCGCGTTCATACACACAGGTGTGATCACAGGTGCTCACGGACACACACTATCTTGGGCTGCTGCCTCTAAATATATTTTATATCATTAGTACTGTAAGCTGCTCTGTAACTTTGTCATTTTTATTCATGCACATGTTGGTTGTTGCTATGGTTTTCTGCTGTATTTTATTTATTCCATCCCTCTGTATCCCTCTTCTTCTCATCTATTTTTCTCTCCCTCTCTTTCTGTTAACCCTCTTCCAATCTTCACTTTCTTTCTCTTTTCTTTCTGGTCACCCATAGCAAATGCCAACATGTTTGACTTGTGAAAATTGTTTGCCATTTTTTGGCCTTCAGACAACAGTTCTGATCGCTAAACTGCCGTACAGGGCAGGGGGAGAAAAATCACACGAATGAAAGAGGTTAAAAACTGAACACACCTGTACGCCATCGTTACTGAAGAAAAGCCGAGCGTCAGCACTCACGCCCATCTGAAGACAGGTGCTGTGACCCCAGACAGGAGACTTCCTAATTAGCAGGGTGAAGGAACGGTGTTCATTACTCCGATAGCAAGAGCTGAAGATATCTGAGGTAAAGTGGACAAAAGACATGACATTCAAGTTTATTTCTATAGTGTCAGTTTACAAATCACCTAAAGGTGCTTTGTGTTGTATGGTAAACTTCAGTTTGCAACTCCCTGTGAGCAAGCACTCTGAGATCTTTGACAAGGCCTATTTTTTCAAGCTCAAGCATGTGAGGAGAGGGATTTAACTCTGGATTTAACAGGCAGCCAATGAAGAACCTAATATGAGAGGCATGGCCTCTCTTTCTCTAGTCCCTGGTTAGTACTCATCTGAAAGGTTTTTAGGACAACTTAATAATAATGAATTACAATAGCCCAACATAGAGGTAATAAATGCATGAACTAGTTTTTCAGTATCTGTTTTTCAGAAAAGCTTTTTCTAATTTTAGAGATACTGTGCAAATGCAAGAAATTAGTCCAGCATATTTGTCTAATATGCTGGTAAAAAAGACTGTCACGTGTCACTGGAGGCCCTGGCAATCAGATTCAGACTAAGGAGTTGGTTAGACACCAAGATTTTTAGGGCCAGGAACAATAACCTCTCTTTTGTCTGAATTTAGTTGCAGGAAATTAGGCATCATCCAAGTCTTTTTGTTTCTAAGCCATTCCTGAAACTAATTACTGTGTCATCTGGCTTCATGGATTGATAAAGCTGGGTATCATCTGGATATCAGTGAAAATCAGTCAGAAACATTTGAATTCTCAAGAACAAGACATGGATGATTGCAAACGAGACATGAAAAAAAAATTCTGCTCGTTTTCTCCTGATCTAGTTAAGCTACTCTGTGAGTGAAATGTGTCATTGGCAAAGGCCAGGAGAACTAACCTGCATACTAATTAGCTGCTTTTCAGGCAGCTGTGCAATACAGGCTCAGTTGCCATTAGAAAAGCCAAAGCTGAGCATGTTCTTGTGGAGGCTTGAAATGATCTCCAAACCCCTTTCATTTTTTGAGACAATAAAATCCTTGTCTGGTAATACTACTGACATAGAGCTTCCCCCATTTACTGTCTCTTCCCACTCCCAGTAGGGCTGGGCCTCAACCAATTGTTCTTAAAACTGAAGAAGCTTCTTGGACGAGAGGTGAAACGCCTTCGAGAAACTTTAAAAAGTCCAGATGCTTTTCTTTCCAAGCTCCTAGGCAAAGCATGTGTGGTCGGTGGCCGCGGTCCCAAGACAACTGGGGCTCTGCACCAGCAGATGGATAGAACAGCTTATCTTTAAACAAAGCATTGCTTTGCAGATGAGTGTTTTACAAGTACCCTTTCAATAATTTTTGAGATAATAGGAAGGTTGGTGTTGTCCAACAATTAGCTGGGTCAAGTAATGACTATTAGAACAATCATTTAATTACTGTCACCTTAAAGGCCTGTGGTACATAGACAATTCATAGAAAACATCAAAGAATGAATTAATGCAGATGCTGCTCTTTGGACAATCCCACTCTCAGGAATCCTGCCCATGTTGGTCACTTTAAACCACTTCAAGGTCACTTTGAATCACTCAACTGTAAATTGTAAACTTAGACTGTTATTGATCCTTTTTACCCTAATTTTAAAGTGTATATTTATTTTATATATTTATTTCTTATTCTTCTTGTATTTATTGTTTTTTGTTTGTTTTTTTTCACTGAATGGAACTGCACTATATATAGCAGAGATGACAATAAAGTTTACTTTGACTTTGACTAATGGTTGAACTTCTTTCAACACTCTTGTAAGAATGGGGTCTAATGAATACATAATAAAGGAATAACTGAGGATAAAACGTCTACATAAATATTTGTAGTATTCAACACAGATATTGATGTCTGTGAGATGTTTATGAACCTTTATATTTTTTCTCTAATGCTTAAAATGAGAGAATTTTAATTTTTACGTATTCCTTTAAAGCTTAAGGAATACTGAGGAATACTAACAGAGCTGTGACTCTTTGTCAGACTGGCTACAGTGCTGAAAAGAAATCAGGAGTTCAGTATTTTCTTCAATAACTCATGAATAGTAAGAGCTTTATGGAGGGATTTTACAGAGCATCAAACTAAACAAAGTGCTTAAAAAGTTTTGCGATGCCATTTCCTAGGAATGTAAAACCATTGACAAGATAATTAACCTCTGTGGGAGTCACTCTGGGTTAAAGAAGACAACGGTGGAGGAATTTTATCCTTAATCTTAATTACAGCTCATTCTGGAAGACTGCAATTAAATTATTAGTTACTGCTGTGTAAAGAGTTAGATAGGTTTTGCTACAATTGTGTTACAACAGATGTTAAAAGAAAAATTCAAAGGACATGTAATAAAACTATTACAAAACTAGATAATAAATAATCACACCATGAGCCAGGTTCTCAAACTTCTGGGCCAGTTCTTTCATGGAGAGTTTGGTTTCAGTTTCTTCGTCAAGTTTGGACAGTTCTCTGAGTATTTTACAGCCACCAAGAGCACTCAGGACTGCCTCACCTGCCTGGAAAGGAAAGCAGCAAATTATGTACTTTCTGCAAAGAAACAGGTGCAAAAAGTTAATTCATTGTATCTAATATTGTCTGTTTCATTATCTCAGTTCTTTCTTTAGAACTGAGATAATGAAAGTAGTCTGAGTGGTAATGCAGACACATACAGCCATTAACATATTTACTTGCTGCACGAAGTCTAAGCTGGTGATACTTGCAATTCACTTAAAGGTACTATATAAAAGTATTTTATATTTTTAGTTCAGTAGCTGCTTTTTATTTACTGCAAGCTGGATAGAAACTTTAAGTAGAAGCCCACTTAAATCCTACTTAAAGCCCTGGGCTTGCTGTAATTAAATGTAAATGCTTAAATGTAGCATGTTAAAATGCACAATCACAATTGAATTTGATTGTTATATAGTAATAATTTACTTATAGATTAAGATTTAAAATTATGATATACATTTAACACAATCAACGCTTACATCATAAAATAATCATTAAAAATATATTGTAATTAACTGACTCCAACAACTTTCACATGTTACCATGAGCACCTAGCTGTGTCACTTCATTTCACCTGAAAATTGATGTTTTTATTCAAATAAATATCTGTTCATCCATTCATACACCGAGGACTCTGTAGTATATAAATCAGTATAAGAGGATTTTTTAAATTTAATTTAATTAAATTTAATTTTTTTCTTCTGGAAAAGCACCACTCCTTAACTAATAACAATGCAGAAACAAGCTGTAGTTTGATTATTGGGGATTTCAAACCAGCTGAACACAAGTAAAATCCTTTTTGCAGTTTGTCTCAGAACTTTTACCATCTCCCAGAAATAAAGGGCCATCTCACTGCGGTTTTGCAGTACAGCCCAGAGGAAGAGTGAAGCCCAGGGATGAGGGCAGGGCAGGTCCTGATACATGCAACGTCCACGCAGAACCTTACTGGCACGCTTTGATGAATGAAGAAAAGAATGCTCATTATCACGTCAATAATTTAAAAAAAAGAAAAAAGAAATCCTATAACCACAAGTACACTCTGTGTGCATGTTCTGAAAAGTTCAGAGTACCTTCAGAGACATCCTTTTGGATGAAGTGAACTGAAAGCCCAAAGCTTTGTAGTAGAAAGGCTGGCAGACATCACCCATTAACAGCTCCAGGACCTCTGACACCTGAGGAAACACGTGGGTGGGACAATAAGCACAACAGTGTCAGGTTTTCTTCACATTTGTAATGAATCAATTTAAGCCTAATTAATGAGAAAGGACAGAATATCTTTGATTACAAAATTCACCTCAAAAAGGGTGACCTCCTTCACTGGTCTGCTCTGATTGTTATCTGTCGCCACTTTTGAGGATGAATTCTGTTGTTCTGATGGTGAGTGACGCTCCACCATTGCCAGCCGCTCTGCTAGGCAGCGCTGTAGCAGCTGATATAGTAAGCTCCCATCTGGCACAGAGCGATAAAGGGTTTCCAGCCTGCCATAAGTTAGGTACTCCAGGATATTCAAACCATTCTCAATGAAAAGCCGAACAAACTGGGGCTTGTTGTTGATCAGCGCATCTGTCATTGAGTCCTCCAAATCTTCATACTGTTTAATTGGAGGAAGGAGATCATGTTTTAGGACAGGTCAATATTTTTTATGCCAAATATTTCTCTAAAAATCAGAATTAAACAGTTTTTCAGTCAAAGGTGTTTAAATAGGCTGTATAATGTAATGTTATGTATGAATTCTTCTTTCAGTGCAACATCTGGTTGGTGTCTTTTTCCCTCCTCACCTTCCACTGGATGTCTCCATTGAAGAGTTCAGTCTTGGCAATGTCAACCCTGTTCCACGTTACTGCTAGTTTCAGCTCATCAGTATAAGGATTGTCCTCAGCTGATGATTGTTGCTTACTTGCTAAAAAAGACAAACATAACATAAAAATTAAAATATGGATTAAAAGTTAATGTTATGACTCTTTTGCAAAATTACAGGCTACTTACATACCTCCCACAAGTGTTTTAAGCAGGACTGTGTCAAAGTCATTTGGACTCTCGTGCTCTCCGTGGTAGACTGTAATCAAATGTCTGTTCTGGTAAATGCTCAAAGCCTGGAGACAGAAGATGGGAAGGGAACAGGAATGACAGAGACATGATTACAAAATGTTTTAGAAAAAGATTAAAGAAAAGACTTGTTCTTTTTTTTTTATTAAACTGCAAGAAACAGGTCAAACACAGTTTACTATGGACATGTGATAGTTAAAGCAAAAGATTCTGGAGTTAATCTTCCCATATTCAACTTTTTATTAAATAAAAAACTGTTAAGTACAGTTTATGACCCGACCAGATCCACTTCGGCTTTGTTCAGTTCCCACCTTATTACATCTAGACCTGGACTGGACTTCTTTAACTTGCTTGAAGACCTTTCACCTCTCATCCAAGAAGCTTCTTGAGTTCTAGGGTCAAATGGTGGAGAGTCCCAGATTTAAACTCTGTGGGACTGCCCCTTCCAAGACGCCTTAATGCTCACTTACATCCTGGGCCATCCTACCTCAGAAAATCACATGATAGGGTGGGGCTAGGTTTCACAATGAGCTCACCAGAAACACTGGCTGATTGTGGCTAGAGATGGCACGATACCACTTTTTTATGTCCGATACCGATATCATAAATTTGGATATCTGCCGATACCAATATGAATTTGATATAGTGTGTTTTTTAATCAATAAAACTGTTTTTTTAATATATTGCTGTATTTTGTATAAGTTCATACTCAAGTTTAAATAAACAACAACACTAAAGCTATTCTGTTATACCTGTATGTAAAAAAATACACTGCACCCAAAATATTTCATAGTTCAACAATACTGATCAATCTAATAAACTTAAACCTACTCCATCCTTCCTATTCTGGTATTTTAAAGAGTACTTAGCAGAAATATTAAGCAACCTAACTAATAGGGTTGCAAACTCCCAGCAAAAAAAAATAGGGAACCACCCCCCACCCTCCACCTCATGATGCTTAATCGACGTAATCAACTTTAATTTGATGCAGTGTGGAAAAAAAATTTAAAATTATTTTTCAAGAATAATTAAATAGATTCAACATCTTTCTTCAACAGAATTGCAGACTGCACAGATGGTACCTTCCCAAAGGAAAAAGTAGTATAGCTTACTAGGGTATATTAGACTTAACATTTACTATATACAGTAATGGACTTCTATATATTTTACATAAGATTAAAACTTTGGGTGTAAAATTCAGATAATTATTGATTAAAAGCTAGACATTTTAAATGAGAATGAGAAAGAAAAGTATGTCTTTGTGCCCCCTTTTCCCTGTTAATGCCCTATCGGCCCCCCTGGCGAAACTTTGCTAGATCCGCCCCTGCACAGCTACCAGCCGTCAGCTGCGTAGAAAAGGATCCTGGTGTAGAAAGTAATATTAAATAAATTCTAACAACAGCTTATCAAGGTTAAACCTGCTGCTGTTGTTCAGCCGCTGGTTTCATCTTTCTGGTGCAAAGTGGGCCAAAAACAAACAAGAGAGACGGACTCGCGACAGAAAAGCCGATCAGCTGATCATTAAGCAGTTTCACGATTGAAGTAGCAGCAAGAAGAGGCAGTCGCTCCATATATCGGTTGTTAAGCTTAACATGTGAATGCTTTATAAACATTCAGAGATGAATTTACACACTTGCTTTACTTCTCTCTGGGATAACTTCCTCGGAGATGAAATGCCAGTTTGGTAGTGAGGCTACAAATACACACAGCCGCTCTATCACGTGAGCATACTGCTCCAACGTGCTACGGTTATGAGCCGAGTTACACCTTGTCGCAAGTTTTGTGAGGTGCTTTTTTGATATTTAATGGATCGGATTAAATTTTTTATTTCTCTCCGATATCCGATCAGTATCGGACCGATACCGACACGTAATATCGGATCGGTCCATCTCTAATTGTGACCCACACCCGTATTCACACCTCGGCTCATGTGATTAGGTAGAGGATCATTAGGGGGTCCTTTGTCCCTCTTTGGGGGGAAACTACCACTGGGTTTAAATCTGGGACTCTCCACCATTTGACCCTAGAACTGAAGAAGCTTCTCGAACGAGAGGTGAAAGGTCTTCAAGCAACTCAAAGAAGTCCAGACGCTTTTCTTTCCAAGCTCCTTAAACTACGATGACCTGGACGACTGAGAACCTTCACAGACGGATCTGTTTATAGTGGCTTATTGTGTCCCTACATGATCTGTATACCTATTCCTTATTTAAAATGTTTCATTCTGATACATTTATAATGTGTTTCCGTTTTATTATAAAACTTCATTAAAGACTTGGAAAGCTGCCCTGCATTTTTCTTTTCTTTGGTCTTTTATTAGTTAAATGTGAAAGGTAAATGTCATGAAGTCACAATCTATCAGTGAAGGCTAACATAAGATCAGAATATAAATGCTTATATTTGCAACATTAACGAGGAGGGGAGGAGGCCCCGGGGCAGACCCAGGACACGCTGGAGAGATTATATCTA
This sequence comes from Rhamphochromis longiceps, assembly GCF_057381845.1. Lineage (NCBI taxonomy): Eukaryota > Metazoa > Chordata > Actinopteri > Cichliformes > Cichlidae > Rhamphochromis > Rhamphochromis longiceps. The sequence goes on along the minus strand of NC_140564.1, from coordinate 18,460,011 downwards.
TCGGCTGGCCTGGGAACGCCTTGGTGTTCCCCGGATAAGCTGGAGGAGGTGGCTGGGGAGAGGGAGGTCTGGGCTTCTCTACTTGGGCTGCTGCCCCCGCGACCCAGCCCCGGATGAATGGATGGATGGATGGATGGTCTTTAAGCAGTTCAGTCTTGAATAACCGAATTCTTTATCACTATTATTATTGCCTTTGTTGTTTCTGTTGCCGTTGCTGTTGTTGTGGTTAGTATTATTATTGCCTGATCATAAACTGTAGCAAACAGTTTTTTGTTTACTAAGAAACAAACTTGAGGGCAGATCTACTCCACAGTATGTTGTTGACTGAATAACAAATGCTAAAATCAGCGATTCTTGAACACACATCCTGGAACAGGGTGCCAACACCTGATAAGTAAAGAACGGTCCACACAGAACCGCTCATCTTAGTTAAGGCGAATATTAATAGCAGTATTTCACATTTTTCTCTCAGAGTGTAAAGAAATGGGTAGAAGCACAAATATTATAATATTAACCATAATATATAAATATTAATATAATAATATTAACATAAATATTAATATTATTTAGAAAGCTAATTGAAAATAATCAATGTCAGGTTCAATGGTCAAACCTGTCCAGTTTCCTGAAAATTTACAGGGGTACACTGCACACCGTGCAAAGAAGACAAAGCAGACATTCACTATTGTACCTCTCTCCTGACCTCCACCATACATCTTTAATTCAATTGATACGTCAATCAATCTATCAATTTTCATATTAGGACACATCATGCCATCAGACCTGTTGTCATTAATTTTCAGTCCAGTTTTTATATTATTTATTATACTTCAGCCTTTTCTTGACCATCTTTCTACTAATACCATTTATTCTGAGGCTCCCATAAAAAGCAGATGAATCAACCAAACTTTTATTTTTATTTTTTATTTCGTGACTATCAGATCCTCCCGATCTTCTGTGGATAAATTTTAGGCATCTCACTTTTTTGTCCTCCACTTTTCCAGTTTACCTAGATATTTTAAAAGCACACTGCATGCCATGCAAAATTGATCCAAGTTTTCAGCTAATTTTCAGCTGAGCACTGCTATATAATTTTTGTAATTGAATACCCTGTTTAATCACATTTTCATTCACACTCAACACTAATACAATAATCTATTGTAAAACTACTTTTTGGGGGTATTAGGTTTTGATTTTGATCCAGTGCTATTGAACAATTGCATTATACATATATGCTACATGTATATGGTGTTATTTTTGTGCCACTATTCTGAGCGCACGTAAAAAAAAATTGCAGTAGCAAGTGTTGCATTTTGAGGAGAAATTTATTTTGAGCGAAGAAAAGCTAAATTTGAGTGAACAAACTTGGTGGGTAACAGGCATCTCCGAAAACGTTTAGAGCACTTATGCAAATATGTGATGTCTTGATGAATCGAGCAGGTATTTGAAGTTTACACAGCAACATTCTCACATGAAAATATCTTAAACGTTTATTTTGTGACCCAGAAAGAGTAATATTTCAAACTCTGTCACTCTGTGTTCCCCTGCCACTGCCTCGATTGAGTTTTGGACGAAATGGATTCTGGGATATTGCATTTCGTCACTTCGAGCTGTTTGGAGACCAGAACAGCCAATCAGATTTTTTTGCATCCAAGTCTGTGATTGGCTGGTTTTGTGGCACAAATATAACGGTGTATAGAAAGAGTTGAGTTGCAAGCGAGCACAAAAGCAAAAACTGAGCGAGTGGGGCTGCTATTGTGTGTGTGTGTATGGATAATAGCAAACACTGAAATACATTTTTTCCACGCAGCAATGAAGTTCGTTCACTCAAATTTAGCTTTTCTTCGCTCAAAATAAATTTCTGCTCAAAATGCAACACTTGCACCTGCAATTTTTTTTACGTGCGCTCAGAATAGTGGCACAAAAATAACGCCATACCATGTATGCTTTGGTTCTATAAAAACACCCATAATCACAGCTTGTGAGTGAGTTAGCTTTTTCTTTTCACTATGCTGAACCAAATAACAGTTTCAAGAAAGTCTTTCCCCCAACTCTTCTGCAGACGAAGAGCCAATGCAATGTTTCTGTTGTCAGCACTCACCTGTTCAACTAGTTTGTCAGTCTCTGTTTCTGAAGGAAAATGCTTCTTAAACCGTTCTGCCACTCTGTCTTTGAGATCCACCTTGGGAGCTTTAAGAGCCTCATTGTTGCCTTCACCAGAGGACGGCACAGCTGGAGCTGAAGACAGGTTCTCCAAGACATCACTCAGGAAATCAGCCAAGCCTCCTGAGCCAGCCACAACCAGCCAGGGGATAAAGTTTTTCAGAGAGAGATCCATTCTCTGACAGACATTACAAAAACAATCAAAAAGAAACATTTCCACAATTTAAATGCTAATTCACAAGATTTTTGTGATAATCAAAACATAAAGCAGAGACTGTACCTTCAGCGTGTCTGCTTCCCCTGATATCAGCATACAAAGGACAGGGATGTCAATGCTGCCACTTCCTTTAAAGAGATACAAATTTCACTTAACTTCAGCTCAATAAAAGTCTTATAAATCTTAATAAAATATTGTACTCATAGTATGGTACCATCTCTCACCCCATATGCCTGTGCGCTGCTGGGAAATGTATTCCTCCAATCTGGCTCTGAAATCTGTTTCTCCTCCTCTGCGGCCCACACTACCATCATCCACCAGCAGGAAGGCCTGGTAGTTGTTGTCCAGGTAGCAGGAGTCCCGAGAAATGCTGTGGACATAGTACTTTGCAGGAAAGCTTCCCTACAAAAGAAGAAAAAACTGTTATTACAGTGTTTCTTTGATTAAGATAATTGTCTACAGTGTAATGGAAGCCTGAAACCTTTGGATCTTTTTTGTGTGTTTTAATAGGAGATACAAATACAGCTTGGTCCCAAGATTACCAGTATAGTATAGATTTGCCTTACTTTGAGCACTCAATGATAAAATTCACATAATCTTACTAACCCAAAATGTTGATTCTGTTCATCTGGACGTAGCATTTTCAGCGGGAGAAACACTTCGTTGTAAATCCAGCTGACTTCTTCAGTCTCAGCTGACTGCAGGTTTTCCCAACATCATAAACAGTACATTTGCATAATGGCTGATACCAACACAACTGAATAAACATTGGGTCAGTTTCTTGATCATTAATATGCATATTGTCATTAGCACTGATCAATGACCATTATTCAATGGCCATGAGTACCATCTAGAGAGAGTTGGGGAATGGCTGTAATCACAGCATTGGCCTGTAGGTTTAAATACACTGCAGAGTCTTGGCCTGGCGAGGTAGCTCTTCTGTGTTGTGCCATTCACTTTAACCAGAGCCTGTTTGGTTTCCCTGATGTATAAATCATGGCAATCCTGCTGACACTTAACAGCATCCACTTTATTACTCTGTGTTAGGACCCAACTCTTGGGGTGGATCAGTTTTTGGCGCATCATTTTTTGGGGTATTAAAGCTGCAGAGACACAGTGTTGGGAGAAAATGCGTTTCAACTCTTCCGATACTCCTGACACATACAGAATCACTAAGGGGTTTTGCTTAGGCGGCAGTTGTCCTTCTTCTCACCTGGATTGGCTGGAGCTTTCTTTAGGTCCCTTCCTAGTTTTGGGTAGGCTGACAGGGAATCACAAGAAAATCATATCAAGAAGGCCCTGAGTAAATGTGTTTATCCCAGCTGGACATTTGTCAAAGCTGGAAAGGCACCTAAAGAAAGTTCCAGCTGGTCCAACAGAGAAGAATGACAACTGCTGTCTAAGTGAAAACCCTTAGTGTGACAATTGAAATGCATTTTCTCTAAACACTGCATCTCCATGGCTTTTATACACGAAACACACTGCCAAAAATTGGTCCACCTCAACGATCGGGTCCCCCAACACAAACAGAGTAATATAGTGTACTGGAATTGTAGTTATGGGCATTGATCAATGGTTGTATTCAAGGAACTGACCTTGTAGACTATTGCTCTTCAGTGGTGCTAGTTTCAGTCATTATGCACGTGTACTGTTTATAAGGTTGGGAAAACCTGCAGTCATTCAAGACTGAAGAAGACAGTTGGATGAGTGACGTAATGTTTCTCCCACTGAAAGCCTTACTTCCAGATGAACAGAATCAACTTTTTGGGATTTACTTGCCTGGATAACTGAGCATGCATCAAGACAATGTCTTACTTATCTTAAATTTGGGACGTATATTTATACTAATTACAAGCAATTAAAAAATCTATTAAAATGAGAAATGTAAATCAAATCTTTAAGTGAGCTTTTTGCAAAATAAAGGTGAACACATGTTTAAACGTGTAAATGTCTGTACTACCTGAGGGTTGACCAGCTGCTCTCGTTTTTTCACAAGGCCCCACGGAGCAATGCCCAACGCTACCACCTTGTTGAGGGAGACTGAAGATGCTGCAGCTGCATGATCTCTCACTGCCTGTCCGACACACCTGCCAACACCTTCACGCAGACCTGTAGTTAAGATCCATGCACCTGGGGGAAACAGGTAGATGGTAAATTTCCTGGTTCAACCTGTATACTAAGTAGCTTACTGTGCCATGCCACTAAATAATTCCGAAATGTTAAAAAGCTGTGTAAACTAACACCTGAATAATAATTAACAATAATTTGCAAATCTCATATCTCTATATGTGATACCATTAGCTAATATGTTGTCCATAACTGGGGTTATTTACATTTTGCACAACTTCATACCTATTATTTATTATTTATTTATTACTATCTGTTACATTTCTTTGAATAGGCTTAAAAATCAAACAAAAAATAATGTATTAAGCTGTGAAACTGTATCATATTATTTTTTATCATTTTCACTAAAACACTGTCAGGGTCATGAGTCTGGTGACCCAGTGTTTACGTATTGTCCATTTAATTTTTTAATTTAATTCTTAGGTTTTGGTCCTTTGCCTTTAGTTTAACTTGTCTCCACATGTCATGTCACTCTTGTGGCCATGTTCCCAATGTCTCCCCAGTCACTGTGTTAAGTTTGGCTGGAGTCTGAGTTTCGGTCTGTGTGTTTATCTGTCAAAGAATTAAGAGCACTAGAAATACTAGAAAAACCAAAAAGATGCATAAAAAATGTTTTTATATGCAGCGTGTTTTAATGGCGAGTGTAAGTACAAAAGCAACATGTTTGCTTTCTCACTGCTACGCCCTGTCCTGGATGTTATCCAATAATCATGTTTACTTAGTGTGAGCCATGTAGCAACTTGCATATTTGTGTGAACAATTTTTTCATTGCTTCTTGTACTTGTTTTGAAAGAAGAGCAAGTGACAGGAGATCAGTATCACCATGTGCTACCTGCACTTGGTACAGTAGTCAAAGAGAAAATTGCCATTTCAGTACAAACATTAGGACCAGACAGTATGCTTTTTTTTAGAGCTTATAGTATAATCCATTGAGTAAACAATACTACTTCCATCCTGGTGTCTTGAGTGGGAAACTGCTTTATTTACGATCACAGCATCTCCAGAGTCCTTAACAGCGATACCTGACATCCCAGGTGTGCTACAGGATGTATAATATCTTCTACAAAGATGACTGCAAGATGGGGTTTGGCCATCATTGATATGTGATTGCATTAAGATGACTTACATATCTCGATGCATGCTCAGTTATCCAGGTAAGGAAATGTTTCAACTATATTTTCATAGATGAAAAACGTATGTCCAGGTGAACAGAATCTGCTTTTTTTCCTTTTACAGCTTTATAAATCTAGAAACTAAACAAAGTTAAGGCAAGGCATTCTTTTATACATTTTTTATATGGTAAAGGGAACCATCTGGAAATGACGATAGCATCTGCTAACCAACAATCAAATATTTCAGCAAACATCTCACAGAAATTCCAAGCACACTGTAATCATTATAGATGAGGCACTGACAGAGTGACAGATGCATAAAGTTTTTACCTGTGCTTTGTGACGCTTTCACCAGTCCCTGTCTGAGAACCTCCCGTACCCAGGTCTTCACCTGTGTCCTGCTCTCTCCACCCACAACAGAAACAACCAGGTTTGGTCTAGGAAGACCCCATATTGACTGGGCTGTCAGTATGTTGTACACCACCGAAGGCTCAGTGCTCCATGACAGGCGCAGGAACTAAGATTAGACATTTGATGGATTAAAAGAAACAATTACATGTCAACAACACAAAGAGGCTTGGAAAGTAATGAATTGTGATCTAGTATCAAAGCTAAAATGTTGCTTTGGTTGTTTCAACCGTTAAATTGTGATTAAAACTTTGAAAATGAAAATGACCCTTAACCCATTAGAGCCCAGACCAATTTTTACTGTCAGGAAAACTATGGGAGAGTCAGTGTTAAAGGTTTTACAGGAACTTTCCTCAATATGTTAAGGAGTGGCTTGTTCTTTACTCTGGTACTGACTTTGTTTGTTTAGTAGCAGGTTGAAGGTCAGGAAAACTCAAAGTACTGACTACCAGAGCTCCAGGTTTATCTGGATCTTTATTTAACCCACCTTTACACCTTTACATGAATTTTCCTTTAAAAACATTTTCACATTTTCCAAAACTCTAAGGCTGTAGAGATAAAGCATTATGGGACAAAATGAAAGCACCCACATGGCTGTGCCTCTTGCTGGCTCCTGCAAACTGCACCTCTCCAAAGGCATCAGTTGGTTGTTCAGAGGAGTGCTCCGCACTTTCCCAGTGCTTCAAAATTGCTGTGCTGAAATAATCTCCAACAGCCACAGAGGCATGGTCATCTCTCGCAGCCCCACACTGACAAAATTCACTACTACTGAGAGAGGTGGAGGGATACAAACATCACTATGAGAGTCAACTCAAATTACAAACATGTCACTATCAAAAGGCAGAGGTCACAGTACCTGAAGGAATCTTCTACAAAGGTGCTGCACACTCGTTTCTTGATGATTTTGGGGATCCAACTCTGAAAGGATTTTTAAAAAGTTGTTAAATAGTGATTGACTTATACGGATTTCTGAGCCTGGTTTAACAGTGAGCCTGTGTATGCACATATCCTGTAGTAGAATAATACAACCCACAAGTCAAACATTTTATTTTTTTAATTAAACTTTTAAATTGGCCTAGGTACTCATTGGTATTCATTTATAATCTGCTATTATGCAAGTGGAATGAAAGCTTGGTATGTGACCTCAGTACTGACATTTTTACAGTGTGTTGAGTGTTTGAAGCTCAGGTTTTTCGAAACACTGCAGTTCAAAACATTTACATCATGTTTGAGGTTCTGGTTGTATTTCAGCCAAGTGTTGACAGGTTGCTTACCTGCTGCTTCCAGGAATGTAAGCAAGTAATCCAAGGTGCCAGGATTTCCATTTGTATGAACCAGTGTCATTTGAGCTGAATCTTGTTATTATTAAATTATTGTTTTTAATACTACAGCTTCTATTTATAACAAGGGGCACAAGAGCCACTTGTATATAACAAAACAATACCTGGTTTCTCATTATTATTTTTGTTGATTATGAAGCTTAAGGAGAAAACCAGCAGAAATTGTCAGCTCTTACTCCCATCTTTTTGGGAGAAAAAAAAAAAGCTTCATTTTCATTACACTTAGGGACTTAGAAATTAAACACTTTCTCCCTCTCCTTTATCTTTCCTGCTTGGCTTCTCATGTCTTGTCTAGTCTCTTCTATCTCAAACCCTCAAAGAGTCTCTCAGTCTCAGTGTTCTCTTAAACCTAAAGAAGAATTATGGATTTGATCAACTGGTCCTTTAATGCAATTGAGGAGAACCCAGGCTTCTCATCGAGAACCTGTGCTTTGTGACGCACCAAAGTCTTGAAAAGTTTGGTGGCATTTCAAATGAAGAACTCGATTTATACTGCAGAAGCTTGTCAGGGTCAACGAAAGGTTCGTAAGGATATCAAGATGCGAGTCTGGCTGTTTTTAGAAACTGAGGCAGAACTGGATTTAACCAAGACATCTGCAGACTGAGTTGCACTTCTCATCGAGAAGCCTGGGTTCAAGAGAGGCCGACTGTCCTGGAGGGACGTTCCCTGCCGGTTACACAATCGATGTCTGGCGGAACTGGCGCGTCGTGTGCCTGACGGGACTGTCAATCAAGGACATCGAACACATCTACCTATTCAGAAATATGATAACAGGGTTCTTGCTCATTGGAGCTGGCTCGGCCCTGGCTTATCGAAGATTAAAGAAAGCAGTTACGGCTGTTCAAATCCCCACAAGGCTGGCCGCTATAATCGAAGCGACGGGGAGGGCCTTGAATACTCAGACGGTGGTCTTAGAGAAGCTCACGGCTCTTCAACGGGAAATTGAGAGACCTGGTGACAAGTGACGGACATTAGACAACTGTAAAATTGGATGCAGTTGTTCGTACTAATTCAAACATCCACCATCTTCATTTCATGCGGTTACCCCCACTGGTGCCAGCTGGAAGGCCCCAAGGCCGAGGTTAATGGAAATAACAAAATTCTCCTTGATAACAGGACTGTGTGTTTTTGGACTCTTTACCCTTATTCTTCAAGGCCACCTGTATCGACTGAAGGAATGCTGACTTTCACTTTACCGGGTGAAGGGATACCTTCTCTCAAGGGACGCACACGAATGCACACATATGCATGTACACTAACACAAACATACCGCCCCCCACCTCCAAACACCTCCGATGCATGTCTTTTATGTTGTGAGATGTGATGATTCATGCGCTATGTGCTGAATCATCACATCACATCAATCATAACGCTGTCGATGTTAACTCTCAGGAAGCTTATAATTCAACAAAAGTTAAATTCACTTCCAAACTTTGAATGGGGATGTGGTTTGTTTGTTTGTTAAGAAAAAAACAGCCTTAAATCTGGGTAGTTATAACAATAAATATAATTGCTGTCTGTAACAATTTCTGCATTTTTCTCCCTTTATTTGTACAATTATTTCTCTAAAACATATGTCGATCAAAATTGTTGCTATACATGCTTCTGTGACAAGTGGCCATGTGGAGAATAGTGCAACCTGTGAGATTAGCAGGTGTGCGTGCAGAGATGAGTATGAGATTGTTTTGAAACCTTATGCTTTAAAAGTTTCAGTGTTTCACAAACCTTTCCTTTGCCTATTACTAATGTGATCCCCACAGGCCTGCAAAATACCTCCGCAGCTAAATGAATGAGTGGAATGCAGCCATCTTTAATGTTATCAGTAAACAAGATTACATGCTTAATTGCATGCATGTAGTTATGATGCTATAGGTATACTAGTAGACATAAGTTGGGCTCTTATATTGTGCTTTCCATTTTTCTTTTGAGTAAACATTATTGAATTGCTATAGAAACCTTTCAATGAACCGGTTTATACTTAGTAAAGCTTCCTTTAAGGTCCACCAGTTAGACAAGTTTCTGAGACGTTTGTGGGTGGCTCACCATCGCCATTACTTTGAACATTTAGTGGAAATTCCAAGTATAACTTTTTTAAACATTCAGTTTTTTTTTCTTTTGGTTAGTTGCTTTCTCTTTTGCTTTGTTTTGTTTTTGCAAACATGCCATGACATCACAACAGCAGTTGAAGGGTTTTAGTGAAAGCGGACCTACCTGGCTCTTCTCTGTTTGGCAGATATTGTCTGTGTTGTCGCCTCTATCTCCTTCCTCTATTCTTACTCCTTCTTCTTTTGCTCCCGTGTCATTCATGTTTCTCTTTCAGTCGTTCTCAGTAAGAAATGTGTGCGGAAGGACTAAAACTGTTGATTTCTGACGAGTTTCCACCTTGTCTCCTACTGCTGAACTCCATTCCCTGCCACTGTTGTCACTCTGCATGCACACAAAATAGGTGCAGCCAGCACACATGTAAAGGTGTGGTTTCACAGAGGAAGACAGTTCCTCCAAACTTTGAAAACAAGAAATTCCAGTCGAAAGCACTCAGACACGGAGTCTGAGCTGGTCTAGCGTTCATTGCAATACTTCCCCATCCTCTTACCTGGTCACTCCCATCTGATGTGGAAAAACTGAATACCTTTAATGACACATTTAGACACCACTGCAGCAGACAGACATCTCAGCAGCTTTGAGCTAAGCTAAAAATACCACACATTTGCAACTCAGCCTGTTAGGTATGAGTCTCTGTGGTGTTAAATATTAATGCAGGCAAATATATTTGTTTGAAACGCAAATTTCAGTCAAAGAAATATTATTAGAATAAGAATTTTTATTCAGCTGAAATTTAGTGCAATGTGTGCATGGGTTCCATTTGCTTAATCGTAACTTTTAAAAGAAAATTTGCAGCTGCTTCATGGCCCTGGTTAAACGATTTCAAAGGTTCATTATGAAAGTAGAACATGTATCAGGTTTTAAACCTGCAGGATTCCATTATTTATTTTCCTTATAGACTATACATTAAAAACACACACTTGATTCGCTTACATATTTATTGTATATCACATTTAAATATTGACACATAAAATAAAGGTTGGACTGATGTGGCTAAACATTTCATACAACTGCTTTCATCAACAATGTCGATATATTTAGTTGTCAGTAGCTGGAAACTATGTTGGGAATTCAGGAATACGGCAGATAGTAAACAGTGTCTTTAACACTATGACTAAATCAACTCAAACACACACACACACACACGCAGTTTCATTGCCTAATGTTGGACTTAAAGTAACCTTTTGTGACGTTTTTATTCTTATGTTTGCTTGTTGCTCCAAACACACCCCGTCCATATTCCTACTACCACTCCTTTTTTTTTCTAATTGCAGTTTGGGTTTTCTGTGACGACACACTCCATCCTGCCTTATATTCCTGATCCAATACTGAGACATGTGGGAGGATGATCCTTTTGATAAAGACTTCATGCTTGAGAAGATAATGAAAGGAGCAGAGAAAGAAGGATGGGAGTGGTACTTAACAATCAGGTTGTAAATGGTAAAAGAACTGATTTCTTACATAACAGTTTTCTGCTGTCCCATAGCACCCAAAGCGCTTTATAGCACATGTCACATTCACCCATTAATTTACATTCATATTCCGATGGATAAATTGACTGCCAAACTGTGAAACAGTCGCTTCCCCCAAACCTTCAGACTCCTGAACACTGTGACTGGACTGACACATACAATGATTCGCTCACACACGTCACTACCTCAAGCACTTATGTGCACAGTCTCATACACACACACATGCACACCTTCATACACCAAGTTATTTTTTGCACAACCCACTGTTATTGTTGTACTTTTCTGTTGCACTGTTTTGTCTGGACTTTCTTGTGTCTGTATCGTTCCATTCTGTCTGGCGTTGCACTGTTTTTTTTGTTGTTGCTTTTTTTGAAATTCTTGCACACTTACACTTTATGTAGTCCTGTTTTGTTTGTTTGTTATAAACTATATATGTAGCAACATGGTCTTGGAAGAATTTTGTCAAGTTTCTCTGTGTACTGTACCACTGGTTGAAATGATAATAAAGCTACTTGACTTGACTTGACTCAAGCTTAGTCAAGTGAAAATAATCAATATGTGAATACTGATAGACTGGTTCTTTAGCTACATGCCTAAACACGCCTAAACATGGCAATGAGTAGGTTAACAGTGTTGGAAAGGTTACTTTTAAAATGTATTCCACTACAGATTACAGAATACATGCCTCAAAATGTATTTTGTAGCGTATTCTGTTATGTTACTCAATGAGAGTAACGTATTCTGAATACTTTGGATTACTTAATACATTATCATGCTTTTTTACAACTACATGAATGTACTATTGCTGTGTGATTTATTTTACTATAACTGAAGGTTACTCACCATGCCAATACCAACTAGATTTTTAAATCTTAATATAAAATGAGTAACAGTAGGTGGACATTAGGTAAGGCTGCACTTTTTGCAGCGATCTCGTGTAGAAAACTATTCCACGCGTATATAAACCAGATCCACGGCTCCAAACCGTAGTAAAGGGACCTCTGGCTGCGGTGGTTATTATTATATTTACATGCTTTCAGCTCCCGTTTCTGCTCGGTGACAATTTGTACTTTTCGACTCTCCTTTTTTCTCCCTCCCCCATGCTCACACACACATAACGGGAGGAGCAGTCCCACACATTCTCCCTGCAGCTCGGACTACACTGCCCATGAGGCTACTTTCTTTAGGGCTACGCCTGTAACACTCTGCCTATTGCCTATTGAATATGCCTTCATATTAAATAAGTTTTTGAATAATAATTGTTTAAAATATTTCTTCACGTCACGGATGCAAGGAGGGGTGATATGGGCCACAAGATTGAGACACAGACATTAGAGTCTCTTAATGCGTGTTTTGTTTGGGTTTCCACCGGTGTGGAATTTCCAAAAATAGGGCATAGTCTAACATATGAAACAGGGAAAGACCGCCGTGTAATCCCTTTATTCCAACAAAGTAACTGTATTCTGATTATCACCTTTTTAAACAGTGACTGTAAGGGACTACATCTACTCATATTTTGTATTTTAAATATGTAACGCTGGTACATGTATTCCGTTACCCCCCAACACTGTAGATTGATGAGCAGAATGTTGCTGACCAGGAGGTTTAGGACCAGCAAAAATCACTACCAGACAGTTACTATCCTGATTTATACGCAGCTCCTTGTTCAGTGTCACAAAACAGACATTAAAGGAGAAAGATAAGAAAGCTACATTCAGTTTTTTATTGCTGTGAAGATCTGATTTGAAAATGTAACAACAACATTTTTATGCCATTTGCATAAACATTTGTAACATCCATCTCTTGCGCAGGGATCTGTCCAGTGGCGGTCCTAGCCTCTTTGGTGCCCTGGGCGAACACTCCCTCTGGCACCTCGCACAACCCAGGATTCAAATCAGGAATACATAATGAGCTTGGATTGACAACATTATAAGTGAAACGTGCTCTATTTGGAAGCAGCAGGGCCCCCTCCCCTTTCAATGGGTTGTGTGTGAGACTTTAAATCATCAAACTGTAAATCTCCTCCCTGTGCCGCAAGCAATAGGCCTCCTCGCAAACGGAGGGCACCCTTACTCCCAGCAAATGGGCGATAGAAAGATCGGTGCCTATGTCATCCCCAGTATGCGCTAGCATGACATCGGGGCAGCATGAGTACGAGGAATTTTTTTATTTTTATTTTTTGCCGATGCCTGTGATGCCCCCCCCCAACCACGATGCCGCCCCGGGCAACCGCCCGTGTCGCCCGTATCAAAAACCGCTACTGGATCTGTCCAAAGATTTGCAAAAAAGTGATTCAGGTTTGGCTTGTAAGGGTGGAGCAGAGCCTGATTGACAACTCCATCCTTCGCCTGAACAAGAGGAGGAAGTTGTCATGTTGTTCACAGTATATCATTAAACATGTACCCCTGGTATATTGCCAACTGATGGTAACTTTCTCACCATATTTCCTACAATGACGATTTTGGCCCCAGCTGCTTGTGAATGGTAAACATGAGAATGAGGTAAAGGATAAAGTGTAATACAAGCAAAGAATTTCCCAGCCAAATTCATGTGACCAGCAGGACATCTGGAAACACAAGCACAGTAATGCTGAATCAATGGGGTAACAGCACCAAATGGTGGCAAACCTGTAAATAAACCTGTGACTTAAACCAGGCATTAAGAAAATATTTATGGTACATTATATCCAAACAAGTGCATTAAAACACAAACACAGCGCATTAAAAATGTTATGGTTTTGCAATGACAAAACATAATTTAACTATATGTGGCGGGCAGACCACGCCCGCCTGTTAAAACACAGGGACTTGGTGGGTGGTTGTGGTGTGGTGTATGTCCGGCTGGCAGCTTGTGAGCTGCAGCCGCGTGTAATAAAAATGGCTCAAAGCAACAACCTGTGATCCCGCCATGCTTTAGTCACACCACACTATAATATTGTGAAAATATTTGGAAAAATCCCCTATGTCTTGTTTTTTATTTCTTGTCTATACCTGCAGATTAGCCCTACACTGTAAAAAATGGCAGTGAAATTGACATAAAAACTATGTAAAATCCCTACAGAAATGTTTCAATCACAGTGAATTTTTGTAAACTATTAAACAGAATGTCTTTGTTATATTTACAACATCAATGTGTTATTATAATCAAATTTATTTGTTAAAACTACAAATAGTGGGAACAAAAACAGTGAAATACTTTAATACTCATAACAAAAAAAATTCTGTTAATTTGACATGCAAATATTGTAAAAACTATAGTTTTAGTCAGTTGTTTTTAAAAAATACACGAATTATATGTAAGTCACTTTACAAGTTTATACTGTAGGCCTGTAACAGACCTACTTTTAACATGAGTCATGAAATTATGCAAATTCAGGTATAGGGCTAATAAAATGTTTTCACAGAAAATGTCATTGTGAACCTGAGAGGTTACTTCTCTATATAAAGATATACAATTATAATGACATTATCGGTTTTTTAATCATTCAGGCTTTTTGCAGCCTATTGTAGAGTAACCTATAAGAAATTATTATTATCGATAGCCTAGCCTTCTGTTCAGTTATAATCCTGTATTCTTTATGTTTCTTTTAATTGTAATGTGATACTTAGGCTACGTCCACACGTACACGGGTATTTTTGAAAACGGAGATTTTCCATTGTCGTTTTGAAAAATAATCCTGTCCACATGTAAAGGCAGAAATGAAGGAAAACGCTGCTAGGAACATGCCAAAGCAACAGGTGGCGATATATTCCTAACCGTGCAGAAATGTTGGCCAATCAGAAGTCTAGAAGCCTAAACAAAGCTGGGGCATAGAAGCAGAACCGAGTCGTATGTGTGGAGGGATAGTAACTGTGTGTGTATATGTAAGCATTTAAACACTACAGAGAGTACAATTAACAGTAATAGTATTGTAGAAATTCATTTCACCGAAACAATAACGTGGCGCACAGTGTGACGTCAAAAAATGCGCACACCTTTGACGCTGCGTTTTCTGCGTTTTTCTCGTCCGTAAATGCAAAAACTGAGTTTTCAAAAATATCCACCCTGCTCGGAGTTTTTAGAAATCTCCGTTTTTAGTGACCGAAAACGCTGATTACGTGTGGACGAAAGGTGCAAACGCATAGAAAAAATCTGCGTTTTCAAAAATACCCAGGTACGTGTGGACGTAGCCTTAGACTAGACTACTGTTTTTGGGTTAGGTTAGCAATAGTAATGTGTTAGTGATGGGTCGTTCCCGAACGAAATGGCTCTTAGAGCCGGTTCTTTGACGTGAACGACGCCGGCTCCTTATCCCGAGCTGTCACGTGTTTTTTTTTTTTCTTTCTCTCACCCTCTCTTACACTCTCTTACACTCAGTAGCACAGGAACTTCCTGTGCTACTGAGTGTAAGCACGTAAAAACTCCAAAACACGTAAAAACTCTGAAGCACGTACAAAACACAACAGAAGTGCTCCAGGATGCTGGGCGCAGTGTTGTGCTTTTGTTACCTAGAGGCTACACAAGCCAGCAAGTACCAACGACCTGATTTGGTGTGTGGTAGTAACAGGTAAATGAAATTTTTTTTTTAATTATTTGAATATATGTGAGTGCTTGTGTATAAATACACAAACCATACACATATGCTTTCAGTTGTGTAATTTAAGTGATCTAGGTAGCTCTGTTTTGGAATTTGTACGTGCTTTGTCTCTAGGGGCCACCACATTTATATATAAAAACATATATAAATAAAACCACTTTTTTTAACATTAGTAATTCCTTTTGTGCATAATTTTATATTATTTTTAATAATAAATTAAAGCAACAAAACAACCTGAAGAGCCGGCTCTTTTTAGTGAGCCGAGCCGAAAGAGCCGGAAATCCCCTCACTAACAGATAGCACAGACGTTAAGGCGGCGAAGCGTGATTGCGGGTGCCGCTCAGGTGCATCCGCCTCCCCTGCAGCGGCGCTGCAGACCACGCCCCGCCACACACATTAACCAGGTAAAATACATATTTAAGCAGAATTTTGCAAATATCTATTTTTCAGCAGCATAGTGCTTTTTTTTCAATTATTTTTTGAAAAGTCAGGTCAAGGCTCCAAAAGCCCAAAGGCGATATAAGGCTGGCACCTCACAACAGTTTTTCTTTGCTACATGGATCATTTTAGTTCAGCTGGGTGTCTTTCCTTTTGTTATATTTCTTTAAGAGTTCAAAATGTGTTAATTACATAAATAAAAAGTAATTTTCTCTGTAGCACTTCATGGATTTAAGCAACACACCTTAGTTGTTTACACAAAGCATAAAGGTAAAAAAAAAAACATATACAGTGTTATCTTCATTTTAGATGTCAAAAAGTATTTGCAGCTCCCAGTGTTTACTTTTGCGTGGAAGTCGCGTCCAAGTGGCTCTTTGGGTGTTAAAGGTTGCTGACCCCTGCCTTAGCTGGTCACCGTTATCTGATGTGGTAAAAGTGAATACCTTCAATGACACATTTAGACACCGCTATAGCAGACAGACAGCTAAACATGCTTTAACTTGTGTTCTCTAAATACTAATCAAGCTAAAAATAAAACACATTTTAAATTTGGGAAGGGAAGATTGGAAATTGGTCTATAACTAGTCAGCAAATCATTGCATACTGGTTTTATTTACATTTTACACACTTTATTGGAATTTGGGTTGTGTCATGTGCTGATAAGCAAAACCTGATAAGGTTTTCTTCTTCTTCACATTAACATAAATGTATATTAGGAGCTAATAGCTCATTTGTTTAGTACTAGGCTAGAAACAGAGGTAAACAGCTAGCCCGGCTGTGTCCAAAAGAACAAACCCTGTCCTGCAACTACTGTCATCAAATGATACGCCTGCAGCCAGGGTAGTTAATATTACTAACTAAATATTTAAAAATACTTGAACTAGAGGTTATTTTTTGTATTTCTAATAAGAATTCATTTATTAAGTATGAAAGCTTTATTTAAAAAAAAAAACAATAATGCAGACACAAAAAGTATTATCATGCTGACATTGCACAGAGAAATGCTTTCCTTTTAGGGTTGCCAACCGTCCCTTAAAATACGGAATCGTCCCGTATTTCGAAACAAAAGTACACGTCCCGTATTGAGCTAATAAGGGACGCACTTTGTCCCGTGAGAATCAAAAGTAGTCTATAAATGTTTATGGAATTAACACTTTGTTTGAAAACATAATTCCCAGCCCCTCTCCTGCTTTGTGACCAATGAGCTGACAGCACACTTATGACAATTCGAGTATGACAATTCAGATTACCGCTCATCTCATTGGTCGAGGAAAGGTCGCTTGCGGAGAAAATACCGGAAGACAACAGATGACCACAACAAGAAGCATGGCCAACAGGGAAACAAACGCCGACACGGCGGTGCAAGTCTCGGATGACAGTACACCTAAAGCTGGGCAGACACTGTGCGATTTTTTCAGTCACGTTATTCAGCTCCTGCTCAAACTGCACGATTGACTCACAGGGGTTAGAAGTTGGTAGGTCACGATGCAGGGTCTCACACTATACGGCCCGATGCTCTGATGCGACCTGAGTGCTCACACTGTGCCTCCATAAAATGAAGGTTATAACAGAAAATCTGTCGCTCGCTCTCCCTCTGTCTTTCACTCACACAGACACACCACCACCATCAACTTTGCTAAATTGCTAATGAAAAACATTGATCAGGCAGCTGTGATTGAGCAGCAGTGTAAATCCAACTATTTTCACGGTTGTTGTGGTCGTGATAATTTTGTGATGCCACATCGAAAAGGCTCGGATGAGCTTTCCAAAGTTCTACAAGTTGTGCCTCCATCGCTTGTGTCCAGATCACACGCTGCACAGCCGTGCTGCGCCGTCTTTTTCACCAACGTTTACGTTTGCGCGTGAGCAGTGTGAGCGCCTGTGGTGACACCCTCACGAGCGATTGATGATCGGGAGCTGGTCGTGAGGTGTTAATCACTTCTCGTTACCCCACGTATACTACACGACGCACGATGAAGGCCAAAATCGGTCCGATCACTCAAAAATCAGCTCAAAATGGGCCAAAAATCACACCGTGTGAGCCCAGCATTAGAGCAGCAATGTTTGTTCCCCTCAGAGAAAGGGAAGAATGGGAAAAGGAAAACACCTGGCTGGAAAACGTTAATATGGGCATGTGCAGTGAATATCAGCGCTATGTGGCCAGAAGTGTGATAATATAATTTATTTTGTGTAATAAACAACTGCAAGGATAGATGATTACAACAAATAGATGACTAATACATAAAAGTAATACATAGATGAATAATGATGATGAGTTAAGATGCGTAATCATGGGAACAAGCGGGTTTACAAACAGGAGCAGCTGATTAGCTTTAGAAAAGCTGAAATAATACCTCAACTGAAGCCAATTGTACTAAATGCACTAAATGTGCACTGTTACAAGAATATTTTTCTTTCTATTGTTTTCTATTATTTTAAGTTAAGCAGGACAGAGTGCTTTTAAAGAAAGATTTACTTATATTCTCAAAAGTTAAGCATGACAGGCTTCTGTTTAAGAAAGAGACCTGTTTTACTGTGTTAATGTTGTCATTTTGAGCTAAAAATAAATGGCTAAATGATCATTTGTTTCACATGTGTTCATATCACAAAGAATAGAATATGCATCTACTTAAATCAACTTCAAGTCAAATGGTTAAAAAAATAATTTCACACACAAAAAAAGAGCTAGAAAATTCACCACACTGGGAAGGGTGAAGACAACTGGGTCGCCCGGCCCTGGCCACGAGGTGTCCCTTATTTATTTTTCAGGGAGTTGGCAACCCTATTTCCTTTGTACATATGACAATAAATGCTTTGAATTTTAAATCATAATGTAATTCTTAATAGACATTATTACAGATTATGTAAGAATATGTTGATTTTAAATTCCAGAAGTGTCTTTAAAACAAAAGTAATGATGGTCATGTCATTTCCCAACTCAAATTACACACACACACGATAAATTTCTTTTTCATTTCAGTGCTTATCAGTGAGGATCATGGTGGCGGACTGAACAGAAGTTGTCAAAAGGGAGCGTGCGCGATTCTTGTTTCTTTTCCTGATCTTGAATGAAGGCGTTATCCTTGATATAAAGTGTTACTGAATCAAGCTGAGCTGGAAGAGGAGGATAGCACATCTGTATAAAACAACAGGTAGAATAAAAGAAGTGAGAGGGACAAATTTTAGCAAAAAATATACATTTTAAAATAAGGTCAAAGTAACTGAGTTTTGTACGAGAAAACAATATTTGCCTTTTAGTATGCAGGTTGTTTTGTAAGCATACTAATTTCACAAGTTCTGTGAAGTACCACGTAATGCAGGTGGGGGTCGAGGAGGTTTGAATGTGCTTCCTTGTGCTAAAGTATCCACAACCCAGCTGATGGCACTGGAGCAGTACTCGATCTGAAAAGAAGAACAAGAAGGTGTATCTGAGAAAAGAGTCAATGAGTCAAGACAACTTGAGAAAACCTATGAGAATATGTAATGCTTGTTTTTTGAGAAGTTTGTAAAACACTTTAGCTGACACACATGGAAAACTATTGCCTTTGTTCTTTGACAACAATTGTACTTTTTCCTTTTCTCAGTGAAAACTCACTCCACCATGCCTTCCTTTCGGCCTGTTATTTGGCAGATCTCACCTGTAGGCATTGGAGAAGCTGTTGTGACCTGTTTCCAAGCATGAAAGTGGCAAAACCTGGTCCCTGTGTGCCACTGGCAGTCAGTGTTTAGTTCCTAAATGGCTCTCCTCTCAAACATCATTGTTTTTGTTTTCTGCACTAAATGATATAATACACCATTTCTTTGTGTGTGCATTTATTTTTACAACTGATTGCACTAACTTGATTAGCTTAAGTTCTGCCTTTGCTTCTTTAATGTGACATTCTTCAATCCATAAAAGTACTTAGTACAGAATTACTTACAGTCACCTAAAATAACAACTTCACATAATCCAACCTAAAACTGACTTTTGGCTGTACAGTAGGTATTTTCCTACTTTCCTATTTTATTTTTAAACACCTCTTAATGTATTATGCCAACTGCCACCTGCTATGAAGTGCTTTAACCTTTATATAGAATAGTTTAACTCTGCAGACATGCTCTTTCACAGCAGCTCCACATATGTATCACGAATGACTCAAATGGTACAAAATGATAAGTTGGAGCTACGGTTTTACCTGATTCTCCAGAGACCGTAGCCTGTGTTCGAAGTCTCTGCTTTCACTCAGATGTTTAAGCACACCATCTATCCTATATAAACAAAGATACATTTACTTCAGAATGATGGAGTCACACAGTAATAAATAATGCTGCTACAGTGGAGGATGAAGGTGCTCACTTGGCAGACATCCGTTTGAGCCTTTCTGAGTCGCTGCTTTTCTGGATCTTGATTCGAGCAGTCAGGAAGTCTTCCTTCTGAATCGTTTCCCACATTGATAATCGGTTCGCTGCCTTTTCTTCCAAGTCTAACACTGATAGTACAGACCAAGGGTTGAAATGATTACCTTTCAACTCATTTTTCATGCTTTCGTCACTGCTAAACTGAGTTCAGTGAGCAAGTAATCAAAGAACCTATTATTGTAACCTGGCACTGCCATTTTTAGTGAGCAACTGAGTGATAACAAGGCAGGCACTGTTTAAGAAAAAATCACACATAGCAAAATGTGCTGAATAAAATTTAGAAGATATCAAATTCAATCAGCTGTGGCTTTCTGACTCATTACTCATTAAACCTTTTACTTTAAAGTAATTAAGCAATAACTGTATTAAATGAATAACTTGATTTAATAGGAACCAAGTCTCCTGACTCCAATACTGACCAAAGTGCTGGATCTTTACAGAGGGCACTTTGCGAATAACTCTCCTAATAAAGATGTTGATGTGTGAGAGGATAATGAAAGGAGGAGCCAAAGAAGGACGGGAGTGGTACTCAGCAATCAGGTTGTAACGCTGGAACTTCCAGTAGGTGTCACTGTGTTCCTGCACTTTAGAGAAAGTGTAGCTGTGTGGATACAAGCAGATCAGAGCCACTGAGTCAAACCATTCAGTATGTGAACGCACCTTCAGATATAATAAAAGACTTGTTCTTTACCTAAACATGGCAATAAGCAGGTTGATGAGCAGGATGTTGGTGACCAGGAGATATACAACTAGCAGAATCACTACCAGCCAGTTACTCTCATGATTTCTACACGGCTCTTCACCGCTCTCAATCAAAGTCACATTGTGTGTACAAGTGATATCCCAGTCCTTGCCCACTGTCATAAATTGGAAAAATAAGAAATGGTTAAAATTACAATAACACTCAACTTCAAATTGCTGTGATGAAAGTAGGTTCCAGGAAACTGCAGCATTTTAAAACAGATTTCAGCTTATAACACAGATTTTCTTATTTTTATGCCAGTTGCACAAACACTTGTACCATCCATCTCTTCCACAGGGATCTGTCCAAAGATGTGCAAGTATGGCCTGTAGAAAACTCTCCGAAAAATGCGATTCAGGTTTGGATCATAGTTGTAGATCAGAGCCTGATTGGCAACTCCATACGCCATGACCCACACACCCAGGAAGAAGAGGAAGAAGAAGACATCCTTCATCTAAACAAGAGGAAATTGTGATCTTGTTTGCTTCATTATTTATTTATATATATACATATATATATATATATATATATATATATATATATATATATATATATATATATATATATATATATACACACACACACACGCACACATACATATATAAACATATTAAGTTTACAATTGGTATATTGCCAACTGATGGTAACTTTCTCACCATCTTTCCTACAATGATGATTTTTGGTCCCAGCTGCTTGTGAATGGCAAAAATGTGAATGAGGCGAAGTGTGAAGACCATGTAGTCCAAACACAGGACATCCCGTCCAAATTCATGTGACCAGTGGAACATCCTGAAACACAAGCACAGTAAAGCTGAATCAATGAGGTAGCAGCACCGCCAGGCCACAAACCTGTATATTAACCTGTAAAATTTGGTTTTTAAAGAAGAAACATTTTTATATTTAAGGGACTAAATGACCAGGGGTTAAGGAAATTATTTATGCCACACTACATCCATAAACACAAACCAAGCACAAGTCTTTTACAATTTTGCAATGAAAACACCTCATTCAAAAATATTATTGTTGAAAATGTTTTTCAATAATCTGTCTTTTTTTGTATTTCTTGTCCATACCTGCAGATTAGTCCTATAATGAACAGGCTGATGGCGGTGAGGTCACATTTATTCCACAGATCCTTAATGTAGAGTCTGAACCTTTGACGCCAAGTCATCGTCCCCACAAAAATTGACTAGAAGAAGAACACAAAAATTACAACAAACTAAACTATAAGCTGGTGGCATATATCCAAATACTGAAAATTACTCTCCATGTGCTGTTCAAAGAAAGGTGTATTTAATGTGGTAAGCAAAGAAGGAACATAATAAGGAAGGAAGAGATTCAACCAAAATGATTGACTGTTCATAATATGTACTATTATAAAGACTGGGTAAAAATTCAACAAGAATAAGATTTTTATTTATGTAATTATATTTAATCTTCACTATATTTCTTAAGTTATTTGAATACAGTAACAAATATTAAAATGTATTAATCTATTTTAATGTCCATTCTGAATTTAATGCTTGTGACACAGCTGCATATTAACCACTGTATTGCAATACGAATCTTCAGTTATATCGTCCTTCTTCTATGTGCAATTTAATAAAAAGTTCAGTTACTGGGTTCACTTTTTCCCTTTATATTTCTACAGCTACCAAACCTTTCTGGGAAATAAAGTTCTAGTAAGACGTGTCTCTTCACTCACCTGTCTGATCTCCTCACAAACGATGGTGAATACCCAGAAGTACAACACACACTCAGCAACACCTGGACCTGAGGGTGGTGGGGGATCAAAATCCACCAACAACACGTAGGCGAAAAGCAAAAGAAACAGGAAGTACATCAGGACGTTGCCCAGAAAAGAGGTGACCGGTGCAAACCAGAACTGACGCCAGCGTGACACTATGAATGGACGCTGTGGTGGTCGGTAAGGTACACCTGTATCAAAGATTATAAATGCAGATAGCAGGTGACTTAAATGACAGCATGTGGTGACAAGAATAATTTCTGATGTCAGACTTTCTTCTTGTAGTGAGTGACAACACTTATTCAAAGATGACTCTTTAAACAGGACTCACCTTTAATGGTACCACTCCTGTGATCTTTTGAGTCAAGGTCACTGGTGTAAGAACGAAAATAAAATTGATTTAATTGTTAGACTTTAGCTAATGCAAATCAATAAAATAAAAATAACAAACTGATGTTCTACAGATTAACACTGAAGAGTGCAAGTAGAAATATTACAGGTGCTTGATGTCATCCAAAGAGAAGACGGTGGTCCCATAGAGACTGTTAGTGTCCTGGTCTGGCCCATCATCGTTAGGAATTCCTTCCTCCTCTTCCAACTGATTATCTTGTTTTCTATGAGGTAAAATATGTAGCAAATGTTTAAAAAAGTATCAAAATACATTTACAAACCTTTAATCTGAAAAGAATAAGCCTTTAACCTGAAGGAGATCAGATTGGTGTAGCAGAGGATGGGGCAGAAGAAAGTGAGCAGGAGCCTCCAAACCTCTGTGTTCCTCTTCATATCACCCCACCAGATATGGGAGAGCAGAGACTGGAAGAAGACAGAAAATGAGTCCTTATCAATCAACAGCAGCTCACTGGCGCAACATGAAGGTAGGATGTGTTATTTCTGAAGAATCCTACCATTTTTACTTTGTATTAATTTTTTTTGTAATTTAAATTATTGTACTGTACATGAAAGGGATTGTGCATTACATAGTCTTATTTATAGGTAGTGTATATGTATTGATTGAACTGTATAATCAAAGCAGCTATATACTGAACTGACCTCACAGCCCATTGTTCATTCAGTGGGCTGGTTTCCGTTATTCCCCAAAAGTTGATTCTGTTCATCTGGACGTAGTGTTTTCAGTGGGAGAAACGTTTCCTCACTCATCCAAGTGACTTCTTCAGTCTCAGCTGACTGCAGGTTTCCCCAATCTTATAAACAGTACATTTGCATAATGACTGAAACCAGCCCATTCAGTTCCTTGATCATTAATATGCAAATTCTCATGACCATTGATCAACAACCACTGACCAAAACCCACTGATCAAAGCTCATTGATCAAAGGCCACTGATCAATGGCCATGAGTAGCATTCACAGAAAGTGGGTGAATGGCTGCAATCACAGCATTGTATGATGGCGAAAGATGTACCCTTAGCTGCTCAACTGTTCCGATACTCCTGACACATATGGGATCACTACAGGTTTTCGCTTAGTCAGCGGTTGTCCTTCTCCCCTGAATCGGCTGAAGCTTTCTTTAGGTGCTTTCCCAGCTCTGACAAAAGTCCAGCTGGAATAACCACATTTACTCAGGGCCTTCTTGATGTGATGTTCTTCTGCCTCTCTGGCCGCTGTGTCAGTGGGGATGGTGTTCGCTCTGTGTTGTAGTGTCCTAATGACACCCAGTTTATGCTCCAGTGGATGATGAGAGTCAAAGCTTAAATACCGATCTGTATGCGCAGGTTTATGGTACACATCAGCTTTTAGATGTCCCCCATTACTGGTGGAAATCTCACATTCTAAGAAGGCTAACCTGCCACTTTTCATATCCTCCCTGGTGAATTTGATGTGTTGGTCCACCGAGTTAATGTGATCTGTGAATTGTGGTACTTCCTGAGATCTGATTTTCACCCAGGTGTCATCCACATAGCTGAATCAATGACTTGGTGGCATTCCAGGGTAGGATTAAGACACAGTTCCAAAAGCAAACACACTTGGTCGATGCTGAGAGTGGTCCTGTTGCTCAAGTTGGGGTCATCCTGCAATCTCTTATGAACTACCTCCAACACTTGACTGGAACACAAGTGAAAAGAGACGTAAAATCGTTCTAGACCATTGTTTCATCTGCCTCCATAATGACATCTCTCACCTTTTCAACAAAATCCAAAGTGTTCTGGATGTGGTGTTCAGAGCTGCCTACCAGCGGGTTGAGGATCGAAGCCAGAAACTTAGAGATGTTATAGGTGGCCAAGTTGATCATACAGACAATCGGCCTTAAAGGTGCACCCTGTTTATGTATCTTTGGTAAACCATACAGACTTGGTGCAGAGTCCCCTGGGTACAGCCTGTGGTATGAGGTCCGGTCAATAGAATTGTCTTGTTCTAACAGCTTCAGGCAATCTATCCCCCTCTTCCTGTAACCACTTCCTGGGTCTCATTTCAGGGGCTCATAAGTATTTTCATCACTGAGCAGTGACAAACTTCTCTCATGATAGTCTTTCTGGTTTAGCAATACTGTGCTCCTACCCTTGTCTGCTGGAAGGATGAGACTGTTGTTGTCTTTACTAAGTGATGCGAGTGCCTTCCTCGTCTCCAAGCTGATGTTGGATGCTGGGGGCTTTGCATTGCTGAGACAGGCTGAAAACTTTCGTCCGTAGTTGCTCTGCTTCCACGTCTGCAATGTTGTTATTTCATATTGCTGTTTCTGTGGCTGTGATAACTTCAGTTATTGTTCAGATGTCTTGTTTATAAGGTTTGAGAAACCTGCAGTCAGCTGAGACTGAGGAAGTCACTTGGATGAGCGACAAAACGTTCCTCCCACTGAAAACGCTACGTCCAGATGAACAGAATCAGGTGTTCACGATTTCCTTACCTGGATGTGCACACGGGTACTTACAGACACACACCATTTGGGCTGCTGCTGCCTCTAAAAATATCTTACATTATCAATACTGTGTGCTGTTCAGTAACTTTGTCATTGTTATTTATGCATATGTTGGTTGTTGCTGTGGTTTCTCTGCTGTTTGGTTTTTTGTTGGTGCTTTTGTTTGTTTGTTTGCTTCTCCCCAAGTTCAATTTCTTTCTTTCTTTTCTTGTCCGGTCTTGTCCGTTATGTTTGTAGTAATCCAAAATAAAGAATATCCTAATTAAGCTCTAATAAAATATTACTATCAAGTGGGCAATTACAGCAAATGCTGGAATACTGTACTTGTGAAGTTTTATTTGGCAATTTTTGGCCTTCAGTGAACAATTCTGATTCTGCAATTCAGCTAAACTGCCATACAGGACAGGGGAAAAAAACATGAAAGAAAGAGGTTAAAAATCGAACACACCTGTACGCCATCATTACTGAAGAAAAGCCGAGCATCAGCACTCACACCCATCTGAAGACAAGTGCTGCCACCCCAGACAGGAGACTTCCTAATTAGCAGGGTGAAGGATCGGCGTTCATCACTCCGATAGCAAGAGCTGAAAATATCTGAGGTAAAGTGGACACAAGACATGGCATTCAATTTTATTTATATAGTGCCAGTTTACAAGAATAGTCATGTAAAGGTGCTTTATGTCGTATAGTAAAGACCCTATATTAACACAAAGAAAACCCCAACTTGTAACTCCCTATGAGCAAGTACTCTGAAATCTTTAAGAAATGATGGGGCCAATTTTTTAAAGCTCTTGTATGTAAGTAGAAGGATTTAATTCTGGGTTTAACAGGGAGCCAATGAAGAGAACCTATGAGAGACATATGCACTCTTTTAGTATTCCTTTTCAGTACCCTCATTGCAGCATTTTGAATAAACTGAAGGGTTTTTATGGAGCTTTTAGGACAACCTGATAATAATTACAATAGTCCAACACAGAAGGAAATCAACCAATCAGTCAATCAATTTATTTATAGGCACTTTTAAAAAGCAACACAGGTTGACCAAAGTAAACCAAACACAGAAAGAACTAAACAAAAATCAGTCACAATTATAAGCTAGGGAGTAAATATACATTTTCAAATGTCCTAACTTGAAGAGGCAGACTGTTCCAAAGGTTAGGAACACAAATCGCAAAGGCCCAGTCTCCTCTGTGTTTTAGCCTGCTTCTGCTATCAGCTGACTTTAGATTTCTGTTTGGAGTATTTTTAGTTAAAATATCAGAGAGGTGCGAGGGAGCTAATCCATTTAGAGACTTAAAAACAACAAATAAAATCTTCAATTCATGAACATACTGGAAGCCAGTGTAAATGAGCCCAAGACTAGGAGAAATATGGTCACCTTTACATGTGCCTGTCAAGAGTAGAGAGTTGTAGTGAACAAGCTGAAGATGAGAGAGTAGAGCCTGGCTAATGCCAAAATAAAGACTGAGACTGTAGACAAGCCTGGATAAAATAAATGCGTTAATCACTCATGCATATTTGTTCAATACAAACATGCAATTAAAATTATATGCTGGTAAAAAATGTGCAATACATGCACAGTTGCCATTAGAAAAGCCAAAGCTGATCACTTTGTTATAGAGACTTCAAACAATCTCTAAAACCTCTTTACATTTATGAAAACAATGGCACAGCGCTTCCCCCATGCCCTTATAAACACTTGCATCATATTTATGAGAAGGCTGACATGCTTGGTTGTTTTAATGAACATTTTGTAATATCGGGCACACTGCTGAAGAAAGTAAATATTTCTTATGAGCATTCCTCAGCTGCATTCTCTGATAATTCTGTGGCCAGCCACTCCTTTACTTTAAGCATGGTGACAGCATCAGATGTGCTCAAAGACTTTAAACTTTTGGATACTAGAAAATCAGCAGGTCCAAACAATTTGGAGCCTTAATTTTTGAAGTTAGCTGTTGATTTTATCGCCCCATTAGTTACTTTTCTTGTTAACCTTTTTTGGATACAACTGAAATTCTAAAGGAATTTCTCTTGAGTTCTTGAGTTCTAGCAACCACAGAGACGAGTCCATTGTCAGAGAATATAAGAAGATCATTTATAACCTGCAATAATCCTGTTTCTGTTCAAAGATGATTAATAGAGAAGGGATAATCATATTTAACATCAAAGAATGAATTAATGGTGGGAAATATTTGAACACTCTTGTAGGAATGGGGTCTAATAAATGCTCAGCTGAAGTACAAATATATATCTGCAGTATTCAACATAGATGTACATAATTACATATGTGAAATGGTTATGAACCTTTATATTTTCTCAAATGGTTAAAATTAAATAATTTCAAATTTTATGTATTCATTAAAAATGTAAGGAATATTCAGCTCAAGAGACATGTGACTCTTTCAATCTGGCTACACTGTGGAAAAGAAAGCAGGAGTTGTTTTTATTTTCTTATGTTCATCACTTTATGGAGGGATTTTACAGAACATAAAACACTTTTTCCAGGCTAAATGAAGATCTTCAAAGTGTTTGAGATGCCATTTCCTCTCCAGCTCTCCAAGTTATCTGCTTTAAGCTACATATTTGAGACTTATATTAAAGAGTCAAACACTTCTCTCCCACACCTCTGTGAGAGTCAGGTTTAAGTAGCTGCTCTGTACTCTAGCATTGAAGAAGATGACATTAGAGGAACTATATCCTTAAACTTAGTTACAGCACATTCAGAAAGATATTTACTGTAATGAAATGTTTCGTTACTATTGTGTAAAGTGTTAGATAGGTTTTGCTACAATTGTGTTACATCAGCTGTTAAAAGGAAAATTCAAAGGACACTTCATGAAACTATTATGAAAGTAGATAACAAATATTTTCTCTTCTAATGTCTCACCATGTGCCAGGTTCTCAAACCTCTGGGCCAGCTCTTTCATGGAGAGTTTGGTTTCATTCTCTACCTCAAGTTTGGACAGTTCTCTGAGTATTTTACTGCCACCAAGAGCACTCAGGACTGCCTCACCTGCCTGGAAAGTAAAGCAAAGACACAGGTACAAAAAGTAAATTCATTGTATCTAATACTGTCTGCATTATTATCTCAGTTCGTTCTGTTGAAGTAGTCTAACTGGTACAGCACACACAGACAATCATTAACACATTTACCTGTTGCATGAAGTCTAAGTTGCAATTTACTTAAAGGGACTATATATATGCATTTTAGATTTATAGTTCTACTGCGATTTTTCACAAGATCTACTGCAAGCTGGAGTAGAACCTGCAGCATCTCGTGTACTAGTTCATGCCCAACTACGTAACATTTACAGAGGCTGCAGGCTTAAAAAAAGGATTATCATCACTAGCTGCTGACTCTGATCACAAAGTTGCAGTGTGTAAGAAAACATCTACTCAACAGTTGCTGCCATATTAATTTAAAAACTAAATGCTTAAATCTAGTGAGTTCAGAATTGAATTTGATTATTTTATAGTAATTATTTGCTTTTAGATTAAGATTTAACATTGTGATATATCATATGTTATCATATGATTTACATTTAATATAATCAATGCTTAGATCATAAAATAATCATTAACAACACATTGTAATTAACGACACACATGTAACAAATAGCACTAGCTGCATCTCATTCTCACAAATGTCCAATATCGCTTAACTTCACCTAAAAACTACGGTTTCACTCAAATAACAAATTCAAATAATCTATTTATCCATTCATACACCAAGGACTCTGTCAGACATACTGTAAATCTGTATAAGATGATTTTTCAATTCCTTTTTTTCTTCTGTTAACTATGAAGTGATCGCCTCATAACCCTTTAGAAAAGCACAATTCCAGAACTATTAACACTGGAGACACCAGTTGTATCTTGACTGTGGCTTTTAAACCAGCTGAACACAAGTAGAACATTTTTTAAATTTGTCGTAGAGCTTTTACCATCTCCCAGAAGAAAATGGCCATCTCACTGCGGTTTTGCAATACCGCCCAGAGGAAAAGCGAAGCCCAGGGATCGGGGCAGGGCAGGTCCTGATACTTGCAATGTCCACGCAGAACCTTACTGGCACGCTTTGATGAATGAAGAAATAATACTTATTACCAGGTCAACCATGAAAAAGAGATCCTATAACCACAAGAACAGTGTGTTTATTCTGAAAGGTTCAGAGTACCCTCAGAGCTGTCCCTTTGGATGAAGTGAACTCTAATCTCAAAGTGTGATAGTAGAAAGGCTGGCAGACATCACCCATTAACAGCTCCAGGACCCTTGACACCTGAGGAAACCGTGGGTGGGACAATAAGCAAAACAGTATCAGATGTTCTTCACATTCTTTATTAATCTATTTAAGCATAATTAATGAAAAAGGACAGAATCTCTTTGATTCCCAAACTTACCTCAAAAAGGGTGACCTCCTTCACTGGTCCATCCTGATTGTTATCTTTCAACAATCTTGTAGACGAATTCTGTTTTTCTGATGGTGAGTGACGCTCCACTATTGCCAGCCGCTCTGCTAGGCACTGTTGTAGTAGCTGATAGAGCAAGGTCCCATCTGGCACAGAGCGATAAAGGGTTTCCAGCCTGCCATAAGTTAGGTACTCCAGGATATTCAAGCCATTCTCAGTGAAAAGCCGAACAAACTGGGGCTTGTCATTGATCAGCGCATCTGTCATTGAGTCCTCCAAATCTTCGTACTGTTTAATTGGAGGAAGAAGATCATATTTAAGACAGGTCAACATTTTTTATAATAATAATGGATTGGATTTATATAGCGCTTTTCAAGGCACCCAAAGCGCTTTACAATACCACTATTCATTCACTCTCACATTCATACACTGGTGGAGGCAGCTACAGTTGTAGCCACAGCTGCCCTGGGGCAGACTGACAGAAGCGAGGCTGCCATATCGCGCCATCGGCCCCTCTGGCCATCACCAGTAGGCAAGTAGGGTAAAGTGTCTTGCCCAAGGACACAACGACCTGGACAGAGAGCCCAGGGATCGAACCAGCGACCTTCCGGTTACAGATGCGATTCCCAACCCCCTGAGCCACGGTCGCCCAATATTGCCAAATATTCCTCCATAAATCAGATTTGACAAATAAATCAGTGATTTATTTGTCAAAAGTGTTACAATAGACTGTATAGTGTGATGTTTTGTATGAATTCTTCTTTCAATGTGATGTCTTTTTCCCTCCTCACCTTCCACTGGATGTCTCCATTGAAGAGTTCAGTCTTGGCAATGTCAACCCTGTTCCACGTTACTGCTAGTTTCAGCTCATCAGTATAAGGGTTGGCATCAGCTGATAAATGTTGCTTACTTGCTGAAAAACATAAAGACAACACAAAAATCAAAATAAGGACTAAAAGTGCATGTTGCTGCTATGTTGTAAAATTACTATCTACTTATACATACCTCCCACGAGTGTTTTAAGCAGGACTGTGTCAAAGTCATTTGGACTCTCGTGCTCTCCTTGGTAGACTGTAATCAAATGTCTGTTCTGGTAAATGTTCAAAGCCTGGAGACAGAAGATAGGAAAAGGGAACAGGAATGACAGAGACATGATCACAAATTTATTTATTTTTTTTAGAAAAAGATTAAATTGCACAGCCTGTGTGTTCTGATTAGGCAGGATAAATTCCTAGTATGACAGATAAGCTAATCAACACACACTCTAATACTATCATACTCTGAATTTAGTTTAAAAACAAGCTCAAAGCTTGCCAAATCTGAGTTTCCTGTTTGAGTTTAGTGTGCACGTGAGCAGGGAAACAATATTGTCAGCTGTTCACGTACATGAAACTCAGATTTCAGTCTCAGAGTTTATTGCTAAAATCAGAGAAAGAATACTTAACTAAAGGCGGCACTTTTATTGCCTGGAGAAACAAACTAAAAACAAAACAAATGTATACTAAAGAAACCAACAAAACATGAACTAGAACTAAGAAACTCCTGGTCATTAGTGGCTTGACCTGAGGACATGGAACTACACACGACCCACAGCAACGTAGAGGTTGCGACAACAAACAGGGGAAGACTTAAATACACAGGCAGGGTAATGAGAGGCTGGGGAACAGGTAAAAACACAGGTGGGACTAACCAGACAAAACAAGACAAAGGGAAGCAAAACTGAACACACTAACACAGGACACGACACTGTCAAAGTGAAATATGATGTATGATGTATGGCAGCCTTGACACTGAGACATGACTGACGGGATATGAAACGTGGAACACAGGGAGGACACCGTGACTGAAACTAGAAGCTAAAAGCAACAAACATAACATGAACAGAAAATAACAATAATCAAGGAGTACAAATCAAACACAAAACCAAGTGCCGTGATAGGAACAGGGTGTCGACACCTGATAGGTCAACAACGTGCCACACAGCTAATGTTGACTCATCTCAGCTAAGGCAAATTTTTACAGCTTTATTTTATTACTCACATTTTCCCCTCTGAGTGTGAAGGAAAGGTAGAACCAGAAAATTCAACTTAAAGAAACATTTAAAAAGCAAATTAATAATAATCAATGTCCTCCACCTGTCCAGTTTCCTGAAATTTTATTAAGGGCACACTGCACACCATGCTAAGAAATGACTGTGACTGAGTGTCCACCATGTTTTATTAGTCACTAACATTCTCCGTTTGGCCAAAGGGTGGGGAAGAGTGGCGCAGGTTTCTGGGCTTCAGTCCAAAGCAATTTCTGTTGTCTTAACTAGACAAAGGATCTAATGGCTCCGGGGCAGAGGCTCACAAGAGGTCGACCGAGTATCTTAAAGTCTGCGCCCCCCCTCTGCATAACACAGCAGACAACGCATCATTTTCCTGTTCACCCCCATCAGTTTGTTCTTCTCCTTATGTGCTATTACAAGCTGCTCTGTAGGCCCTGAAAGTCAAGGCTGACCTGACCTTTCTATGATTTTTCTATGATTTCTGTGACTAACAATTCATGTACAGTCATCAAAACTCTACAGGTATCACAGATAAGCTTTTGATATCCCACAAGTAAAGTTCACTGAACAGAAAGTTAAATGTTGATTGATGATGGTTGATATGCTTTCAAAATAGTTAGAAGTTTTTCCTTCCAGTAAAGGAGATACAGGTGCAGTAGCCAGAGTACTGCTGGAAGAATTCATCCCACGGTTGGAAACTCCAGACTGAGACTGGCTGCTGATCAGAAATCTTCAGAGACCCAGCAGGAAGCAGGGACCAGTCCATGCACAGTTGACAACCCAGACTAGGGGTTAGGGTTAGGGATTTTGGGATGGGATTTTAATTAAGGGATTCTACTTGACCTGAAACATGCTTTGAGCATCCAAAGAACTTTTACATTTAGAGCTAAATGTGATTGATTGTTTTGTTTTCCACAATGCCATCACTGATGTGGGGATAGTAAATGATCATTGTAAAGGCCTTTGGGATGTTTTAAACTGTTTTAAACAAACTGATTACCTTACAACAGTAAAGATCACAAAGCACTGTATAGAAAGAAAATGCTGATCTATCACTCTGCTGTAAAATTTAGATCAGTAGTGTTTGATGTATGGTGGCTGTGTGGAAACACGTGGCTACGTTGGAGTTTTATCCCAGACTTTGAAAGGTACTAATAACAAAGTTAGATGTTCTGTTGTATCCATTTGTCCACAGGTTCAGTCATATCCACTGTCCCTGATGGCAAACATCTGGACATGGTAAAATAGAACGGCACAAAGGAGTGTGTGCGATGTTTGGTGATGCGTGTGCACCTTCATCCCTAGCAATACCACTGATAATGGTTCTTTTACAGAAACAGTTACTGAACTGGAAACATTGGCGGATGGATTTAATGATCAGATTTGATAAACACGCCTCACACTGAATGGCTTCCTTATCTTAAATCTTTTTTCCTTTGTATAATTACTAATAGTGAAGGTCAATATGACCTGGAGTAGCCTGCTCAACTATGTTATCTGCTGACTGTATGAGGCCAGCATCGGAGAAAGATAGTGGCAGCAACAGCGCGGATGAGAAAAAAACAGTTGCAACTGCAGACTTTATTAAGTCATGTTTCTAAAACACATTGAACACAAATGCATTCATTTATTGTAAACAGTACTTTTTAAGGCTATTAGATTTTGCTTTTGGGCTAGTGCTGATTGATCAGTTGCATTGATAAGCTTGCATATATGATTTGGTTCTATAAAAACAACTTTCACAGCTTGTGAGTGAATTAACTTTTTGTCACTGTGGTGAAACAAATAGCAGCCTGAAGTTTCAACAATTTGTAACAAACTGAGAAAGTAATTTATAAATTACTACACTAAAACATATAATGTGAATAAACTTGGAATTGTGATCCCGACACACTGACAGTAAGATCAAGCTAAACACTTAGATTTAGTTCTGAATATCAGTGCTAAAATACACCACAGTCTAGTCTGTAGTTGATAAATATGCAGAGACAGAAAGTGTTTCCTCCAGCTCATCTGTAGAGTAAATGCAGTGCATCTGTTCTCAGCACTCACCTGCTCAACTAATTTGTCGGTCTGTGCCTCTGAAGGAAAATGCTTCTTAAACCGTTCTGCCACTCTGTCTTTGAGATCCACATTGGGAGCTTTAAGAGCCTCACTGTTGCCTTCACCAGAGGACGGCACAGCTGGAGCTGAAGACTGGTTCTCCAAGATATCACTCAGGAAATCAGCCAAGCCTCCTGAGCCAGCCAGAACCAGCCAGGGGATGCAGCTTTTTAAAGAGAGATCCATTCTCTGACAGACATGACAAAAACCATGAAAGAAACATTCACACAATTTAAATAGTAAGTCACAATTAATGTTGTGATAATGAGCAGACTTTACCTTCAGCATGTCTGTTTCCCCTGATATCAGCATACAAAGGACAGGGATTTCAATGCTGCCACTTCCTTTAAAAAGATACAACAATTTTTAGCATCTTCCAATCTTGATCAAATGTTTTTGTTAAATTAAGCACAAATAACTCTCAATTAACTTTAGCTAAAAAAAAAATGAGTGGAAAATATCGGGCTGACAACGTGTTATCAGTATTCAGATAAAACTTCGCTTAAGCTCCCTCATAATCCGTAATATAATATTTTACTTTAAAGTTTATGGTACCATCTCTGACCCCATATGCCTGTGCGCTGATGGGAAATGTATTCCTCCAGTCTGGCTCTGAACTCTGTTTCTCCTCCTCTGCGGCCCACACTCCCATCGTCCACCAGCAGAAAGGCCTGGTAGTTGTTGTCCAGGGGGCAGGAGTTCTGCGATGCGTTTGGGGCATTGTACTTTGCAGGAAAGCTCCCCTGCAGAAGCAGAAAACCGGGTATACTAGTGTTTCTTTACTTATATGTGTTTCAATAGAAGATGCAAATACAGTCTTGTCCCAAGACTATGGAAATGAAGCATGGTAAGCATGGATTTACCTTACTTTGAGCACTAAAATCCACACAATCTTAGTCATTTAAAATTGGGACACATAAAAGGCTGTTTGTATTAACTCATTCACTGCCATTGACGTCTATAGACGTCAATTGAAAAACTTACGTTGACTGCCATTGACGTCTATAGACGTCAATTACGTTTTTCAATGGGAGGGGCTAGAATACAACCTCGGGCAGCTTGTCAGTGAATATCAGACTGCTTGAAATGTATTTTTCACAAAAAGCTCGTTTTCTCCCTTTTTTTGGTCAAAACAGGCATTTTTGGTGGAACCCATCTCTCTTCTACAGCTGATTACTAAAGAATGGAAAATGGTAGAAACAAACTTTTTTTTTTTTTGGATGAAAGAAGAGAGTCTGTTCTTCATTTTGGTAGGTTCAGCGTTTATATGATCATAACACACAGTTTTCTGTGGCTCTTCAAAAATGAGTACAAATGCTCAAAAACCCTGGCAGTGGGGAGTTACCTGATTTGAAAATGGCTGGCAGTGAATGAGTTAATTATAAGCAACTAAAACAAAAAAACACAATTAAAAAGACAAATATAAATCAAATTTTTAAGTGAGCTTTTTGGACAATAAAGGTGAACATGATATATTTTAATGCTTTGAAAAATGTTTAAATGTGTAATGTCTGTACTACCTGAGGTTTGACCAGCTGCTCTCGCTTTTCCACGAGGCCCCACGGAGCAATGCCCAACGCTACCACCTTGTTGAGGGACACTGAAGATGCTGCAGCTGCATGATCTCTCACCGCCTGTCCAACACACCTGCCAACATCTTCGTGCAGGCCTGTAGTTAGGATCCATGCACCTGGGGGAAACAGATAAATGGTAAATGGCCTGGTTCAACCTGTATACTACGTAGATTACTGTGACATGTCACTAAATGTTTCCCCATTTGTGGAAAAAGTTGGAATGCAGTGTAAAATGTAAAAGTGAAAATCACAATTGGTGCACAAAAATTAAGGCCAGGGTCCAGGGAGTAACATAGTATGCTTTATTAGACCTTATAATCCACTGAGCAATCATTACTGCTTCCATCTTGGTGTCTTGAGTGCTAGGGGAGGAAACTACTTTATTGGGAACATCAGGTAGGCACTATTTGTCTTAAGTGTATTTCATTTTATGCCCACAACATCTCCAACAACAACACCTGACATGCCAGGTGTGTTCCAGGAGGCATAGCGTCTTCTGGCCTCAAGATGGGGTCTGGCCAGAGATAAGCTGTTATTATCTCTGTTGGAAGGAGCAGTTTGTGATCAAGGTCTACCTGCACGTCCAGGGTCAAGGAGGGTTGTGCATACTCTTGCTGATAACGTCACCAGACATTCTCCTGCTCTCACAACGGAAATTATGTTTGGCAGTTCAGACATTGGATGAGTGAGTGCATTGCTGGCAGTTCCAGCCTCCAGGTGTAAAGGCCTGGAGATAGGCTGGTGTAGCAGCTGATAAAGGAGATGCCTCAGAATTGCCGGAGTTTGGAAGAGAGCACACATAGGACCTTCTCTTCCCTACTGATGTTTTGGTTTGTTGAATGGACATCATAGCTGGCTCTGAGTCTGCTTCCTTCCATTTCCCAGATATCCTTCCAGGTGAGCTTACTGTGTTCCAGGTTAGCCTGTTGGAATGTGAGTTTGCTTCTGTGGATCCTTTTACTTTGTATTGGTGTCGGACCTGCTCAATTACCAGCTTTCTTCTCTGGTGTATGAAGCCTTGTGCCACATTGGTCAACTTGTGCCATATCCATGTTTTGATTTTTCCTGTAGAGGTAACTGAAAACTATAGCTCTACACCGAGAAAAGATTTTGCTTGCTGCATGGCCTCTGATGGAGTCCTTTTCCTTCCAGTGGCCAGTTCAGGAGCAGATGCTCAGATTGCTGCATTTAAGCCGTACCCAGGCTCATGTTTAGCTTCGTTTTGATGCACTTGTACTTTTCAGTGAGGCTGGGTAAAATTGAGTACAATTGCTACTTTAATGCACTATCGCAATTTTATGTGACTGCATTAAGACAACTTGTATATCTTGATGCATGCTCAATTATCCAGGTAAGGAAGCGTTTTCGAAGCTCAAAATGCTACATCCAGATGAACAGAATCTGCTTTTTGGGGCATCTTTTTAAAAATCAGTTTTAAAATCTAGAAACTAAGTTCAGGTAAGGCATGTGTTGAGAGTATTTTAGACATTTTTTATGGCATAAGGACCTGTGTTGAAAATATGATGGCATCTGCTAACCAACAATAAAATATTTCAGCAAACAGCTCACAGAAATTCCAATCATACTGTTAACATCATAGATCAGTTTGTAATGCATAAAGTTTTACCTGTGCTTTGTGACGCTTTCACCAGTCCCTGTCTGAGGACCTCCCGTACCCAGGTCTTTATCTGTGTCCTGCTATTTCCACCCACAACAGAAACAACCAGGTTGGGTAGAGGAAGACCCCAGTGGGTTGTCAATATGTTGTACACCACCGAAGGCTCAGTGCTCCATGACAGGCGCAGGAACTAAGTTTACAGATTTGATGAATTAAAGGAAACAAGCACATGTCAACAATGCCCAAAGACTTGTAAATTAATGAACTGTGATCTAGTATTAAAGCTAAAATGATGCCTCAGTTGTTTGAACCTTTAATTTGTAATTAAAACTTAGAAAATAAAAATGACACTCGAAAGAGTGACCCAAAAGAGCCCAGAATCATTTTTACTGTCTGGCAAACTATAGGAAAGTCGATGTTTAAAAAAAAAAGGGGGTGTAAAGTGGCAGTGATACCTGTGTCAACATTGAGTTCTTATGGGTTTTAATCTTGTCACTTTATCTGTACTGACTTTGTTTACTCAGGTGTAGCAGTAGTAGGTTGAAGGTCAGGAAAACTACTGGCTACCAGAGCTCCGGATTTATCTTGATTTTTATTTAACCCACCTTTACAAGAATTTTCCTTTAATAACGTGCTCACATTTTCAAAAACTGTAGAGATAAAGCGTTATGGGACAAAATGAAAAAAAAAACCCACATAGCTGTGCCTCTTGCTGGCTCCTGCAAACTGCACCTCTCCAAAGGCATCAGTTGGTTGTTCAGAGGAGTGCTGCACACTTTTCCACTGGTTCACGATGGCTGTGCTGAAATAATCTCCAACAGCCACAGAGGCATGGTCATCTCTCGCAGCCCCGCACTGACACAATGCACCATTACTGAGAGAGGTGGAAGCATAAAACGTCACCAAGAAAACTTAAAATACAGACATGTCACTATCAAAAGGCTGAGGTCACAGTACCTGAAGGAATCTTCTACAAAGGTGCTGCACACTCGTTTCTTGATGATTTTGGGGAAGCAACTCTGAAAGGATTTTTAAATGTTGTTAAATAGTGACGAACATCTACATATTTCTTAGTTTAACATAGTTTAACAGTGAGTCTGTGTATGCACATATTCTGTAGTAGAACAACACAACCCACAAGCCAAAAAACATGTTTTTCTATTAAGCTTTTGAATTAGCCTTGGTCTTTACGTCTACTGATTGCTGTCTTTAACAATCTCAATGTTTTTCTTCCCTTACTTGAACAATTATTTTTCCCAAATATGTGTTGATCATAATTATTTGTAGTGCATATATTTCTTTCTGTGATAAGTAGCATTTTTTCAGTGTTCAGGCTGCAAAAATAGCAGGTGTCAGTGTGGAGATGAGTGTGAGAAATCTTTTTAAACCTTAATACAACTATAGCACAGTTGCTTTGAAAGCTTCATTGTTTCACAAAAGCTTTGCTTTACTCATCGCTAATGTGAACGCATCACCTCAGCAGCTAAATGGAATTGAATGCAGCCATCATCAACGTTATTAGTAAACATGATGAAGTGCTTAACTACATGCTTATGTTTAGGATGCTGTATGTAGACTAGTAGACATAAGTGTGCTTTCCATTTTTTTCTGTTAAGTAACAGTCAGTGAACTGCTATAGAAATGTTGCACTGAACCTGTTTCTACTTATTAAAGCTTGTTTTACGGCCAACCAGTTAGACAAGTTTTGTATCAACAAATTGCAGCTGAAATAGTAGATGTTAGTTCACCGGCACGTTTGCAAAGCTTGTTGTGCGTAGTTTTCCAAGAAGTTTGTGGATGGCTCACATTCACTGTTACTTGGAACTTTATTGTGAGGATTTTTTTCAAGTATAGCTTGCACTTTTTAAAAAAAAATCTTTAAATGTGGGGTTTTTTTGTTGGTTCTTTACTTTGTCTTTTGTTTTGTTTTCTTTTGGCCGACATGCCACCATGATATCGTAACAGCAGCTGAAAGATTTTAGCGAAAGCTGACTTACCTGGCTCTTCTCAGTCTGGCAGATAATGTCTGTGTTGTTATCTCTACCGGCTTCTTCTATTCTCCCTCCTTCTACGTTTGCTCCAGTGTCATTCATGCTTCCCTTTCAGTCGAGCTCAGTGAGAAATGTGTGCAGAAGAACTAAAAGTGACTTTTTCTGACCATACTTCACCTTGTGGCTTACTGCTGAAACCCTATTCCCTGCCACTAACGTCTCTCAGTGTCCACAATAAAAGTAGGTGCAGCCAGCACTAAGGTATGGGTGTGGTTTCACAGAGGCAAACAGTTCCTCTAAAGTCTGAAAACAGGAAAAGCCAGTCAAAACCACAAACTACTCAGACACAGAGTCTGAGCTGGTGTAGTGTTTATTCCAATCCTTCTTCATCACCTTACCTGGTCACTGGCATCTCACGTGAGGAAACTGAACACCCTCAATGACACATTTAGACACCACTGTAGCAGACTGACAGCTCAGCAAACTTAGGTTCTCTAATTGTTATTAGAAACTAAAAATATCACACATTTGCAACAGAGACTGTTAGTTATGCGTCTCTGTGGTGCTCATTCCCACAAGAAGTAAAAGCCAGAGATTTGCCTGCAATAATCATGCAAAGGCAAATATATTTGTTTTTAAAGGCCAATTTCAGTCAGAAAATTATTACTAGAATTATTATTCAGCTGAAAGTTAGCCCAATATGTGCATGGATTCCACTTGCTTAAGCATAACTTCATAAAGACGAAGTTATGCTCTTCTATAAGAGGCTCCTCTGTTCTTCACTTGTTGCCTGTATTAATGGCACCTGTTTGAACTCGTTTGTCCACAATCTCAAACAGTCACACTCCAAACTCCACTATGGCCAAGACTAAAGAACTGTCAAAGGACACCAGAAACAAAATTGTAGACTTGCACCAGTCAGGGAAGAAGAATCTGCAATAAGTAAGCAGCTTGGTGTGAAGAAATCAACTGTGGGAGCAATTATTAGAAAATGAAAGTCATACTGATAATCCCTCTTGATCTAGGGCTCCATGCAGGATCTCATCACATGGGGTCAAAATGATCACAAGAACGATGAGCAAAAAGCCCAGAACCACACGGGGGGAACTAATGAATGACCTGCAGAGAGCTGAGACCAAAGTAGCAAAGGCTACCATCAGTAACACACCACGCCACCAGGGACTCAAATCCTGCAGTGCCAGATGTGTTCCCCTGCCAGTGCATGTCCAGACCCGTCTGAAGTTTGCTAGAGAGCATTTGAATGATCCAGAAGAGGATTGGGAGAATGTCGTATGATCAGATGAAACCAAAATAGAACTTTTTGATAAAAACTCTACTTGTTGTTTTTGGAGGAGAAAGAATGCTGAGTGG
The DNA here is from genome assembly GCF_057381845.1 of Rhamphochromis longiceps. Lineage (NCBI taxonomy): Eukaryota > Metazoa > Chordata > Actinopteri > Cichliformes > Cichlidae > Rhamphochromis > Rhamphochromis longiceps. The sequence continues at coordinate 18,419,184 of NC_140564.1, read as the reverse complement.
CATCCAAAGAACACAATACCTATTGTGATGCATGCGGGTGGAAACGTCATGCTTTGCGGCTGTTTTTCTGCAAAGGGACCAGGACGACTGATCTGTGTAAAGCAAAGAATGAATGGGGCCATGTATCGTGAGATTTTGAGTGAAAACCTCCTCACATCAGCAAGGGCGTTGAAGATGAAACATGGCTGGGTCTTTCAGCATGACAATGATCCCTCCACTAATGAAGGAGTGGCTTCGTAAGAAGCATTTCAAGGTCCTGGAGTGGCCTAGCCAGTTTTCAGATGTTAATCCCATAGAAAATCTTTGGAGGGAGTTGAAAGTCTGTTGCCCAGCGACAGCCCCAAAACATCACTGCTCTTGAGGGGATCTGTACGGAGGAATGGGCCAAAATACCAGAAACAGTGTGTGAAAACTTACAGAAAACGTTTGACCCCTGTCATTGCCAACAAAGGGTATATAACAAAGTATTGAGATGAACTTTTGTTATTGACAAAGTACTTATTTTCCACCATAATTAGCAAATAAATTCTTTAAAAAAATCAAACAATGTGATTTTCTTTTTTCTCATTTTGTCTCTCATATTTGAGGTATACCTATGATGAAAATTACAGGTCTCTAATCTTTCTAAGTGGGAGAACTTGCACAACTAGTGGCTGACTAAACAGGTTTTTGTCCCACTATATATCGCAGGCTTTAAACCTGCAGTACTGAGGATCATTAAAACTACATATAAACACCACACACTTGATCCTATTGTATATCATATTTAAATATTGACACAATTATAAAATAAGTTTGACTCATCTGACTAAACATTTCACTCATCATACAAAGATCTAGAGATATTTGGTTGCCAGTAGATGGAAACTCGGGAATGGCATTGTCATTATGATTTGGCAGCATTTGAGTTTAATTGGCTTTGTCCCAGTATCATTTCTGGGCCACGTTCACATATAGCTACTCATTTATTATACTGTCTGAAAACTTTAAAAGGAAAGCATATCACAGCTGAATTTGTGTGACCGGTGGAACATCCTGAATCATAAACAGTAACACTCATTTAGTGTGGTAACAGCACCACCCGGTGGCAAACCTGTAAATAAAACCTGTGAAATTTGATAGAGGATGAAATGTTTTGAATTTGAGTAATTAAAACCAGACATTAAAAAAAACATTTATGGCACATTATGTCCAAACAAGTGCGTTAAAACACAAGTACATTGTATTAAAGAATGTTATGATTTTGCAATGGCAAAACACCGCCCATTAACTGTTGCACAACCCCTGACACCTGAGGAAACAGTGGGTGGGACAATAAGCACAAGGCTACTGGTTTTTCTTCACATTCTCTCTGGATAAGCAAAACGTATGAGAAAGGACATCAGCGCATCAGTCATTGAGTCCTCCAAATTTTCATACTGTTTGATTGGAGGAAGAAGGTCAGGTTTTAGGATAGGTTAATACTTTAATCAAAACATTCTGTAAATCAGAGTTAAACAATTTTATCTATCAAAAGTGGTTCAATAGACTGCACGTCATTCATTTAATTCACAGTATTTCTTTCAGCGTAACATCTGTGTAACATCATTTTCCCTCCTCACCCTCCAATGGATGTCTCCATTGAAGAGTTCACTCTTGGTAATGTTAACCCTGTTCCACGTTACTGCTAACTTCAGCTGATGCTCACTGCTTACTTGCTGAAAAACACAAACGCGACACCAAAATCAAAATTAGGATAAAAAGTGCATGTTGTAAGATTACAGTCTACTTATATGTACCTCCCACGAGTGTTTTAAATAGCAGGACTGTGTCAAAGTCATTTGGACTCACATGCTCTCCATGGTAGACTGTAATCAAACTTCCATTCTGGTAAATGCTTAAAGTCTGGAGAAAGAAGAAGATGTGAAATGGGAACAGAAATGTTGAACACAGAGTTGCAAGATGACAGACAGAAAGTGATGATAAAAATCTGGAGAAACAGATCAGACACACTTCAGTGATGAATCTTAGATAGTTGCCCAAGACAGCAAGCGACTCTGCAGTTTAAAAAAAAAAAAAAGCTGTTCACTGTAGTTTATGACCATTTTTATAGAGTAATGGCAGAAATAAAGAGATTTACAGAAAAATTGTGCTTTAATGTTCCCACTGTAAGCATTTGTGATCTGATTAAATATCAGCCTTCACTGACAGATGATATCTTCCTGACAGCCACATCAGACATCGTTTTATCAGGGTCTTACTACCTTATTGTTAGTACATGTTGGGACAAAATAAACTGCCTGGAGCTGAGCTGATCCCAGGCCTGATCTGGTTTGAATCCATGATCCTCGTGTTTCGTATCTATCCTGTCATGCAAGTGGACTCTAAAATAATTTGCTGATATGTTACAGAGATGCCTTCTGGGTCGTCCCACTGAAACTGATTTAGAGGATTTTCAGTGGAAAATATGTTGTGTTTTAGACAAAATTTTCGACACTGTGCTTTTCAAAACATACTTCGATGTCATGTAATGACTGAATGTCAGTCTGTGAACAAATTTTAACATGCATTGTAGTCAAAACAAAGACTGTCTGCAGCTGCACAAAAAAGTCACTTTAAATAAAGTTCTGTAAAAATCAGTTTAGCCTTGATTCACTCAGATAATCAGAAAATCTCAAAGATCTGGGTTTTTCCTCATGTGTGAATGATTACAACATCATAAATGATTATGTGTCTAAAGCTTTATTTAAACAGTGATTCCAAAAATACCATACGGTAAAAGTGTCAGAGGAACTACCTGATTTTCTGACAACTAATTAATGACCACAGTTAGAAAGATCAAGTCTACAGTTCTATAGTCTACTATTTCTGACTTGATTATCATCTCCATCCTTATATATTGTAAGTTTACTCAATTTACAAAATTTGCTCATCTTTGCACTTTGTTATGAATGAGGAATTGATTCAGAGCGTCAGCCACCTGTTTCCCCATGTGCATGTATTATCTCAGTCAGCACACACCAGGTGAACTAGTTCGTCAGTCTGTGGTTTAGAGGGAAAATGCTTCTTAAAATCTTCCTCTACTTTGTCTTTAAGATCCACGCTGGGACCTTCTTCACCGTCGCCCTCCCCAGGAGACTGCACAGGTGGAGCTGGAGACAGGTTGTCCAAGACATCACTCGGGAAATCAGCCAAGCCTCCTGAACCAGCCAGCAGCCGCCATGGAAAAGGCAGTGTTTCGTTTTTAATACATTTGCAAGAATTTCAAGCAAACTTTTTTCACTTTGTAATTATAAAGTATGTAATTAGGATGCGTAGAATTGCGAGATGAAAAATTAATTGAATCCATTTTGGAACAAGGCTGTAACTTGTGAATACTTTCCAGCTGAACTGTAGGTTTCTGTGTATGTGTCTGCATGTTTAAGCGTGTCTGTGAATGGCTGATTTCATGGTGGCTGCAATGAAGAAAAGCAAGTATATCAGCGTTCTCAGAACTGGAGTATGTCCTGTTGCAACGCAATGTTTCCTGCTCCAAAAAACAGGCATCCCGATTGTGTAGACATTAATAAATAATGCTGGCAATAATTCAGTCCAACCCAACAGCCTCAGGTCAGTGGCTCAGGGTTTTACTGACCCAAATATACTTTTAATGATTTGTGAAAAACAAAAGCTTGTTTTATTAAAACTGTTAGTGCAATGTAATTAGTGTATTGTATTCATGCTTATGAATGTTACTAAAGCAATCTGAGCTCAGTCTTGGATACAGCTCCACCTTTTTATCTATACACATGTGGGCAATGGAAGACTCTGGTTTTAAGTTAAACTATTTAAATGGTGACAACAGAGTTACGGACCAAACAAAACATTAAAGCAAAAAAAACAAAAAAAAAAAAAACCTGTTATTCGCTTTACACAATTAATTATTACGACCCTATGTCATGCATTAATTTATTCTAGCTGGAATACTGTAAAAGCAAATAAATCAATCCTTGAAGATTGTTGAACTACAGTTATTCTTTTGTACTTATCATCAAAATGAATCGTTATACTGTATGAAAGTTATTAGAAAAGAATAAAAATGCAGACATCCAAATACATTTGTATGTACATTTGCATACAAATATTGGGCGTTTTTAATGTAACTGAAAAAGTATTAATGTGTTCCTACTGTAACTGGTTATAGACGCTATCACATCATATCAGAATAAAATGTAAAACATTGCATGTTTTTAAAACATGTTTTACAGCATTAATTGTATCAAGTCACACACACGCACGCACACGCACAGACATACAGTGTCTTGCATTGGCTGGATAAAATGTTCTCTCTTTTCAGTGCAGTGTTTATATGCTTTGGTAAACCAAGTCCAGTGAGAATCAAGGTGGTGGGCTGGATAGAAGTTCTCAAGAGAGTGTGTTCTCCAATTTTGTTTTTTTTCCTGAACTTGAGTGAAGTGAAGGTGTCCTCTTTGATTTAAGGTATCCTTAAATTAAGTTGAGCTGGAAGAGGAGGCAAATGCATCTGTAGAGAGGAACAGGTAGAGTAAGATGAGTGAGAGGGACAAATTTTAGCAAAAAGAAAAAAGCAAACTTTTTTTAGAAAGCAGTACATTACAAATTGACTTTTAGACAGTGCGTTACTACTCAAAGTACAGCACACCTCATTCATCCATTCACACAGGCACTTTTTTTTTTCTATACCTTGGTGCTTTCTATCTCATATTAATACACAATGCTAACACATTGGACAGCAAGTCAGGATTTAGTATCTTGCTGAAGAATAGCTGGGTCTAATGTTTTGGGTCTATAACATTTTTCTATCATTACTTTATTATGGATTAGGTGCAAAAATTGTTAAGTGTGGATAATTAAACAATAGATCGATGCAATAGCAAATTGTGGCTGAACAGCAAGTGGAGAGTGATAGATGAGATGAAGAAATGGAAGGAAGCAGAGAGTCAAACACAAACAGAGCCGAGTTTATTCCTCAGTTTTGTTGCCTTTTGGTTCTAAGCGCTGTAACCAATCTCGGTATTTTATTATTATCTCATAACACTTGTTTAATCTGCTACCATCTCTGCTATGGACTTTTTACAGTCTACAGTCTCAGATCAACACAGCCCTGCCCTCCAGCACTATCAGCAGCGGGAGCAGCAGCAGCAACCCCTCAACAGCAACACTGTACCCATCAGGTGAAACATAGGCTACGATTGCTCTCTATTGTCCCCACCTGATGACAGTGATATAGTATGATGCGATTCCATTTTAGATTCTTGATGAATGTGGGTTCTTGTTCTTCAGCCTGCTTCTATATGCCCCTTTTTAACTTTGAGCACCCACCCCTTTAAACATCTCTGCACGGCCCTGGATCGGACTACCAGTCTTGTGGTTAGCAGATTACCTGCTCTACCACTTGAGCTACAGCCACTTAGTAGTCAAGCAAGCTATGTAAATGAAGAGTGGCTTTTCAACATGCAGGCTGTTATGCAAGCATGATTTCATAACTGCTAGTAAATACCTCGTAATGGTGGAGGTCGAGGAGGTTTAAATGTGCTTCCTTGTGATAAAGTATCCACAACCCAGCTGAGTGCACTGGAGCAATACTCCATCTGAGAAGAAAAAGCAGAAGATCATGAAACTATATATTAGAAAAGATTCATTCTTAAACCTCAATGAAAAGCACCTGAAAAAAAGGAGGACTGTTTTCTTTATAGATGTGTTCAGGTTGTCTGTTCACTCCATGTCTTAACTTTGTGTCTATAAAAATTCTAAAGACAGATTATTTACTGTTAATTAAATATTATGCAGTAAGACACTTAAAGCAGTACTTTAACACTTTTACTACATAGAGAGTAAGATTACTTTTTAAGGTGGACGTTACTTTATTGCCCTCCATAGGACAAAATATTTTTAAAACAGGAAACTTCTTAATCAAAGACAGACCATTAATAAAAAAATAAAAAATAAAAAAAATGTCTGACTTGGATACCACTCATATCCACCCGTTAAACACTTGTCCAGCCCAGCTTATCACATCTTCCTGAGAACCACCCTATTCATTTATGTCCTCTCTAATAGGCATTTGTTTTTGGTCTATAGCTTTTGGCTTATTCGAGCTACGGTATTAAGTCTTCATGTACTGAATAGAGAACGTCCTGGGCTTCCCATTGATATCTCATGTGTTTGTGTGGTATCTTTTAGCTCCAAAGAGGTAGGAAATCACAAAAAAGTTCAATGGTAAGATTCTTTTTTCTTCAGTTGTCAGGAAGATATAAAGACTGGAAGCAAATTAAATACAGTTAGGCTAGCTCCATCTAGTGACTAAAAAAAGACCACAGTGATGTAGTCAATTCATGAATTGTTGGCTCTGACGTATCCTAATCTTAAGCTATGCTTAAAAACATTCTGACTGACACAACAGCTTTTTCCCATAATCAGTACTTCTTGCTTTTCTCCAAAACATAAAATTGCTTACTACAGAGTTGCTTAAGATCAGCCACAGTAAATCCAAATAAAAAAAACTGTCTTTGTACTAAATAGTAGGTGTTTTCCCTATATTCTACCATCCTGTTATTATACCAGTCAAAACAAGTCTGCAATTCAATGCTTTAACCTTTATGTAGAATACTGAACTGACTGAACCAATGTGCTCTTTCACAGCAGCTCCACATATGTATCATGAATGACTCAAATGGTACAAAATGATAAGTTGGAGCTTCGGTTTTACCTGATTCTCCAGAGACCGTAGTCTGTGTTCGAAGTCTCTGCTTTCACTCAGATGTTTAAGCACACCATCTATCCTATATAAACAAAGATACATTTACTTCAGAATGATGGAGTCACACAGTAATAAATAATGCTGCTACAGTGGAGGATGAAGGTGCTCACTTGGCAGACATCCGTTTGAGCCTTTCTGAGTCGCTGCTTTTCTGGATCTTGTTTCGAGCAGTCAGGAAGTCTTCCTTCTGAATCGTTTCCCACGTTGATAATCTGTTCGCTGCCTTTGCTTCCAAGTCTAACACTGATAGTACAGACCAAGGGTTGAAATGATTACCTTTCAACTCACTTTTCATGCTTTCATCACTGCTGAACTGAGGTCAGTGAGCAAGAAAATTATTTAGATGCTTCCATTTTAAGTAAGCAACTAAAATAAAAACAATTTAAAAAAAAAAATACAGTCACTGATTAAAAAACTCAAAGATAATAGAACTATGGAACTGAGGCTTCCTGATTCAGCATGTGTAATGGACAATAACTTTAATACATTAGCAGTATTAATTATTTTTATTATATTAATAAAATCCACGACTTCTGATCCAATACTGACCAAAGTGGTGAATCTTTACAGAGGGCACTTTGCGGATGACCCTCTTAATAAAGAGGTTGATGTGTGAAAGGATAATGAAAGGCGGAGCCAAAGAAGGACGGGAGTGATACTCGACAATCAGGTTGTAACGCTGGAACTTCCAGTAGGTGTCACTGTGTTCCTGCACTTTAGAGAAAGTGTAGCTGTGTGGATACAAGCAGATCAGAGCCACTGAGTCAAACCATTCAGTATGTGAACGCACCTTCAGATATAATAAAAGACTTGTTCTTTACCTAAACATGGCAATAAGCAGGTTGATGAGCAGGATGTTGGTGACCAGGAGATATACAACTAGCAGAATCACTACCAGCCAGTTACTCTCATGAGTTCTACACGGCTCTTCACCGCTCTCAATCAAAGTCACATTGTGTGTACAGTTGACATCCCAGTCCTTGCCCACTGCAACAAAACAGACATAAAGGAGAAAGTTAAGAAAGCTTTACAGTAGCATTCAATTTTCTTATTTTTATGCCAGTTGCACAAACACTTGTACCATCCATCTCTTCCACAGGGATCTGTCCAAAGATGTGCAAGTATGGCCTGTAGAAAACTCTCCGAAAAATGCGATTCAGGTTTGGATCGTAGGAATAGATCAGAGCCTGATTGGCAACTCCATACGCCATGAGCCATACACCCAGGAAGAAGAGGAAGAAGAAGACATCCTTCATCTGAACAAGAGGAGGAAATTGTCATTTTGTTTCTGACATTATATTATTAAAAAAGTCTATAATAAAAAAAAGTATATTGCCAACTGATGGTAACTTTCTCACCATCTTTCCTACAATGATGATTTTTGGTCCCAGCTGCTTGTGAATGGCAAAAATGTGAATGAGGCGAAGGGTGAAGACCATGTAGTCCAAACACAGGACATCCCGTCCAAATTCATATGACCAGTGGAACATCCTGAAACACAAGCACAGTAATGCTGAATCAGTGTGAAAGCAGCACCACCTGGTGGCAAAGCTGTAAATTAACTAAAGACCCGGAAATGAAAATTATTTTATAGAACACTTAAGACATCCAAATATGAACCAAGGACAATGTTTTTACAAATGTTACAATCTGCAATGACAAAGCCTCATTCAAAAATATTACTGTAGAAAAAAAAATTAGAATTGATCATTTCTATTATTTTTTATTTCTTGTCCATACCTGCAGATTAGTCCTATAATGAACAGGCTGATGGCGGTGAGGTCACATTTATTCCAAACATCCTGAATGTAGAGTCTGAACCTTTGACGCCAAGTCATCGTCCCCAAAAAAATGGTCTTGATGAAGAAGACAAATGACTTTACAGATCCATAAAAAACAACAAATAAAACTCAACTATACCTAGGTGACATGTATCCAAATACAGACGCGCACTTTCCATTTACTGTTACTATTATTTCAGTAAAGTGAGTAAAATCTGACAGGATAAGATTTTAATTTGTGATTTTTTTTAGTGTTTGCTTAATCACATAAAATCGGTGACGAATAAAAAAAATTTTTTTCTTATTTTAATGTCAACCTTGAATCTAAGGCTTTTGACACAGGAGCATGTAACCACTGTGTCGCAATGGCACTTTGGGGATAGTTCATTATACATTATATTTGGGGATAGTTATTACATTCATAAATAAAAATAATAAAGTTCTAAGTAAGACGTGTCTCTTCACTCACCTGTCGGATCTCCTCACAAACGATGGTGAATACCCAGAAGTACAACACACACTCCGCAGCACCTGGGCCTGAGGGTGGTGGGGGCTCAAAATCCACCAACAACACGTAGGCAAAAAGCAAGAGAAACAGGAAGTACATCAGGACGTTGCCCAAAAAGGAGGTGACCGGTGCAAACCAGAACTGACGCCAGCGTGACACTATGAATGGACGCTGTGGTGGTCGGTAAGGTACACCTGTATCAAGGATTATAAATACAGATTAACAGGTGACTAAAATGACAGCATGTGGAGACAAGAATCAGATGACTCTTTAAACAGGACTCACCTTTAATGGCATCACTCTTGTGAACGTCTGAGTCAACTTCACTGGTGTAAGAAAACATTTTTAATTCATTAGTAGACCTAAGACATAAAAACAAACTGATGTTCTATGGATGAACACTGAAGAGTGCAAGTAGAAATATTACTGCTGTTTGATGTCAGAGAAAGAGAAGACGGTGGTCCCATAAAGGTTGTCAGAGTCCTGAGCCACTGCATCCTCATTGGGCATTTCCTCCTCCTCCAGCTGATTGTCTTGTGTCCTTTGAGGTGGAATATATAGAAATTTTTTTTACACACACACACACACACACACACACACACACACACACACACACACACACACACACACACACACACACACTAAATAGTCTGTAGTGTAGTGAAAACCAAATATGAGTGACAGATTAGCTTACACAAAAATCATGGATAATACATATGTAAATAACTGGACACAAATAACTTGAGCTTCTTATATAATATAGATTTAGTATATTTGTAGCTTATTACGCAGCTCATTTTCTTTCTTCAGGTGTGAAATGTAAAACTGAGGTCAGAGGTCAAATGTGGCACAATACTTTTTGAGACAAACTATAATGTGATATTTAGAATACCCATATACCAGTATAATTTCCTAAATGTTGCCAATATAAACAAAGGACGCTGAATTTTAAGTGTAGTTTTAAAGATAAAAGACATAAATCAATAAGTTGACCTTAAAGACTTTGGTGAAAGTAAGCCAAATATTACTGGTCATCATGATCCCACTCTACACTCCCACAAAGTTTTATCAGAATTGATTCGAAACATTTCCGCTATCATGATTACAGACAGAAAGATATGCATGCAAACACAACCAAAAACATGACTTCTGTGGTAGAACTGCTTTACCTGAAGGAAATGAGGTTGGTGTAGCAGAGGATGGGGCAGAAGAAAGCGAGCAGGAGCTTCCAGACCTCTGTGTTCCTCTTCATATCACCCCACCAGATCTGGGACAGCAGAGACTGGAAGAGGAGAGAAAAAACAAGGACTTATCCATCAGCAGTACTGGCTCAACATGGGGATATGTTATTTTGGAAGCATTATGCCATTTTTCATTTGTAAGTAATTTATACTGTTGTACTGTACAAATCTGGATGATCGTGTGTATAAGTTCTTTATAAAAAGCAATACTTTTAGATAGGAGTAGCTAAATAATTACAGATCAGTGTATAAAGATGTATAACAAGGCATTGTGTATTAGCATATTTATTTATAGAGACTGTATATGTATACATTAGTTTGTATAATGAAAACAGCCTTATGCTTCATCATCAGCTTAATATATCAAGTGCTTTTTAAGATGTGTTTTTTGAAAATTTGTCCATGTACCCACTTTAAGGTCTTTTTCTCCACATCTAAATCTGAGGCAACGTTTGAACACGAATATCTCTATTAAAGATGAAAGACTGAATTTTCACTGTCCTTTCTTACCATCAAAATTGATCTGTAACTTGGGACAGAAGCACCAAAAATGTCCTAAGTATTGGTTAGTTAGAATATAAAGAAAAAGAAAGTCCAGCATTCCTGCAAAATCCCATATTTGAGCACATGTTAAATAAAAACTTCAAATTGCAAGAGAACTACTGATATTTTTGTAGTTGATAGCTGAATAACACAATGTTGTAAAATAAATCTGTAGAAAACCTTTTTACCATGAAATAATTCACACTTACAAAACAGGAAGAATTTCATTCTACAGGGAATAATATGACGTACAACAAAACCAAAAATATCAGTAGACCATCTTTGATCTGTCCAAACAGAATACAGATGCTACTCCAATTCAGAAAATAATTTTGTTAAATATGCGTATGTTTTTGTTTTTTCAAGACCTGGGTCATTATATTATCTGCTCCATCATCTCCCAGCTTCTTATATCAAATAACATTTTAGATATCCGTTTTTTGTTTTTTGTTTTTTTTAAAGACCGTTCTGCACACTTTCATGCCTTTTTTTTCCCCCACATTGAAAAAGTCAATGTTTGAACATGACTATCAGAAAAACAATTAAAGATAAAAGCCAGGATAAAAACAGGATTTCTCATTTAGGACAAATACATGAAGAAGTGTCTGCGTATTGGCGAAAAATTAAAGCAATCTTTTAAAATTCCATATTTGTGCACACAATTTAAAAAAAAAATAATAATAATGCTGGTTCTATTTAACTTTTATGCCGGAAATATCACAAGTTGTACAAGTAAAAATATCAGTAGATAGTCTAATCTAAATACAACAACAACACATGGTATTCAATTTATAACTAAGAAACAATTTTCTTTTGTACAATATGTGCAAATTTTTCATTTTCATGACCTGTTCTACCTACCTACCATTTTGAGACCTACACTCCTGGAAGAGAATATTTCACACGAAAATATATTTCAGGTGAGAATGATCTGCTAGCCTTTTTTTAATATATTGCTTGACAGTATATAAAAATATATAAGCTAAAATTTCGCAGTAATCATTATGTACGTCCAAACTTGGAACGATAACATATTTTAATAGAAAAATTTGACTGATAATTTTTTTTAAAACCTCGATTTGTGACAGAGTGACCAAGGTCTGAAAATTTAACTGAATTATTTCCCAATTATAATTCCAGTACCATCTAGAAGCTGCAATTTTGTTACTCACGTTTTTTTAATGCAAATTAAAAACACTGATTCATTTTAATCGGCCGAGTGAAAGTCTTTGAGATATCAATCTTAAAACATTGTTGCAGATTTCAATGTACAAAACACATCATTTGAAAGTGGGTCGAAGGACAATGGGGTTTTTTTTTTTTGGTTGTTTTTTTTTATTATATCTTTAAAAAAAAAATTTGTTACATTAAGGTAGAATTTCAAAGATTAGATTTGTTCAAACTATTGGACCACAAAATTATTACGCAAATTGCAGATTTTCGAGCAAGAAATGTTACAAAAGCTGGCTTATTTGGGATGGAATGACCCATTTTATTCCCTCAACTGATCAATATTTTCTCTATATAAATATGATGGCTTCCTTTGATTTCATGTTCATTTGTTTAATAGCATTCAGTTCATTTTATTTCAAACATTTACATTCACAATCATTACAAAATATCATTCCATTCTTTGCATTTGTTACCTATATTTTGGAAAATGACGATGTTATTCAGATTCATTGCCCATGTGCTAGATGAAAGGAATGCCATTCACATGAATGACAAATATGACACACCTGTACGCCATCATTACTGAAGAAAAGCCGGGCATCGGCACTCACGCCCATCTGAAGGCAGGTGGTGTCACCCCAGATGGGAGACTTCCTAATTAGCAGGGTGAAGGAACGGTTTTCATCACTCCGATAACAAGAGCTAAAAATATCTGAGATAAAGTGGACAAGACACGTGATGAAGAGTTCGATGAGATTTGTTACTATTGTGTTACATCAGCTGTTGAAAGGAAAATTCTAAGGAAATTAAATAAAATGATTGCAAAACTAGATATCAAACCATCCTAACAGTGTAGTGGAAAACTGCAGTTATTGTCTCACCATGAGCCAGGTTCTCAAACTTCTGGGCCAGTTCTTTCATGGAGAGTTTGGTTTCAGTCTCCTCCTCCAGTTTGGACAAGTCTCTGAGTATATTACAGCCACTGAGAGCACTCAGGACTGCCTCACCTGCCTGGAAAGGAGATCACCAATTTACAACATCACTTTACTTTATGTTTTTAGCAATTATTTAATTTTATATTAAGACTTAACACTATGACTGTATAATATTTAAAAACAATTAGGATCATAAAATAATAATTAACAATATATTGCAATTAATTGACTCGAACAACTTTGATACATGGTAAGCAGCGTCTAGTTCGAGGTTGTCAAATGTACAACCCGCAGGCTGAGATCATTTCCAATGCCCATTAATGGTATTAATGGCCTGTCAGGATGTGGATGTGCAGACGGGGGTGGGGCTTTATTTCACATGTAAAGGCAGACATCCCGAAAACAGCCCAGTAGACGGAGAGATGGGCGAGTCAGATTTAAATGCAAGCTTGTCAGGAAAAGTAAAGAGAGGAGTGAAAATGTAAAATGAGCAGCGTGTGGCTGCATTTCAATGATATTGGAGACTGAAAGCAGAGTGCAGAATTGATCGAATTGGCAGTGGGATTAGGTAATAAAAGTTTTTTTCCCCAACCATTTTCCATTGTGGATGACAAAAGGTTTCAAACTTGATCACTATAGAAATTTCTGGGGATTTTTACCATTATGGATGAAAGAAAAAACTAAAAACTGGACAGTCTGGGCAATGAGCTACCAGAACTTTTTACACATTTATTCCTTAGAATTTAAGTCCACAGAGTCGTGCGGAGTGATTTCTTTACTTAACACAGTGTTGTTACACTGACAGGAACGTTAAAGTTTCACCCCTGGTCTAGTTGCAGCTCATTCTCACACATGCCCAATATAGTGCAACTTCCCCTGAAAACTCTGCTCTATTTAAATAACAATCCATCCATTTCAAACCAGCTGAACACCAGTTTGTCTCAGAGCTTTTACCATCTCCCAGAAATAAAGGGCCATCTCACTGCGGTTCTGCAGTACAGCCCAGAGGAAGAGTGAAGCCCAGGGATAGGGGCAGCGCAGCTGCCGATAGAACGAATCTCCACGCAGAACCTTATTTGCACGCTGGGATGAATAAAAAAAAGTAAGAACATTTATTGTCATGTTAACCATAAAAATAGAAATGCAGTCAGCACAAGTACACTGTGTGTTTATTCTGAAAGGTTCAAAGTACCCTCAGAGACGTCCTTTTGGATGAAGTGAACTGTAAGCCCAAAGCTTTATAGTATAAAGGCTGGCAGACATCACCCATTAACAGCTCCAGGACCCCTGACACCTGAGGAACCCATGGGTGGGACAATAAGCACAACAGTATCTATTTAAGCATAATTAATGAAAAAGGACAGAATCTCTTTGATTCCCAAACTTACCTCAAAAAGGGTGACCTCCTTCACTGGTCCATCCTGATTGTTATCTTTCACCATTTTTGAGGACGAATTCTGTTTTTCTGATGGTGAGTGACGCTCCACTATTGCCAGCCGCTCTGCTAGGCACTGTTGTAGTAGCTGATAGAGCAAGGTCCCATCTGGCACAGAGCGATAGAGGGTTTCCAGCCTGCCATAAGTTAGGTACTCCAGGATATTCAAGCCATTCTCAGTGAAAAGCCGAACAAACTGGGGCTTGTTGTTGATCAGCGCATCTGTCATTGAGTCCTCCAAATCTTCGTACTGTTTAATTGGAGGAAGGAGATCATGTTTTAGGACAGGTTAATAATTTAAGCCAAGTATTCTGTAAATCATAGATAAACTGTATCTGTCAGAAGTGGTATAATAAACTGCACAATGTACTTCAGAGCATTTCCATTCAGTGTGGTGTCTTTTTCCCTCCTCACCTTCCACTGGATGTCTCCATTGAAGAGTTCACTCTTGGCAATGTCAACCCTGTTCCACGTTACTGCTAGTTTCAGCTCATCACTATAAGGGCTGGCATCAACTGATGATTGCTGCTTACTTGCTGAAAAACATAAAGACAACACAAAAATCAAAATAAGGACTAAAAGTGCATGTTGCTGCTATGTTGTAAAATTAATGTCTACTTATACATACCTCCCACGAGTGTTTTAAGCAGGACTGTGTCAAAGTCATTTGGACTCTCGTGCTCTCCTTGGTAGATTGTAATCAAATCTTTGTTCTGGTAAATGCTCAAAGCCTGGAGACAGAAGATGGGAAAGGGAACAGGAACAATGCAAGATATTTTAGAAAAAAGATGTTCGACAGTGATGAAGAAACTGGTGACAAAGGTTCTTTTCAAACTCATGATGTCATTCATGGCACAGCCTCTAATTAAGCAAGAGGGTTTGACTTTAATCAACTGCGATCCTGAAAAACTGACAAAAAGATCGAGCGCCCTGAGGGCATGAATATTAGACCTGAATACAGTTTAGTAAGCAGCTGACAGATATGCAGGCTATAAAAAGTCTTTCCTCATACTCTTCTGCAGAGTAAAGGCCAACACAATGTTTCTGTTCTCAGCACTCACCTGTTCAACTAGTTTGTCGGTCTGTGCCTCTGAAGGAAAATGCTTCTTAAACCGTTCTGCCACTCTGTCTTTGAGATCCACACTGGGGGTTTTAGGAGCCTCACTGTTGCCTTCACCAGAGGACGGCACAGCTGGAGCTGAAGACTGGTTCTCCAAGATATCACTCAGGAAATCAGCCAAGCCTCCTGAGCCAGCCAGAACCAGCCAGGGGATGCAGCTTTTTAAAGAGAGATCCATTCTCTGACAGACATGACAAAAACCATGAAATAAAGATTGGCACAATTTAAATTAGAATTTGCCATTTTTGTTGTAATAATTCACATAAAAAGCTGTAAAGGACTGTACCTTTAGCATGTCTGTTTCCCCTGATATCAGCATACAAACGACAGGGATGTCAATGCTGCCACTTCCTTTAAAAAGATACAACAATTTTTAGCATCTTCCAATCTTGATCAAATGTTTTTACTAACTTAATCAGAGTGATCATACTAAGATGTGCAAAGTGCATAATTTTCATGAAGCACAACAGCTGACACTCATACAAAGAGCACCCTGTGGATGTTTTTGTTTTACTTGAATGGAAATGTTGTAGAGTTAACTGTAAGATACATGCAGTCACATGCAAGGCTTTCCTCCCGTAGATGCCAAAAAAAAATAAAAAAATCATTAACCAAAACACGAAGGAACATGTAAAGCCTGTAAAGATCGAAGTTAACTCTGAAAGGATGTATTTTGGGAATAATGGTACAGGAGTTAAGTCTCATTTAGCACAATTAGATTTAAATAAGTTAACTTAAACTGAATACATGAGTGGAAGATAATGTGTACTCAAGTACAGTTTCTGCTTTAATTCAGAGGCTATAAATGTTGTACTTCATAGTTTATGGTACCATCTCTGACCCCATATGCCTGCGCGCTGCTGGGAAATGAATTCCTCCAGTCTGGCTCTGAAATCTGTTTCTCCTCCTCTGCGGCCCACCCTCCCATCGTCCACGAGGAGGAAGGCCTGGTAGTTGTTATCCAGGGAGCAGGAGTCCCGGGAAATGTTTTGGACATAGTACTTTGCTGGAAAGCTTCCCTGCAAAAGAAGAAAAAACAGTTACTCCAGCATTTCTTTCCACATTTCAGCCTTAGTTATTTTAAATTGCAGCAAGAACTGCCAACAGTGTGTTCACCCAATAAAACCTGACAAATCAACACGGACCGTGTGTCAAATCGTGGTCCTTTTCCACAAAGACAACAAGATATGATTTAATGCTTAGAGAAATGTGCAAATGTGTGAGAGTCTTTACTACCTGAGGTTTGACCAGCTGCTCTCGTTTTTCCACAAGGCCCCACGGAGCAATGCCCAACGCTACCACCTTGTTGAGCGAGAATGAAGAAGCTGCAGTTGCATGATCTCTCACTGCCTGTCCAACACACCTGCCAACACCTTCACGCAGACCTGTAGTTAAGATCCATGCACCTGGGGGAAACAGGTGGAAAATCTGATTTTTATTTCAATTTTCTTCAGTGAATAAAATATAACTTTATGTGACTTTGCAAATCACTGGATTCTGTTTTATTTACATATTGCACTGCATCTCAATTTGTTTTGTTTTTTTTTTGGGGGGGGGGGGGGGGTTTACAGCTAAGATTGTCAACAATTTATTAGCATGAACAAACAAAGGTCATGTCAAAAGTTGTAAATGTGTTTCACATTTCACACCAGTTTTTAATTTAAAAGGAACAAAACGAATGAGACTTGACAATCTGGGCACCAAAACGGGAAGAAAAACAAAGGGAGCAGACCAAATTATTGATCCCTGAGAAATAAACCTAAGACCACAGCAAGTCAAGTATCAGATTCATACACATTTATCTGTAAAAAAAAATTAAAAGCACATAAAAAAAGACTACAAAGGCCACAGACATGCGTAAAACATGTTTTTATATGCAACGGGTTTTAACACCAAATATGGTGCCACACCCTGTACTATGTCTTATCTAACAAAGATGTTTAGGGAGTGTGAGCTGTGTAGTTACTTGCATCTTTGTGTGCATGTTTTGTTTGGGACTTTGATTTTTTTTTTTTTTTTAGTACATCTTGGACTTGTTTTGAGAAAACAGCGCGTGACCTCAGACGACGGGGGGATCAGTATCGCCATATGCCACCTGCACTTGGTACAGTAGCCAGAGAGGAAATGGCCATTGTACTACCAAATTAGGACCGGACCCCAGGGAGTCGTGTTGTGTGTTGAGACTAAATTTTGTAATAGCTGTTTTCTTCACGCTAAAAACCACCATGAGTAGGTTTCAATGTCTGACAGGATCATTTGTCAGTTCTTTTATCGTCATCTGGAAATTATCATGACATCTGCTAACCAACAATAACCCACTTCAGCAACCAGAACAGAAATAAGATGCTGAGCTCAGATATGCCAGACACATCACACCTGCCAGGAGTACTGACACACTGGCAGATGCATAAAGTTTTTACCTGTGCTTTGTGACGCTTTCACCAGTCCCTGTCTGAGGACCTCCCGTACCCAGGTCTTCACCTGTGTCCTTCCCTCTCCGCCCACAACAGAAACAACCAGGTTGGGTAGAGGAAGACGCCAATGAGCTGTCAGTATGGTGTACACCATAGAAGGCTCAGTGCTCCATGACAGGCGCAGGAACTAAGTTTAGACATTTGATGGATTAAAAGAAGCAAGCCCATGTCAACAATGCAAAAAGATTTGAAAAGTAATGGCCTGTGATCACACTAGTATTAAAGCTGAACGACTCAGTCGTTTCAGCCTTTAAATGGTAATAAAATGGGGGGGGGGGGGGGGGGGGAAAGAAGCTTGTCATGTGATCTGTACTGACTTTTGACTCTGTTTACTCAGGTGGAGCGGAGGTAGACTGAAGGTCAGGAAAATTCAACGAATTGACTACTACAGCTCAGGGTTTATCTTAACCTTTATTTAACTCACCTTTGGAGGCATTTCTTTTAAAAACATGTACACATGTTCAAGAACTCTCAGGCTCTTGAAATAAAGCATTCAAACATTATGAGAGAAAAATAAAAGCACCCACATGGCTGTGCCTCTTGCTGGCCCCTGCAAACTGCACCTCTCCAAAGGCATCTGTCGGTCGTTCAGAGGAGTGCTGCACACTTTTCCACTGGTTCACGATGGCTGTGCTGAAATAGTCTCCAAGAGCCACAGAGGCATGGTCATCTCTCGCAGCCCCGCACTGACACAATGCACCATTACTGAGAGAGGTGGAGGGATATAAACAACACCATGAGAAGTTACTCAAAATACATGTGCTGTTATTAAAAGACAGAGGTCACAGTACCTGATGGAATCTTCTACAAAAGTGCTGCACACTCTTTTCTTGATGATTTTGGGGATCCAACTCTGAAAGCATTTTTCAGCAGTTATATAACATTACTGAATTATTACAGAAGCTGATTCAATTCTGAATCCTAAAATCTCATGCATGTGGCAGCAGGTGCAGAAAACCGTCCAAGTGTTGACTTTGGCTAATAGAAACTACCCAGTAACAAGTTGGCAAGCTGTGCTGTGATTTCTGATGATGTGACGTAGTTTGAGCTCAGGTGTGCGCAACAGGCAGGCTGTGCATAAGCGTATTCTGCAGTGGGGCTACATTACATTTTGTTTTCACCAATGTATTCAGTGCTAATCTTTCTGTAATGTTATCAGCCAAGCAGTAAAGAGAGAACACTTTCCCCACAGGCCGTTTAACTGAGAAAAAAAAAACCATGATGGCCCCGTTGCATTTATTGGTGCCAGTAGCTGACGCCTCGTCTAGAGTCCTGCAACTGATGCAACTAAACGGAACGCAGTCATTATTAACCATCACCGGAACGCTTATTTAACTGCTTATGGTTAGGATGCTCGGTTTAGTAGAAGTTAGTTTCTTATAAGTGGCGTGTTTTCCATTTTTATCGCTTAGCCAAAAAAAAAAAAAAAAAAGTAGACTGCTGCGTCAGAAATGATTGGAAAAGCCGTTCCCAGTTGTTAAAGCTGTAACGTCCACCGGTTAGACAAGTGTAGGGTCAACAAACCACAGCGGAAACAAAGCAGACGGATAGCTCCTGCAGTCGTTCGCGCAAACGTGCACGTTTGGACAGCTGTTGCACGACGTGTTTTCCAAGAAGACTATGGGCGGCTCACTGCAGTTCCTCGGAACTTCATGGGCAGATATTCCGAGTATAGCGTTAACTTCCACTTCCAAAAAATGTAGCGGCACATCACAACAGCAGCTGAAGGACTTGAGTGAAATCTAACCCACCTGGCTCTTCTCAGTTTGGCCAATATTGTCTCTGCCGTCGCCTCCTCCTCCTTCTTCTGCTCCTGTGTCTTTCATGTTTCCCTTTCAGTCGTTCTCAATGAGAAACATATGCGGAAGGACTAAAAGGGTTTCTTTCTGACTATTTTCCACCTTGTCTCCTACTGCTGAAACCCCATTCCCTGCCACTGCACTCACTCGGCGTGCGCAAAGAAAAATAGGTGCAGCCAGCACACAGGTAAGGGTGTGGTTTCACAGAGGCAGACAATTACACCAACGCATGCAAACAGGAAGGGCCAATCGGAACCACAAAGTGGGCTAGAGTTTATTGAAATACTTCCTCATCCCCTTATCTGGTCACTGGTATCTGTTGTTGGAACTGAATACCCTCAATGACACCACTGTAGCAGAAAGACTGCTAAACATGCCCAAGCTTGTGTCCTCTAATTGTTACTGGAGCCTAAAAATATAACACATTTGTAGTAGAACCTGTTGGGTATGTGTTGCTGTGGTGCTCACTTCCCTCAGAAGTAAAAAGAACAATAGAATGAACAACAGAAAATCCTGCCTGCAGGGGTTTTGTTTCAGAGGCAAATTACAGTCTTGTTCAGCTGAAATTCAGGTCATTGCTTCATCTTTCTCGAATTTATAGATGTCTCATAGTCGTCCTCTGTCTGTACCATTTCAAAGGCTCTTTATGAGAGGTGATCATGGTAGGATTGCACTATACTTTTCCTTTAAGACTATACATAAACACCACAAACTTAATTCTCTTAAATATTTATTGCATATCATATTTAAATATTTACATATTTAACGTATAAAACGCACGTTTCACACGAGACACAAAAATCATTTGCGAGCATACATTTCTAATAAGTACCAGTCAGTCAGAGCAGACATAGAGATATTTGGTTTTCAGTAGATGGAAAACTATGTGGGCAGCTCTCCACCCCTTCAGTCCTTAATTGCTGACATTCCTTTTGGTCCTATCTGCCGTAGCCCTGTGGATCTTTTGCCTTCTTTGATTCCTCCTTTCCGCTTCCTTTGCTGAAGTGGTATAAAGTGCTGGCTAAGTTGTGAAGCTGGCATGTCCCGAGCTGGCATCCACGCTGAAGTGCACGCGGCAGTCGTGGCTTCAGGCCCATGCTGTCGTGATGAAAATGAGAAGGGTGAACATCAAACTCAGGGTGCAGAACATCACATATTAAAAAAAATGCAGTTTTGAATGAAGTTGGAAAAAAGTGTTGTCTTTCTGAAAAACAATCACAATATTTACCCTCTAATAAAGGACTGATAGTGACATGACCATAATTTTTTTTAATTTAATGTAATTTTAACAAATACTTTGATTTAGTTTTTCAAATTAAATAATGCTCTTTTTCTATTGACAGCCACTCTCAGCACGTTGTCACATCCTTTGTACCTGTGTCTCAGAGCCTCCAGGTCCAGATGTTTGTTCTCTGAGGTGAATGGGATGATCTTCAGTAATGGAGCATGGTGCTCGTGTGTGTCCTCTGACATTTCCCCTCCTACATCTCGGACCGCTGCTCCTGGTAGGACGACGTCTGCGTCTGACCTGTGTTTCCAACAGGATATGGAATTAATTAAGTAACCTATAATTTACAATAATATAACTTAGAGATACACTAATAAGAAGCTCTGCTTTAAACACTTTTTTTAATTTCCCGCCATCCCAAGCATGCTTTGATGTTGTGTTTCTACTGGTAGAGAGTGATACTTCATTATGTGTGCCGTTGTGAGCTGTGTGGTTCCCTGTGTTTTTTCACTCACCTTTGAGTTCGTCTCAGTGGGGAGGCAGCAGTCAAAGGGACAGTCAGCAGCAACAGAACAGCTATCTCCATAACGCACTGCCCTACAATTTAATAGAATGAATAATTAAGTGTGGTGCTAAAGAAAAAATGCTCTTCTGACCCAATTGTTGAAGAAGCACAAAATGATTTAACCATAAAAGTCAAATGATAATAATAATAATTATGTGTTTAGAGAGCTTTTAGAATCGTATAAAAATTAATCTCAAAAGATGCTTACCGCAAAAGGAGAGCTTAAAACCTGCTGTGGCTTGTTGAGTAAACCAACACAACTTGCTGGTTGTTGGATGTCTGACTCTGTCATCCCTTTCTAACGCTGGTCCTTTATAGTGTGATGGTGGGATGAGGGGGTGTGTCTGTAACACACTGACTATACTGCCAAATGAACTCACACACACACAAACAAACACACACTTTTTTATTCCCTACTTAAAAGAGCTGTGATGCCAGCATAAACAATCTTTAAACAAGGCGTCCAAACACAACTTTGGACTTAAACTTAAGGTGACCTTCTGTGATGTTTACATCGATTCTTATGTTCACTTGTTGCTCTACAGCCCCCCACTCCTCCTCCTCCTCCTCCTCCTCCATCTTTCTCCTCCCTCAGTTCACTTGCTGCTGAGCAATTGTTCCAGAAATCTTTCTTTCATTTCCATCACCTGCAGGAAGCCCGCCGAGCCCAAAATAGCCCCAGTTCTCCAGGCTTTTCTTTATCGCCCCATTTTTCCTGTGCCTTTTTCCCTTGAGTCACTTTGGCCGTCACCGTGTTTATTTCTGCAGTGTCCTTCACTCATATCCACCTCACCACAAACACAATGTCAAAAACAACTCCTTGATCTTATAGTTTTCCTTAAGGTGTTGGTGATGAATACGGCATATGTGGATGAGAGTTCACATTCAGGAACTCTCATCCACATTTAAAGTGGTCACAGAAACAAAAGATCAAAGTTGGCACTTGGCCTCATACTAACACCTCTCTAGGAAATTATCCCATAATTCCTAATCTTTTAATAATGCACTAAATCCATGGGGAGCCAGTGTCACATTTAATGTTTTTTATCCTACACACTGTTTCTCAGACCGGCTCTCTTCCCTCTGATTCACGGCTTCCGCTCTAGAGACCATTGTGCAGCTTTCCTGTGACTACCATCTGGGCAGTCTGCATTGTCAGAATAATACACTGAGTCATCGCTGGCGTGCGTGTACTCAAGAGAATTAGCGCTCAAATAATTATGAACTTACATATGACTGAGCATGGATTACGACAAGTGTTGATGGGATAACAGGTGATGACGTGAGGGGCTGCATCTCAAGAAAAGAAAAAAAGCCCAGCATCCTGGTAAAACTGTCCCTGTACACCTGCTGCTGCCTAACCTTGAGCAACTTATGTGATTGCGAGGTATCCATCATCGGCCCATCCATCTGTCTGTTCCTCCTCAATTCCCAATAAATCAATACTCCTCACAGGACGGTCAGGTTTTAGTGAAAGTTGCAAACAAGGACCACCTAGCGGGGGTTTACCCAACTTGTGCTTGTGGTCAAGGTCATACTGGCTGTTTTACGGGTACTTTTCCATTTTCATGAGAATTGCTACTCCTAAATTACTGGTAAGGTGTTGATATTTGGTCCTGGAAATGACTCTTTGAAACGTCAGTGAGGCGCACAATGGATTTTAATAATGAATTTATGGAACACAGTCAGCCAATGACAAGAAAAGGTTATAACTTATAACTAAAAATACTTTTTGCATTTCACTCATTTGCATTTCACTGTGTGATGGATCATCAATTGTGATGGACCTAACCACGATTGACATTCTAGTTTATAACATACACTCACCAGCCAATAAATTCAACACTGTGCTGGAAACATTTCTCAGAGATTTTGATCTCTTTCTCTATTTTTCTATCTATTAGATTGAGATCTGGAGATTACCTAGATCACTCGAGTGCAGTGAACTAGTCACGTTCAAGAAACCAGACTGACTTATCCTGCTGGCAGCAGCCATAAGAAGATGAGTAATGTGATCATAAAGGGATGGACATGATGGACAATACTCATACCACTACACCACCAGCAACTGCTGACACAAGCCAGCATGGATCCATGTTGTTTATGCCGAGTTCTGACCCTGCCATCTGAATGTTGTAACAGAGCAGGCAGGAGTTTCTACTCTTCTACTGACCAGTTTTGGTGAGCTGTCTGAATTGTAGCTTCAGTCTCCTGTTCTTACCCGACAGGAGTGGCACCCGTTGTGGTCTTCTGCTGCTTTAGTTCATCTGCTTTAAGGTTTGACATGTTATGCATTCAGAGATGCTCTTCTGCATACCTTAGTTGAAATGTACAGGGTGGGCCATTTATATGGATACACCGTAATAACATGGGAATGGTTGGTGATATTAAAGTCCTGTTTGTGGCACATTAGTATATGTGAGGGGGCAAACTCCTCAAGATGGGTGGTGACCATGGTGGCCATTTAGAAGTCGGCCATCTTGGATACAACTTTTGTTTTTTCAATAGGAAGAGGGCCATGTGACACATCAAACTTATTGGTAATGTCACAAGAAAAACAATGGGGTGCTTGGTTTCAACGTAACTTTATTCTTTCATGAGTTATTTACAAGTTTCTCTCTGTTCACAGCCATTGACATGTCGAAGAGGTTAACACGTGAGGAGCGGATCGAAATTGTGTTGATATCTGGTGAACGCAGTAACCGGGTCATTGCAGCAGATTTCAATGCAAGACACCCTACGAGACCACCCATCTCCCATGCTACAGTTAGCAAACTGCTTGCTAAGTTTCGTGAAACTGGTTCAGTGTTGGATTTGCCAAAATGTGGACGCAAGAAAACTGTCACTAATGAAGAAACATCAGTGGCTGTCCTAGCTTCATTCAGCAAGAGCCCACAGCGTAGCACTCGCCGCATGTCACTGGAGAGTGGCATTAGTCGAACATCCCTTCGGTGGATATTAGCTACTCACAAAAGGCACCCTTATAAACTCCAGCTACTGCAGCATCTCAACGAGGATGACCCAGATCGGCACACAGAATTTGCAGAATGGGCAAAACAAAAATTGGAACAGGACCCTCAGTTTACGCCGAAGATTTTGTTCAGTGATGAGGCAAACTTTTATGTGAATGGTGAAGTTAACAAACAAAACCACCGCTATTGGTCTGGCACTAACCCACATTGGATGGATCCCTCCAAGACTGTTGGCACAACAAAAGTGATGGTTTGGTGTGGTATATGGGGTACAACGATAGTGGGTCCATTCTTCATCAATGGAAACCTCAAGGCCACTGGATATTTGAAATTACTACATGATGATGTGTTTCCCTCTTTATGCACTGAAGCTGGCACGTTCCCTGAGTTTTTCCAGCAAGATGGCGCACCACCACATTATGCGTGCCAGGTCCGAGCATTCCTAGATGAACAGTTTCCTGGAAAGTGGATTGGTCGTCGTGGGCCAGTTGAATGGCCCCCAAGGTCTCCCGATCTGAGGCCCTTAGACTTTTATCTTTGGGGTCATCTGAAGGCAATTGTCTATGGTGTGAAGATACGAGATGTGCAGCACCTGAAACTACGGATACTGGATGCCTGTGCTGGCATTTCTCCTGCGGTGTTGCTATCAGTGTGTGAAGAGTGGGAGAAGAGGGTTGCATTGACAATCCAACACAATGGGCAGCACATTGAACACATTTATAAGTGGTCAGAAACTTGTAAATAACTCATGAAAGAATAAAGTTGCATTGAAACCAAGCACACCATTGTTTTTCTTGTGACATTACCAATAAGTTTGATGTGTCACATGGCCCTCTTCCTATTGAAAAAACAAAAGTTATATCCAAGATGGCCGACTTCTAAATGGCCACCATGGTCACCACCCATCTTGAGGAGTTTGCCCCCTCACATATACTAATGTGCCACAAACAGGACTTTAATATCACCAACCATTCCCATGTTATTACGGTGTATCCATATAAATGGCCCACCCTGTACAATTACTCCTGTTGTCCTCCTGTCTCCTTCTACACATCTAAATGAATGTGGAACCATTTCAAATCTAGGTAATTGCATTTGGCAGCCAGTAGCTTTTAATAAGAGTAATTATTTAATATTGAGCATGGCTGTGGCCTCAAAGGAATGAATGCTGTTGTACGATGACTGAGTAAGGCAGTAATTTTTCATGCCTCCAACCTACAATTTCTTATATCAGCCTTTAATAATAAAAAAATGATTCAGATTAAGTTTTAGTGAAACACGGTTTAGCACTATAGCCTCAGCAAATTCTTGTTTACATAAATCATATTTATTAGAATTATATTTTTCCCATGGTCATCCATGCCTCCCTAATACATTGGCTCTACACCCCCTGTAGGGGAGCAGCCCCACAGTTTCAGATCCACTGGATTAAAGTAAGTAAAAGTATTTGAAAATTGCTGTTTTCATCCCATTTAGAAGCATTAGGGTCTGTTGCTGTTCCATCCAGAGCAATTTAGAGATCAAAGTATCCTGTATTATTTGACACAGTGTGCAATATTTAAGGTCTCACTCTGTGTTTATTCAAGTAATACTTGATGAGCAGAAGCGTTTCTTCTCTGAGCCTCTGTGAATTTTCAGCCTCACCCACTCCCCTGACCTGTGGGGTCGCTGAAGGGTCAAATATTGATCTTTTTCTTTATATATAAATATGTTCAGTTTAGTATGGCGTATGAACACACCATCCCTTTTTTCTATTATACAGTTGATAATTAGTTTTACCAACTATTGAAGTTCAACTTTATAAACTCCCAGCAGTCTCTGTTACATTATCTGGAAGTCCTAACATGTCAGCTAAGCTTCACAGACCTCAGCAGAAACAAAACCAATATTACATTATTTGATCATCCAGGCAGATCCTTGAGCCTTAAATGTTCATGCTGAGCTCCTGTTGTCCTCAGGCCATGCTCTGCCAAATTACAAACATTTAAAAAAATATGATTATGTCAAAACATAGACAGTTTTGTTGGAATCCTACATGCTTAATGTGAGACCAGGTCCACCATACAGTAAATGCATTCAGGAATCATAGAGGACTTAAGCAGAAAGATTAACTGCAGAAAGAGAGCACACATATAAGATCCACTCTGATAACCAAGTGCAGAGGAAAAAGCAGCGATCCTTGAATATTTCACATTCTTCTCTACTGTTCACTCTCTGAACAGAAGACATAAATTAGTGGAAAGAAGGCATATGAGCTGAGCAGGGTGTGTCTCCTAAAGGTTGGAAAGATGATCTCTGTAGGGCCTTGGTGTCACCAGACAGATGCAGAGTCATTAAATTTTTACACCTATATTCTAACCGTCAGTCACCGTCAGTGAGAGACGCTCGTAAATGACACTCTGTAGCTGCTGACAGCCAGTCTGTAGGTTTCTGATGTGTTTGCTTTGAAAATATTCAGTGAGGCAGATCTGACTTGATGAGACTCAAAAAAAATTCCCTCAAGTGGAATGACCCTACAAGCCTCAGTAGAGGTCGTTTATGTTTAAGCTACATGCGTGTATTGCGACATAGGTGTTAAAAATAAAGCCACAATGTTTGTCTGTGTCAGGACGATTTAGACGTACCCTCCTGGCTCATGTTAATAACTGCTGTTTTCTTTTACTGCTTTTAAAGGTCACTCAGGCCCATTCACCTCTTGTAAAGTCTATATTGTTGATATCCTACTTGTAATTCGTCTTGAAGAAATATGCCTCCACTTCCTACTTGAGAAGACTCCTCTGACATTTTTCCCACTATTTCTGACGTAGCGTGCATCCTGTTGTTGTAAGCCTGCAGCCACCAGTTATCTAGCTCCAGCGCCCAGAGCCTGTTTCCTCTACCGAATGAGTGCAAGAGTACGCATCCTGCCAGGAAAGCCTGTCATTCACTCATGCATCATTGTCTTACAGTTTTCATCTGTCAGGGTGTTCAGGATACTTGGCTGCAAGTGTGTGAAGGTTTCCAGGACACCAGGTGTGACTTAAGTAGGTTATCTAAGCTAAAAACAAACAAAGTGTACTTACTGAAAGAAAACAGAGTTTCACTTGTGTTTCAGTGCAGATTGATTTAACTGTAAGTCATTTGGTACGGAGTATCAATATCTGTGCATTTTGGCCAAGGGAAAGATGCTAAAGTTTACTTTGAATAAATAGATTTTATAATACACAATTGTATCATACATTGTGCCTGTATGAGCTGACTCAACCGGGGGAATTGCGCCATCTTGTGGAAGGAGACAGAATCAGTACTGAAATAAATAGTGCACAAAAATAATAAAAAGTACGGTACATGTACTGTAATTGGGGGTGAATTCAATTAGGAATGTATTGAAATATTTTGCTGAAAGATAAAAGAATACAAATCTTTAACTACAAACTTCCAGAAGTGAATAAACAGTGTCTTTTCCTAATGCATTTCTAACAGTGTTTTAACCATCAGAACCTCCAGCAAGGTTATGCAACAGCACGCCCTAACTGCTTGTTTTAGTGGCTTTCAGCATTTTGAAGAAAATTCTGCTAAAGCTGGACAGAAAGTGAAAGGGCTGTGCAGAATAAGTCTGGCAAACCCATAAAAGGTTAGAGGGTCAACACTGAGAGTTATAAGCTTAGAGTCCATTAGTGGATTATAACCATAAACACTCTCCAACAGGTCTCCTGCATCTCTCTTGGATTAAAGCGAGAGAGACAGAGTGAGAGAGATAGGCTGAGAGAATGAGAGTGCATAGAGAGTGATTGAATTGAGCAAATTCAAAGCTGAACACAGGACTCGGGGCACGTACTTGGAGAAATAAACGCTTGGCGACAACCTGAAGCAAAGTCGGAGCGGTGATTTGGTTTGTCATATTTAAGGTATACAGTTTATCACCTGACTACTATACTGAACTGTGCGAGGTAAGTTCAGCGAAGCACGGTAATCTATCTGCAGATTTTATGTGTGTGTGTAGTGTTGATGTCAGTGCCTGCTATATAAAAGATACAGATTCACTTTAACTGCTAAGGAATCCTTCATCAGTGATCAGTTATGTGGTAGCTGTGAAGATGAAGTGAAAGGATGAGCAGCTGTCATTTCATTTCATATTTAGTGGGTTTTATTTTATATTCTGGATGAACAACAGACCGAATGTGTGCTATTCTATTGTGTATTTATGGTTTCTTTCTGTTTGACAATACATAACCTCTGCCATGACCATCGTCATTGTTGTGTAACTTTCATTTTGTTCTGCCCTAAATTGTCTGTGGGTGTGTGTGTGCGTGCTTGTGTGTGTGTTTAGGAAGCATGAACGTGGACATCGAGGGGATAATCCAGTGCATCAAGCAGGGAGATGAGAATGGTGTTCAGATAAGGCTGCAGGAGTTCAACAAAGAGGTGACGCGACACAGAAGCTTGTGTATTTCTCACAAGTTCTAATGCTGCTCATGACACTGTTTTTCTGTTTTTGTGTGTGTGTGTCATTATTTCTCTTCCTGTAGTATGCCCAGTGTTTCTTCTTTGACACAGAGGAGAGGGAAAGACGGAGAGTAAGTCTGTTTATGTTGCTGCACCAGAAGGAAAGTTTACAGGCATAAACCCACGTCCTCCTGGTGCTCCTTATAACGTCACCTTATTCCCTCTCACGGCACACCTCCGACTTATCCGCCCCTCCCCACCCCTACACACTCCAATCTATGATTAGTAATTCTGCTGTATCAGTTGTCTCTGATCCTCTCTCCTTGCCTGCTCAGGCAGATTGAATCCAGACAGAGTGACTGAATAATTGTCTGGGTTAGAAAAAACTTCTAATTACCTTCAAATTAATAAATATGTTATGATATCCTTCACTGTCCCCTGTTAATTGATTGTCATTCCCAGCAAAGATAACCTTTCTTTTGGGTTAGGAATGACCTCATCCCATCAGTAAATTGCTCCTAAGCTTTGTAAATAGGTTTTTAGGGAAAATGCCATACTGTGAACTTGTAGAAGGACTTCTAACAGCACTATTTCCTCTCTCTTCTGCTACATTTCCTGTCTAATGGATGACCATCTCTTAAGCAAAGGCGACTAGAAGAGGTAGGGTTTTGCCACAGTTTAGAAGTAATTAAGCACTGCACATGAAAAGTACCGTAAAGAAATCCAGTAATCCTTGTTGCACTGTTTTACTAGTTCAGGAAGAATAAAGTGAGGGACTACACTGATTCTGACTCGGACTTGGACGAGTACGACCTGGAGGATCGAGGACTCATCCTCAGACAGGTGATCCGATGCTGTCACTCTCTGCTTGCCCAGATGTGATATTCTTAGTCCTTGTAAAAGTTATTATTATGATAAATTCCTGCAAACATGTTTCTGCTCCTGTTCTCAGAATTTAGGTGTTGTCCTTGTGAGGTTCATAAGGACGGAAGTCAAATGTCACCTGTTGAGAGTATGCCTACGCACTCTGAGGATCCTGTCCCGGGACCAAAAGGTCTTGGGGCCTTTGGTGACCGACAGCGCCCTCCTGACTCTGGCCAAACTAGCCGGGCTGACCACAAGTGACATCAGTGATGAAGTCAGCGACCCCGACTCTGATTTCTACGATAACATCATTGCCTCTCTCACCGAAACCAAAGTGCTGCAGGGTCACACTAATGAGGATGAAGCTGAAGCTGAAACTAACGACCAAAACGAGGAGCCGCCGGCCTTCGACGAGGATGCCAAAAGCGACATCAGCATCACCAACAGCGGCGATTTGGACAGCATCAGCTGGTTTGGGAGCCACAGGACGAGCATCAACGAACTGCACAGAGGTGGGACGCATCACAGGGTCCTGGAGCGAGGGCGGAGGGACCGCAGAGAGAGTAAGATGGATGTGGAGGAGGAGGTGGAGGAGTTGGAGTCCGGAGAGGAGGCAAAGAGAAAAGAGGCCATGAAGGTGTTGTGTAACGTGGTGTACAACAGCGCCTGGGCACAGGAAAGGTTCAGTGCTCTCAGGTAGGCTCGGCATGCACACACAATCGCATCAGTTCCCATAAACTGTGTAATTTTCAGCAGCTTATAATAATCGCAAAGCACCTAAAAAACATATATTCGCTTATTTATACCTGTGAAAGCAACAATTCTCATGCCTGGTAAAGGTTATTATGACAAATAGAAGGACAGGGGACTGAAACAGTGCTATCCCAAGGACAGTGTCATTCTCACTTGCAATAAGCTGCATTTGGCTTCATCTGGAAAGTTCACATCTATCTCCTTTGTTTCCATCAGGCTCATGTGTGGCCTCATAGAGCGCGTATCATCCAGTGTCAGCTGGTCGAATCCCTCTAGTGCTCAGTTTTATGAACTGCGCTTCATGTTCCTCATGACTGCACTCCGGCCAGAGCTCAGCACCCAGCTTAAACAGGTCGCACGATGTCATATAGTCCAAAGTTATTCCTGTTTTACTCCTCATTACTGCCCTCACACTGATTATTCTCTTCCAGGAGGGAGGGGTTTCCATCCTCACAGCAGCCTTGGAGAGCTGCCTGGAGGTGCAGTGGAAGGACCAGTATGAGTGTGTCTTGGACCCACAGACACAGCCCATCTCTCTGGAAACCTCTCAGCGCGTCACAGAGATCCTCAAAATTCTCTTCAATATCACGCACAGCACCCACAAGCAGGACCCAAGTGAGGTGTGTGTAAAGGCCCTCGCATTTTTCAGAAGCTTTGCTTTCGTGTTTACTTTTTACAGGAGTTTTAATACAACATATATGTTATCAGTCAAATATGCAATCATATAAAAGCTAAATGTGCGAAAGAACAGGACAGTTGAAGAGGCATTAGCTGCGTCTGTGCCTTTAATCAGGATGATGCGGCTCTGTACCGACACCTGGTGGCGATCCTGCGCCTCTGTCTGCTGAGGAAGTGTCTCCTGTCAGAAGACACAGATGAACTGCAGGGGTGAGCACAACGTGACAAAACCCAAGCTGTGAAAATATTCAGGCTTGATAATCTCATAATTTACTATCGTGCAATTGTAACACATACTGTGCAGTTATAATTGATTTAAACGATGGACTATAAAATTAGATATAAACCTTCAGAAATTCATTAGGGGTTGCAAAATCACTTTCATGCAGAAGCACTATTTTTAATAACATTTGAAGCAACAAGGATGAGTCTATAATTATGAGTTTAATAACATGCACCCTCCTCTTGCTTGCTTATTTGAGACTTCCAGATAGATTGAATGTTCAGCTGCAGGTCTGATTAAAATCCCAAGTATATATAGAAATCAATGCCTTTTTATTAGGTCTAGATATAATTCCAATAATAGTGTATTTTGAGTAGCATTTGTTATCATTTTGGATGAAACAGTGTATAATCCATCCAGCCAAACAACACCAAATGTTTAAAGGGGGATCTGCTCTGATCATTTTCAGCTCCTTTTTATTTTCAGGCTGTATTGGAGTAGCTTTGCATGGTTCACTGTTCAAAATAACCCTTATTTATCACAGGGATTACTTGCACATACACTGACCTCCAGTCTAACAGTATATGTCTAAAAAAAACAAGGAAAAGCAGAGCAGGGAATAGGTTTTCCCCGCTCTCTTCTATCAACACTCACTCCTTTGCCGTGACCTTCTCTCACTCCCGCAGTCACACAGTGAACCTGTTGTCAGCGCTTCCTCTGCAGTGTCTCGATGTGTTGCTGACGGTGCCTCTGGAGCCAGATTCAGAGCAGTGCAAGGGGGTCAACATGGACTGCGTCCACACCCTGCTGATGTTCATGGAGAGACGCCTGGAGGCGGTGAGGGAGTAGAAAAGAGTTCTGTTTGTAGAGTCATTTCTGATCCATTTGTGTGTTTGTGAGGGGGGTTTTTTTTCTCAGTGATTTGTTCTTAAAGTTTATATTTTGCAGCGTGAAAAAGGGAGCAGCTGGTATTACGGAAATAACGGAGAGGATTTGTTTTATGTGCTTTTCAGGGAGATAAGATCAAAGAGAAGCTGACACCAATCCTCAATCTGCTGACGGAGAGCTGCAGGGCTCACAGAGAAACACGGCACTACATCAGAAAATATGTAATATACGACACCTCAGAGATAGCTCCTGTGTTTAGCTTTTTGATGTTTTGATGCCAAAATATTTGTAGCACGTTTAATGTCCAGTATGCTTTTGATCATTTGCATGTAACCAACCAACACCTGACCTGTGCAGGCCTGGACTCTATAAGACTGAAGACTATAAGATACTTGTAGTATTCATAGTACTGTGCAAAGTCTTGAGACACCCCTCGCTTCTATATATATTGCTGGAAAAAAAACTGCAAATACAGTATAAACAGAGTTAGTACAATTCTATGACCACTTTTATCCTTCAACACAGCCTGAACTCTCTTAGGTAGCTTTCTTGTAATTTCTTACAGTAGTATTCAGGGTTAGTTCTCTAAAAAAAAGTTCTTCTTTGGATGTTGGCTGTCTTTTGTTTTGTTCTATGTAAAGATGATACGACACTGCCTCAGTAACATTGAGGTCCGGGCTCTGGGGAGGCCAATCCATGTACTGGCAGTGTGTTTGGGATCGTTGTCATGGTGAAAAATGAAGCTATTGCCAATCAGGTGTTTTGCAGATTGCATTGTATGGTGAATGAAAATCTGATGGCACTTGCCTGATTTATAATTTCATCACTTTTGATAGGATCCCCCAACACCACTGACTGAAAAGCAACCCAAAACCATGAACTGGCCTCCCAGTTTTGAAGATGCATGTTAACACTGACTGTTGCACATCGCTCCTGACCTCCTCGTACATACTGAGGACAATTTGAACCAGACAAGTTTACAACTTCCTCTTCTGTTCTCCATTTGTCCAGTTTCCTTGAATGCACACCATGCTGAGATGTGCCACGTTTTTGGATAACTGTCTTTGAGAATCACCATGTTGGTGCAAAATACTATTTTATGCCGGTCCAGCTGTGTTACCTTTGGGATTTTTATAGATACAAAAGAAAGTAGCACCAATTGTATGTTTTGGTGACAGGTTGCTAAAGATCCAGTTTAAACTGGTTCATCCTATGAGTTAGATCCCTTTTTTTATGCTTCAGTAATTCATTGTTCAGTGTTAAGTGGCTTAATGAGCACAATACATGTTTCTCTGTAATGGTCAGGTACAAGGGTGGAGCTAAAAGTGAGTGAAAAAACAGCCAATGTTTAAAGAAAAACTAAAAAGACATTTTTTTTTAAAAAAAAGCGGTTGCTGAAGACTTTAGCACAAAGACAGCAGATCCTTTAATTCCGGGAAGATGTGCGTTGGCAGACTTGTTCCAGCTCATCCCTAAACACCCTTCTCCTCCCTCCAACACACTGACTATGAGAAAGGATTTTTCATTATATATTTGATTTGTCTCAGACTTTGAAATCCATCATTGTTTTGAGGTTAACGGCACATTTTGCTTCATTTGCAAGCATCAGAATGGTCTCGCTCATATTTATTTAAAAAAGAAGAAGAAACAAAACACATTAAAGAAAATTAAAGCTATAATGTGTCGCCATCATTAGATCCTGCCTCCTCTGAGAAACGTATCACAGAGGCCAGAGGAAGGCACCACAGTGAAGAGCCGTCTGATTCGTCTTATGACTCATCTGGACACAGACCTCAAACACTGTGCCGCTGACCTCATCTTTGTCCTCTGCAAGGAAAATGGTAAGAAGAAGCAATATGTGGATTAATAAAAATAGGGTGAAGTTACAGTCTGGTCATAAAAATAGAAAAATGCATATTGAAATGATCAGATGGTATTTAAACAACGGGCGTCATTAGTTTTTATTGTGCTTTAAAAAAAACTCTTATTACCTTTTAGATATTTGTGTTTATGTCTTTATTATTATTTTATGTAGTCTTGATAGTCATGTTTGTTTTGATTATATACATTATTTTAAATCTAATCTGTGAATGCAGTGGTGCTGAAATGTTTTGTAGCTCTTTCTGTATTTTTTCTTTCGTGCCTTATTGAGAACACCAACGCTTCTTTTCCTAGTGAGCCGTTTTGTGAAGTATACGGGTTACGGTAACGCAGCAGGTCTGCTGGCCACCAGGGGGCTCCTGGGAGGCCAGGGGCCCAGGACCTCTGATACCCAGTACTCCAGCGACTCTGATTCAGACACCGAGGAGTACCGGCAGGTCAAAGACCGCATCAACCCAGTGACGGGGCGGGTGGAGGCAGAGCAGCCAGACCCTATGGAGGGCATGACAGAGGAGGAGAAGGAGGAGGAGGCCAAGAGGCTGATCATGCTCTTCAACAAGCTGTCCAGGTAAGCAAAACGTCAAAAAGCTACAAACATGAGAGATACACAAAAGTCTCAGATACTTCTAATGAATACAGTAAACGTCAACTGATTCCCACCACACCACAGCAAAAGTTTACAGAATTTAATTTATTAAGGTACAAATACAGAGTTGCAATAAAAGTGTCGAGCAGACTGTACATGTGTATATAACCAAAAGCTAATTCCAGCGCATAATCTGCAGCGTCTCAATGTGTTGCTGCAGAGGAAGTTCTTTGATGAGCATTAATGGGTCAAGTAGTCATTAAAATTGTATACTGGTAAGAAACAGTAAGGTCTGTAAAACTCAAGTGTTCCTCTTGTTCTTGCATAATACAGCAGATTGATGGTAAATTAAACAGTTAGGCTGTTAAAGCTCATGCTGGTGATCAAATCACCTGCATCTCGTGTATTTTACAGAGACAACATCATCCAGCCGATGGGAGTGGATGAAGAGGGGAAGCTCGTCCCAATGTCAGGACTGAAGGAAAATCCTCTCTCTGAGGAGGCGAGGTCTGAGTCAGAGAATGACGGAGAAACAGAGGAAGGAGACAAGGACTGATTTCTGTTCATCAGTTTGTTCAGTTTATCGATATTACTTTGTAAACATTTCACTTGTACAGGTCATCAGTGGAAAAGATGTGTTGTGTCTCTATGGGTGGTGTGAAAAGACAGAGCGATGTAGTTCTCGACCAAACAGAGTCGTGCTGAGAGAGAATAAATTCAAGAAAGGATATTTAAAAAAAGAAAAACCTAGACAAAAAAACCAAAGGTAATTTCACACTTCTTCTTCTTTTGACTCAGACTGACAGCGTAGAGCAGCAATACAGTTACGTGTGACATCGCAATGGTGAAAAGGCCATTTTGATCATGTAGTAGATTCAGCAGAGGAATGCTACCCATTAATGTTTCAATAAAGTTTTCAAAACAAATAATCTCCGGTATCGATCAGTGTGGTTATCTGCACAGCACGCTGATGTGTCGTAGCACATGACATCTGCTGAGGTGTATGTTCCTCATATTAAGCTAATAATGTCAAAAAAGCTCCAGATGCTCTGGCTACATCTGCACTGCTAAAATCAGCTTGTATATTTATTTTTATCTGTGGCTCTGTTGTATTCAAGGCACTAATGCCAACTTCACTTTGTTGTATTACACTTTAGCAGGGGGTTTGTTACCAGGTTGCACTTGTTCACCCCTTAACACATTAATTTCACGGCATTAGGCCGATTATTATAACAAATAAGTTCATGAGCAGGAAAACTTGCAGCTTATGGGTGGTGTTTCACTTTGACTGCCATTAAGACTCAGTTTAAAAGAGGAAAAGTGAAGCTTAAAAAGAGGAGGAGGGCACAAAATGTTAAATGAGTGAAAGTCATGTCTCTTTACCTGAGTGACATCAGCTCATTACTGTAAAAATGTGATCTTGATTTTCAGTAACAACCCTGATCATGTCCCTGTGACTTGTTTTAAAATCCTAAGATAGAAATCAGTGCACACTTAGTCTCCATACAGTATAAGTCAGACCGTTTGATCCCGGGTGAAGTACAAACCAACACAGTACCAGTGTCATTATTAAACATTATTCACAAACATAACTGAGATGTTTTAAGAAGCCAAGATTAAAAATCTCAAATTACTAAAACAGCCACCGCTTCCAAATGTTCAGTACTCCATCATCTCCTCCAGGGACATCTGCAGCTCTACAGACTTCAGGGAAGAGGCGCCGTTTTCAACAGCCATGTTCTTGAGTAACTCCATCGAAGTCAGGCACACCTGAGCGGAGAAAATAAATAAGGAGCGGGAGTCAGGCGCGAGTGCAAAGGCGACGCGTTTGAGCTCGACGGTAGCAGTGAAATCAGAAAGGTCGAGCAATGAGACGCGTCAAGCTGGTTTCTTTGAGAAACTTTTTATATAAAGCTTTTGATTTCTCAGTGTGCCGTCCTGTGTGGAGGCTGAGGAGAAGGACGAAAAGAAAAAAAAGCTTTTACACCTGAAGGATCAGCTGTCAGCGCCGGTATTCAGGCTTTGTTCCCTTTGTGCTGTTAATCAATACTGAGGCAAAATTGCCTCTTCAAAAGTGCTGCTGAGTACGGCTCCCTCCTCGTGAGAGGGCAATTTTAGAGGTTGATCGCTCATGAAATTTAATACAAGTTTGTGCAGCAGAAAGGGGGAAAAAATCTCTGCCTATTTGAAATACTGCTTAGAGGTCTGTGAGAGCACAGCACTGTATGCATGTTTTAAATAATTTCAGAAAGTTTCCTCACCTCCACTGCGATGAGTTTTTTCTCCAAAGGCCTGCATTGTGGGTCAGGCCACTTTTCCCCAATACAGAAGAACAGGGAGCAGGGAGCGCACTCTTTAGCATTCCCCTCAATGAAGTCCTTTATTCCTAAGCAGACAGGAGACGATACATAAAAAACTGTACCTAAAGCCACTAAATTCACAAAAGCTCCAAAATAATTCCTCTTACCTACCTCGCACAAAGTCCGTGAACTTGTAAAGAACCTGAGGATGTTTAGAAATCTCTTGGGGTTGTCTGCTCTGGTCAAATTTGCAGAAGCTCCAGAAAGCTTTGCTTTCCCCCCGTCGCTGGCTGTAGACCACTTGGCCCGACACGCCAACCTCCAAGCCATCACCCAGCATGTCCAGAATCCGCTGGGTGAGGCTGGCTTGGTTTTGATCCACCATGGCTCCGGGACTTGGCAGGGAGACTATAGTGAGGCCTGACTCACGATCCAAAACTGTCCCATTGAGATCAGTACTGATGTGAATACAAGCATTTCTATATTTCAGTTATCGGAGAAAATCGCTGAGTTTAAAACAGTCACATTTGCTAGAGGCTGTTTTGTGTTTTTTTAATCAAAGATATCAGCAATGAAAAATCCTGCAATATATAAACTATAATTAGTTATAAGTTAAACAGACCACGTTATATTCAGTATTGCTGTTTTCACTGCAGTTGTTGCACTGATGCTAAGTTGAAACACAGCAGTATGGTTACAGAAGTAAACAGTGCATAACGACAATAAAGATTGTTGAATCTTGAACTTTGAAGGCAAAAATTGCATACTGTGATTTTAGAGATTACATTTTCAGTCCTTATTCTAAGCTCTGTTCCCTCAAAATGCTTTGCCTGGTGAAGGGGAACTTGGCTGAATAAATAAATCATTACATTTAAAAAAATTACTGAGCTTTAGAGGTGGGAGGATTTCTTTTCTCTTTTTTTTAAAGGAAAGACAAAGTGGTACTCATGCCTTCATGCTAATGTAAACTCCTGATCTCAGATAGAAAAAACAGTAGCATCTCCCTCAGTTTGTCCCTCTAGGAACGAGAATAAGGAAGCAAGTTTTACAGTATATTTGAACTGGAACTGCTGAGCATTTGTCGCGTTCATTTTGATGTTACCTGTAGACCAAGCGCACTCCAGCCTCATTCTCAACCATCTGCTCCAAAACCTTCACCCCTCTGTAGTACACAGATATCTTGAATTGAGTCCCTGTGGATTCAGAGACAGTGGAAGTGTATGAGGAAAGGTGCTTACAGTTCCACTCTGTCCCTGCTATTCACATTGTCAGGGCGCTTTGTATATAAGTCCCTGTTAAACACGTTCCATTTGAATACTGTGTGTGCTGGATGTCATTTCAGAGTGTCTGTGTAAAAATCCCCATTTGTCTGATACAGCAGCATAGCATCCCACCCCCACCCACCCCCTTCTCCAACTTACTGAAATTATCTCCATCGCTGGTCTTTTGCATTGTCTGTAGGAACTGTGCCGCCAACTGCTCATCATAGGCCCCTCCCTCAGCTCCCCCAATTGGATGTGCTGGTTGCTCAGGCAACCCAGCTTCAGTAACTGCACCCTCATACATTACTGGATACTGCTGTTGCCCAGGCAACGGGTGTCCACCAATCGCAACCTGATTCTGCAGCTGCTGTTGCTCGGGAGGAGGCTCAAAGCCTGCGGTGCCCTCTGTGGAAAAGTTGGAGAAACTGAACCAGCTTGTAGAAAAGTACCTCAGATACTCTTTGTTTTCTGCTCTGACTGCAGCAGCGAGGAGGAAAATGATAAGCAGAGCTGATAAGCCTACCTGCTTCAGGGCTGATGTTCATTCCTCTGAGACACTCCTGGAGAATATCCGGGCTGGCAGCAGATTCTGCTGGCAGATATGGACCAGACACATTCAGATGGCGATTGTCGCTAATAAGCGCCAGACTAATGTTCCCCTTCTAAATCCAATGAAAAAGGCAATTGCTCTCACCCAAAAACACAGCGCCTTCTGGAAGTAAGAGACATCCTTCTAAACACTGGATGTCCTGGGTCTGGGATAACACCGACACACATCTTATTCACTTACATCAATACCCAGCATTTCAGCAATACCTCTTTTTTGTTGCCATCTGTCCTCTTACAGGTAAACAATCCAACAGAGCAGTCTCACCTCTTGAATGGAAATGCCCAGATCTGCAAACAAATCAGCCCCATCTTGCTCCTGGGATCCAGCACAAGAGTTAGCTTCAGGAGTGAAAACATGCATTTTTTTTTATTTTCTGAGAAACATGTCTAGTTAGAGATACAGAGACATGAGTGTATGCAAAATGTGCTGCACGGACAGACAGGAACTGAGCATGCGGTGCAAAACTGCATTATCAGATTTAAATTGCAAATGCAATATGAAGTTGATTGATTGCAGTTATAAAATGAGTAAAAAGCAGAACATCCTGCTGATCTTTTTTTTCTGTGCATTTTGAGTGCCAAACAGCAGAGTTTTTTGAAATAAGCAAACAATTTCTTTGAATTGAATTTGCTTTCTATCCACTGTAGTTAAGATCCAAATGGTCAGCGGGTCCTCACCTTTTGACGTTGACTCGTCCGGCCACTGAAAGACTTTATGGGGGTTAGCGGCATCATTCTTGTTGTCATCCACCATTTTGAAGCCTTTAGCTCGTAGGGCGCTGCGGAAGTTCCTCTTCCAGACTGAGGGGTCTCCATTAGCCCGGCCGCTGCCGCTCACCTCCGCCCAGGCCTGCGGGGCAAAACCAGGATGAAAGCCGGAAGAAACTCCTGATGTGAACAGACTAAAGACTAACAAAGAACGGATTAGTGGACAAAGAATGAGATAAGCAGAAGATGGACGGATAGCTGATATCAAATTCATGCTCATGACTGGTTTCTATTAGATTGTCATGTCATGTCAGCCCTTGATGGCTACCTTAAAGATGAGAATGTCAGTGTTAGAGGAGTCCTGTCTCAAAGCGTGTTTCCACGGGATGCAGAACTTTGTTTGCTCTGGGTTTGTCCACTGGACACCAGGATACTTGTTGCTGTTAATCTGTTCCTGCAGCCACGGGATGAGCAGTGGTTTCGAATGAGCCATTTCTACAATAAGACAAAATATAACGTGCATCACTGCCTGACGTACAGCTTACTGATCCTGTACTCTTTTGCTATCATACGAACAATCACTTGGATGTGATGTAGGCTATTCCTTCATTCAGGCAGTTCATTAAAATAGCTCGTCTGTACTGGAGGTTAGAGCTATATAATTATTTATATACAGACAAATTTAATAGCCCACCAATCATAAAAAGAAGAAAACAAACAAAAAAATAATAATGAGGAAATCTCTCAAAAACTGACTCATATTTATTTAGTAAACAACAAACTGAATTCACGTTTTTATATCCAAATTTGAATCGGCACACTGGTCCTCTCTGAGAAGTCAGAAATTAATAAAGCATAAAAAACACAAGTCATTTTTCATTCAGGAATGAAAGAAAATAACTGTAATTTTGCATCTTAATCCAAAAATAATAATTTACTGTCCTACTTTTGCTGCTTTCTTTTGTAAAACAGTACATTTTAAAAATCATACATAAGAACAATTTATATTATTACAGTAAAAATATGATTTTGATTAAAGAGCGCAGACTTGTTGATGAAATTTACAGAAATATAAAAAAAATACATATATTGGTAATTACCAGTATTTTGGCATAAACCTTACATTGAGTAGTGCTCTAACAAATTTGTCAAGAACAGTATATTCATATTTATTTATAATAAATTTTCTTGTTTAGATTATGCATTCATTTGAACTATATTTCCATGCTTGCCTGCAGATGGTGCTATTTAGTCACATCTCATGCAACAACAGCAAAAAAAGTAATCTATAACTGACACTATTATATTAGCATTAGTGAGTTAACAGAAAAAAGGGGCCAAGTTAAATGAAGGTTTCATTTAGACGATCAAATATGCATTAGATTATCAAAAGTTTAAGAAGAAACCTGAGCACGAACATCCGGATGTCAGGAAAGCTGTCGTGCAGCTGGGACGATTACAGGTTTTTATTGCCAATTTTCAATTGCATGAAAGAGGAAGCGGGCACATAGACAACAGCTGTTCAGCAACAGTAGAAACGGTTTCATTATAAAGATTAATTAACCAATTAACGACATAACTTACGATAATATAAAATAGTATTAAAGTGTAGTAATACTAAACACTGTGTTTATAATGTATTAAAGTGTAATGTAATATATGGAAGTATTTATATAATCCTAAAAATCTTCCACACAGCATTTATTTTCACAATAACAGTTATTTAGACTGGTCTTGTTGTTTAACTGTCGTCAAAGTAGAGCATAAGCGGTTCTTACAGCTGCCTGAACCAAAGATATTCAAGTGCAAACACTCCAGGATCGAAAACGAGTGCAGTCTTTGAACGATGCTGTAGTCATAGTAGTAACCTTTGTATTAATGCCACTCTGGGACAGCGGTGCCAGCGCTAACAACAAAAACTCTCCCACCTTCAGTGCTGACGTTTCAGTCGGTGCAGGTGAGGGTTGACTTCAAAGTCAGAGCGTTTCCCGGGTGCAGAAATCAGTACAGTGACGGCTGTACGGTAGCTGTGTGTCGTGTCACCTGAAGCTGTGCTCCAAACTGTCACATACCGTCCCCGCCGCAGATACTTTAAACACTGCCCTGAGTGCGGCTGCTTTCCGGCTAACAAGCCTTTCTCGGGAAACTCCGAGTTCACGGTTTCGTTTTCCAGATGTGACGTCAGCAATGGGTTCATACCAGCTGGTCCCGCTAGGAGGGGTTACACACACACACACACACACACACACACACACACACACACACTCATTGGCATAATGCACATCTAATCCCTCTGAGGTAAACAATTAAGACAAATGGAAATACCCTGCTTTGAAAATTAATGTCTTTATGGAAAGTACATCGGTTGAAAAATGTTTACCTGGGTGAACTGCAACAGGGAAACTTCTGTCCTTTTTGCTTTAATGTGTCAAAACAGCCAAGTTGGACTAGAAGTTGAGCACATTTTTGTGTAAACTGGGACTTTCATTTTAAACATAAGAGCCACCCAAACAGACCTTCCTCTTAAGGTCTCAATAAGTTGAGATGTCCCTGCTAAAATGGATGGACACACACACACACACACACACACACACACACACACACACGCACGCAGGTGTGTGTGTATATATAGGAAAATGAAACCATTTGTTCTTTGCAGCTTTTATTTGTTTCTCAAATACAGGAGAGTT
This sequence comes from Rhamphochromis longiceps, assembly GCF_057381845.1. Lineage (NCBI taxonomy): Eukaryota > Metazoa > Chordata > Actinopteri > Cichliformes > Cichlidae > Rhamphochromis > Rhamphochromis longiceps. Next base: position 18,376,786 of record NC_140564.1, on the reverse strand, counting down.
AATGTACAGAAGGACAAAGAATTTCATCAAGAACTGTACAGTATTTACACATCTTTGTTTTCCTTTTTTTATGGAAAATTAGATTGTTTTCAAAATAAGTCATAGTATGCACAAACATCAAAATGATAAAAATGAAATGCCTATCTCATGTTTAAATATTCCTCGTTTATACTCCTCCTTCCCACGTGGGAGATGGACAGTTTACTTCTTTTTCTTTGCACCTGCATGAATGATGATTGAACTGAAGCACAACAATGTAAAGAGTCAAATAGAGTCTCCTTATTTTCCCCGTCCTTTTTTTTTTTTTTTTTCTCCTTTTGCTGTTATTTTACACCCACTGTATTTGATACATGTCTGTCTCAACGTCTGGTCTTTTTTGGATAGAGGGGAAGACGACTTGGATATGTGGGTTATGATTGTATACTGAACCTGTGGAAAACAACTCTTAATAAAAAAAACAAAAACCCAAAAAACAAAAAAAGCATTTAAGGGCAGCAAACCAGCACTTGTGAGAGCTTAAGTTAAAAACCTCCTCATATAAATAATAAAAATGTGTTTATATATTATCACACAGCTGACTGGTGCTGCCCTTCACATAGCACAGAATGAGAGATAGCGATAGAGAGAGAGCGTTTATTAACACATTTCAGGTTTCTGTCTGCCGACGAGTGAGTCTGCTTGCGGCGCACGCAGTTTTTAAAAAGCATCCTCGCCCTCCTCTAATCTTTTCAAAAGCCAACAGCTGATGTTAGTCTTTTCAAAAAATAATTTATGTAAAAACTAAGCGGTAATAGTTTCTCTTTGAGCTATTGTCTTTATGACACACAGTTAACAGGATGTCAGTGGCTCCCACGTTGACTTGGCGATCCTCCTCTTTGTCCTTCCACCTTGCCTCTCTCCCTTTTTTTTTTTTCCCGTAAAACAATCAGTTTCCTCCTGACCCTTTGGTGCCCCGTGACCACGAGTGGGGGTCCCCTTCTCACAAAGTAAGACATTTCTTTAATCATTGATCAACAACAAGAAAACAAAAACAAACAAATTTAAAAAAAAAAAACAAAACAAAAAAAAAAAAACAGGCCAGTGTCCGAGGTCACGTCAACAGACCCTCTCGTGTTCATCAAGGGCCTTAGAGATTTGAAGAGGGGAGGGGGAGGGGGCTGTACAGTAGGATCCATCTCTTTCCTTTTTTGTTTTCAAATACTCTTACTTTAATTCACTGTCTGTGTCTTTATGTGGCTGAATCAGGCTTTGGTGCTGAGCGTGAGCAGCTCGATGAAGGAGCTGAAGAGGCTGTCCAGCCAGTTCTGGTTGGCCATGCACTGCTGCACCACTTCCTCTTGGCCCGGGTCCTCAGCTGCCTGCTCAATGGTGTTGGTCTGGGAGAATGGGATGGAAGGAGAGACAATTGTAACCAAACCAAACACATGGAAGTAGAAGCTTCAAAATGAGCAGAAACAATATGGTTTCTTACCTCTTTCTTGCACTGTAAGAAGGTGTGGTATTTATAATGATGCAGGGAGTGGTAGAGACTGTAGATCCGATAAGACTCGGCTGACAATTTAAGGTCCTATTAAAAAGAACTCGGATTATTGCTGGAGTCAATTTTAGTGAGATTATTTATGGAAAAAAAAAAAGTAAAGTAAAACTAAGTGTTGCTGTTCTGGGTTTGGAAACTTGCAACAGGTGTTTGTGTCCACCTACCACCCTTCACAGTAATGATTAATTCTGTCAGTGTAGTGATTTCAGTGACTACCGTGGTTCAAGGCTTTTTTGTGATTGACAAAATTTACAGTCACACAAAATTTCACAGAACTGTGCACAGATGTACTGCTGTACGCTGGGATTTCTAACTATTCATAGCGCTTAGCAAACACAAAATAATGCACACCTGTGGTTTAGGCAGGGTCTTCTTGACTCTGTTGAGGGTCTTGCGGTTGTAAGCATCACCGCTTAGCCGGACCCTCACCACTCCTGAATCCAGGGGGTCTACAATTATCTGGGGGTAAGCATGCAGGACCTCCTGTAGAGAGAGGGGCAATGAGGAACAGCCACAAAACAGTCACACACAAAACACCAGTGTCCTCGAGTTCAAGGATCATTTCATTTACCTGCAGGCATCCTGTTACAGGGTCTACCAAGGTTATCAGTTGGCTAAACCATTGTATTCAACTAATACAAAAATAAATACTATACTTTTGAAATAAAAATTAAACTAAAATATTAGTTAAGAAAATAGTGTCAGTTATCTGTTAGTCTAGTGGTTTTCAAACGTCCTCCATACAATAATAATTAAAAATCTGGATATGAATTGGTTAAAAATATTTAAAAAAAATTTATGCAGATTTAACAGCTTTTTAAGCTCAAACAAGTAAACAACTTCATGTCAAGTCAAGCATGAGATCCATCCACCAGTTTTAACCACCTTGTCACCCTTAAGGCATCCGTCATTAAATTTGCATCCTCTCATTTCCATAAACAAAAACAGGTTTTTTCCTCATTCCAATCTTCTTATTATGACAAACTAATGTTTTGGTGTGTTGTGGCAACCTTCTGCAATCTGAGTCTTGGGTGAACAAAAGTAGCACAGGAAGCAGAAATGGCATTATTGTAAGCTAGAGGTGACTAACATGATATAAGATCCATCCAGAAGAAAATGAAATACCTTTTAAGACACTTTGACTTTGTGTAAAGTGTAAATAGGTTTCTTCCAACACAAACATCAGCATATTTTACAGGCGGTAAAACAGAGCAGTGTAAAATACTTTTATTACCTTCTATTATGTGAGCCAGAGGGACAGAAAAATAAGCAGCACATTCACAGATTACCTGGTGTTGAGAGCTCATGCTGACTCTCCTCAACAACCTCCTCTTCTGTTCGCTAAGGATGCTGTCAATCTTCCTCATCGGAGGGAGGTAGAGCTCATCTGATGGCCAATCAATGTAAAAGACGTTTCATTAGTCATCATTCATGTAGCTGCCAATCATTTTAATGCCAGCAGCAAACTGAAAGCAGCTCTCCCTGGCTGCAGTTCTTCATGCACTCCCAGGGCTTCCCCCCCTAACCTGTCACAACTGGTTTATCTGGACTGCTCATAAACTCATAACGTGTGGGCTGTTTGTCCAGCCGGAGGCTTCGACCTAAAACCTGGCAGCTGATACTTGACAGAAACGGTGATGTTTACTCAACCTGCCCAAACTTTCTGCTTATGAAAATACCTCCATCCAGTTGTTTCAATGCAGATATTTAAGCTAGAGAAAAGTGAGCTACCAGACAGGCTAACCCAGTTAGAGCAGAGATTTTCTCACTTAATAATTGCATCTGATAATTATTTCTTTATTTTCCAGTTAACATAAAACTGGTAATTATGTTGAGAAGGATGTGTGCGCGGTTCTCACCGTCTGTGTCCTCCAGAGCTTGGATCATGTCAGGGTCCAGGGCCGTGCTCACCAGCATCTCCACGTAACTCCTGAACATCTCCCTCATGGCACGGTTGTTCACTCCACCTTTCACTGGCACTGTGAGTGAGAACCAGTTTTAAACGGAGTCTTCTACCATCACACTAATTAAAATATGAAAAACCCCAAAACAAACACATCTACAGTGAAAGAATTGAAGGGTCTCACTTTCATTTTCGCTAGCTGCCTCGTCCGATGAGTCTGAGTCAGATGATGAAGGTACTTCCTTCAGCCACTTCTTCCTCTTCTTGGGCGGCGGCTCTGCCTTCACCTTGGCTGGCTTGGACTTGGGTGGTCGCTCGGCCTTTTCCTTCTCCTTCCTCTCCACCACTTTCCTGTCTTCCTTCGTCCTACCTCGCTCCGCTGCACGTTTCTCCGCTTTCTCCTGCTGCGACTGCACCCGCTTCTCCTTTTCCCTCTCTTTCTCTGTGTCCCGGTTTTTCTCCTTCTCCTCAGCTTTAGTCACAGCAGCTGAGAGCTCTTTCCTCTCTCGTGGTTCTTTTGTCGTCGTCGTGGTTGTTGTGGTCGCCGTTCTTGTTTTCTCTTTCTGTTCACGCTGGACTGGTGGAGCCACTCTCTCCTCTTTCTCCACTACTCTTGATGGCACCTGAGTGGCAGGAGGGGACGCCATTCTGGGGAGGGACTGACGTCTGTAGGATGAGGAAATCAATTTTATTTAGTACAACACAGTATAACATTGAGGGGTTTTTACTCATCCTGTCCTCAATTGTTAAAAAGTCCAGAAAAACGGTGATGATTCGATCATCAACAACCAGCTTCTGTAGATGCATTTCCCTAATATCTGAAATGATTGGATGGTAGTCGCATCATTGATCTACTCTAGTTTGTTTCAAATTCTTTATGGGCATTGGTTTCAGCATGAAGAACATTCTTACCTGAGAGCAGGTGTGGCTCTGCGCCACGGTCTCCTGGAGCACACTCTGACATAGTCCTTTTTGTTGACATTCTCCAGAAACTTGACATATATTCGCTGATAGCGCCTCTTAGCATCTCCAAAGTATCCAAGATACTGAGCCAGAAAAGGAAGAACAATTTTTAGTTCCATTAAATTTGAAGATGATATAACAATACAGACAGGCGTAAAGCCTGTATATCATACACTGCATTATTTTATGATATTATGGCTAGAACACTAAAGAGCATATAAACAGACTTGTTTGAAGGTACATTAGCGAGGGCGTGGGGTGAACTCACATTGCTTGTGGCACAGAACTGTCTCTGCCCATCTTTGATCTCTGGGCTGAACTTCTGCAGCAGGGCTTTCTGCACCCTCCAGATGGGTGGAGGCTCACGGCCAGTCTGCAGGGCCAGCTGTATCCAAACACACAATCAGTTATTTTACTGTATTTAAAACTCTACTGATGCCTTCGTAGCCACATAAAGATTAATATATAGGTTAAAAAAAAAAAATTTTTTTAAAAATTCACAGATTCATATAAATACCTTGAGTGTTCGAATGTCCTCCACACGCACCACAAACTCATCCCTTTCTCTAAAGATGCCCTCCCCTCCACTCTCACTCTCATCCTCCTCGCTCTCTCCAACAATGGCAGCATCTTCTTGCTTTTGAGCAAGATGCAGCGAGGTGATCTTAGGAGCTGGGGGCTCTTCTGGAGAGGCGGGGGACTCGGGAGATGGCATGGGAGACTCCTTCTGAGCTACAGAAGGAGGAGGGGAGACTGGAGCTGGAGTAGGGGCTGAAGCAGGAGGAGGGGGAGGAGGAGGGGTGGCAGGCTGTGGGATAGTAGCCAGTGTGGGAGGTGCAGGTGGGGGGGAAGGAGGTGTGGGAGCGACAGGGCTCGGAGGCTGGGAGTCCTCCTGCTCTTGTTGTTCTTCTGCTGGAGGCAGGGGTGAGGGGAGCGAGAGAGGAGGGAGGGGAGAGTGAGAAGGAGACGAGGATGAAGCAGGAGATGGAGGAACAGAGGGAGGTTCAGGAGTTGTGGGTTCTGGAGGAATCTCAGGGAGAGGAGCTGGAAGGAAGGAGGGACAAGAAATTCAATACCATTAATTCTTTTAACAAACACATTAAAGGAATTTCTAAACTAAATTTCTAAAAGGCAACTCCCACTCTTACCATCAAGCTTTGGTGCACCCAGGGTCTCCAGCTGTGGTTCCTCCGTCATATCACTCTCTTCATCGCCACCGGTGCTTCTCTCCTCTTCATTCTCTTCCTCCTCCTCCTCTTCTTCCTCCTTATTCTCATTCATGTCTACATCTTCTGGCTGAAGGACATCTGGTTCGTTGGATTGGGGCTGGGTGTGGGGGGTGTGCATGGCAGGCTGTGGGCTAAGCGTCGGGGGCTGCATTGCGGGTGTAAGAGGGCCTTGACTTGGTTGATTTTGAGACTGGGGAGGCGGTAGCGGGGGCTGGATGTTTGATGTCAGCTGAGGAGTGTCATACAAAGCAGAAATTGCTGAGGAGATGCTCTTCTGGAGGTCCTGGTTCTTTCCCACTGAGTCCTCCTCATCGGAGGAGAAAGAGGGCAAAGTCTCCAGATTCCTCTTTAGCTCATCTTCTAAACGCTTGGGGCTGGGGCAGTTGCCCAAAGCCAGACCTCCATTACCTTCACCATCCCCGAATGGGGGCGGTGGTGGTGGTGGAGGTGGTGCAGGAGACAGTGAGCGTAGTCCTCCTGATTTACAGGGTGAAGTTTCACCATTGTCAGGTTCCATTCCCGGTGAGATGTCCAAGCCTGGATGTCTCTTTCCCGTTTTCAGGAAATCCAGAAATGAAGCAACAAAACCAGCCTTGGACTCAGAGTCCTTCTCATCCCCCTAAAAGAAAGACAAAACAAGAACCTCTAATTCAGATCAAATACAAAAACTATCGAGCCACAAAGTCAAATTATTTTCATTTAAATTCAGCCTGAGCAATTTTCAACATTTTCTTCTTCACACAGCGAAAATGAAATCCTGTAGCTGTTACCCTTTCCTCCAGCCCCTCGTCATCCACTCCTTCACCCATCATCTGGCTTTTCTGTTTGATCTTGTCCTGACTTCTGGTGCTTTCAGTGCTGCAGGGAGGTCCGGGACTTAAACCAAGTGAGGGAGCAGAGCCAACTGAGCCGTCTGACAAAGCAGGGTCCGTGCCAGACAGAGAATCTGTCCTCAGCAAAGCATCAGAGGAGGACAGAGTACCAATGGGTAACTTGATCTGAAAATAAAAAGAGAATAAACCTCATATTAATTGTATTTTTGCATGAATGTAAAGGCGTAGTTGGCAAAAATCTAGAAACCTAAGATAAATTAATTTTAAATTTAAGAAATAATCAGTTATAATAACTAGGAAAAAAATGGAGGACAGTGACTAATAATGAAACAGAGACAGAGAGGGAAAAAAACAAAAAAACAAAACACAAACAGCAACCTTCAGCTGGCTCACGACTCCAATAAGAAGCATCCACACACAGGTAACACTCCCTGCTATCACATCAGTAAATCTGCGTTATTTAAAGTCAGGGCTTATATGTGAACCCCTTCTTTTATATGGGATTTTACAGTGACCACCATCAGACCACAATAAAAAAACAAAACAAACAAAAAAACCCAAAAAACTAGTGTTTGCTTTGTACTTTTATCAGCGTCAAACCTGCCTTTTCCTGGCAGAATCCCACTGACCTTGAGAGGTGGAATTGGCTCATGCTGCTGCTGTTGCTGCTGCTGTGGCTGGTGATGGAGCTGCTGTGGCGGCTGCTGCTGCTGATGGAGGTGATGGTGGTGCATCTGATCCGGCTCCTTCCCGCTCATTTCTATATACATATCCTCCCTTCTTCCTCCTCTGCCTCGGCTTCCACGGCCCCTACCCCTCCCTCGCCCCTCTACGCTGAATCCCCCTCCTACTGTCATTCCACCCATCTCCCCCATCATCCCTCTTGGAGTGTACGGCTCAGGCATAGGACGGATGCGGGGTCTCCCTCTTGGCCTTGGAGGACCCTCTCTTTTGGGCCTAGTGGGCTTTCGGCCTCTCTTCTTGGGTCCTTCTGGAGGCAGGAGTGTGTGTGAACCCATAGTCGAGTAGCCAGAGGAGTGGTAGAAATCAATGTCACCCATTAAAGGGCTGAGAGAGCCACTTCCTCCTCCTCCTTTTCTGCAGCTGGACACCAAATCCGGCAACAAGTCCGGGAGTCTCCGGCTATTCAGCCGGATGTCAGCTGGCTGATCGGCTTTATCCTCATCGTCTTCAAACTCGTACTCTTGAGCATAACTTTTCTTAGGCAGTGTGTTGGGGTCCCTGCGCTCCTTTAACAGGTGGAAAGAGCTAGACTTAAGGAGCTTCTTGGGACGAGATGAGCAAAAAATGGGAGACTGGAGACCTCCAGAACCAGGTCCCGCGTTAGTTCCTCCAGGCCCTGAGGACATTTTAGCTCCAGAATTGTTGGGACCAGCTGTATTGGAGGTCATACCCATCGCTGGGGCCTGTGACTGTATCAAACCTAGCTGCTCAGTGTTGACAGTTGAAGGCAGCTCATGTGTTTTAAGGGAGTCTAGATCCAGGGTCATGGTGTTGTTGGAAGGTTCATCCAAGCCATGACAGTAAGGTTCATAACCCTGGTCTCCACCATGATGACCCATTATGTCATAACTTGGGCCACTGCTTCCCCCTGCTCCACCTGCACTCTGTCCCGCTTTCAGTGCATCCATTCCTTCTTGCCCGGTGTGGCTTTCATTCATCTCTTCCTGCCCTGGTCCTGCACCACCAGCACAGCTAGACTTGTAGTCCTCTGCGCAAAACATGTCCTCCATTCCTGGAAAAAAGGAGCGGTCTTCATCCTGAAGCAGGGAGTCTGGGAAGCAGATAGACGTTAAAGGTACAAAGCGGTTACTTTGCTGATTCTGGTCTGCTTTCTCCACGGGGCTGACCGTGTCAAACTGGTGCTGTTCTGAGCGCTGCTGGTCCAGCTGGCTCTGCTGAGGGGTGAGCTGGGCTGAGAGCGGCTGCTGTGGGTCAGGCTGAGGCTGCGAGAGGGCCGAAGCAGAAGGTGGGGGTATATGATGAGGGTGAGGAGGCTGCTGAGGGTGGGGCTGTGTATGTGGGTGGTGAGAGTGGGTTTGTTGGTGTTGCGAGGACGGATGCTGCTGCTGCTGCGCGTGGTGCTGGGAAAGGTGATGCATGTGAGACGGGGTCGATAAGCCGATGTCAGGCTCCGTAAGGAAGGAGTGGAGTTCAGAGGCTGAATGCTGCTGCGAGTGGTGGGTTTGGGGAGGCTGATGGTGGGGCGCATGCTGCCTCTGCTGCTCTTGCTGCTGTTGTCGGTGGCGCTCGCCACTCGCTCCGCTCCTTCCTGCGCTGCCCGGTCCGCCACGTCTGTCTTCTGCAACTGCGACGTCTGTGCTGGAGGTTTGGGAGAGGGAGCGCTCCAGCATGTCCAGGGAAGAGACCACAGAGCTTTGTTTGACCTGGCTCTGCTCGTGCTGATGTGGCGGGGGCCCGTGGTTGTAGTGAGCCGCTGCTACCTCCAAAGCTTGGGACTGCAGCTGAAGCTGGAGCTGGGTGGCTTGGGACTGAGACTGAGGCTGGTGTTTACTCGAGCCAAGTCTCCCACCAGTATTATCCATTACAGCTTGTTGTTGGCTAATAGAGTGCTGCTGCTGCTGGGGGAGAGAGTCCATTTTATGGTGCTGCTGATGCTGTGAATGAGAGTCAATTTTGTGGTGCTGCTGATGTTGGTGGGAGTCCATCTTCTGGTGCTGTTGGTGCTGAGGATGGGAGTCCATTTTGTGATGCTGTTGGTGTTGCCGATGAGAGTCCATCTTGTGGTGCTGTGGATGGGGCTCCATCTTGTTGCGGGTGGTGTGAGACAACACCGACTGGAGCAGATGTGGTGGCTGACGAGACTGATCGGTGGGAGAGTCCATCAGGGACGCAGCAGCTTGAGACTGGGAATGCTGCTGTTGGATCTCAGGTGTTTTCCGTGGATAAGGGATTTCTGCACGCTCCTGTGGCTTCTTCTGGAGCTCCATTTGGGTGTGTGGTGGTATCTGCGAGTGTGAGGACACATGTTGAGTGTGTGAGGAGTGCTGGGGAGCGAGGGAGTGCTGAGTGTATGGGTCGCCCCGGCCATAGTGGACTACGGAGCCTAAGTTATCATGGTGATGGAGGTGGGAGTGTACTTGTTCAGCGCTGCCTCTCCCACCGCTGCTCCTGCTGCTTCCCACGGAGCGCTCGTTCCTTTGCTGCTGCTGCTGTTGATGGTGGTGTTGTTGATGTTGCTGCTGTTGTTTCTTCAGTGACATCTCCAGCTGGCTATCCAGCCCTGAGATGGACCCTCCAGAACCTGCATTTCCTACTCCAGCAGTGGTTGTGGCACTGTGGGTACGTATGACACTCTGAGGGTGGTACCTCTCCTCAGGAGTCTTACTCATGTCATAGCTCATCCCTTTGCCTGAATCAGTGGTTGGGGGCACTGACTGGGGCTGAGGCTGTGTTTGTTGAGATGTCTGCTGGGGCTGTTGTTGAGGATGGTGATGAGCAGCCTGAGGAGCAGGGCTCGCTTGGGCTTGCAACAGATGTTGGATCAAGAACTCATCATCGTCATCTACTTCCTCTTGAGATCTCTGAGAACCCACGCCTAGCATAGAAGTGTCCGCCTTCGTCTTGGAGGAGGTGGAGTGATACGACTGAGGTTGGGAGCTGGGACCTCTGGTGTCAGGGAAGCCTTGTGGGGAGGCTAAGAAAGTCGGGGAGAGAACTGAGGAAATGTATTTATTTGAGCCTGGTCCTCCTGGAGATTGAGTAGGGCAGTTGGGTACTGGTGAGTGCAACCCTGGACGGATGATGCCAGAGTTGCCTGATGGAGAGGGGCTGGAGTCTGGGATATGGTAAGACGCACCTCCACTACCTCCTCCACCTCTCTCATTGGTGAGACCATTTCCTGCTCCTCCCCCTGACCCAGAGTTTCCACTTCCTGTGCCACTGCTGCTTCCTCCCCCAGATGCTCCACTGCCTGATGAACCACTTGACCTTAGAAGGGCAGGTGAGTGGCCTGGGGCTCCATAGCCTAGCGATGGGCTTCCAGCTCCACCCAGAGAGGATGGAAGTGATCCATAAGCAGAGTCAGTTCCATATAGATCAGTGGAATAAGACTGGCTTCGTCCTCCCAGACTTCCATAGCCTTTCCCTCCAGTACCTGAGCTCAAGTCTTGAGCTTGTGGTGAACTAAAGCCTCCGTAGGACTGAGCCAGGTGAGATGTGGGGGGTTGATTAGGGGAATATGACTGTGTTTGTTGCTGCGGTGGGGTCTGACCAGTTAGAGCAGATGTGGGGGTCTTCACTGGGGGGACAGGAGAGCCATAGCCTGAGAGGCAGGATTTTGGAAGAGATTGGGGAGCTGATGTAGAGGTGGCAGGAGGCTGCTGCTGAGGGGCTGGAGGAGGCGGAGCTGGCTGAGGGGGTGGCTGTTGCCTGGAAGGGGCTGCACTGGAAGTGGAGGTGGGAATCGAGTTGGAAGGATGAGCCCCAGAGGTGGCAGAAGAGGAAGAGGAGGAAGAGGAGGTGGATGAAGCCGAAGGGGGAGTGTGAGGAGTTCTGGAAGATGATGCAGAACTGCCAGAAGAATAGCCACTGCTTGAGCTGCTTTTGGTACCTTTCCCAGCTGAGGAGGAAGAGGAGGAGGAGGAAGAGGAGGAATAGGGAGGCTGATTAATTGACCGATACTGCTCAGTGCGGGAGGTGGGCTTGTGGTCAGATGAGGGGCTCTGGTCTCCCAACGGACTGCAAGAAAGTCCGGCATGCCTGTGATGGGTGGCGATCTGCTGGTACCCAGGCCCTGAACAGCCGAGGTAGTGCTGAAGAGAGTGGGCAGCAGAGGACGAGAGCTGCGACTGAGCTGGCGTGGGGCGCTGGTAGTGTTTGATAACGCTGTCCTGCCGAGGCACGGCCCTCTCCTGAGCAGAGTTAGACTGGGACTGAGACTGAGGCTGGGGCTGGGCTGAGGGAAAGACTGACGGATTATACAGCTGGGAGGACTGATCCTGTAGCTGTGACGACAGCAAGTTGAACTGGTGTGACTGCAGGTGCCTGGCAGAGGACGCTTGGGCTGATGTGGCACCTGTGGGATCCTGACTGCCCCTGTAAGCAGCTGCAGCAGCACCCTGTGAGGACAGGAGTCTATCAAATCCCAGACTTGACTGAGATGGGGCTTTTATGTGTATTAGGGGGTCATGTGGGGAGAGCAGACCATTGGATGTTGGACTGAAAGTGGGTGTGTCCTGGAGGGAAAGGGAGGCACCAGGGAATGAACGGCTGGAGAAGGAAGCCGGATGCTGATAGGCTGATAGAGCTGAGGAGGAGGGAAAAGAGCCAGAGCCAGGAAGGGCTCCCGAGATGAATAGTTCAGGAGGAGCAGGCGTGTGCATCGCTGTTAAGAAGAGGAAGACATTGCAAAATTACTCAGTAACCTTCAAGCTATCATTTCAAAATCTGACATAAATTAATTAGTAAAACAAAAAAGAGGATTTAAAATTAATCAAGTCAAAGGGAAAACTATAGACAAGTACAATAAATATTTGATAAAACACACATAGTCACACACTCAGAATAATAATGATGGGCAAACATTGGGCGTTTTTTTAAATGTCATATTGACTGCGGGGCCTGTTTGAATGTCAGCACATCAGGGAAGATCTAACATAGCCCCACCTGTTTGCCAGGATGGCGTGCGGAACTGGGATAGTAGGGAGGAGGCAGAGGGCGGAGGCTGGGGACCCCGGGACTCCAGGGCTGAGATCAGATTCATGACAGAGGCATCGGGAGCAGAGGGGCTGGCGTGGTGGAGGCCAGTATCAAACAGCCCAGACAAACCTTTAGAAAAGAAAGGCAGAACAATGAAACATTTATTCACTGATTAAGATCAAGATTGATAATTTTTATTAATTAATTAATAAAAATGATCAATCAACCAATCAATTTAACAAAAAAAAAAAAAAAAAAAAAAGCCAGTTGCTCAGATGTACGTAAAGTAAGAAAATTAGGTTTAACTTCTCAAGAGGTTTATTTGGCAAACCTGATGTAAAGCAAAGAATATAAAAGGGAACTGTAGAAGTTCCAGCTGTATCTAAAAAAATACACAACTCATAAGCCATTGGGGAAAAAAAAAAAAAAAAAAAAAAAACGTATGAGAATGAGCACAAGCTTCAACATCCAAGGGTTTGACTCATCCAAGCGATAATGTGCACATTTTTCAATGACAATAATCTGCCAGGGCCTGTATGGACAGACACAATAATTCATTGCCAGGGCCCCTTATGGTGGTGACATGGAAGGTATGACATTTATCTTACCCAAACTCCGTCCAGCTGCTCCCCAAGCTCCGCCTTGGCCAGAGCTCCCTGGGTGGTGATTGGTGGCATAGCCCTGCAGAGGGTGAGGGGTGGCGTAAGCTTGCCGGTGAAGGAGCTCAGACTCTGGGTGGGATGATCTGGAACTCCCATATACAAGACTGGGAAGACATGGGAGTAGAGAGGACGGGTGAGGAGGGGTTGTGAACTGTCAGTAATTTCACTCATATGAGAATTTATGAAAACATAATCTGTTCTCACAACGTGACCCATGAGGAAACACTTCCTGATCTGGGGTCTACCTTTTAAAAACACACATCTAATATGCAGGTCGCTCATTTAATGAATGATGTTACATCCAGCCCTACTCATTAGGGGCATACCCTTAATATCTTCACGCTTCTTGGACGTGATCTACAGGTGTAAAGCAAATCTCTGATAAGCATTGGATTACAGAATTGTTCATTACATCCAAATGTATTAAACCATATGCAAATGTTTAAAACCAGCTGTATACATGCTATGCAAAAATAAAAGAACAGCTAATTTGCAATTATTATAATGAAATCAGAAGACACGCTCATTGCATAATTTGTAATTTCCCCAATCTAAATCAACTCCCTGCTTAAATCTTAAAAGCTTCCACTGGCAGTACTGTGCTTTACAAAAGAGAGATGAAATGCGTGGCTGCCTGGCTAACCAGATGACATGCTAACATTTTGTGCTGCTGTTAGCACCGCCTAGCAGAGCACAGCAGCTATGGTAGAAATGCAGATACTAGGCCCAAACTGCAAGGCCAGCCTTGCATTTACATAAAGCATGTGTAATCAACGCGTGGAAGTGCGCCGAGTGAAAAATACAGTTTCCTTACTGAGCACCAAAGACAACTGATTAATATGCTTGTAAGCACTGATTATGATGATGGAGCTAACAGCTGGATGGTGCAAGCCGACGCAAATGCATGCTAAGCTGCATGCAAACATCAGCAACTAGCTAGGTTTGTTTCATCAAATATTATTCCCCGAGGGACCGCGAAGGCTTTCGAGTGTGATCCGGCTGCTACATCTGGGTTTAAATATCACACATGTGCATCTATACATGAGGCAATGACGTTTGCATGCACAGGCCTCGATACACATCCCTGCAACAGAGCGCTAGCTCTCAGGGCTAATCAAAGCTAAAAAAGACAGGCATTCTTACAGGGTCCAGCCGATTTTTACTACCACCAAATGCATTCACCCTTGGCCTAATTTTATTGAAATTTACTATTCAGGCAAACGACAAGCTGCATGTTTGACACAAGAGTGAATGTGGGGCAATTTATTATGCAAATGAACCCAAATCATCCAAAATTAAAAAAAACAAAACAAAACAAAAAACCCCACAATTTGGATCATGCTTGGCGAAAAAGACAGCCAAAACCTCAATTATGATTGTTGCGTTAGCCTTGTGTGAATAATTTCCTTCCCCATTTTTTCGCCTCTTTAAGATGTGGTTATTTAAGAAATCTTTAATTAAATGCATCCTCTCGTTAATATGCATCAGTTCATCTTGTTGATGTCTGTTCGGGGGTGCTGCTGGAATGGCTTTGCTGCGTCTGCACTCTTTCCCAGATCCTATCAATCCAATGAATTTCTATCCATCTATCGGGGGTTTGTGTCCAGGCCTGCACACAGGGAACAATAATTCCTATGGATACTCCAGACATCCTCCTCCTCCCCCCCACCACCATCACCACCACCACCACTACCTCCTCCACCCTGCCAGGTCTACCTAAAAAACCCACGTCTGTCAATCACATTCAGTTCATTTCCCCTACCTTTCCTTTCTCCACCCCGCCCACCCCCACGACACACACTCATCCATTCCTGTTTATAATATTATTACTATGCAACTGTTTGGATGACAATGCATTACACATAATAGCAAGGCATGGGGCTATACGTGAATGGCGACAATTTGTTTACATGGGTCACACCGTGCAAAGTAGCACTAATGCATGCACATTGTCTGAATCCAATGCATACCTTGCTTTTGCCGTTCTCTCGTAACTCCATCCTGCTCCTGCGCCCAAATCACCGAATCCTGTTCCCGGGTAATTTCTATCCATTTATGTGGTGTACAGTGTGTGCGATGAGGATGAAAGCAACGAGAACGTCGCAGGGCAGGTTACGGAAAAAAAAATCCAGTCTCTCACGTTCTCGTTTTCAGACTATTTTCCCCGGTTTCATAAGCAAGTCCTCAGGAGTGGAAAACAGCATATTGAAAGAGAAATGGAGGGGAGGAGGAGAAAGCTGGATGAAAAAAAGGGGGGGTCTACGGGGTTATAATCCAACCACCTCCAAAAAAGCCAGTCTTTCTCCTATTCCTACGCCTTTCACATTTATCATTTCCACGAATGCAGATTTAGTCTGAAACCAGTCACGGTCATGATGAAGATGCCGCGGATTTGGCCGGCGATGGGCGAAATGCTGATAAACATTTGACTTGAATGCGTCCTTTTTCCACCGTCTCTCCTCCCCTTTTCTTTCGGCTAGTTTTGGCTAGGCTGCTAGCACGAGAAAAGATTGCAATCGACAAGCCACGTTGGTAGCAATCAGCCCCAGTAGACGAGCAAAGAAATCCACAATTTGAAAACCTCTTCCCCCTTTTTTTCCTCCCTTGCATGCAAAATCGTTCCCACCCCCCTTTCGGAGCAGAGCTGTTGAGCTAGCAGCAGATGCTAGCTGTCAGTAACGACGCATCAAAATAAAACGGGGCTGCTTTTATTTCCCCAAATGCTCGCTCCCCATATTTCTCTTTTGGTACATACAAGTAAAAGCGACGACGAGGTTGCTCACGAGAGAAAAAAATCCACCAGAGCACGAAAAACCTTAAAGCCCAAACGAGGAAGTGTAAAGAAAGCAGGCCGCGTTTTAATATTTTTTACTCATTTTCCTCCGGAGACGCCATTTTTGAAGGCGGCTGGCCGCTTGTCCGTCCTCCCTCTCCCCCTTTCTGTGTCTCCGCCGAGACTCACTCACTGTCTGCGGTGACCTCCATTCACGCTTTTCAGTTTGCCAACTAGCCCTGCTCAAATTCTAGATTTTTTGTTACCTTTCTGAACCTTTACGTATCAATTTACACAAAATAGTCACCTGCTCGCAGCGAATGCTGCGATTTGCTTAGACGCGTTCGAGTGCAACAAAAAAATCCCTGTAATTATCAGATTTACGGGCCTCCATCAGTTACTTTACACATTCGCATTCGCATCCAAAATGTCCAGCTACTTTGAGGTACAGAGGCATTTCCTGCTTCCAACGAGATGCTTCATGAAATAATTTAATTAAGCTGCAGATTGTCTCTAATCATTTAAACTCTAAGTACCGTCTTCCTTCCATAATCTTTATCATGCCAAGATCTGTTTAGATCTTTCTTTTTTTCTTGCTAATCTTATTATTTGGAGAACCTGTCTGCCAGACCCCACAATGCACATATTCTTTTACACCAGCAGATGGCACACTGGATTCTACAGTCATTATAAAGTAGGAGGGTTCAGTGGCGCTGAGACACAGGTTCACGCTCTTGAGCACGGCTTCGTGAGATACTTTAATTGGCTTGATTATCATAATAACTTGCCATTGTCTCCAAACGCTGCCCACATCCACCGAGATGCAACCAAGATGAGGTATTAGCGAAGTTACACAAAAGGTGAACGGGCTTTTAAATGAATCACTGCCGAATGTAGATGTGGACCCCTTTGTGTGCCCATGATGCACACGCTCTGGAGGCCTATTTGTGCAGGTTATTATTCACATTATTGTGTGAATATGGATGTTTGTTGCCCTCTAGTGGCCAAGTTAAATATAACCACATACTGTAAATACCGCTTAAAAGCACAGGTGGCAAATATCACCAATGTTTTGTCATGCCCTCTTTTATCTGTAGATGCAAAGAGGACACATCATGCTGGTACCTATTCTGTTATGTTGAAAGCTGTATCCTGTGACACTGTGAAATTAACTGTAACACCAAATGATGGGATGCTGATTTTGGGGGGGAAATCAGCGGGAAGTGGGGGAAAAGGCATCATAATCAGTTATTCTTGGACTGTGTGGGCCAATAAGATTTATATCTATATCTGATTTCTATCAATCAAATGCATAATTTTGGTTAAGAAGCTGCTCTGGGGAACTATTCCTATTATTCCCTGTATTTTTCCTTAGTTTTAATAATTATTATGATGAGAGTCTGTAAAATCTTACATTATGACTATGACTACTAAATAACTTTCAAAATTCCCATATGTTGCCATTGTGGGTTATAGTTTGTCGAAGAAACAGCTGAGTGCGTATGATGTCAGATTTCTTAAATTATGTGTGCGTGTGAAAAATGTTGTCAAGATGAGTTAAAAGAAAAAACTGTTTTGTTTTGTTTTACTTTGGGTAGCATTAAAAACACTAACACTAACTGCCTTTAAAAGCCACCTTGTTTTGGTTAAACTCTCAGCTCAGCCCCCTTAAGCCAACAAAACATTTTAAAACAAAGTGAGGAACCCCGGTATCTTTTAAGCTAACCCCCCCTGTAGTGAGTATTTTGGATGCATTAGGGAACCTTTGTAATGCTCAGTGGTTGATTTAAAAGGTCAGTTATCTGCATATTCATTAGCAGGACAGCCAAACAAAAGAATGGGATAAGGGAATTTAAAGAATTAGGTACTTAATATACAGTGATGTAAATAAACTGGGAAATGAAAGGAGTAAGAGTGGCACAGAACTCAGTTGAACACACTAAAAAAAAGGAACAAAATTAAAGTCGCTTCCTAAATAACGTTCTCCTAACTTCCTGACTTTTTCCTTTCTTAAGCTTCTCACACACCGTCACTGTCATGCCTCCTCCCCTCCTCCCTTACCTCCCTCCCTCCTGTGTCCCTCCATCCCTTTTAAAGCGTTACCATATTTGACTGCAGCTCCTGCAGCAGCACACCTCCACAAACTCCACTCTCTCTCCTGTCAAAATGCCAGACTTTGCCGACGCTGTGCCAGCACCATGCCAGGTAATCAAAGAGGACTCTGACAAATGGTGAGTTCTGACAGGAATAAAAGTTCTTTTTGAATCCGTGCTTGCATTCAAAGTTGTAAAATGAATCAGTGATCTTGATTGCTGTTTCCAATCGGTGTGACAGTGCATGAATAAAATATCCTTGTATAATGTGCTCTCGAGTGAGATTTATGAACCGTGTTTGGATTTGGGTTAATAATCTGGCCACTTTCCTGTCTTTTTATGCACAATAGCCAACGCCCACATTAACATGTCAACCAGTTTAAGTGTCTGTGGGGAAATCTACAGACTGCACTTAGAGTTCATACTAGTTTTTAAACATAACAACATCCAAATGGGACCCATACTGTAATGTCTTGAGAAGCATAAATATATATGAGGTTTAAAATAGACTTCCACTTGTAAACCCTATTGAAGAGGACCAGTACATTCCAGCTGGCTGGTGTGGGGATGAACAAAAAGTATTTTACCAGCATAATATAATCTGCAGTATGATCATTGCTTTAACAATGTAATAGATAGCTTTAAGATGGCCTTAAGATGTTTATGAGGATGCTAACTTTGTATTTCAGGTGCAGTTATAACCATTTTATACATATTGCATATCTGTGCTTATTTGAGTTGATGTTCAGGTTCTTTAAAGGTCGTAAGCCTCACTGACGTGACTGTTCAGGTGATACATGCTGAGGGAAAACTAGAACATAGAAGGAATTGCAATACATGCTTACAAAACACTTATATCAGTTTATTTTATTATCTTTTATATGT
This sequence comes from Rhamphochromis longiceps, assembly GCF_057381845.1. Lineage (NCBI taxonomy): Eukaryota > Metazoa > Chordata > Actinopteri > Cichliformes > Cichlidae > Rhamphochromis > Rhamphochromis longiceps. The sequence goes on along the minus strand of NC_140564.1, from coordinate 18,358,226 downwards.
TCATATTCTTGTATTAAGGTTTTAGTAGAGGTTCTTGGTTAAAACATTTATTTAGTAGAAGACATACACATAGTCTCAGTGAGCTTCTGGTCTGGTAAAAGGTCAGAAGTGCAACAGGTGAATTGAGAAAGAGCATTTGAGGACGAGACACAGACAGTAGGTGAAGAGGTGACACAAAGAGCATGTGAGGTCAACACACACACACTTACACACACTTTAAATTAGATTTATTTAGAGGAGAGGTTAGTTATGTTTGGCTGTAACTGCAAAATTGTCTTGGTAAAAGAGGAACCGTTTCTTGGTGTCTCGGCAAGAAAGAGGAACAAGACAAGAACTGAAAGGTAGACAGGAAGGGCTAGCCATGAAAATAGAAGATGATTTTCTAGGTGAAAAGTCATGATGATGTTGATCTGATCTATGTATAAAATGTATCTGTGACGCATGAAGGGGCGTCAGTAAACAAACCCTGATGTTATAAAATAATTGTTTGTGCTTTAGTAAGTTGAAGATCAATTGCTGTGTTCAGTGATCTTCCCACATGTGAATTAAAATCTTCGTTTGACTTCACCCGGCCGGACCAGTGTGGTTATTTTTCGATCACCTCTTGTACCCTTTCTCAATTCTTGAATCTTAACATTTGGGGGCTCGTCCGGGATTGAGTAAGGGAAAAAAGTGGAGGTGTGAGCGGTGGTCCGAGGTGGTCAGACGGGCAGACTTGGCCAGTGGTCAAAAGTGAGTGGACGCACGCCGGCGCATCATATTTAAAAAAGGTAAGACACTACCTGTTGAATTATTTCCAAAGTGTGTCAAATTGGGCTGTGAAAATTAAAAGTCTACTCACTGAAATTACTGGTGCATGTCTGTTTTGATTTTGATAAGAATCTGAGGATTTAAAGCAGTTGGACTGCTGGTAATGATTGAATACGGTTGGACCGTTTAGTAGGTTAGGGAATTTGGTTATTTTTTTGGTTATAAGGTTGGACCTGCTTCAGTCTTACACTTGGTTGGGTGTTTTACTGTTGTTCCAAAGTATTATAAATTACTCAAGAACGCCAGTTGGACTGGTAGGAAGCGCAGTGCTCAGAGGTAACGCTTGCCAATGCAAAGGACGCTTATGCATTGTCCTCGAAGAGGGATAGTCAGTTGGTCACTGTGGAGCTTGGGGCACTCCAGAATAACTAGGAGTTAGAATCTCCTTACCGTTTGGAACGGTATCTGCGCTTTTTTGGGCAGCAAAGGTTGGACCTTGGGTGTTGGACACTTTTAAATTGAGTTAGGGATTTTAGAAATGAGGCCAGAAACAGTTAAAGTCTTGATACTGGTTAATTGATCGTAAAAAACTCAGGGAGTTTATCGGTTAAACTGTTATGTTAAATTTGTCGAAATTCGATAGGTGTTAAAAGGTTTAAAATCTGTGCAGTTGTAAATATAAGACGTCTCTGTAATAAAAAAGATTTCTGTGGGTCGAGTCAGCAATGCACTGACTGCCTGCTGCTATTCTTAGATGAAGAGTGTGTGTGCATGCAAATGAGGCAGCTGATGCAGAGCGCATGAGAGGACTATGCTTTCGGTTTTGTGTGTCATTGAGCTCTATAACTATTGTTTGCAAATGTGGATAAATGTCTGCGATTAAAATGCTGGCTTAGTAAATAATAACATTGTAAATATATGAATGGTGACAGCGTTTCAAAATAGAATATAAGAATTGTTTGTGTTTAAAACCAACGTTTAGGTAAGAAGATTTAAGGTGGATTTGAAGGCATAAACAAAAAAATAAAAGGGTTACAGTCTGCAAGGGTTGTTAATGCATGAGCTGACTGGATGCAGAGTAAGTGGAGTGGTCATCCTGGGAGGATTGAATGATGCTCTAACTCTGTGGTCAAGTTAGACATAGGCTTTAAGCAACCATGAGCCACTAATAAGCGTGACAAATTAATGAGTATGTGTAAATTGAACTTGTTAAATAGTTTTGATAGAAGTAACTCAATGAGCACGCAATAAAGTGGACCTGTTAGAACCTGTTTGACATTTGTCGCTTTAACAATAAATGATTATATTGTGTCCCATGCACTAAACAGTCCCATTTAATACTGTAAAATCGTTGTTTAAATAGAATAAGCAAACATGCCTGTGATTTATTTTGCAACCTGTAACATACAAATTGCAGAGGAAGAGGGTCGACTAGAGGTGACCTGTAAATGTCACATAGTGACTGAGGAAGGTGTTTCACCTTATGAGATGACAGTGTGGTCCGAGATTGAGCTGCATGAGCTAAATGCCTATATACAACGTTGTCTATTTCTATTTCAAGGCTTAAAGGAGATGACTGAGCATGAAAATGATCCAAATTGGGAGCCCACAGAGGCCGCCCACTTTGCTCAGGTTATGGTAGAGTCGGTACTAGACGGTTTTGATTCTGATATGCTTGCTTGGGAAATAATGTAATTATCTGTGGAGATGTCTCCAAGCGATTAGTAGATTTAAAGGAGACAAATGTGCTTGAGAGTGCGTGGTTGAAATTGTATGTGTGCGTGTGCGTTTGATATGTGGGAGCCTTCTCGGGCAGCGATTTTTTTGTTAAACCTGTGGCAGGCTGTGCAACATGGAGAAAGCTTTGACATAATGTCATAAAGGTGATTTCTTGGTTTTAGACTTATTAGTACGGGACAAGTTGAGGGACCCTTGAGGGTGTGTTGCTGTAAAGTATATAAGGGACGCGCAGCGCCGTTAATGGGTTTAAAATAAATGAAAAAACACTAATCCGAGGAACTATTGGAGAGGTAAGTATACGGAGGTGAGCGCGTTGCGCATAAGGGTTGCTGGTGTCATATATTAACACTTTGAGGGCGAATAATTTTGATTGAGTGTCAACGCTTGAGAACGCGAGGATAGCGTCTAAAGTGCTGGGTTAAACTTTGTGTGTCACCGAGCAGGGGAAGAGGAGCCAGTGGTTGCGAGAACAGCGAGACGAAGACTGAAACCGAAAGTTAAGCGTGTCTGGGTGACCTAGACCTAGAAGGTGGAGTCGACCAACGCCATTGGAAGAGGTAAGTCTGTGTTTCAGAGAATGGCTGATAGCTCGGGTGCGACACCTAGTGGGAAAAGGGGATGCAAACCTCTGAAGGATCAGCTTGAACAGCTTAAGAAAGCTATTCGTTTGGCTTCACCTGGAGCATTAAAAGCAGCAGAGAAAGAGTGCCAAGCGATGGAGGTTGAGGTAAGTAAACTTATTACATCTCAACAGAAAGGACTGGGTGATAAAATAGCTCTGAGCCTGGTGTTAAAAACTGAGGGAGAGAGATGTGAACAGAAATTGAAACAATTTGAAGAGGAGTCCAAGGGACATTCAGTGAACAGGAAAGCCAGAGGAGAAATTAAGGATCTAAAAGAAACTCATGACAGGTGCTGTAAGTGGCTGTTCCTGTGGAGGGCAGCCTCTTCCTGGATGACAGAAGAGGATGACACAGGAAAATCAGGAGACATGGTGAGTATAATGGAGTCTTTGAAACATTTGAAGGAGGAAAATAAGAAGCTAAAGGACCAAGTGAAGGACTTGACTCCGAAGGTAGAAGAGGCTAACAGGTATTACACACCGAAATTATATCCTTGGGCTGAATTGGCACGTTGTGCACCACCACCACCATATGTCATGCCTGTAATGACCCTTGGAGGGGGACAAGTTCGTGGTCCTGATGGACAGACTGGAGTTGTCCTTGGCGGAATAGCAGATGTTGAATATACTACTACTCCCCTGAATATCCCCGAAGAAGGGATAAGGGCAGTGGAATGTCAGTCCCAAGATATGGGAGGGAGAATGATAGCCTCAGCTGCAGATGAAGGCTCGACCTCGCCTCCCAGTTCGGTGGATAGTGGAAACATCATACGGGCCGAAGTGTCTACAGTGGAACAGCCAAAGCAGGACGGGGAGGCCAAAAGGACCCCTAGAATGAAGGACAAAATACCACAAGGAGTGATAACCAAGGGAGAACATTGGGAAGGAGAAGTGTATGGACAAATGCATGAGCCCCCACGTGCGTTAATAGAGGCATTAACAGCATTGGAGGTTATAAAGCAGAGAGTAATGCAGGGAGGGCCAGAAGAGGAGAATGAAGACCGTGCGACGTCATCAGAAGAAGAGGACGATAAGGAGGACGAAGATGGAGGACCTGAGCCCCAACCAAGTACAAGCCTAATTTTGAGGAAAAGAAGTGTGAAGAGAGACCAAGCACAGAGACAGCCCATATTTAGGAGCTCAAAGGGAAAAGGAAAGTCGAGGAAGAGTAGAAAAGTGAGTTTTGAACAAGGAGCTCCTGACCCTGGTTTAAATCTGCCTCTAATAGCAGGTCCAAAGAACGAACCAGTTTATCGCGCCTATAAGGTGAGAGATTTGGAAGCATTGGTTAAACAACTTCCACCAATAACTGAGGGAGGAGCTAGCTGGTTGAGAAGGCTGGGCGCATTGACCGAAGGAGAAGAATTAGCGCTGGGCGATTTTCGCGCTTTGGCCGGACGTTGTATGCTGGGTGGTGGGTTAGCAGATGTAGAGCAGATAGCTCAAACAACCAGATATGCAAATGACCTACAATACCATGAGGTGCAGAATGACTTAGCAGATGCAGTCCGGGAGAAGTACCCAACTCCTAACTCTGGAGCCATTCCAAAAATTATTTGGGATCCCAAAAACACACCCAGAGAGTTTTTAGCTAAAGCAAAGGAACAATGGTTGTTAGAAACAGGAATACATCCGGGGAAGGAGGGTGAAAGTAGAGCGTGGTTTCGTTCGGCGGTGCTGGCAGGGCTGCCCAATCAGGTTGCAGTTGACTTGGAAAAGAACCCAGATTTTGCCGTTGCAGACTCGGTGCAGTGGGACAGACATGTGACCCACAGACTTCAGCAGGAACAGGATTTGGCAAACAAACAAAAGAAAGAGTTGGAGGAAGCCCAGGCGTGGCTGGTCAAGTTGCAGCTGGCAGAAGCAAAAAACAAAGCAGGAGACAGAAAGAAAGAGGATAAAGAGAGCGCAAGGAAAATAATGGTGGCAAGGCCTCAGCCCGATCCTGTGCCTGACTGGCCAGATCAGGATCCGGGTCTCTACCCTGATGACCGTTGGCCCGCCAATGCACCAAGGCAGCGTCAACCAGTAGGGAATTGGGGGACCGGTGGACCGCAGAGAGGGCGTGGTGGATCCGTGAGGGGAGGACAAAGGGCTCGGAATCCGGGGAATCCTGGCAGAGTGTCTTGGACTGCGTGTCTGAGATGTGGAGCAGAAGGACACTGGGCCCGAGATTGCCCTGAACCGCCGCAGAACTATCAGGGGCGAGGCTATCAATCCCAGGCACGAGGAGGCCCAAGACAAAGAGCTGCTTACAGGGGAGCACATCAAGCTCCAAACCCGAATGCAGCACCAGCCCCCCAGTACCCAGTAGCCGACTGGGGCTGGGAGGGGGAGCAATACTGACGGAGCCCGGAGAAACCGAACAGTGTGGGAACGGCAGAACCCATGCTGTCGATGACCGTGGAAGGCACTGAATTGCCCTTCCTGGTGGATACTGGAGCAACATACTCAACATTGAAAGACACACCAGACAGTGCAACACTCTCCTGTCACACAGTTAATGTGGTAGGCTTTTCCGGGATTCCAATGACACTGCCATTGACGGATCCAGCATTGACAAAGCTGGGAAAACAGACTTTGAAACACCAATATGTGGTGTCCTCACAGGTGCCTGCAAATCTCATGGGCAGGGACCTGCTTGTGAAACTGGGAGCCACAATCATGTGCTCACCAGATGGACTGATTGTTACTTTGCCTGGAGGAAAAGAATTCCCGTGTCTGGGATCACCTTCAAAGACTCAATATCTAGTCCAGAACTCTGAACAACCCACTGCCGAAATCTACTGGGGGAGGCTAGTGGAAGAAGGCATTCTGAGACATTATCAGCTGTGGAAACCCTGGATAATGAGCCTGGCCGTCTACTCCCCTCCGCGAGATCCTTTCCACGTTACACTCTTTTATGATAGGGAAGATAACGATATCTATCGGGAACAGTTCCAGTCTGATCTTGAGGGACAGACGTGGAATGTGCAAACACATAACATTTATGTTGGACCAGAAGGTGTGGCCGCGGCTGTGAAATTTACTGATGAACAACTGCCTTGGTACAATGTGGGAGAGGATTCAGCCCCTCACATTACATTGGCGGTCCACGAGGGTCATGGGCCAAGAGATCTGGGACCAATGGTCAAGCGGGCGCTGGACAACGCATGCTGGCAAAGCACCCAAATTCCAAATGTCTGGTATGCACCAACATGTAAAATATATCGCATAACTTGTTTGTCCAACGATGCAGTGATCTTAGAACATAAAGAAATCTCCAGAATACATGGCAGGGAAAGAATGGATCATCCTGATGCAGTAGCTGAGCTCTCAAAATTGCCTGGTACTTTGTGGTCCGCAGGGCCCACAGATGTAGGTCTAGCTAACTGTTCGCCTGTCCTGTTCCAGCTGAAGTCTGACATACCAATTAACAGACCACAATATAAGCACAAAACTGAAGCAGAAGAAGGTATAGCTGAAACCATTGAAGGACTGTGGAAGGCAGGAGTGCTTGAGCCCTCATGGTCATTTTGGAACACACCTATTTTGCCAGTGGAAAAACATGGGACAGGGAAGTACCGTATGGCACATGATTTGAGAGCAATAAATGCCATGCTGAGGACTGACACTGTGCCTGTACCAAATCCCTACACGGCTCTGACCGAAATTACTGGGGACCAAAAGTGGTTCACATGTATTGACCTAGCGAATGCATTCTTTTGTCTCCCACTGCACGAGTCACTCAGAGACATTTTCTCATTCACATACAGAGGCCGCAAATTTAGGTACACACGCCTACCACAAGGCTTTGCACTCTCACCAGGAATTTTTAATCAGGTGTTGAAAGAGGCATTGTCCCCATGTCAACTGCCAGGGGGCTGTACATTAATACAGTATGTTGATGATCTTCTTATTGCAGCCCCGTCAGCAGCGGCCTGTACGGCAGCATCGCTCGTGGTGTTGAACAGATTGGCGGAGTGTGGCTTCAAAGTGAGCAAAGAAAAACTGCAGTTGGTCCGGCCAGAGGTAACATTCCTGGGCCGGGTGATCGCACACAGATCAGTGGGGCTAATGAACACACACAGAGACCAAATTCTGACACATCCAAAACCAAGAACTGTGAAGGAGTTGCTTTCCTTTCTTGGCTTGACAGGTTACAGCAGACAGTTCATTCCGAACTATGCGGGTAAAACGGCCCCTTTAAGGGACATGATCAAGAAAGTTGGTGTTCGAAATCTGAAGGCTGAATTGCCTTGGACGCCGGACACAGAGACAGCGTTCATTTCACTAAAACAGGATTTGTCAAGAGCCACAGATCTGGCCACACCTAACTATGATGAGGCATTTTATCTTGATGTTTCAGAAACAAAGGGAGTTGTGAATGGTGTGTTGTTTCAGAAAAAAGGGGGAGGTAGGGATGTACTTATGTATGTCAGCATAAGATTAAATTCAACAGAAGCAAGGCATCCCACATGCACACAACACGCAGCAGGAGTAGCAAAGATAATTCAGAAAACAGCACATATAGTGAGGGAACACCCACTGAAAGTGCTTACTACACACAGTGTAGTGGCCTATGTGAACTCACAGGCATTCACAATGACTCCACTGACGCAACAAAGGTTGAGCAAAATTTTAGAGGCGCCAAATTTGATATTCACACATGAAGGAATAAATATGGCAGACCTAATGGGGTCAGGAGAACCACATGACTGTATTAAGAAAGCCCAGGTTGAAGGAAAAATCAGGGAAGACCTGAAGGCAGAGCCCATATACGGAGCTGAGGATTGGTTCACAGATGGATGCTGCCACAGAGATGAAGAAGGATTGAAAGCGGGCTATGCAGTAGTCTGTAGAGTAGGAACTGAGTTTCAGGTGAAAGAAGCAGGAAAAATTGAGGGACAACAGTCGGCCCAGAGAGCTGAAGTGATAGCCCTAACTCGAGCCCTGAGGTTGGCTAAAAACATGAGAGTGAACATCTACACTGACTCAACATATGCGTTTGGAGCAGCTCATGTGGAACTGGCTCAGTGGAAGAGAGCCGGGTTCAGGACGGCCACTAATGCACCCATCTGTCACAAAAAGGAAATGGAGGAACTGGAAAAGGCCCTGGAGGACCCAGACGAGGTAAGTATTATAAAATGCAAAGGCCACTCACAAGCAGACAGTATGGTGGCAAGAGGAAATCAGAAAGCTGATGAAGCCGCAAAGGAAGCAGCGGGCTACAAAGGACAGAGACAACTGGTGCAGGTAACCCCAGAAGAGGAGGTTAGCACTAACAGCATGGAAGAAGTTAGAAAGGCTCAGGAGGAGACATCCCCAGAGGAAAAGGGGGTGTGGGAAAACAAAGGAGCCTGGCAAGATGGCGGTTTGTGGAGGGGGCCAGATGGGCGTCCCGCTTTAACGGTCAAAATGGCGGAACAGAAGGTGAATGAGGCTCACGGGCTTGGTCACGTGGGAGTGAAACAGATGGAGAGAAATTTGTGCCGATGGTGGCATCCTGATTTGAGAAGGATGATACTGGAAAAGGCCAGAACGTGCCTAATTTGTGGGGCACACAACCCAAAGCCAGCAGTAAAACCTGAAGCTGGTAAGTTTCTCATGCCAGAAAGGCCAGGAGAAGAGGTCGTGATTGATTATACCGACATGATTGATACAGGCCCAGGTGGGGTGAGGTATTTGTTGGTGTGTGTGGATGTTCTGACTGGATGGCCCGAAGCATGGGCGACCAAATGTGAAGATGCGAAAAGTGTGATTAAGTGCTTAATCAATCATTACATTCCAAGGCATGGGTTTCCCAAGAGAATTAGATCAGACAATGGTACTCACTTCAAGAATAAAGATTTGCAAGAGGTAGAGAGGATGTTGGGAGTGCAACATAAGTTCGGGACGGTCTATCATCCTCAATCTCAAGGAAAGGTAGAGAGGATGAACCTAAATTTGAAAAACAAGTTGGCTAAAATTTGTGCGCAGACAGGGCTAAATTGGGTCGCAGCCCTGCCCATTGCTTTGATGACCATAAGATGTTCTGTTAACCAATCCACAGGTTTCACCCCTTATGAGCTGCTGACTGGGAGACAGTTTCCAGCACCCTGGACAGTGGTCCCGGTGGAGCAGCCCAGGACAAGCAACAGGTCTCATGCAGAATATTTTAATGAGTTGAAAGCTCTTGTGTCCAGCTTTACAAAACAGGTCACTTGTGAGAGACCCACGGGGAACGGAGAGGTCCCGGACGCAAAGGCAGTGTGGCTGAAGGTCATTAAGCGAAAGTGGAAGGAGCCCCGCTGGACTGGTCCGTATGAGGTGACCGCCCGGACGGCTACAGCAGTCCAGCTGAAAGGGAAAGGCGACACCTGGTACCATTGGTCGCAGTGTGCACCCGCACACGAAAGCTTGGTGGAGGAAAATTCGTCTTCAAGGAACGCAGGTGTCAAGGAACAGAGGCAGAATAAACCTCTTCACCTGTGTAACGGGCCGACCAGTAGTCTACCTGGAAGGCCGAAGAAAGAAGAGCAGCCTAGGAGGAGATCGCCGCGCCTACAGAAAGGAGTGGTAACAAATTGAGAGTTTGAAAAGGGGTGGTTTAAATAAAAAGAGTAAAAAAGGGAAAGTGGAAGGGGCTTGTTCTGTCAATTATGTTGTCTCTATCTGTATTGGTGGGTATTTTGGTGACTTGTGGTTGTTGTCTCATTCCTTGTGCCCGAAGGTTGGTAGAGAAAGTGATTGTAAAGGCAGTGGACCCTGGGGCGGTGGCCCCTATGTCCATGATGCCGATGATGGATCTGGAGGTAGCCGAGTGGACTGAGGAGTGAACAACAACCTGTGTATCGACCTCTGGTGTGCCAGAGGTCGTAAGGGGGAATTGTGGGGATGAACAAAAAGTATTTTACCAGCATAATATAATCTGCAGTATGATCATTGCTTTAACAATGTAATAGATAGCTTTAAGATGGCCTTAAGATGTTTATGAGGATGCTAACTTTGTATTTCAGGTGCAGTTATAACCATTTTATACATATTGCATATCTGTGCTTATTTGAGTTGATGTTCAGGTTCTTTAAAGGTCGTAAGCCTCACTGACGTGACTGTTCAGGTGATACATGCTGAGGGAAAACTAGAACATAGAAGGAATTGCAATACATGCTTACAAAACACTTATATCAGTTTATTTTATTATCTTTTATATGTTCATATTCTTGTATTAAGGTTTTAGTAGAGGTTCTTGGTTAAAACATTTATTTAGTAGAAGACATACACATAGTCTCAGTGAGCTTCTGGTCTGGTAAAAGGTCAGAAGTGCAACAGGTGAATTGAGAAAGAGCATTTGAGGACGAGACACAGACAGTAGGTGAAGAGGTGACACAAAGAGCATGTGAGGTCAACACACACACACTTACACACACTTTAAATTAGATTTATTTAGAGGAGAGGTTAGTTATGTTTGGCTGTAACTGCAAAATTGTCTTGGTAAAAGAGGAACCGTTTCTTGGTGTCTCGGCAAGAAAGAGGAACAAGACAAGAACTGAAAGGTAGACAGGAAGGGCTAGCCATGAAAATAGAAGATGATTTTCTAGGTGAAAAGTCATGATGATGTTGATCTGATCTATGTATAAAATGTATCTGTGACGCATGAAGGGGCGTCAGTAAACAAACCCTGATGTTATAAAATAATTGTTTGTGCTTTAGTAAGTTGAAGATCAATTGCTGTGTTCAGTGATCTTCCCACATGTGAATTAAAATCTTCGTTTGACTTCACCCGGCCGGACCAGTGTGGTTATTTTTCGATCACCTCTTGTACCCTTTCTCAATTCTTGAATCTTAACATTGGTTCATGTTACGTGCATGCAAGAAGATATTTAGTCCGTGTCCACGTGCAGCAGTGATTACTGTCAGTACAGCTGCTCTCCAGATTACTCACTCATCTTCTCGTACTCCACCAAAGGCCGATAAAAGCCACGGTGGAGGCTGAGTTGAAATATATTATTATCAGACCCAACTTGAATAATCCCTTTGATGTGGACTATATTTAGAAATATTCCTATTTAGCTTCAGATGGGTTCATTTGCTTTACATGTCTTCATATTAGCACAAGTTCAAATTAAGGTCCTAAAGAGAAGAGACTGATGAGTGTGTTTTTTTAAATCTCACACTGTGTTTCAGTGTCAGAGACAAGGGGATGGAGACCTGTAAAGATCTGATGGATGCCTTCCAGGCCTGTGTAAAAACCCTGTCTGAGGGGTCATGATGCACAGTGAGATCCATTTAAATTTAAAAAAAGTAAGTTCACAGAAATTGCTACAAACTCTTTTACACAGATTTTTCTTTTTCTTCTTCTAAGTCGGCAAAAGCTGAAGATTGTGACATAATCACAAAAGTCGGGAAAAGTCGGGAATAATCAGGCCAAAATAAAACTGTGTTCAAAAACGAATGCAGAAAAGAAAATGAAACAAAATAATACAATTTAAATAATTCAGTAGAAACTGTAGCATGTGTACTGTTGTGTGAATATACCTTTGATGGAAAACTGTTTATCTGAATATTTTGAATGACATATGTGTGTACTTGTGTATATTTTTCAATCACAGCTTTACCTCAGGTTCTTCACTTTCCCATCTTCTTAATACGCTGGAAGAAACCATCTGAAAACTGAAGAGGGGGGTGTTGCTTATGAATTTACCTCCATACTTCTACTTATTCTGTTATAATTGTTGTAATTGTTATACTCTAAGACTAATTAGCTTACTGTCGATAACAAGTTTGTATGATACCTTACAATAAACCTTTTTCAACATACATTATATTGTCTTTCTTTATGGCAGCACACTTTCTGTGTTCTTACATTATTATATGTTGGAGGCTCTCCACTGGTGGACCTGTATGTTCGACTTAATAGAATTAAGAAGAGCTTGTTAATCTCTGCTTAATCCCACTTTAGTACCTACATAGAGCAGTGTAATGTTACATCTGTAGTCTGTGTGTGGGGATTGCTGAAATGTACTAAGCTCAGAGTGGAGAAAGACCCTGGAAAAGACGTTTAATGGGGGTTCTAGAGAGAGAATTAGCACAGAGTATTTTTGCAGGTTTATGCAAAAAGCAAACATCATTCACAGACTGATATGTCTTGTCCTACTTTTTCTTCCCCCCAGGTTTGCATCTTCAAATCCCACAAAAGACTGATTTTTACAATGTATCTGCATTCAGTGTAGAGTATGTCAGGCTTGGCAGACTTCATTCAGTTTCTCCTGCAGGGCTATCGTGTAAGCCTACATATATTCATTATGTTTTTTTTATCAGAAGCAGGATGAGTATCCTCTTTCTGTCCCATTTCTGCACCGTGGTTCAGAGACAAATCCTTGTGGCTGCGTGAAAATCAACCAGCTAGACGCAGATGAAGATGGGCTTTGGGGAATTATCCACCCACACACAACATTTCAATCTGAGATTTTAGAGATTTTTCAAGGCACTTTACGGATGATATATTCAAACGTCCTACTTTATTTATTTATTTAAAATAAAGCTGTCATCTTTGAGTGATTCAGTCAAATCAGCACCCAGTGCTTCTCTGCTTCCCTCCAAATTTGCAGACGAGGGCATTTGTCGTTCAGCCTTCTTTAAACGGTTCTGCTCTTTGTAAAATATTTTTTAATGTGGTTGTCAATGAAGTGGAAATTTCCCATGATCAGCACTGTTGAATCTGAGTAGAGTATTTTTATATTATTTGAAAACCGACTATAAAGGTGAAGAGAAAAAACACTAAATCTGATATAGACAAATACAAATTTGCAATGGCACAATGAAAAAAGGCAGTGATTACATTAAGCCCAGTTCTAATTGATCCAAGTGTCCCAATAAGTCATGCCAGTGTGCCAAAGAAATTATGATGATTACTTTACTATTGTGTTCATCCTATTTTGTTATGTCCTTAGTGACAACAGTCTATACATCAGCAGCAGCAATGCTTAAAACTTAAAAAATAATCAAGAAAGATACAGCCTTATCTATTTAAAAGTAACATGTACATTCAACAAATACTGTCCTAAAGTGAAATTCTGAGGGAGCACATTGCTTGTGCATTTATTTTAACCTAAAGCTTTCTAACAAAGAATAAGGCAGATACTAAAGTTAGTGTGAACACTGGATCATAGTTCATCAAACGTCTCCCACTTAACTCTGTTTGATTTGTCTGAAAAAAAAAAAAAAATAAATAAACTTCTTAATTGTAATTGTGCAAAATTTGAGATTCCTATAAGTCATATATGAAGGTACATATAGTTTTGTTTTTACATGTTTTACAGGCATCATATGTGAGGGGCTCTACATGAGTATTTCAAAACTTTATATTGAAAAAATGAGAAGACTACCACAAATTTTGGATATAATATTAACAAAAATGTGCTCCTTCAAGAAAGATTCATTTGGATTTGGTACATGGTGTAATACCTGAGGTATCTCCCACTGAAGTTGGATGAAAATGTGTGTGACTAAAATCTGAAATTTACTATACTGGAAGGGACCAACAGCCCTCCTGGGGACCAAAATCCATGTCACTCAAAATGTGGTTTTAGTGTCAGGGTTACAGTTGGGTTATGGTTAGGTATAAAAGAAAGTTTCATTTAGTTGACTTGGGCATTATGTCAATGGGATGTCCCCACGAGGATAGCAAACCAGACGTGTGTGTGTGTGTGTGTATTATATTCGAGCTTTAATATCTCTAAACCAATCATCTGATTTTGACAGTTTTGTAGAATATTATGTGCCTAGTGCAGAGAAGCTGTAAATAAAATATCAGTCCTCTACCTGCAAAACTGTGGTTCCTGCAGGCCTTTAAATGCTGTCAGAGATTGGACATCCAATTATTTGAAGGATTCAGGGATCCATCTTTCAATGTTAGCTTGAGTTACACTCCTGACGGCCCATGTACATAGAGCCTTAGACCCAGATATTTAACATTTTATTATTCTTAAAATACAAAGAAGATCCGGCTCAAAGAGTTTTATCAGTTTTGTAGATAGTTTTTTTAAAAAATGCTAGAAAAAAGTTAAAAGACCATAATTCCTTTTTTTTTAACAGAAAATATTGGAAATAAACCTTTCTGATAATAATAAAATAATAAGTTCCATTAAGAACAGTAGGTTTCCCTTGGAATTGTTTCATGCAGATCTGAGGTGGTCAGATGGACGTTTTATTTCGAACACACTGGAATAGAGATGGAATAACCCCAATATGGTTAAACAGCAACGTGTAAAAATGTCTTGCAAACTGATAATCTATTACGCATTATTATATTTTTTTTTTGCTCAAGATTATAAAAATAACTCCTCTGTGCACAAATGAACATTCTTTTTGAATGCTACTACTACTACTAATAAGAAGAATATGATTTATATTATAATATGATATTAATTAACATCAGTGGCAATTGTAGCACACTTGTGGCACACTGAATTTCTCAAAACAGAAACAAGCTACACTGCACATGCTCATTAGGACTCTTTCTCTGCCGGTAGAAAAAATGCAGTTAGATTTCTCCTGCAGAAATTTTCCAGGTCAAAATTGATTCGGATGTAAAAAAGTAAGGTTTTTTTTTTTGATCTATAGTATTTTTATTCTACTGTCTAAAGTTTAGATGACTTAAACGTACTTCAACGTTATCTTTGTGTTATCGGTTAAAAAGTAACATCAGTGGATTGTGGTAAAATAGGTATTGCTTGGTAGAATAAAAGCTTGTAATGGGTGCCATATGTCATAAATAAATGTGAGTCGTTGGGCTTAAATTGTAAGAAATACATTTTTCTTTCAGTAAAGAAAAAAATTCAGTAAAATCTTTGTGTAAATTTTAAAAATTGTGTACATTTTATTTGTAAGATAATTTCTGTACCATTTCTGTTTTTCTTCTGTAGAAACAGAAAGCTCAATAGTAGATAGAAAAAACACTTTACTGTCACTGAAATATTCATTGCTTTGGTGTAGTATGTTCATGTGAGAGGTGTTTAACATTAGGAAAAGCAGTAAAACGTGTTATAATGCAGTTAAACGTCCAAAATCTGGGCCCTTTACATTTTTCAAACGTTTCCAGTGAATCTTACTGGAGTCTCTCCCAGGCTGATTCTGGCCCCTGAGCCTTATGTTTCATACCACTGATCTACGTGACTACTAAATTCATTCTGTTTGACATGCAGTTACTATGATTTTTTTTTCCAGTGTTGATTAAAATATTTTAAACATGCCTTTGTAGTCACTAACTAAAAGTAGTCATATATTGACATGGTTTGTTTTATAATGGTTACTGTCTATTTTCTATCTTTCTTTAAAAAAAATCAGTGCAACGAAACAGACACAGAATGATTGTTAAATGTTAGTATGTTTTGATTAAATTATCGACGCTACACTAAGTTGTGCACTTCAAATTTGACAGCTCATAGGAATAAATGATCAAATAAAACAGGACTCTCTAGATATCCCCTAACGAATTGCGTCTGTATCCGCTCCCTGCGTCCATGTATGAATAAAAAGAATAATAATGATAATGATAAATGTCGATGACAAAAACAGTGAAGGAGGTGTCCGCTGCAACTCCCGGGAGCACTGCGTGGCCTGTGCTGATGTGAATGCAGAGATAGGCGTATTTTGAGGAAGATGATCGGGAGGAGGAGGGCGGGGGAGGAGAGGAGACGAGAGGAGAGAGGATGGAGAGGGAGTGAGACCCGGATGCTGATGCGAGTGAGGCGAAGGAAGGAAGAGGGGAGAGAAAATATCGATTTACGGCAAGAAAACCGAAGGGAGTGTAATAGAAGGGGCCTTTACCCTGCGTGAACTGTCATCAGGAGCGAGGAGGGGGATACGGCAGCTGGTTATAGCGCACCCATATCCGCGGATATCAGTGTGCGTGTGTGTGTGTGTGTTTTGCACCTGTATACCCGGCGGTGAGGGGAGGAGGACACGCCAAAGGAGAGAAGAGAAGATGCTGTGATCCGCTACTTGCAGGGATGTAGAGAGGGAGAGACGGGAGAGTCAGGGAGGGGGAGGACGGCGCTACGTTAAAAAAAGATGCTTGTTTTGCGGGGAATACGCGTTTCACCTCGAAGTATTGTGAGAATGCGGCGGCCGTGTAATAAATCGTACCGTTTGGCGAAGCCCAGAAACTTCAGGCGGTGTCGGTTTTTTTGACAGGCGGCGCGAGCGAGACGGCCGTTCGTCAAGGCGTTGAAGCTAAAGCTAGCCTCGCTGCTGTGTGGGAGAGCGGCGGCGAGGCTAAAATAGCATGTTGTTGGACCTGTGAAACAGGCCTGGCAGTGAGGGGAAAACAGTGATTTCATTTTCAGTGCAAGCATACACTTGACGTATTGGACGTTTTGTCCGTTTACTTAACTAAAAATAATATTAAGCGTAGGAAAAATACATGAATATTTTAAGGCAGACGTGAAAACCTGCTCGTTTTAAGGCTATATAAGGGTAACGTTTCTCATTAACAGTCATATATCGTTAACGTCATACGTATAACAAGGTGTGAGTTATAGAAATAAGCTAATGTACATAAATAAGACTCGTTAGTTTGCCTACTTTAGAGTAGTGGTTGGTATTTAACACAGAAAACACCCTAAAAACTTAATGCCATGTCAGTTCTCCCCGCTTTATTCTACATATAGCAAGATGTTTTGTAAAAAAAATAATAATTAAAAAAAATAAACATTATGTTTACCGTGTTGTCTCGGTTTAGATGAAAAACGTCCACCCAGGTGTTGTAAATCAGCAGCAGTTTTCACTTCTATGGTTTTTTGTTTTTTTCACGTTCATGAAGTGACTTCAAAGAAAGTCCGTGTTACCGCTGACATAAAAAGACAGTCGTTCTAATTTGAGCATCGTCTTGTCTCCCACAGTAACTTCTGTGTAAGCTGTACAATATCACAGTAATTGCAATAACTACAGTGCAGTAAGTAGTAATAATTGTGTGTTAGCCTCCAGTTAAGAGCAGTATGAGTAAGGAACTGTCTCTAAGTCAGTCAGCTCAATATGTTGGGCCCTATCGACTGGAAAAGACTCTGGGGAAGGGACAGACAGGTGAGTATTGCCGAGTTGTTTCTGAAATTAAAACTAGTGTTTTGTGTAGTGTTTAAACTGTGCGCTTTTATTCTACCCCCACCCGCCACCCTTCTTGTGTTTTATAATGATCTCTCTCATCCAATCTACAGGACTTGTCAAACTGGGGATCCACTGTATTACGGGTCAGAAGGTAGCCATCAAAATAGTCAACAGAGAGAAGCTGTCTGAGTCAGTCCTGATGAAGGTACAGTCTGACGCTGTTGAAGGCGTTGCTCACAGTGACGTTAATGATGACACTTATATGTATATATATATATATATATATATATATATATATATATATATATATATATATATATATATATATATATATATATAGCATGGTGTTTTGACAAAATGTCCCATATTCACTATATTTATCGTCTGTATGAGTTAACAGTTAACCTCCGTTCAGATGTGTGAAAAACAACTCGCTCATGAGCCTCGCTTCAAAATCTTTCTCTCTCTATGCTTTCCCTTCTTTCTAACCAGGTTGAAAGGGAGATTGCCATTCTGAAACTGATTGAGCATCCGCATGTATTGAAGCTGCATGATGTTTACGAGAATAACAAATATCTGTGAGTTCCCTCTGCATTCAGAAAAAGCCTTTCTCTTTGGCTCAATGCAGTCTGCATGCTTTCTAGCTGCATACTAATCTTTGGAGTGGGATGAGTATAAATATTTCAAGAAAAGCTGTAATAATCTGCTGTCGTTACTGTAAGTCTCACTTTTCCTTCATCCCCTACTTTTATTCTCAAAAGTCTGTCTTAATGAGGAGTATGTCTCAAATCTATTAATACCCTTACAAAACAACTGTTGGAGTAGACAGATGGGTTGTCCGAAAGTGAGTACAGCCTGAATATTGTAGTCCTAGTATCCAACATCATAAGCTTATTATATCAAACCATGGGAAGTGTCTAAGTTTAAATAGTTTTTTCTTAGCATCTTGTCTGCTTTTCACTACTTGCACCACTTTTCCACCAATGTGGTGCCAAACTAAGAACCTGTTTCCCACATTTTCACCAAAAGTGCAAACACTGATATCCTTTTCTGCGGGATGGGCCTTTAATTCTCTTCCTGTAGAAACTACATCAAACTTTTGCAGTGTTCGGTTTGGTCAAAAAAGTCGGTTGGTCCTCTAAAAGCACCAGGGCAGAACTGGCTCTGCGCTTGGTCCGGCACCACATCAGTGGAAAAGCGTTATCAGAATCATAAGTTCAAATCACACTGTTGTCCCTGTTTGTGGACAGGTACCTGGTGTTAGAGCATGTGTCAGGAGGAGAGCTTTTTGACTACCTGGTAAAGAAGGGCCGGCTAACTCCAAAAGAGGCCAGGAAGTTCTTCAGGCAGATCATCTCTGCTTTGGATTTCTGCCACAGTCATTCCATCTGGTTGGTTTTTTGCACCGAGCTGTAATAACCGTGTTTGAGTCAAGTTCATATGTAGGATGTTGATTTAAGACTCATCTACTGACTTACAAAGCTATTTTGAGCGTTTCTTTTTAAACAATACAACAGCTGTTGTCTGATGTACTAAATGAGTGAAACACATTATGATTGTGCAAACACATTTTCAGAGTCATGCAGTTGTATTTGATTTAAAGCATCATGTTGACAACAACTCTAACAGTATTGGTTGTATGTGTGCAGTCACAGAGACCTGAAACCTGAGAACTTGCTCCTGGATGAAAAGAACAACATTCGTATTGCTGACTTTGGCATGGCCTCCCTGCAGGTGGGAGACAGTCTGTTAGAAACCAGCTGTGGGTGAGTATCAACTCTGTGTGTGAGCTTCATGAATGATGATGTACATACATAAACAGGGTTATATAATTCAACAACTTGCAGTATGACTCTGTACATTTTAAAGGCTCCACGTCAGCAGAAAAATACAGCGTCTACAACACAGATCTATGACTTCTTTTATACAGTGCTCATTTTACTTTCACTAATATTAATGGCAAACCTTTTCTGATTTTAGATCACCACATTACGCTTGCCCTGAGGTTATACGGGTAAGTATCCAGCTCTTATTCTCTGTATTCTCAAATGTTCTTGTTTGAAATGTAAATAAAAAAAATTTTTTGTAGAGAGATAAATCGCTCCAAAGGTACATGATCTAAACCAGGGATGTCAAACCCATTTTACACTGTGGGACATGTACAGTCCACTTTGATCTTAAGTGTGTTTGATCAGTTAAACTCTGCTTTCTGAGAGTGTAAAGAAGTTAAATCACACATTTAATCTCAGAGATATTTTGATATTTAAAAACGAAGTGCAATTTCAACAATACAGTTTTTCTGCATGCTAAAGAAATGCTGTGTTGGGCTTAAATTGTAAGAAGTAAATATATAAAATTACAGAAAGAGTTCTGTTAGTTTATTACTCAGTCTGTGATTATGAACATTTTTGTTATTTGACAGAGCATCCTGTTTTTTTTGAAATGGTGAACCCTATGTAAAAATTGTACATTTCTATAGTAGACAGTGAAAAAACAGGAATTTTCTGTCATTTAATTGTTTATCTTTTACTTATTTACTTTGGTGTAGTATGAATGGTTTTTCAAAAAGCTGTTAAAAGTTTGAAAATACAATAAAAAGTCAAATTTATGCCCCCACATTTTCCATAGCTCTCCAGTGGGCCTGATTGGCGTCTTTGGCTGGCCAATTCTGGCGGCCGAGCCTTATGTTTGACACCCCTGATGAAAACTAACCAGTAACATGACACTTTTAATGTTAAGTTCAGTCTGTCTCGTGAGTTGTTTTTCTGAACGTTCACACCTTTTAGCATGAGTAAATCTTTAGGACACTCAGCATTTAAAAGATTATCCAGTGTTGTCGATTCAAATCTGGCTTCATGGTATTTTTAGACTGAGTTTGACTAAATGGATTTTAGTGTTCCTTTCAGTGTTTTTCATCCTGAAATCAGCCTAAATCATCCTGTGACGGGTGCCAAGTTTTGTGAATCACTTTTGTATTGAAATGGCCGGCGGTGAATAAAATCATAAGTGTTTGTGTGTTTGCAGGGGGAGAAGTATGATGGGCGGAGAGCAGATGTGTGGAGCTGTGGGGTCATTCTGTTTGCCCTACTGGTGGTAAGTCTTTTACTTGTGTTTTCACAGTGCACTTTGGTCTTTTTTAAAATCCCTTATCTAATGTTTTTTGCAGTTTTTTCTTACATCCCACGCTTGCCAGTGTTTTTTTTTTTTTAATGCAATCTGTTTTTTTGTTCCTTTCTTGTTTTTGTCTCTCTCTCTCTCTCTCTGCCCTACAGGGGGCCCTTCCTTTTGACCACGACAATTTACGCCAGCTCCTGGAAAAGGTAAAGAGCGGGGTGTTCCACATGCCTCACTTCATCCCCCCGGACTGTCAGTCCCTGCTGAAGGGAATGATTGAGGTCAACCCTGAAAAGAGGCTCACGGTATGAGACTGCTCACATTAGTCCAGACCTCAGATGCAGCATGCATTTACACCTGTTTTCAGTCACCTGCCTTAAACTGGGATTGCCTCTCCTTCTGTAAGATAAAATATATGTTTAATGGGACTCTTGCTTTTGGTACAAATAATTTTTGTCTCGATTCACTTTTAGATGATCCTTCTTGCCTTTCCTATTATCCTTTTTTGCTGGATCTGCACTCTAGCTGATATTTATGTGTGGCACAGTTGCATTTTGTATGTGTTTTATTGGCGCATTCATTGCAATACTGTACAGTCAGGAAGATGCATCGTAGTGGCAGCTGTTAAAGCATGTTTTGGGGACTTAACTGAGTCATCTAGAACTTGCTCAGTAATATTTCTAACACACACACACACACACACACACACACACAAGTGATTTTCTGATTAAACTTTCAAAAGCAAACATTGCAGAGTTGAAAATGTTTTTTATGATCCAGTTTAATGGGTAATATTCTGCAATCGTGAGATTTGTGGATGTATAAAAAAAAAAAAAAGTGATGTGAACTGTTTACACAGCACAGCTCTGTGGCCATCTGGCTGTTAACTGACTGTAGACACTAATGGCCCCATCTGCCCTGTCACCCCTTATAGCTAGAGGCCATCCAGAAACATTCCTGGTATCTGTGAGTATACATTCGTTTTCTCATACGTGACTGCTGAAGTGATCGTATTTAATCATGTACAGTACATCTGTGTCATTCCTATGTGCTTCATTTTGTTTGACTCCTACTAGGGGTGGTCGTAACGAGCCGTGTCCTGAGCAGCCTCCTCCAAGGCGGGTTTGTGTGAGGCGAATCTTGTCCCTGACTGAGCTGGACCCAGATGTGCTGGACAGCATGCACTCGCTCGGTTGTTTCCGAGACAGAGTCAAGCTCACACGTGACTTGCAGTGTGAGGAGTAAGTCATTTCTTTCAGCTTCCAAACACGTTTGTGGTTTCTAGCGTCAGCTTGAAATGGCTGGAAAAATCAGAACATTTGTGGCATATAATATGCAATGCAGTCACAAGCATGTAATATTTCTTTCAGTGTATATTTTGCTTTTGCTGTTGCGTATTTTTTGTTGTTGTATTTTTTTCTCCTTTTAACACTCAGCCAGCATATTTGACGTTATGCAACCGATTAATATTGGCCACAAACATCCTATCTTGTCTTATTTGCCTATATAGTGTTGAGTTAGAGGAAGGAGTATGTGGCTTATTTTTAGCTCTTTTCCCATTGGTGTGATCAGTTAAATAAACTGATTGTGTCATGAAATCCATGTCTGCGTGACCGTGTGAACAGCCTACTAAAAGCTAATCGCGTGGCTGTGTGGCATCCATACAGATTTCCTTTTTAAATAAATATTATGACATTTTAGCATCTCATTCAATCTGTATTTTTCTCCCACCCCCCAACAGAGAAAACCAGGAGAAAATGATCTATTACCTTCTGCTAGACAGGAAAGAGCGGTACCCCAGCTATGAGGATGAGGACTTACCTCCGCGCAATGATGTAGGTCAGTCTTTAGGGGGCAGGAGGGATCCACTCAAGAGAGGACGCTACAGTTATCGGTCTGAGACACATTTTACCGACTTTTTCAAGAGCGGTGTTCCTGTATGCTCAGTTCTCCTTCCAGTGAATTAGGGATTACTTGAGGTTATGATTTAAACACTATTAAGTTATAATTTTATTACTTGATGCACTGACTGCACTGACTAGCATTAGCATTAGAGATAAAATATACAGCAGTATGGCCCTTAATGTCCTTGTGTTGGAGTTTTAGTGTGTTTACCTGTTTCTTTAATACTATAAGTTGTCGCTGGCTTTTACCATGATTATACCAGCCTTTGCAGGACATCTGCAAGCTTTGTCTATGAGATAAAACTGGAAGGGACAGCAATTCTGTAAATGCAAATGAAGCTAAGTTTATCACAGTCACAGATGGCGCAGTGAGCAAAAGGCCTGTGAAAGAATTTTTCAGAAGAAATTCCTGAAGTGCGAAACACAGCACAAAGCTTAAAATTAAAACAAAATTTGTAACGAGTTTATGGTGGCGTTTCTCAGCAGACCCTCCTCGAAAGCGCGTCGACTCCCCTATGCTGACGCGCCACGGCCGTTGCCGTCCCGAAAGGAAGAGCCTGGAGGTCCTGAGTGTCACCGAACAAGGGTCTCCTACACCACCTCGCAGGGCCCTGGACACAGCTGCACACAGCCAGAGGTATAGCATGTTTTTCTTACACATATATAGTACATACACTCTGTATTCTGCAGAATTAGAGCGCAAGAATTCATTATCATACAGTTTTTGTTTTGGGGGTTTTTTTCTTGGGGGGGGGGGGGGGGGGGGGGGGGGGGGGTTTAACAGCCTATTAATCTTTGGGTCTCTTTGTCAGGTCTCGCTCAGTCAGTGGAGCGTCAACCGGTCTCTCCTCCAGCCCTCTCAGTAGTCCCAGGGTAAGGTTCTGTAAACCAACTTGTTCATACTTTTACTACATTATCTTTGAACACTATACCTGGATCCATAATAAAATGCTAATTTCTGGTAGTCTGCATTTATATTATTTAACTCCTGTCAATAATATAGCTTTAAGTCCAGTCTCATATTTGTGTCCTGCAGTTCAGACAGCTGTCAGTGTCAGCAGGGTACTGTGTACATTTTAGCCTCATTGGGCAATAACAGCTCTGTAAACCAACAGTGGAAATGACTTCAGAGATAATGTTGACAGACTAGGTAGTAATTTAGTTTACCTCAATTCAGTATTACTCCTTTGCCAACTATTGATTCAGTATGTAACAATGCGGTTTTTTTGCTGATGTCAGTCTCTACATGAAGCTGCTTTAAAAAAAACAAATATTCACTCCTCGCAACTCCCTAAAATATCTTCTCAGTCATTTTTACACATCATCACAACACAGGTCCCTTAAATGAATTGTCTCACCCAACAGGAGGCTTGCATTTGTTTTCTGTCTTCATGTCACTTTTCTTCCTCCTCATGCATGAGCTAGTTTTATATATGATAATTTGAACAATTTGACAGCTTAATTAGATGCTTTATTGGATAATTAATGGTTTGATTGTGCTTGAAAGTGTATAAAAACAGTCCCTAAAGGGTAAAAAAAAAAACCTTAATTGGCAGCAATTACTCTATAGTAACACCTTCACAGCCACTGTCCTGTGTCACTGCATTCTTAACCCTGCCACAACTGTCACGAAACCCTCACTTTCAATAGATTTAAAGGGCGCGTACAAAAGACTGAAATGCACTAAATGAAAGACTTTATGATCGGCACTGAGAACTGCATTCGGCACTTTCACTCCTCACAAGATGCACTCTTCTGTCATTAAGCATGATATTCATTTCCATCCTTTCTC
This sequence comes from Rhamphochromis longiceps, assembly GCF_057381845.1. NCBI lineage: Eukaryota > Metazoa > Chordata > Actinopteri > Cichliformes > Cichlidae > Rhamphochromis > Rhamphochromis longiceps. The sequence goes on along the minus strand of NC_140564.1, from coordinate 18,334,240 downwards.
CATTTTCCATCCCTTCTCTTTCTTGTTTTCCATGTCTCCCACCCCCTCACCCTGACAAACCCCCACCCCCCAGTCCTATCAGAGCCCCGTCTTCACTTTCAGCCAATCAGATGTCACCTCTGCCACCGCTTCCCCACTCACAAAGGAGTCCAAACAGGGAAGCACCACCACTCCTCGCTCAGCACGGGCTCATGACAAGCCCAAAGCTCCCCCAAACCCAAAGACCCAGACCTTGCCCACCAAGGGACCCGCCAACCGACCCCACCTACAGCCCATCAAATCCTTGCCTCTGCAAAATCCATCCTCCCGCTCGCCCTCCCCTTCCCCACTCCTGTCACCCATCCCCCGTTTCTTCTTCCCTTCCTCTTCTGTCCTAAAGTCAGTGACTAAGAGCTTCTACCCAAACTCTGCCCACTCTGTGCCGCAGGTCACTCCCCAGGGCTCTCCGTTGCCCACACCCTTGGGCACCCCTGTTCACCACCCTCACCACCCCTCCTCCACCCCGCCCTCCTCTTCCTCGTCCTCATCCTCCTCGCGGGCGGAGGGAGGGGGAGGGGTGGGCTCACTGTCGCTGACCCCACCCTCCAGTCCAGGAGGGGGGAGCGGCATGGCAGCCAGCAGCTCTGCCCATTGGAGGACTCGCCTCAATTCTTTCAAGAACAACCTCCTGGGCTCACCAAGATTCCATCGGCGTAAATTGCAAGGTCAGTCCTGCATGTTTGCTCTCATATTTTGTGGGAGTTATGCTTTTAGTGTGTAGGATTATAGCTTCAGAAGATTTCATTACTTCTAATACACTGGTTTCCTTTTTCAGCTTTCATCTCTGTAATCGCTGAGGATTATCTATAAGTTTTTCCTTTTGCTCTATTCTGTCAAATGTCGATTGCGGAATTTTTGTGTGTGCTTCATCTCTCTCACAGTTCCTACATCAGAGGATATGTCCAGCCTAACGCCAGAATCCAGCCCTGAGTGAGTCCCAGCTCCTGGAGATAAATATTTGTTGAGGTGTCGTATTTTCACGGTATAAAGCCGTTTGTTTACGCTGTCTGTGTCTCCTCATGCTGTGTATTTCTTTTGTCTGGCTACCAGGCTAGCTAAGAAATCGTGGTTTGGGAATTTCATCGGCTTGGAGAAAGAGGAGCAGATCTTCGTGGTGATCAGAGACAAACCGCTGAGCTCTGTTAAAGCTGACATTGTCCACGCCTTCCTGTCTGTGAGTGTCTGACTTGGACTGTCCTTCACTGCTCTCGCGATCAAAGCATGGCTCTGGCTGGATCTGACTTGTGCTCTCATACTGTACACACTCCATTTCTCTCATTATTTCAGTTTTCTCTTTATTTAATCTTTATTTGATCTTGCTCACTCGTGGCATGTAGATGGATCACTTTGCTTTCACCAATGGCTCACTCTTTCTCTCTCCTCTCCTCACCCTCACCCTTTGTCTCCCTATACTCACGTCGGTCCCCATACCTCTCCCGCCTCGTAAGTCTGTCGGTCTCTCTGCTTCTTCTCTGTCGCCCCACCACACAGATCCCATCCCTCAGTCACAGCGTCCTCTCACAGACCAGCTTCCGAGCCGAATACAAATCCTCCGGCGGTCCCTCCGTCTTCCAGAAGCCCGTCAAGTTCCAGGTGGACATTGCCTTTTCCGAGGGCGAGAGGGAGCGGGACAGGGAGAGAAACGAGAGGGAGGGCAGGAGGGAGACAGGAATTTACAGCGTGACATTCACCCTCATATCAGGCAAGTAAAGCAGATGCTAAAATTAGCTAATGGTGGAATGAAATGTTAAACATTTTGACAAAACTGTGTCGCTCCCTGAAAAAATCTCAATTTTTGCAAATCTGCTCAACAGCTTTCTGCTTTGGAAAGTTATATGAACAAATCAATAATACTCTTGTCAGCAAGTAAAGCTATAGCAAGATGAGGTTTAATAAGTAAAGGGGTTTAAGAGGGTTAATAAGTAAACCTTATAGTAAAATACTCAACATTTCCTGAAATGTTTATGTTTTTGAGCAGTATTTTTAAGTTGAAACTGGGTTCAACTTGGTTTGTTTTTACCAAATTGAGGGTTTTTCTCTGAAAATAACTTTGGATGTATAAAAAAAATCAGGTGACGTTAAGATCATATTATTTTGGAACAGTACCTACCCTAAGTTAAATGTGTGTGACTCCTCTTCAGGTCCGAGTCGCAGGTTCAGACGGGTGGTGGAAACGATTCAAGCGCAGCTTCTCAGCTCCCATGATCACCCACTGGTGTCAGCCCTATCTGGTAAGATTGCTTAACCACACAATACTTTTCCACACACTGCTGTAGAAATTCACCCTGTTTAAATTTTAGTCTTTGAGCTGATTTCTAGATCTATATTTGTTCTTGGAGCTGACTATAATAGCTTTGCATGATTCACAGTTCCTAGACTATAGTGAGCGAAGCATAGGGTGGAAGATTAGCTGCCACCTTAATCACCTTAATTCACACCTGCATTTCTGCCACTGACCCGTGAAGCCTGTGGATTGTAAACATTCAGAGTGACTTTCCCGTTCTCTTCTCTTGATCCCTTCCCAGATGAGAAGAACAGTCGGCCCCACGGGACCCCCACCCGCCAAAACTCGAGGCGCTCCGAGGGTGGGGGCGACAGGTGCGAGTGGGGTGACCGAGCAGATGGCGGAGGCATAGGAGGCAGCGGGGGAGTTCTGCAGCGCAGAGGCTCCGCCAAAGAGAGAACCCGACTGCTGTCCTCCAACGGAACCCAATCCCAACCGTAGGATAGAAAGTTAGACTGCGCAGCAGGATGCCTGAACTACACCAGAAAGAAGACAGTGTAATTTCATCTCCAAGTATCCCTGCAAGCCATGAGCTACTCCTATTCTTCCTTGTCTAAGTTACTGAAGGTGCTTGACCACAGAGCAAGGATTGAGCCTTTTTCCTCCCCATCATGCACATTTTTTCCAACTCGAGATTCTACCGATCTTATGATTACCAGGATTCCTACCCTTAAATGAGAAACAAGTGTTAACAAACCGCCCTTTAATGAAAAAAAATAATAACAATACGTGAATGAGCAGTTTGGTATATATCATAGGTACAGCTTCACAGATCAAACTAGGAATTTTGAAGTGCTAATGTGCATGCCAGTTAGCGAATCAGCCTGTTCAAGGATGCTGATATGATCAGATAGGCTAGTCTACCATATCATCGTATTACAGTATCCAACACCAAAAAAAAGGAAAAAAATAAATAATAGTCTTGTGATGGTTCTCGAGATTACTCCTAAAATGAATCAGTGCGCTCATATCACTATCAAGCAACATCTAAACCCGCCCACTAAAAAGAAATATGAATGCATCTCAGCAGAAGAATCCTAAAGAGTTAGCACCCTGCTGCCGCCCCAGTGAGTGGCGATGAGCTCAGTGAAGGTCCTGTTTTTCTCCAGCAGTGTCTCCTCCTAAGGTAAAGAAAACCAACAAAGTAAGCTAAGTAAGTGAATGTGAACAAAAAAAGATATTTTTTTATTTAGTTTTTATTTATGTTTACACATTTCTTTTAAGGATGTCAGTAGCACAGTGATCACAGTAAAGACAGCAACTGAGACACTCCACACAGTGTTTGACAGTGGAAGCTGCTTTTCCGACAGGCATTCATTCAGAGTTAAGTGTTTCGATTCTTTTATATTTGCTTTTTACTCAGAGACAATATGAAACAATGCTTCTAAGATTTTTGCATTGGACCCTCGTTGCTCTGAAGAAAAGTGTTTGAACAGAAATATGAACAGTAATATATGAAAGCTTTGTTTTGTCGTCACTATCCGTGATTAGCTTCATGAACCTCATCACAGCTGTTTGCGCCCAGATTGAATGAGAAGAGCATCACCGGCCTGTGGATCAAACAGAAACCGCCTTTCTCGTCAAGCTTTGTCTCCTGTTGCCATAGTATTCATATACTGACTCATGTCAAAATAAAGCAAACAAACAAACAAAAAAAGAAGATACACAGTAAGGAAATTCATCAATGGGACGCATTCATGATGCTGGACTTTAAAAAAGGTGTCAGCTTCTTGTTGAACAGGACTTCCTAACCCCACGCTCGTTATTTCAGTGTTCACCGACAAGCCAAGTATCCATCGCCGCACCCTTGCTCATCACTAAGAGTCGCCATTCTGCAAGCAGACGTAGCAACTCAAGGCAGTCACATATATTACTCCAGTACTCTATCAGACTAGTCGATGTTCATCACAGTCTTCCATACAGTGCAATATGCAACAAGAGTGCAGAAGGATTTCAGAGAGACACACAGTGCTACACTTTATTATTTTAATGTCATTTTTTCTAATCTGTCGATTTTTCTGTCTGTTGTTTATTTATTCATTTATGGGGGGGTTTTGTCATGTATTTGTTTTATAAACTAGATTTCATGCCAACAAAATGTGTCAATAACAAACCCAAGAAACCCGTTCCTGTTCCTGTTATTTACTCTTTTTTTCCGATAGCAGCAGTTGCTCTCATCTCACGTCCCCACTGAGCTTTTGTCTGTATCTTGCGTTTCTGTGACTCACACTGATCTCTGGTAACTGGTATCTGTGTGCGAGACGGGTGGGTGGCGACTGAATGAGAGTGGGCTGAGCACTTTGCAGCGGATGCGTTTTGAGGTAGTTACGTGTGGATTTTCCCGACTGACCCAGTGATTTTGAACTAACCAACACAGCCAAACCCTAACAGGCCTATGTTTTCTCTGTCACAAACACACATGAGCACATCAAATACTTGCTTGTTGGCTTTATCTCCTGTGTTAATGCCTTGTCCGTTTGACCTGTCTGTCCCGCTTCCTCACCTCTGTTTTGTTCCCATTGTCACAAGAAGAGAAACTGTATGGAGTTGTTTGCCTCACAGTCCTAAACACACTGATTGCTCACCTCATCTTTCACGTCACCTTCATTTTTCATTGACCCAACTCTGGCTAAGATTGTAAACTATTCTCCATCCATAAGGGTCAGTAGAATAAGGTGTTTAAAAAAAGAAATGTCTGTATCATAATTTAAATATAAAAAGTGCACTATTATAACTATTGCCTGTGATTAAAAAGAACAATTATGATTGAATTGATGGTCAAAATAAAGAGAGATCCACCTTATTGTTATGGTTACAGTAATAAACCCTAAATTCATATGTGTGTCTGTTTAGTTCCTGTGTAAAAAAAGAAAAGAAAAAGTGGCTTACTTTTAGGAAGCTTTTCCTTTCTTCATGACAGTTTGTCGTGACACACTGTCACACAAACGGGAAGTGTAATGTCTTATACAGTAATTATAGAATAATATTAAAGATTCTTGTAACCTTCTGAAGTTAGAATACTCAAGGCAAGTTTGATGGAGTTTATAATCACATTTTTTTTCAATTTAAGCAAACCTTCAGAAAAATCTGGTCAACTTGAATCAAGATTTTTCAGAAATATGTGTAAGAGACCTTAATTGCTTTGCTAAAATATAAAACAGAGAAAAACAAAACCTCTGTTTTATTCTCTTGTAGAAACAAGGAAAGCTGTGCCACGTGATCCAAACTATCCACCCCTTAAAAACGTTAACATTTCACAAAAACTCCTACTCTCGGCATTTTGTTTAAGAAGATTGGCATTGCCTCATCGCTCAGGTATTATGGGCGTTACTCTCAAAGCGTTGTCGTGAAATTTACCACAGTCCTTAAAGGCAACATCAGCTCATAAAGCGAGCATCAATGTAGTACACCCGCGAAGAGGAAGAGGCGGAGGGAGAGGTGGTTTTCTAGACCCTACTGTAGCGGTTACCAGGTGCTTGTGCGACGTCGAAAGTTAGCCGTCGGTTCCTGCTTCTCAGAGATTTCTGGAATTTTGACATCCGTTAGGAGTAACAGGTATGTTTAACAAGCTTTTGACGGTGCTTTTAGTGTGTTGCAAAGAGGAGACAAACGGTCGCATCTTTGTTAGCACTGTTAACATGCACCATCAGCAGCCGTTTGTATGTCCTCAACTCCATGAAGGGCTGGGTGCTCTGCTAGCGAGCACTAGCCACGGCTAACGTTAATTTTCAAACCTGCTGCACTTGGGCAAAACACTAGCTGGCTTTAACCGTCACCACTTGCCTTACTGTGGTTATAGCTAACAGGAACATAACGCTTTCAGAAATAATTTCGATAATTATTAAAAAACGTACCATATATATATTTGTATTTTATTTTTATTTTTTTTTTTACTGTTACTGCTGTGAATTGGATTTTACTTTGTTTAAGCAGGACGTATCTTTTTTGTTATTGTTATGGTTATTGAAATGTTATACATCTTTGATAACGCATTTCTTTTCGGTTTCCGTATGCGCCAGATTGTTATCTCCACAGTTAATCGCTTTGTTGACATGTTATCTTAAACATATTTCGCATATCGGCGGCAGAGTGCACAGCTTGATGTTCCCATCCAGAGTTTGGGAATGAGCTGCTTCCATTCGTAAGTTTTCTGCCTGACATGTACACCTCTGCTTAGTCATATCTGGAAACCACAGTGGCTCAGGTGAACTTCGGGTCAATCTCAAGTGAGCTTATGATGTACAAGCGTATTAGACTGGTGATGTCGAAGTATGGGCCCTCACATTCCCTCTTTTGTGGAAGACTTTATAACAAAGTAATGCTACATATCTAGTTAGTCATGCTATATGACATCAAACAAATCTGAAAAAATAAATTTAACAGCCGCCTTAAGTGTCACGGTCTTCTGTTCAGCATGCTTTTTCTGTAACTGTGAGCATCAATGTCATGGGATTTATCACAGTTTTCAGCAGAAAGTCTGTACCAGTTTAATGTCTGTGACATAAAGCAACAGGGGGAAAAAAATCATTGGTACCCTGCATGCTTTAGCTGCATTATCTGTATTATATAGTTTACTGGACTAAACATCAAAAAGTGTATTCTGGGCAGATGTTTTAAAGGTACCATTCTTACCTACATTTTGATATCAAATGTTAACTGGCTTTATTGAATATACCACAGCTATTGTACAAAAAAGGAGCTGAATCTGAGGGGCTCAAGTGGAAGCGCAGGTTGATTTTTCGTGGATTGAGTTGTAGATCCCATCAAAGCATCGTGGAGTCTAATGAAGTCATTTAAAAAAGGATCTTGGCTTGGAATGTCAGGCTTATAAGAGACCAGTGTTTTCACAACAAGAAGCTCTTAGTTTTATGAAATAAATTTTCATTGCATTTTTTGCTATTCAAACCTGCACTGTGCATATCTGTCTGACATCACGTCTGAAAATTGTTGTTAAGCTGGATTACTTCAGTCTGTTTAACAATACCAGATTTTACATTACATTACAGACCTTTAATTTTTAATATCTGTCCAAATGAAAACATGGGCAAGTGAGAAGAGCCAGCACATAAGCTTGGCTGATGGGCCCAATGGTCGGTTGTTGATGTTCTGCAGGATATTTGTGTGCAATAACACAGAAGATACAGTGCTTCACATTTTCAGTTAAAGTGTTTTTGATTTCCTGAACAATGTGCACACATAATGATGACACTTTCAGTTCTTGTAGTCACTATACACATTCACCAAGGTTAAAGCCAACATGATTATACACTAAACACATGTACTGAAGTTAAACCCAATATGGCATGGTGTCATGTTCACCAGAGTTGTGTAATGCACAGGGTTTGTGTTTTTTTTTTTTTGGGGGGGGGGTTCTTCTTGTTACTCGTCATACAGACAGGAAATGTTAAGTCGAGATAAGCTGAGCTTGTAGAAACACCAAGAATCCAACGGCTCTTGATCTTTTCTTGAACCTCATAGCCGTTTTCTGAGCACAAGTGTGCCCCTGTGCACAAAAGTCATTCTCTCAAAGTTAATGAGCAACAACCTTTATTTTCACAACCCGAAACATACGTCTCTGGTCTGGTGCAATGGGCATTCTTATGCTTAACCAACCTTAATGCAGTTTGCTTATACTTTGTTGTGGTGTAAATTCCTCAGTGGTGTTGGTGTTTACCTTTCACCTAGTTTTCACTAGCCCTGCCTAGTTCTTCTTTTTCTGTCTGATTTCATCTGCTGGCAGTGTTTGCCAGTTTTTTCTGGTTTAGTTCATAGATAAAGCAACTTATCTTATCACAGCTCATTATACCCCTTATCTGTTACTTGTATAAATTAAACGATATCTTTAAGTTGATCAAAATGCTGTTGTTACGCTGTGTCAGCATCTGATAATAGGAATTAAAAGGATTAATACACACCTGAGTACACATTAAGCTCTCAAAAGTTTTAGTCTAGTCAGTGAGATATTGATATCAAATCTAGAGGGACCCGCATAAAAAGGCTCCCTCATGGCACGTGCCTCAGATATGACCTGAGCAGGTGTGCTGTGCCTCTGTTGTCCCTGACAAAAAGGAGCTGAAGTAAAACAGGTGCAGCTTTTTAGAGTACTGCAGATATTCTAGATATGACATAAAGCTCATCACCTCACTGGGGTCTAGTGATGGTGAGAAAATCATGTGTTTTGTATTAGAGATGCAGTAGGTGTAGCTTCCACAGGGATGCATTCCAGTGTGACAGTCACTGTACCTCAGGGCATTATCCATAACCTTTTTTGTGGAGGAAAATCAATTCCCTTTGTGAAGAGAATCAGTAATTGCTTTAGAAATATCCAATAACATCAGCAGCCGGTCAGCACCTCCCCCATCAAACATCAAATCAAGTTTCAAGCTCACTTTGCATTTGAAAGGAGTTATTTTGAACTTGTCTTTAAAAATCCTCAAATGCACATGATGGATGTGTTCAGCTTAGCATAAGTGTTCTGCTAACTCATTTTCAGTCTGATGAATCATCTTCACTTCATTCGCTACCACCTTCAGGGCCCAGCAGCTGCTGTAACCAAGTTACACATGAGAAATATCACAGTTCACGATGTGTAGAGGTTACTGCTGCAATCTGTTTTCCGTTTACTGGTTTAAGGGGGCCAGTTGATGTTAAAGAAAGCAGCAGTGGAGATGTTCCTTGTACATGTCCTGGTTGTTGTAATGTACCCCTGGATAGCTAAATCTCATAGCCAAGGACTTGTTAGCAGTTAATCTAATATTTATCTGGCAGATGCTTTAATTTGTTATTGCTACAAAGGGTAATGCCTCAATCAGGTCTTTTATGGTGATTTACATTTGCAACTCCTCACCTATGGGGTGTACTTTAAAGTAAAAGCAATAGCTTAGTAAGGTTTGTTGAGCCTGAAGCCGGAGGGTTCAGTGTCAAGGCCAGACCGCTTTGGTGATTTATGCTGAATTGCATGTGTTCAGAGTTGTGGATTAAAATGGGCTGTAAGTGGAGTGGCTGTTACATGTAGTTGTTACATATTTTCCTAACAAGTGAAGGATCAGATTGGTTGAATTCTGGGAGGAGACACAAATCCCTTTGGGGGATTGCGTCAGGGAAAGCATCCGGTGTAAAAATCTGCCAAATCAAACATGTGGAGCTGCCCACTGTGGTGACCCTAAAAGTAGCTTTTATTCACTATGAGCATAGATTCATGGAAATCCATTGAGCAGTACAGCAATGATGCTGCAGTTCAGAGCTTTGCAGAAAAATAGTAAAATAATTATGTTTGTTTGCAAATTTGCCAAACTCTTTTCTTCCAGCGTCTCTCTTTCTTAACCTCATTTGTTGCAACAATGACGCTTTTTCCTGTGATAAAATTTTAATATAATTCTTCATGACCTCTTTCACATGAGTGAAGTGGAATCAGCTTGTCAACTGTATCAACTCCAAGTATGTTTACCAAGAAAAGTTCCAATACCACAAGTTGCCATTGCATTACAGAGCATAGAGGCCATATTTCAATTTAGTGGAGCAGAAATATGAATGCATGCCAGTGTAGGTCATGACCTTTATCTTAAAAAAAGAAAGTAGTAGAATGAGTCAGAAAGTTCACACTGTTGCTTTTCATTCAGTGCCCTCTGTTCATTCATAGTTCGGACTCATTCACACATTCACATAGTCAGCAGCACACTGATTGTGACGTGAATTTCTATCAGTGCGGTCGATCACAGCATCACATAAGATTGCTAGTTTATTAGTGTTTAAAGCTTCATACATACATATTTAAACAGTGATTACTACAGTAATGAACAGATGTTTTAACTGCCAGGTTATCAGTGGCTTAATGTCCACAAAGCTCAGTTATAATCAGGCACAGTTCCTCTCTAGGTAACAGATTAATGATAAAAGCATGTTATTATTATGTCCTTGTAAAACAGATATGTGCTTTGACGTTAGTCATATAATGATTAACAGTTCCTTCAGGCTCTGCAGGAGGGGACAACGTGTCAGGTAGCAGGTTTTTAAGCCTTTCTGGAATGGAAAAGCACAGAATTTGAATTTGCCCAAAGTTAACAGAATTTCGCTGATCCTGTTTATCTGGAAAACCTGTTAGATATTTAAACAGGTTTTTGTTCTTGTGTGCCTGTTTTAAAAGTTGGCACCTGGAATGTTGCATTCTTTCACCTGATGTCTAATTTCGCCTGAGGTTGGTCATTTTCCACATGTGTTCTTGTTCTTGTGTCTAAACACTCGGTTCTCTGGCCTCTAGGGTGTCAGATGACTTTTCTAAATTGTTGGTTAAAGAAAACCTTTCCTCTCCTCTGCTCCGTCTTTATTTCAGGTTCACTGTGCACAGTGATCATGGCAGAAGCCCACCAAGCCGTCGCTTTTCAATTCACCGTTACCCCAGATGGCATTGATCTGCAGCTGTCCCATCAGGCCCTCACTGAGATCTACCTCTCTGGCATGCGTTCATGGAAGAAGCGTATCGTCAGAATTAAGGTATCTTTGTTCGTGTTTAGCGGCATGTCCCTAAAACATTGTTGGCATCATTCTTCCTCTTTTCGTATTACAGTGGTTCCTTAACTCATTACAGTAGCACGTGAATCTGAGCTGCAGTTAAATGTCAGAGTGGCTTTCACCCTGTGGTTTTGTTTTCATTTTAGTCTCATTATGTTTGTCTTTGTATAACAGTTATTTTTAGTTTTGCTTTGAGCAAGTTTTTTTTTTTCATGTGGGTTTAATTGTCAGCGATGAACACAACACATTACTGCACACGCTTCAGAAGTGAGTGTTTGACTTTCTTTATTTTGTCTTCACTTTGATCACGCTCTTTCAGAGGCGCTATGAATAATTACTGAAGTTGTTTTGATGTGGTAGCATTTTACTGTTGGACACTCACCTTTTCGAGGCTTAAATTTCCAGTTTAATTACTGGTAATATTTTTTATAAATCCAATGTGAAACCGAGCTGGATCTAATTTAGCCATTCATAGTTGAACATTTATCTAATCTGCACCTTAATTATAAGTGAATTTTTGTACAGCATGTCAGTGAAATGACTACAAAGAGAGAATAACATGTTTTTTCTCTCACTCTACCAGAACAGTGTGATAACAGGAGTGTATCCTGCTAGTCCGTCATCCTGGCTGTTTGTGGTCATCGCAATCCTGGCTACTATGTACACTCGCTCAGACCCTTCAATGGGACTCATAGCCAAGATACAGGAGCACCTGCCAGTCAGGTAACATACCTCATGACTCCTTTAACCCTCCTAAGACCCGAACTCAAACCCGAATTAATGAATGAATGTTTTCTTATTAGTTATTAAATAAACAGAATTAATACTTTAGTTTTACTGTGATTCAATAAAAATGGCAACCATCTATGACACACTTGCATAAGTTCCAAAAAGCTCTGCATATGAGTGCAAATGTAATGTTTCTCTGGTTTTTGGTCAGATTGACAAAAAAAAAACCCCACGTTTTTTGTTTGAGTTGTAATGGGTTCACTACAACTATAAGCACACTTTAAGGCAATGAGATTGTGTCTCCCTGCTAAACAGAGATCTATGTTTTTTTCTTGTCTGTTTTCAATAAACAAAAATGCTTGTAATAAAAATATAGTTGGTGGAACCTGTAGCCTGAAGCTAAATCAACATGAATTTTCTTTTTTCTTTCTAGCCCGCTTTTGTCTTAAATATTAAACGTGTCCATCTTCTTTCTTCACTGCAGCATCTGAAGCTTTCGTACTGTCTTGTACTCGAGTCTTGTTCACTCATCTTCTTTTTGTCTCATTTTATTTCACACACACATCATTTCCAGCCAGTCGATGAGTACGCAGTGCCAGGCAGTGGTGTCAGCAGTGCTCTTCAGCACCATGCTTTGGCTAATGCTCATCTTCACTATGCGCCTGTGCCTCAAGCAGCTCCTCTCCTACCACCGCTGGATGTTCGAGCAGCATGGCAAGATGTCCACCACCACCAAAATCTGGGTGGTCAGTACTTTTTCTTCAGTTTTTCCACTTCCCAGTGTGACATAACTACCTTCCACTGTCCATCTGGTTTTAGATCTCCTAAAATATCAGGTGTCCCTCTATCATACCAAGTTTATATGATATTTTTATGCATTAGAATAAAGCATTTTTATTTACAGCTTTGCTTTGAATCTAAGTTTAGAGGCCCTCATTATTTAGCATAAAAATTGAATGTTTATTTATTTTACACGGCATTTTTATCTTGTGAAATACTTGTGTAAATTACTGGATTCAAATCCAAACCAACTACTGTGAGTCATATAGGTGTGATGTGCATTCATATTTACAGTGCGTCTGTCCTTGTGTGTCTATGTCAGGCGCTGGTGCGCATCTTTTCTGGCAGAAAGCCGCTGCTCTACAGCTATCAGGGTTCGCTGCCAAATCTCCCTGTGCCCACCATCAAGGACACAGTCAAGAGGGTGAGATGTCACATGAAGCAGAGGAAATGATAACATGCTGATCACTGACCATAAAACAGATGGTTCTTTTATCACATTCATCATTTGTTTTCAGTTTTTTATTTTTGTTTTTTTTAGCTAGTTGAGAATTTAGTAAAAAAACAACAACAAGGTTTATATTAATCCACAATGAGCAAAGGAGGAATAGAAAAATAATTTTTGTATTGTATCGACAGAATTAGATATGTTTGTGCTCATATAACATTTTTTTTTTTTATCACGTTACCTGTTTCATTTAGTACTTGGAATCAGTGCGTCCGCTGATGGATGATAAAGAGTATGAACGCATGACCAAGCTGGCCGCAGAGTTTGAGAGCAGCCTTGGTAACCGCCTGCAGTGGTACCTCAAACTCAAAGCTCTCTGGGCTTCAAACTATGTAAGTGGTTGGTCACAGTGATCTGGTAAGGTGTGGCCAAAGCAAAGCCATTAAGAGAAAATTTCAAATTCCATTAACAATGTATATCTGTGGTCTGAATTATTTAGCTTGTGTGAATATGCAGTCACTTTTGCTTTCAGGTCAGTGACTGGTGGGAGGAATATGTCTACCTCCGGGGTCGAAGCCCAATCATGGTCAACAGTAACTACTATGGCATGGTAAGAAAGTGTTACTGCATTAAGTTTCTTGAAGATATTTCTGCTCTAAGAGACGATGACCCTAACTTTGGATTGAATAAAAGTTGGTATTTTGAGCAAGCCAATAGATTTTCATTTTTCTGCGCTATTAAACATATTAAAGGATAATAGCCAAGCTCCGCACTACATAAAGTTTTTGCCAAGCCAGCATCGCTTTTTTGCATTGCTCAGGAATGAAAATACAGTGATGAGCGTTTAATCTCTAAAAATGAGTAACTGAATGAATATGAAGAATCTTTGTTCAAAAGACAAGATGTTTTTTACTCAGAGTTTTTTGTTCCTAGGTCCTGTGTACAAATCATATATAAGCAAACCTTGTCTGAATAGTCAAACAGTGGTGTAGAGAGCATTTGCAAAAATGCAGACAATAAAATCACTGACTGCCAAGGCTCTCTACGTTGTAAGGTAAAGACCCAAAAATCAGACCATCCCTTATGAGCAAGTACTTGGAGACAGTGGGAGGAAAAAACTCGCTTTTAACAGGAAGAAATCTCCAGCAGAGCCAGGTTCATAGAGGGACAGCCAGAATTTTTTGCCATCACAAGTATTGCCCCCTGAAGACCATGTTGGTGTCACTGTTTTTAGAGAAATATGACGTGGGTACTTTCTCCACGTCATATTTCTCTGTGTTTTTAATTAGGGCATGGTGCCAGCAAATCAGTATTTCTAATGTAAACCTCTCCATAACCTCAAACCTGTCACCTTTTAATCCTAGATGTACTCAGGGATCATTTTGTCTGGATGATCCTTACTTTCTGTATCTGTTCATTTTCTCCGCAGGACTTCTTGTATGTGACTCCAACTCCCATCCAGGCAGCCAGGGCCGGCAACAGCATCCATTCGTTCTTCCTTTACCGCCGCAAACTCAACAAAGAAGAGCTCAAACCTGTGAGTTAAGCCACCAGTCCACCCCTGCTGCTACGTATATATGATAGCATTCATTTTTCTTATCTTCGTGCTATGGCAACAGATGGCTTGTTAACTGGATGTCTCATATTTTAATGTTATTTTTCAAACATCAGTGTATTATGTAATATGTAGAATAGAGTGGGCGCATGAGGCCATCAGTATGTGGTGTGTGTGTGTGTAGCATTAATTCTTTCATTCATCTATCCATCAGCGTTTATGTGCCTTGTATCTCCATGCATTTTATTTTTTTTTTGTAAAGACATTTCCCTTATGTTATCATACCATACTCATCTTTTACCCCTTCCTTTTGTATCCTTTTCAATCTCTCTTTTACTTGCTTGATTTTTCTTTATTTACCTCCCTGTTTCCCTCTCACTCTTAAAAAAAAATAAAAATCCCCTCCTTTTCCCTGGCCCTACGTTTCTTCCATGGCTTTCTTCTGTTCTTCTCCACGTGCCCTCGCCTTCGTCTTCTCCTCTCCGTTTCCCAGAGTCGTATACCAGGCACTGTCATTCCTCTGTGTGCTGCTCAGTGTGAGAGGATATTCAACACCACACGCATTCCTGGAGAGGAGACGGGTAAAGAGACTGAGCAGCATGCACGCGTCAACAGCATCCACAGAAATGTCTGAATGTGAAGTCTGCTCCATTTTCAGACATCATAGCGAGCATTGCTAACACACCTCCCCTTCAGCAATGATGAGGCATACTGAAGGTGTCTGAAGCCTCTGGAGTTTAAGCATGGGATAGAAAATTGTGTCAGTGTGTGTTTGTATGTTTGTGTGGTTCAAGTAAGGCGTCTCTGATTCACTGAGTCACAATGTCTCTGCTGAACAGCTCATCCTGTCATCTCTCATCAATCTCCTCTCGCCTGCTGGTTTCATCTCAGGTCTGTCTGGGTTTCTGGAGAGACGCCGTCTTAAACTAATGCCTTTTTCCCCCTTCCTGCCCACACATTTTGTTTTCTCATTTTTTTTCCTTCTTCTCTTCCCAACACTTCCTTTCTATCAACCTTTGTTTCCTCTTCCTCCTTCTTCCCTATACTGTTCCTGGTCTGGTGCATACTTCTCTTATTCTACTCAGTGGTTGCTGAGGTCTGCAGTTCCTTGCTGTTCCTATCAGTTTGAGCGGATGTTTGACACTTGTCGAATCCCTGGAATACTAACAGGTAGTATTTATATTCTTACTCAACTGGCCCCAAATTTTTTTAGATCTCTAAATGCCCCCCAAAAAAGTAAAAAGGAAAAAAAAACTATTTAAAATTGACTAGAATTCTTGTTTCATATGCAATAGTTTGTGTTTGGGCATCATGATATATGACGATCACTCTGTCAGTCATTTCAAGTTACAGATCATAGTGTAAAGAAACCCAAATTTCATTCCTGCTTTTATTATTGCAATTGCACTCAAGCATGCAGGCTCAAATTTGACTACGTTTTTTGCAGTTGTTCTCAGTCACAGCCTGGCTCAGGTTAGGTCATTGTAAACCTAATTAGTGAAGTTGTGCTTTGCCCTACACTTGGCATGAATTCAGTGAAGCCAGGTGTTCCAGTCATGTATGATAATGATGGTTTAGCTTTGCAGTCTTTTTACAACATCTTTTTAGATGCTCATGGCAACATCCTGATCATCTCACACCATGTGCATTCAGTTTGCATTGGACAAGACCTGAAATATTTAGAATGGTGTGCTGGGTTGTTGTGAATTCATCTATGTTACAGTGTTACTGGGGATTTTAGCTACACTGAGACCCTACGCCATAAACTTGATGTGTACCTCAACAAAGGTGTAACTATATATCACATTGACACAGGCAGCAACTATTGTTATTGGCCTGTTGAATGCTCCTGTGCATTTGTGGTGACTTTTTCACTGCAGTTTTCAAATTTATCAGTGAGAGAATAATCATCACCATCTCATTATAAGGACTCAGACTCCCTGGAGGAGATTGTTTAAACTATTGCAATGGAGGTGTAAAAAGAAGTAGAAAATATGAGGAGCAAATATGTTTTCCCACAGAAATAAGTGACGACAACAAAGAGAGAGGACCCACGAGGGGAAAAAAGCCCAGCATTTTTTTTTGTTGCTGTTGGCTGGTACCGCATATAAAACACGGGACTACATGGTAATTAACACATAATGCACCAGCACAAGCATAATAAACCAAAATCTGATCAGGCCTTTAGACTACTTTGGAAAAAAAGAAAGGTTTAGAAAATGCATTTATTTTAGGGACACAAGACACCTTAACCTGTAAGTTAAGTCTATCATCTTATGTATGTATTTCCCTGACATTGTGGGGTTTTTTACAGCACCTTCCCACCATCAACATTTTCACATCCCACCTCATTATCTTCACTAAATTCATCACTGTTTTACACCACAGTATGTCCACTTTGTCTTTTACCATCTTCTTTCTTCTTTTCTATCCAAAGATACCGTCCAGCATTGGCAGGACAGTGACTACATTGTGGTTTACCACAGAGGGCGCTACTTTCGTCTCAGGGTGTACCAGGCAGGCAGACTTCTGTCTCCGAGGGAGATTGAATTCCAGATTCAGAGGATCCTAGATGACCCTTCACCTCCTTCCAAAGGGGAGGCCAAACTTGGGGCCTTGACTGCTGGAGACAGGTCAGTTTGATTGTTTACATTACCTGCAACATACACCACACTGTAATTCTAATGTAAATGTCTATAATCACTAGAGTTCCCTGGGCTAAGGCCAGGACCAAGTATTTCAGCAGCGGGATCAATAAACGCTCTTTGGATTGCATCGAGAAGGCCGCGTTCTTTGTGACACTAGATGACGAAGAGCAGGGCATGATGGGAGATGACCCAGCAGCCAGTTTAGACCGCTACGCCAAATCTCTGTTGCACGGGAAATGTTATGACAGGTACTTTTACACTAAAATATTCACTGTGTTATGAATTTGTCATCAAGTTATTGTTGCTCTGCTGTTGACTTGGTGGAGATTTTCCTGTAGTGATCTGTTATTATTGGTTGCCATGCAGGTGGTTTGACAAGTCCTTCACAGTTGTTTACTACAAGAACGGGAAAAATGGCATCAATGCAGAGCACTCCTGGGCTGATGCGCCGGTGCTGGCACACGTGTGGGAGGTAAGGAATACAAAAGAAAACTTGGAATGTTGTTATGTTGCTCTGAGTAGCTATAATTTTAGATGCGTTTGTGTGTTTCCAGTACACTCTGGCCACTGACAGCTTCCAGCTCGGTTACAACGCAGAAGGTCACTGTAAAGGAGACGTGGATCCATCCCTGCCCCGACCAGTGAAGCTCAGCTGGGAAATCCCTCCAGAAGTTAGTTCTGTGTTGAAATTTTTCCATTAAACATTTTCCTAAATGAAGCAAGCTATTGTCATAAAGACGGAAACAAGAAAGTACAAGAAATTCAGGGATAACATTATGATCACTGACAGGTGGAGTGAATAACACTGATTATCTCTTCATCATGACTCATGGCAATGAGAATGTGAACATTTTATCCTGTAAGATGATTTGTTAGAAGTACAAAAATGGGCAAGCATAAGGATTTCAGAGAGTTTGATAAGGGCCAAAATGTGCTAGCTAAGCGACTGGGTCAGAGCATCTCCAAAACTGCAGCTCTTATGGGGTTATAGATCATGCAGAGGTTATACATATCTCAGTTTTGACTGATGTTGTTTTTCACTGTGTGTGTGTGACAGTGTGAAGAGCAGATCGCTCAGTCTCTGGCTCTGGCCCAGGCGCTGGCTGATGATGTGGACTTCCATGTTTTCTCCTTCCAAGAATTTGGCAAAGGAAAAGTCAAGAAGTGTCGAGTCAGTCCAGACGGCTTCATTCAGATGGCTCTTCAATTGGCCTACTTCAGGGTGAGTGTTCCACTGAAGTCGAATGGCAGTGTTACCATCTGATACCTTACCTAAACATGTAAAACAATGATGAGCTTTAACATAAAGAGAACACATGCAGGTTTAAACGTTTGAGGTCAGACTGACATCTGTTCAAAAGTTTAACCTGTTTAAACAAAGCAGAGTTACATAACTCTGATGGTCCGCATCCACTCTTTAACTTGAGATGTTTAAAATTGAATCTAATATGTAATACATAATTAAAGGTTCCATGCACTGAAAATGAACTTTTATGAAGTTGTGATTTCAGTTTGAGGCAATGATTTAATTTAATGACCCCAAAACAGACAAAGTGAGTTTGAACCAAACACCCAAAAAGGCTGAAACTTTCTTTGGAGACATGTGAGACTAGTGTTAATCAGTCTTCAAATGTCTGGTAGGATACGAGATTGACAACTTTATTTATTTTTATAGCACATTTCATTACATTAGAGCTCAAACACAGAAAGTGAACACATGGCATTTGAAACAATTGTACACTTTAATCAGTTGTTTGTTTTTTTGCTGTTGTTGTTGTTTTGCGTGGTTGCAGGAACGGGGGACTTTCTGTTTGACATATGAAGCCTCCATGACCCGTCTGTTCAGGGAGGGCAGGACTGAGACTGTTCGCTCCTGCACCAACGAGTCTAGCGCCTTCATCCGAGCGCTGGAGGGCGGAGAGGTGAGAGCATGAAAACCCTCTCCTGATTTGTTTTATAAAACCTAAACACAACACAGCCATGTCACTTCACCACGTCGTTCTCCACCAGGCAGCAGACGTGTGCAAACATTTGTTCCGAGTTGCCACAGAAAAGCACCAGCTACTTTACCGCTTGGCTATGACTGGAGCCGGCATTGACAGACATCTGTTCTGCCTCTACGTGGTGTCCAAATACCTCGGAGTGGAGTCTCCTTTCCTCAAAGAGGTTTGTTTCCATGTCGTGTTTTTGTCTAGTAGCGCTTACACTGAGTTGATGTTAGCAAACTGATGTGGTGGCTTGTGTGTGTTTCAGGTTCTGTCTGAGCCATGGAGGCTGTCCACAAGTCAGACTCCCATCCAGCAGGTGGAGCTGTTTGACATAGATAACCACCCGGAGTACATCTCCTGTGGAGGAGGCTTTGGACCGGTCAGTACCACCTCCGGTGTTTCACAGACTTTAAATAATTGTTCTACAATTATTTATTTTATTCTATATAGTTCCTGCTGGATTAGTGGACAGATTACATGAATACAGATTCAAGGGACTGGTGATGATTCAAGTGTTTTTGTGCCTTTCAGGTGGCCGATGATGGATATGGGGTGTCCTACTGCGTTTTGGGAGAGAACATGATTAACTTCCACATCTCGTGCAAACACTCATGTCCAGACACTGTGAGTTTAATGCTTTTGGTCAATTTGTAGTCAAATGTCTGTGTATTTTAGTACTTCATATGTAAATCTAGAATTGTGTTATGCTCCCTTATGCCTGTAGTTATTTACAGAAAGACATGGTTGTTCACTGCACAAGTAAACCTTTAAAATTCTTATATTTTGTCATGCAATGACTATTCTTACTATTATTCAGATTTTTTAAAAAGGCATAATATGACATTAATCTTTTATTGGCTCAATTTTGTTTCGTTTGCTTGTTTGTTTTTTAACGCTATGCTAATGCTTTTTCTCCTTCCTTCTCCTTATTCTGTGCTCTTCGTCTCTCCTTGAAGGACGCTCATAAGTTTGGTGATCAGATCAGACAAGCCCTCCGTGATCTGCTAAAGCTGCTGAGCCCAAGCCAAACAGAGGCCAGCAAAACGGAAGAGAGCCAACCTAAGGTCAAGAAAGAGCAGTAGATATTCAAATCAGAAGACGTGATGCTGAAGGGAACATGTGCAGGCATTACAATATGAAGTGAAGAAAGGCGGGTTTTTATTCTTAATTTAGTCTGAGGCATTTATAGCCAGGTAGATGATATTCGTGAGACAGCTCCACTGGAAAATGATAACAACGGAGGTGATGTTTTTACTGATATGCATATGTTTGTGCGTTTATATTAGCTGTGCGATGGGTGCATGGAGCGAGAAAGGGTCCGCAGAGTTTGGTTTTAACAGTGAAACAACTTGAAATGTGCACGTGTAAATGAAAAGTACAGTGGGGCCAGTACACATCTCAGTGTTAGGATGGAAGATCCTAACTTCACCTTATTGCAGGGAGTAAATGAATGCAAATTTCTGCAGTGTGTTTTCGACACAAGTAAAGATAAAACTCCTCTGTTGTTGGATCTGTTTGGGGAAACGCTGTGGGATGTTAGTGTGAATTTTGGAGTATTGCCATGGGGAGAAAACATGATGGACTGTTGAGGTGACTTCATTTTCTACCATCTGAATGCAAAACTGCTGTAACGATGACACCAGGTATTTTAGAATCATGGAAGTCTGTGACTTCTCAGTGTTTACTCGATGTGTATAAATTGCTTTTTACATACACAACTGTAATGCTGTACTTAAAGCACCAGGCTGGTTATACATGTAGTGAAGATACATGGCTATTTTAAATTAATTAAATATATCCAGTGCCATATTTTTATTTTTATTTTCTTGGAGGCTTAGTTTGTATTCACTAAGTTTAACTTACAAAGTTAGCAG
The DNA here is from genome assembly GCF_057381845.1 of Rhamphochromis longiceps. Taxonomy (NCBI): domain Eukaryota; kingdom Metazoa; phylum Chordata; class Actinopteri; order Cichliformes; family Cichlidae; genus Rhamphochromis; species Rhamphochromis longiceps. The sequence goes on along the minus strand of NC_140564.1, from coordinate 18,313,387 downwards.
ACATACAATCTAGTTATTCAACTGCTATAAATGTATTTTATATTTTTACTTTATTGTTACCACTGTTTAAAAGCACCATAACAATGCAAGTTGTATTTATGAACATGATGTGCAATTATTCAGTCCCACGCAGCGCTGCAGGTCAGACCTGGATTAGATGTAAAGTGTACCTGTGACACAGATTGATGTTTTTCTCCACTTACTGCTGCCTTCTTTGGTTTTTACTCCAGATCAGCTTCTCTTATTATGTTGTTCTCATGAGCCTTTTTAATGCAATATTAGGAGGGGAAATAAAGATATTCTTAAAGAAAAAACTAGTGGGGTTTTTGTTTGGTGTTTGTTTTTGTTGCTTTGAAACATCTCTCCCCCAGTTTAGCAGATTGCTCATGAAGAAACCTGTTGGGTGTCTGTATATTTCTGTGCAACGCTCAAACCTACCTGGCCCTATGTGAAAAGTAATCGCCGTATTTGTTTAATCATGAATTAACTTTGACCACATTTTATTTAGAAAACTGAGTTTAATTTCATTTACCACAAACAGATTTGAGTAGTGCCAGACCTGCTGAATCAAGAAATCACTGACAAAGTGAAGCAGGCTAAATGATCTCAATAAGCAAACATTGACATAGAGAACCACCCACAAACATTTTGCAGCAGGATAACATCCGAAACACACCAGCATGTCCATTTTTTCATGGTCTAGTCAAAGTCCAGACTTAAATCTGATTGAGATGCTTTGGCATGACCCTAAATGGGCCGTTCATACTTGAGAACCCTCCACTATGACTCCTTGACTTTTAGGAGAGCTTTAAAAAGTTGAGTAAAGAACTGACCTCCTTTAAAAAAGCCTCACTCACAGCCAAGTCACTCAAGTCCAAGGATGACATTTTTTATGTTTATCATTGGCTTCACATTTCTGTTCGCAGTTACTGATGCTTTTCTGCTTGATGTTGTGCTGCTTCTTTTTTTTGTTGTTGTTGCAGAAGCTACACATAGAATCAAGTAAGCATGTGGTTTTTCTTATAAGTCTTCAAGTCATCTTTAGGACATTTTAAAATAACGAACACGCAGTAACTAACAAAGAAATGATGTATTTATCAATAGCTCTTTGCAAAGAATAGAAATGTACCCTCAATATGCTTACCATTGTAACAGACAAATGGTTTAAGGTAAGTACAACCTCTGTCCCAAAGTGCTTTGAGAGGAGGACTGCACAATGAACAGACTCCATCATTATTTGGTTGATCAGTGGCCCAGTATCTGAAGGAGCTGTTGCTCTGGTCTGACCATTTCCACTCATCTCTGAACAAACCGATCCAGACTGAGGACAGCGAGCCATTGTTATTGTCACTGATTATTTGCTGCAATGCCAGAGTTTCAGTGTCTCCCCTTGCACTGGCCAAGTCTTTATTCATCACTCGACAATCTTGTTGGGCGTCAGTCCAGCTTTTCTCTTGAAAAACAACATACAACCCAACGGAGCCAACGTCTGTGAATAATTTTTACACAGAAAAATTCGATTACATGTCCAAGTCCTAGAAAACAACATATCACTGCTGGCTTTCATGCTGTTGGGTAACAATAAAGATGAATTTGAAAATATTGAACTACTTGAACTTGAGTGACACAACTTTTTGAAACTACGACAATGAAATAATGTTTGAGATCAACGTTGCTTTTTAAAATTTTGTGCTGTCTACTTAAACACTGACACTGATTATTCGAAGCACTATCTGAAGAGGTCAGAGGTCCAAAAAAGTGATATTTAGAATGTTGTCAATCCAATAATAACTGCAAGAAACACAGTCTTAAATACCTCTATGTAGCATTATTATCACTGTGATCTTCAGAATCTATTGACTTTAAATGAGAGGTCAAATGGGAAATAATATTTTTAATCTTTTCATGTGTTAAGAACACACACCACACTTGTAAGAATTATTGTTTGTAAATTATAAGGCTTTTTGTTAATTTCCAACCAATAAATCATTATATTGACCATGAAGGCCTTGGCAGATTTAATTCTGAAGTCTAAATTTACACGTTCTGAATGTCTTTTGACAATTTATTAGTGTGAGCTAACACCAAGCTGCACCCAGATCACATTGCAATTGTTTTTTCTTACCTGATGGCCACATCTTTCATAGCAAAAGATACAGTGCGCTTCTGCAGGTTGCTGCTTTTTGTCCTTCTGCCTTTCTGAAAGTCTATTTTTTTGTCCATTTCATAGTGTGTTGGTGTTTTTACTGATGGCCTATGGAATACATATTTGCATTTTTATAAACAAATTTAGCTGTGAGGAGCTGAGCAGGATGTTGTAAAGATCTAAATTGATAGATGCTATCACAGGTGCCAAAAACTTGATGTAACCAACACACTGTATTTCCATTGGGGGTTGAAATGATCTTGTTTTATTACCTCTCCTCTATCTGTCTGTGTTCCTGCCACTTGTCTTTCTGTCTCTTATTTCAGCAGTGAGGTCACTCACTGTCATCATAAACCTTAAAATGGGACTGACTGTAATGAGAGTATTCTTGATTGTTATTGCTTATTTTATTTTTTTTAAAAATTGTTATTTTATTTACTTATTAAATTTTTAACAGCGTGACAGTTTTCTTTTATTCTATGTGGGAGCAGCTGACGACCATGAAAACGCATTTCTTTGGGATTAAAAAAGTTTCATGATATGAAATGAGAGGTGTTTCTTTCTGGTTTCCTCCAGAGACGCTGATGTTTTAGTTTCTTCAGTCAGACTCCCTCAAATATTTCTTATAGATCCTCTCTTATAACACTGTCGCCATTTTCACTATTTTATCTTGAGTTACACATATTTTCTTATATAAAGAAAAGTGGCCAAAGCAGTATTCAGATTGCTGTATTTATGAAAATTATGTGAAATGATCCAGTGCTAGGCAGTGCTGGGATTAGATATTAATGTGTGATAATAGTAACACTTTTTTTCTCCACGTCTTACTGCTTTCTTTTGTTTTTACTCCAGAGCAGCTTCTCTTATTATTTTGTTATAGCTGATGCAATATTATGAAGGGAAAAAAAATATTTTTAATCATCATAGTATAATGATCGTAGCTTATGTATTTATGTTCCCTATTTGATCCCGGACCAATCTTGATGAAATTTTGAATAAACATTGTCTAGCGTGCTGTCAGTGCCAACATCTATATGGCATATGCAAATATTTTATACAAATCCCAAAGACAAACAAAGTAATTCACTATGTTTCTTTATTATAATGTTTTCAGACAAAAGACAGCATGTGGAAAAAATAGTGAAAGTTCATGTCTACCCTTACAGGTTACAGAGTAATAAATCAACAGACTTTTAACTGACTTTTAATGAGTATTTAATATATCACATATGCATATTATATTTGCCACATGCTTAAAAAAACCCTCCAAATGAAAGCATTCCAAATATGATGTGAGCAGACTTTAAAAACAAACAGTAAAGCAAAGTCTCTCTTTATCTCTATTCATTTAACGCTAGGCTAGTTTTGTTTATTCTCTACATGCAAAATCGTGAGTAATTTTTCACTCCAGGAAAACTTCATGTCGTATTCTAACAGGCATCCTTGATTTCCTTCTCCTCTTCCTTATGGAAAATTTTCCCATCAGGCTGGACTCTCCACCGAACCTTGGCATTCTGGTACTTTGATTGGATCTACGGAGGCATTCACATGAGCTAGTTACAGTGTGTTACGATTATAAGTGCCTGAATCCAGTAAAAGTGGCTTCTTGACTTATATCAGAGCTTTTAAAAAGACACATTAATGGAACATTTTAGAGTAGAGAACTGACCTGCTGCAGAATGGCATCACTCACACTGAAGTCATTTAAGTTCAAAGATGACTTAAATTCCACCTTAACAGTTCTGGTGTGTTTTGTTTCTTGATTGGCAGAACATTGACATAAAATTCACATGCATTTAATTTGTTAAATAAGCTGCCATGTTAAGAATGGCAGTAACTAAAGAGAACAGATACATTTGTTCTCTATAAAAATAAACAATGAGAAGTCAAAAAGGTACATGATACACTGTGGAATTATATTCTTACCCTCATAGCAGATGAAGGGTAGAGAGTAAGTACAGCCTCTGTCCATGAATCCTTTGAGAGATGGATTGTACAATGTACAGAGTCCATCATAATTTGGTTGACCACTGGCCCAGTATCTGAAGGAGCTGTCGCTCTGGTCGGACCATTTACAATCATCTCTGAACAAACCGATCCAGACTGAGGACAGCGCAGCGCTATTGATTATTTGCTGTAATGCCAGATTTTCCACCTGGCTCCTCGCACTGGCCAAGTCTTTGTTGTTCATGCGACAGTTCTGCTGGGCTTATAGCCAGCTCGTCCCTTGAAAAACAACATACAACCCACTGGAACCAATATCTGTGAACATTTACAACAAGAAATATTAAAATCTAAACAAAATCACTCAGAGAGCACAACTCTCCTCGAAGGGCAAGGGCTAAAACTTTGACATTTTATGATGATTTTATGACAACATGCTGACTTCTGACCTTTGATCTATGAACATGAGTAATTACATAGTAACATAGTTTATTTTATTCGCATTCACATTTATGTGAAAGAGGAGCTGTGTGTATTTTGAATGATCTTTCCCATGAATGCACTGACCTTGGCATACATAAGGAAGCGTTGTTGTGCTGAACCATTTTCCATCATCCCTCATCCCTCCACAGTTGTCAGTGGAACTTGGTAAACTGCCCCAGTTAGTGTATTCAACTACTCTATCACTGATCTGAGTTTCTCCCACAGACCACAGCCAGGGTGGTGGGCCTGTTCGTGTTAGACCGATCCACATCTCTGTTGTCACACCACTGGCTGATACCATGTTCACCAGCCTCTGCATGTCATCCTGGCTGCCAATCATGGCGAGGTCGGCATAATTGCTCCTGCAGTAACTCTGGGCATAAGCCCAGATTTTAGCCCCGTTTATCAGGTAGAACTCCCGATGAGTGGGAGAACACAGAGTAACATAGCCTGTACAGGTGCACCAACCAAACATCAAACAAAGGAGGACTGCATCATCATAACACTGTTTAACTTCAGCATGAACGTTTCATCATAAGCAGTTAAGAAAATGGATTCATGAATGGATTTCATCACTTATGACACTTACCTGAAACTAGCAATAAAATCACTGTAAGGACCATATTTTCTCTAGGATGTAAATTAGAAAAAATCAGTTTGAATTTGTTAGCCTACTAAAGTGGTTAAAGAATTTTTAATTCAGTGGTAGTCCACTCAGTCTCCAACTTTTTAAAACCCATGAAACTGAAGCATTTCCTGCCGTACTTACTTTAATGTTACAATCACAAGTCTTTGAATGCACAGCCAGAGGATTTAACAAATGTGCCAAAACAAATGTATGCGACAACAAAATGAAATAAATCAACCAGTCATCAAAGAAGGTGACAATACTGCGTTCTAACATTTTGAGGGACTTTTTTCCCCTTTCAAAGCATAACTGGCGTCTTGTGCTTAATCAAATCAATATGGAAGTAATACAGATTTTTTGTTTTTAAGTTGTTTTTGTTGTTAGGTTTTGTGGATAGATTTACAGGCAGAAGTTTTAAGGACTTAAGGGCTTAAAGCAAATAAAAACGCGGACAGATGAGTCACTTTGGTAGCATCCACTTATTTTTTTAAATGTATTTCAAAGACACTTATTTTTCGGTTTTAAATGAATTGAAGCTATTTTATTGAATAAGTCAAAAATGTTTAAATGACAAATACTAAACTTTAAGAACAGAATTGTTTGTTGTTCTGGCAGACAACAAATTTGAAACTATTTTGGGAATCGTTTCATTACTTACATAATTACTCTTATGTCCTAACTATACTTGTACAGTATAGTTAGGAACCATAACCATAGCAAGAATTGGCAGTAACATGTTTAAGCTAGTGGCATGGACACATGCCTGTCTATAACTGCCCACGTCTGCATATCTACCCTGCTCCCTCTGATAAATCACCTAACTGAGCAGCCCCATTACATGGATACAATTACCAGCCACACCTAGTAATGATGAAAAAGAGGTTTTAAACTTTGACAGTTAAAGATTTCTTTCTTTTGTATAAAAATCTTTGGCTTTTTCACTCTTGAAATGTTCAAATAGGATTAATATTACGGACAACCTGATACAGAAGAACACATAGACTGATTAGAGAATTACAACGAGACACAGATGAGAACAATCAAAGAATAAGCAGGAGGACAGAGACAGTAAGTAGAACTAACAACAACAACAACAACAACAACAAAAATACACTACCTTAGAAAGTAGAACAGGCACCAACACAAAGACTCAAATGTATTAACTAAGAATCCAAAACTGAGTCCAGCAGAAAATCCAGCAATCCTGAGACGATTCATATACAGATTTTTTCCAGGTCAAGTGACACTTTACATATAATTTAACTCTCCATAATTCTCAGAAACATTTAAATTACATTGATGCTTTAGCATTACTAATGTGTATGTGTTGACAACACCTAACATCATGACATGGCAGTTGCTGTCCACCCAGATGATCAACTCCCTTCTATATTTTTAGAAACAACTCTCTTCTTACCTGATGGGAAGATATTTTATTACAAAGGATTAAATGGACAAATAGACAGTTGTTAATCCTACTTCATACTTCCACGTATCAGTGTTTTGTTTGTTAGCAAGTAGTCTTTGTATTTGTCTTTATGAAAATGAAGCAATGAAGCTTAGCAAAGATGCAAAAGCTCTATGTGCAGGCAAATACTATTGCACGCAAATTCAGCTTTTGTTCACTTCCAGTTAAAGTGGCTTTGTTTAAAGCGTATTGCACACCGCTATATACTGCCCCCTTGTGGTCATCCTACAAACAATGTAGCATGCAGAAGCTGCATGTTGCATATAATGATGCGATGAGAATCCTTTGCAGGATACCTAGAAGTGGTAGTGCCAGTCAGATGTTTGTAGCTGTGGGTGTCTGGACTTTTAAAGCACTTTTAAGAAAGTTAATGTTCAGTTTTAGAGAACGACTGGATGGTTCGAGTAACAGTATAAGTTTAGCACTTACAGATCCGACAGTGAGTGGTTCCCGTTACTCATCCAGTCTCAGAAAGCACTGGTTAAAGTGTTTGTGTATTTATTGATTTATTTTAAGTAATTGTGTTTTATGTATATTATGGTTTTATATTTTTACAAATGCTTTATATACTTATTTATATACATATATATATTTAATGGTATACCTTGTGTTGTGTGTGTGTGTGTGTGTGTGTGTGTGTGTGGGGGGGGGGGGGGGGGGGGGGGGAGTTGTGTGTGTGTGTTTCTTGTCTTGTTTTTATGGACATGTAGTCTGCCAATAAAGATTGAATTGAATATTTGCCTTCCTTAGGACAGGATGCTTATGCAATATGATTTTTAATATATATATATGTATATATAATTTTGCACAAAAAGTAAGGAATTTGTGTTTGGTCTATTATGTCTTTGTTGTATAATAGACCTGTCTTTGTTGTTGTTAAATCTTGTACAGTTGGAAAGCCATGCATTTGTGAGTTGAGCAGAAGAGTTGAGTATGTGGGTTGTGCCTATGAGTGTACATCTATGCCACATATGGACTACAAGTCCGCAAGTTCTGAAGGGAGACACGAGAAAAGGTGGTTGAGGCCAAGAGAGCACAATTTCCCCTGAAGTGCAAGGGCTGAAAATATAAAAATTGTTCTGTACAGTTCTCTCAATGCCTTTTCATATGATACATTGCTTGACATGGTTTCTTGAATTTTTTTTATCCTGTCTTCCTTCTCTCACCCCAACCGGCCTCCCTGAGCCTGGTTCTGCCGGAGGTTTCTTCCTGTTAAAAGCAAGGTTTTCCTTCCCACTTTCACCAAAGTGCTTGCTCATAGGGGGTCATATGATTGTTGGGTTTTTCTCTGTATGTATTATTGTAGGGTCTACCTTACAATATAAAGTGCCTTGAGGCGACTGTTGTTGTGAATTGGTGCTATATAAATAAAATTGAATTAAATCTTAAATTTGGACTCATCAAACCAAAGCACAGATTTCCACTGATCTAATGTTCATTCCTTGTGTTTCTTGGCCCAAGAAAGCTTGTTGCTTTTCCTTAGTAGTGGTTTCTTAGCAGATATCTGACCATAAAAGCTTGATTCGCACAATCTCTTCTGAACAGTTGATGTAGACATGTGCCTGGTACTGGAACTCTGTGTGGCATCTGTCTGGGCTCTAACCGGAGGTGCTGTTAACTTATATATATCTGAGGCTGGTGATTTGGATGAATGTATCCTCAGCAGAAGTGGTGGCTCCTGGTCTTCCTTTCCTTATGTGAACCAGTTTAATTGTAGCACTTGATGGTTTTTGCAACTACACTTAGGGATACATTCAAAGCAATTTTCCAGGCTGACTGACCTTCAGTTCTTGCTTAAAGTAATGATGGACTGCCGTTTCTCTTTACTTAGCTGATTGGTTCTTGCCATAATATGAATTGTAACAATTGTCAAATAGGACTTTCAGCTGTGTACCAACCTGACTTTTGAACAACACAACTGATAGTCCCAGGCCCATTAAGAAGGCGAGAAATTCCACAAATGTGTAGTGTAGTTTTTGATGATGCCACAGGAACAACATAGAAAGCATGAAATTTAATGCTCTCTCTTAAACTGTTCTTCAGAATTAGGGATTTGTGTTAATAATCTTTATAAAAACCAAATGTAATCAACACACTTTATTTCCATTTTGGGACAAACTGTTTTTATTCATCTGAGCTCCTGCCACCTGTCTTTGTGTCTCCAATTTCAACAGTGAGGTCAGCATCAAACACTGTTCTCATTTTTTTTTGCCTGTCAGACTTCAGCTTATGCCCTCAATACCCACTAATAGTCCACATTCAATCCCTGTTCCTTATTTTTAAATTATGACCCATATCCACATGTTTGTAGCATGTGAATATGGGTCATATTTGTGTATCGTGTAAGTTATTGGCATCCCACTTCCTTTCTCATCTTAACCATCAAAACTAAATTTCATATCCTAATGCTGACCTACTTCTACCTAAGTTCACCACCAAAGCAATTCTGAATTCTCCAACAGTTGTTTTAAGGTTTGTCTGACAGCAAGAAGCTGCCAAAATGTCCTAAAATCTTCAAAATGACCTCAAGGTCTTAAGCTCAAACTGGTGCACAACAGAAAGCACTAAGTATTATGTTCATTACTTTAGAGAATTCCTGGCATAACATCCATCATGCACCAATAGTGAAACAATCAGAGACTGTGGAAATACATTTGTTTTCACCATATGAGTAATAACACACACACACACACACACACACACACACACACACACACACACACACACACACACACACACACACACACACACACACACACACACACACACACACACACACTCCTCCTCGTCGCCCAGAGGACCCCATATAAAGCTGTGTTTCCCCTGCACTTGTTACTGCTCTTCGTTTCAACATCAGTGTTGTTGTCTGCTGTTCAGGTATGTACTTTGACCTTTTCCTATGATATCTAAACTGACATTTAAATTATAGCACCATCCACATCCAAATAAGATAATCAGCTCGAGCTACAGTTTCCACTGAGCACATGCCCAACTTAGTATTGCTAAATTAACAGCTATGAAAAAGCAAGCATTTGCAATAAATGGAACGACTTTGATGATAAGACACTAAAAACTTTGCTCAGATTAGTGAGTTTGGATTTGGAAATGACTTATTTGTTATATTCAGTGTCTTTTCCGGTTATTTTGAGTGAAATATAAACACCCAGTGTGCAGCATTTGGTGTTTGGGATTTTCATGAAGTGAAAAAACTCAGTGGTTTATTCTTGATCAAAACAATTCTGTAATGTATTTAAATACTGGACCCACCAGTGTGTTAGTGGGTGATGATAAAGGTGTAACATTTCTCAGAATAAACATGCTCCAGTTATTCTCGGTAACTCTGCTGGTCAATTAATGCAATAAAATCCTCCTGAAATCCTTCAGTCCTTTTGTCCATACCTGTTTATTTAGACTGACACAGTCATATCTTAAAATCCTTGCTAAAATTGAACTGTGAGGTATTGTAGACACTTTTATCAGTGCCTGTAAACAGGTAGTATCATACATTTGCATAGGAATGAGACTTCAATATCCCAAATTTGCCTTTGTTGGTTTTTGTCTATTTGATCAGTCAAACATGGTTTTGTACTCATGCAACATCTCACAGTGACACATGTGCATAAACCTATGAAGTAATGGTTAAAATATCTGTGAGGCTACGCACGTATTTAAAGATCCTTTTAATTTACTGAGACTGCACGTAGATCAAATGATAATAGAGGACTTGGCTGGTGTTAATAGCAGCTAGCCGACCAGCTTAATCTCCTTCTATCCCACATTCTCTCTTGTAAATCAAATTAAACAAGATGGACTGGACAGCTGTTACCTCACTCTGATCCTGGATAATTGGATGCTGCTCCAATCCAGTGTCCCTCTGGCCTCTTCTATTCCTAGATCATTAGCTCCAAATGGCCTTTCACTTAATCTTATCCCCTAAAGTAAAATCTTACACTGGATGTTGCTTTTTTAATTTCAAAGGTTTGGAAAAAGACGTGTGGTGCATTATAACTATACATAATAGCACTGATTTCTATGTGTCTTTCCAGTGTCATCATGTCTTACTTAGATGAACACGGGTGAGTCGATCCAGTCCAGAAAGTTCTAATTCATTAACTTGTGTTTTATGGCACGTCTAATGCATTCTTTCAATTCCTTTTGATTTAGAGGGCATCACGAGGGTAAGGGCAGCAATTCTTTCATTTAATAAATATATAAGCTGCAATTCATATCTCAACTCAATCAGACTGTGACTCTTTCTTTCTCCAGAAGAAGATGAGGAGCAGGGAGAGGGAGGTGAGACTGAAGGCTCAGTGTGGGTTGATTATATTTAGCATACCTTGGAGATAACAGATCAACTACCAGCTGTTTTAGCAATCCAGTAGTAGAGACACCCCATAGACCCACACAATTGCGAATATGGTTTAAATCCTGTAATTGACTTAATGTTTACGTGTTGATTCTGTATTTCTGTGGGTAGTCCATAATCACTACCTTAGTGCACAACCCAGTATCACGGAAAAACGTGTAATAGATGCGCTGGTCCATTTGGACACGCATGTTGAGGTAGCCTGTAAGCTGCAGCACCAGCAGAGGGAGATATTTTATTTAAAGCAAACATGAAAATGATCGGAAAGCATTTAAACAGACATTACTAACAGATTTACATGTAAATACACATTAGCCGCCTAGCTTAATTATTTCTGGTGATTAAGGACCTAGCATACTTCATACATTCCTTGCTCACTAGCCACTTCTTGGTTTTAACCCTATAATGCCATTTGTATCATATTTGCTACATGAATTTCTGAGACCTCTATGTCATCAACATGATCAATACTTGCCATAATTTCAAAATGTTATGGACAAAACTCTTTTTTTTCCTCTAAAATTAACATTGTTGTTAACAAAAAGTTGCCAAACACGCCCAATTTATCAAATGCGATACAAAAAATATATAATAAATATATCATAAACATGATACAGAAAAAAAATTGTGGATTTTGTTATAAGAACATCTCAGTTCCAAAAAATCTGAAATTTCTGGCTATTTTTTGATGGGTTGGGTCTCACAGGGTTAAATATATTATCTCCCCTTTCTGGTTCTGCAACTTTTGCATGCATGTCCATTTCATGCTTTGGAGAGGCAAAGCTGGCAAAGGTGGGGCTGTCACCTTGGAGGTGGTTTAGAGAGTGCTGAGTTGAACTGCTCTTTCATCATGTGAGTCGTTAGAAACATCTGTAACATTTGTGAATTTTTTTTCCCACCCTCACCATACGAGTTATAAAGGTCACATGGGTCGAGGTGTGAGTTGGGGTTGAATCGCATGGGAAAGGATCTCAAGACTGTGTTCCAAGTAGCTGACAAATGGTGTCATAGGCCACCACCTCTACTTAATGACGGCTGTTCAAGCTGGACATAGATGGCCTCCTTGACTCCTCTGTTTCATTTATTTCCACTCTTGGCTGTGTACTATGTGGGAATCTTTAACATTTTAATCTCTGGAGGTGAGCATAAGAGACTCACCTGCATGCTGTTTTGCTTGTTAGTGGCTGCCAATATGAAGAAAGTGAGCTTTAAAGAAGGTAAACAGCTTGATTCAAACAGTAAATGAAAATGAATTGCAGGGAGGTTCCAACAAATCAAATCAAATCAAATCACTTTTATTGTCACATCACATGTGCAGGTACATTGGTACAGCACATGTGAGTGAAATGCTTGTGTGCGAGCTTCACAAGCAACAGAGTTGTGCAAAATACAATAACGTAAACAAGCAAAATACAAGAATGGCTACATCTGAAACTAATAAATATATGTACAATATATAATAGTATATGCATTTCTGGATGTGTATACTAAATATTTTTCTACGTGTGTGTGTGTGTGTGTGTGTGTGTGTGTGTGTGTGTGTGTATACACATATTTTACAAATTAAATAGAGTAAACAATAAAATAAAATATATAAAAATATACATAGTTGAGACATGTGCAAAACAGTGGCATTACTGTACAGTATGGAGTGCATAATGTTAAAGTTCCAGTAGTGAAGCTGAGGTGTCTATGAAGTGTTCAGCAGTCTGATGGCCTGGTGGAAGAAGCTGTCTCTCAGTCTGCTGGTTCGGGATCGGATGCTGCAGAACCTCCTTCCTGATGGAAGTAGTCTGAACAGTTTATGGCTGGGGTGACTGGAGTCCTTGATGATCCTCCCCGCTTTCCTCAGGCACCGCTTCCTGTAGATGTCTTGGAGGGAGGGAAGCTCACCTCCAATTATCCGTTCAGAGCACCGCACTACTCGCTGGAGAGCTTTGCAGTTGTAGGCGGTGCTGTTGCCATACCAGGTGGTGATGCATCCAGTGAGGATGCTCTCAATGGCACAGTGATAGAAGGTCCTGAGGATGCGGGGGCTCATGCCGAATCTTTTCAGTCTCCTGAGAAAGAAGAGGCGCTGCTGCGCCTTCTTCATTGTTTTGTTTGTGTGTACTGACCACGTAAGATCCTCAGCCAGATGTACACCAAGGAACCGGAAGCTGCTCACTCTCTCCACAGCAGCGCCGTTGATGGTGATGGGGGTGTGTACTTCTCTGCACCTCCGGAAGTCCACTATCAACTCCTTTGTCTTTGCGACGTCGAGTGTGAGATGGTTAGAATAAGATAAAGATAAACAGCTTCCTGTCTGATATAAACTTGGTTTAACTTGAGCTTTTCTGTTTCAAGATGTATTTTTGATTATTCTAATAACAATAACAACAATAATAATAATGATGATAATAACTGATTTACTGTTTCATTACTTTTCTGGCTGCCATACTGAAGAAGAACGGCCCAAATACAAGTAAGAAAATACAAGAATATTATGCTGTGAGCTTTCAAAATGATTTGATTAGTAAAAAACAAAGCATAGCAAATCAGTACGCCTTCATGTGGTTTTACAGGCCACTTACGCAACTCGGTGCACCAAAAATCCCAGAGGGAGAGAGGGTTGACTTTGATGTAAGTGCCTTAATATCATTGTTTAAGAAAAGAAATACATTACACGAAAACCAAACATAAGTAATCCCAGTAAGTTTCTCCCATGCTAGGATATCCATAGGAAAAGGATGGAAAAAGATCTTCTGGAACTACAGACACTGATTGAGGTCCACTTTGAGCAGAGGAAGAAAGAAGAAGAGGAATTGATTGGACTCAAAGCAAGAATTGTAATGCCCTTCCCCATACTATTTTCTTGTTTTGCATGTTTGTCTATTTTCCCCTCACTTGTTTGTATGAAAAAGGGATTTGTCAGGGTGCAGTCACCATTCAGGCTAATAGAGAGTAAAGCAGCAGAGTTGTTTTTTTTTTTTCAATGTAGGAAAGCCGGAGGGCAGAAAGAGCTGAGCAGCAGCGTGTAAGGGCTGAAAAAGAGCGGGACAGACAAACACGGATAGCGGTAATGAAATATGTTAACACATATGTTGCTTATTCCATGAAAATATCAATAATCCAACAAAGAAAAGAATAATTTAAGTGACGATGCAACTCAGGAGGAGCGGCAGAGGAAAGAGGATGAAGAGGCAAAGAAGAGAGCAGATGATGAGGCCAAGAAGAAGAAAGTTCTCTCCAACATGGGCGCTCACTTTGGAGGGTTCCTAGCAAAGGTCAGAGGGATTCAAGTGATTCATTTGTGGGCAGGCGTACCGCTATATTCTGCAGATATGTGAGGTGCATTTCTAGGCTGATGTGACTGGGCAAGAGCGGTCGTTTCTTACAGGCAGAGCAGAAACGGGGTAAAAGACAAACTGCAAGGGAAATCAAAAAGAAGACACTGGCAGAAAGACGCAAGCCACTGGCAATTGAGAGCCTGAAAGAGGATGGCCTGAGGTCAGTTAAAGCCTTCACTGGATTACATTTTTATTTAGCTACATGTTATAGATATATCAGCTGGATAAGCCTGAGGCAAACAATTGTTTAAGCCTTAGACACAAGCTGTAATGCCTTTTGTGTTTTAGAGAGCGAGCCAAGGAGATGTGGGAATGGATCCACCAGCTGGAGTCAGAAAAGTTTGATCTGACTGAGAAGATGAAGAGACAGAAATATGAGGTTAGCCCTTTACTTGGGAATATTTAAGATTTTTATATTAGAAATCGGAGACATTATATTCTTATGTACTTTTTCTTTTTCAGATCAATGTCCTCCTGAACAGGATCCAACACGCTCAGAAATTGTGAGTCAGACGGCTTGTCTCAATCTACCCACAAAACAAGGGAGCTAAGTGCAGGGTTGTAGGTAGATCAACTCTTTGCACATCTTTGACTATGCAAAGATTTCACAGGTCACTGGCAACAACCACACACGCACAGGAAACACAATAATCTAAGATCTTGCTACTTTCTGAACAGGATACACACACACACACTTTATTTAATATATTTAAATAAAGCGACAGAGCAGAAAGAGGAACTAGCACTACTTTACTCTCTTACATTTCGCTGATCTCCTGTGAACTACTGTTTACGATCTCCTTTTAATCTTCTTTTGTCTTAATGCAGCAAAAAGGGACATGGCAAGGGAAAAGTTGGAGGACGTTGGAAGTGACCTCATACACACACAGACACACACAGGAAGCATAAACAAACAAGAGGATGGTTCACTAGTTCCAGGACAAACTTCCAGCACCTTTGCAGTGTTCAAATAATGGCTTCCTGTAGGGTTTATTTGAATACATCAACTTATACTTACATTTGTGGCTATTAAAATACACATATAAATATATTTGAACTGCTGTAATGGTTTCATTTAAACAAGATGTGAAATATTATTAATTCATAGTTGCTACCAAACAAATATGAATTATTATCTGAAGCATCTGACAGCTCCTCCTAGTTGGTTTGCAAACTGCTGATAAACAAGATGTGAAATGTCTCTGTTGTATGGCTTTATTATGCTAAGTGTCTCTCGCATCTTGGTAAACAGCTATGCTGCGATACGAACATCTCTACTTTATGTGTTGTACGAAGACGGCGTGGACGTCATTACTGGTCCCCTCATGCCAAGGTTCAAATCCAGCCTCTAAAGCGATGTCCTCTACTTTCTTTGCAAAGCCAGCTTCTTGCTCTTTATTCAGATCCAAAATGTACCTGAGACACACATAATGACACAGGAATGCACTGTGAATCCAAATATGGCAATCGCTGTCGCTATTAACTTTCAAGAACAGTGTCACAATTGAATTATAAGGAATATGTGGCAAACTCAAAATATCCCATATGCAAATGCCGATACACGGCAGTCACTGTAGTCCTGGTGGCCATGGTAACGAGCCCTGTGTTACTAAAAAAACCCTCACTTGGCCAACTCCACGACAAGCACAGCGTCTGGTGCTGCAATCTGTCTCATCATCGGGCCCAACTGGTGCACAAAGCTTTACAGCAGAGGCAGAGAAGGAAGCAAAAGCACAGAGAACGAAACATGGTCAGCAGTTATATCAGTAGTGTGCAGTCCAGGTGACTGGATGCTAAAGGAATATTTTTTCAAGATGACTTAATATATTTCGTATTCATTTAAAGAAAAATCCACCTGGCGGAGAAGTAAATGGTGTTGAAGAATTGGGAATATTTCTGTTTCTCAGGCAGTTTGTGAAATGAGTCCAAAGGCAGGAAGGTGACAGAGATCCCATTTGGATACATCAAGTCTGAATGGGATTAGAGAAAACGCAGTGCTGGTTTTAGTTGCTATTTTCTGGAAATGAAACATCAAAACATATTGCATGAAGACA
This sequence comes from Rhamphochromis longiceps, assembly GCF_057381845.1. Classification (NCBI taxonomy): domain Eukaryota; kingdom Metazoa; phylum Chordata; class Actinopteri; order Cichliformes; family Cichlidae; genus Rhamphochromis; species Rhamphochromis longiceps. Next base: position 18,296,969 of record NC_140564.1, on the reverse strand, counting down.
GGAAGTAATACAGTAAATAGCTGGAGCACCTCATTCCCCTTTAAACTTCTCTTAAAGTTGTCCAAAAGAACAAAATGAAAGAACATATAAAAATAGAAACCAACCTTTCACATCACTTTAAGGGTCTTTTTGTCACAGTGGTTTTACACTCTGGTTTTAATCAAAGCTAAAGCTGAAGGCCTTTTAGCATTTCACCTTTAATACTGACAGTCCGTATGGATGTGTCGTCCTCTGCATCGGTGTATGTTTGAGAAGTAGTAGGGCAGCCCCGTCTGCTGGACAGGGACTGGAACAATCCTTGCAGATTTGCGAAAGAGATATCCTGGGCGGTCTGTGGATGTGAGAACAGGATGGATGACAACAGACAGACAGTAATGTGTTTAGAGATGTGCGCACACTGATTCCAGCAATGAAGACAGAAAAAGACAGAAAACTTTGTATGTTTTACCTTAATGGGTTGCCCATTCTGTGTCTTCAGCAGACTCTTGTCATCAGTTTCAATGCCAAAGGACAGGTAGGGACTAGAAACAATGTCTCCCCAGTATCCCCTGATGGATACTTTGTCTCCTTTCTGTACAGACACATGACCAAAATTAGCTTCCTTCATCAACTTACTGTTTACAGTGAAGTGAAAAAGTAGCTGGCCCCTTCCTGATTTCTTGATATGGTTTTTCACACATTTGTCACACTTACATGTTTCAGTTCAGCAAACTCATTTTAAATATAATACAAAGATAACCCGAGTAAATACAAAATGCAGGTTTTCAATGATGGTCTTATTTATTAGGGGAAAAAACGTTATGCTTACCTATCTGGCCCTGTGTGAAAAAGGCATTGCCCCTTTTGTTGAATCATGAATGAACTGTGATAACCACATTCTTTATGGCTGAGTTGAATTTCTTCTCCTTCACACTCAGGCCTGATTAATGCCAGACCTGCTGGATCATGAAATCATTTAAACAGAACCTGTCTGTTCTGTTTAGGTGATAGATAGAGCAGGCTTCTCTATCTATCATCTACAAATGGTTACAAAGAATTTTATTAGGCTTTGGGACTCCAGTGAACCACAGTTAGAGTCCTTATTATCCACAAATGAAGAAAACATGAAACAGGGTGAACCTTGCCAGCCTACTAAAATTACTCCAAGAGCACATAGATGACTCATCCAGAGGGCACAAAAAACCCTGAACAGCATCTAAAGAACTGCAGGGCACACTTGCCTCAGTTAAGGTCAGAGTTCATGATTCAACAATAAGAAAGAGACTAAGCAGAAATGGCATCCACAGGAGCCCCGAGATGAAAACCACTGCTGACCAAAAAGAACAGGCTTCTCTCATGTTTGCCAAAAAACATCTTGATGATGAGTCAAAAGCTGAACTTTTTGGAAGGTTTGTCTGGACTAAAATCAGACTGAGTTACTTTGACAAGCTTTAAACAAGTCTGTTCATACTTAAAATCCTCCAGTGGCTGAATTAAAACAATACGAGGACAATGACTTTTTCAAGCAGGGCCAGGCATGTTTGGATAGTTTTTTTTCCTCCTAATAAATGAAATCATAATTTAAAAACTGCATATTCTATCCACACAGTGTATCTTGGTCGAATATTAAGATTTCTTTAATGATCCCAAATGTGAAACACGTGACAAAAAAAAATCATTGAAGGGAAAAATTCACGGCACTGTAGAAGAGCGATGTAGAAAAAAACGATATGTAATTACCTGACTAAAGACTCTTGAAGACAGCAAACTAGGATTAGTTATTTGATAGACGCCTTCCCTCATTTCGAATGCCAGTCCCTGTTCCCTCCATCGCATGTATTGCTGTCTGTTGATGACGCCACACTGCAGACAACCAGGACACAAACATATATTTGAATTTCTTTAACCAACTTTTTATTTGCAAAATCTCTGGCCACACCAGAGGAATGTGCAGAAAGTACTCAGATACCCCTTTCTCATGAAGCTTCATTGTAAGATCCCAGTCAAAGCAGCCCTTCTTGGAGTCATAGCGTGTCCCGAGGTGTTGCCTGACTCGATAATCCCAAGCTTTGGACATGATAGGAGCAGGACGCTCTGGTGATGAAGACCGAGTTTGGATCCATGACTTAAATATCATGTCCAGTTCGTCTCGCTCCTTAAACTGTAAAAAGTGTCCATACTCAGTGAATAAAATTTTGAAGCTTTTTCTGAATGTGTAAAGCACTTACACTTACAAATTTTAATGATTATGTGCAGTGCACTACAGGTTATACTGAGCAAGCTGCAATGTCTGGCTGTTTAGGTAAAAATAAGCTCCCTCAGCAGATGTTTGTACCTTAAGGAGAGTTGTGTTCAGACAGGCATGCGTTGCCATTGTTTCAGTAACAGACAGAGAAAGTTGTGATGCTACACGTTGCAGTACTTCCTCTGCCTGACTGCGGATTTCTGCGTTTCCAAACACCTCTAGGAAAACTTCGGTCTTCTCTAAAGATTTAAAATAAGGATTAAAAAACCCCACTGGTTTATGGACAACAACATATCTTGCTTTAATAAAATGAATAATTTATCCAACTCCCATGTACCATTAATCCCCATGCTGTCCTGGGGAATCAGTGCCAGGTAGAGGAGCAGCAGCTGTCTGGCAACCACCTCCATGTTGTTTTCTATGACCCATATCTGCAGTGTGGCAAAAAGAAGTTATTTGAAGCTCAAAGTATTGTTAGCCATTTGCAGTTTTAAAAGACTTAGGCTCACATGGACACTTTGTTTGTCTTGCAAACCGGCAATCGTCTTTAAAATATGTCGTGGATCTCCACTGCCCACCAGTAAAACATTCATTTCCCCTTCACATCTCTCAGGGCCTAGTAAGAGAAAGAGAGAGAGAGAGAGAGAAAACACATATTATGCTTCTGTTGCTGGATAAGGAACCTCAGTACATTTAACCTGACAGGGACAAACTGTAGGTGATAGAAACTGAATATAGAAATCTGGAGAAACAGGTCAGATGTTTACTGATGGACCTGTGATACTGACAGAGTTGACAGAGACACAGTGTAGGATACAGTATCAGATGATAAAACACGACTGACGGATGACACAGTTTGCTGATCCATTGCGTGTATCCAGTTCTGGGTCGACTTACCGAGGTTGATTTGTGTGATTTTGAGTGGAAGGATCAGACACCATACCTTTCAAATGTCAAATTTCAATCTTTGAACAAATTTCCACAAAATTTTCAGAAGACAAACTGTCTACAGCTGCACCAAAAAACTCACTGAAAAATGCATTTAGTTGTTTTACAGTCTTTAAATCATTTCAGCCTCATCTTCACTCAAATATTGCCATCAACTCCAAGATCCAACTGTGATAAACACTATTTATATCAGTGTGACCAATTATAAAACAAAACAAATTTCCCACGTGTGGGACTAATAAAGGTTATCTTATCTTATCTTATCTTATCTTATCTTATCTTATAATGTGACAAATGATTGATCATCAGTGCTATTTTTGCCTCTGTTAGCTGCTGTTAGCTGGCATTAGTGAAACTTTCTTTTAAGCGGATCCAGAATTGTTGGACTCTCATGCAATGTGAGAATGTAATCAAACACTTTATTGGGAGGAAATGTACTTCTGAGGCCTACCATTAGCCTCAGAAGTACATTTGGCTAGTTTATAACCAGCTGGTGTTTTTGTTTAGCTGGTTCATCATCAGCTGTCCAGAGACAGGAGGGTCGCATGTTTAATCTGCTGACGATCAGTAACTGCGGCAATATCAGGAATAAATAAGCATGTTTATGCATGTCTTCCTGACTTCAGTTCAGGAGATGGGGCTTGAGAGGAGGAAGAGGATGAACTTTTATTCAGATGCTGATTGTGTTGTCTCTTTTTGTGCTTTCACTTAATTGTTGAAGTGGATCCCTTCTCAGATAATAAAATAATTCTTCATATCTTGAGTATGAAGGTGCAAACATTAATTAAAACTTGCCTCCTCAGCACATGAACTCCTGAGAATTAACTTCTTTTCTGTCTCTGATATAAGACATATGTGGCAATTCTCTGGCCACATACATAAGATCAGGCAGAACAGTCCATCGGGATCACTGTATTCAAGAGGCAACATGACATCTTACACTATGTATTTTTAATGCTTTAATTCTTTATTTGTTGGAATTTAAAATAAATTTAGAATTGCACACTAATAAATCTATATTTATGAGTACACCATTATTTTTTCTATTCAAAAAACCTAAAAAAAAAAAAAAAAACCCGACTGACTGTACCTAATTTTGAGATATCACACGTGTATTGTGTATTTATGTGTGTGAAACTAAAACGTGGCTGTCTATTTTTAAATGCACTCAACGCAGCATAATAAATGAATACTCTTGAAAAACATCAAAGCAACTCATACAATCCTTTATCTGCTCTGACGCACGTGCGCGGGCCCACTCACAGGATCCTCGTGCAGCCAAGACTCTTACCGATATGGAGCAGGTCGCGTGCAGGACTGAAGCCCCACCAAGTGATGCAACCCGCACCCTCAGATGCCCGTCCAGCACTCATACTGCAAAGAAAGGCAAACGAAGGCGTGCACCCCGTTGGTTTACGTCAAGACAAAACAAACGGCGGTAGGCAAGGGACCATATCTTAACACAAAGCCGTAAAAATATAAAATAGCTTAGTTCAACTAATGCTAGCCAACTGCTACAGAACTTTTAAATGGTGCCCTGAAAATACAGCTATTGCTCAAACGCATAAGTGTGTCTCTGACTTTAATTCTGTAATTAAAAAACCTTAGATAATATCAAAAACTATTTGTTAAACCTCACCCGACCGACTCTTTGACGACAGCTGTAAAAAGTGTGAAGCTGAAAGTAAGTTTGGGTTCTGTTGCTAGGCAACACTTTTGGCTACGTAGACACCATCTACTGGTGAAAAGAGTGAATTACACAGTACGCTCTTCTATGAGTGCCTTCATTGTTAAAGTTTATTCAATTTATTAAAAGAAACTGAGCATTAATGTGAAACATTCCATTGTAGGTTTATTTGTTTATTGCACCACAACACTAGAAAGTGAGCAAAAAGGCCCAAAATACATTAAAAAACAACAAAGTTCACATCATTGAGTAATTATGTGAATAAACTCTCTTTCATCAATTTTTAACATAACCTTGCATGGGCCTACACAAGAGATGCACATTTACAGATATGTGGTTTCTAGGCTTATAAAGACAATCACTTTGGTTTATGGTATGAGGTAAATATGGGGAGACAAGGTTTTAATAACAGCCAAATATCAAACATTGCTTGACAGGTGCATATATACACACCTACAGACACACACACACGCAATATGTGTCTCAAAGGAAATAAAATGGAAAGGAGAAAATAGAAATTAAGAAAACTTCGGGTTTACCAACAAGTAGCATATTGGCAGCAGTCACTACTCAGGTGTGACTCTAACGAGGTTTTGCTTTGAGTGCCGCATCTACTTCTTCTTCAGGCAGAAGAGTGTGCCACTGGGCTACTGGACGTCTGGGATTAGCAAGCATGTCTGACCAGTGGCGCAGTCCGACTCCTGTAGCTCCATAACCCATAAAGGTCTTTCCAATAGGGTCGTTGCTTCCAAGTTTATCGTAGTCGAATACTGTGATGACAACCTGCACTTTCTGAAAGGCAAAAGAAATACAAATGACAAGCTTGTCCACACAGTGCTTGGTGTTTCAAAACTGATTACCGGTAATAAAAGGTACCTGTATTTGCTCAAAGGGGACTTCAAAGCTGAAACTCTCATTAAAATAAGGATTGAGTGTGTTTTTCTTTACTGTTGTCTTCTTCTTTTTAATCCGTTTCCCATTTTGTTGCAGAACAATCTTCACATATGGGTCTTTTGAAAGAGGAAGTGAAGGTGAGTTGCATCATGCATGTCTATTTCAATTCCTTATGATACTTGGGGATTTATTTTTTCATTTATTTGACTGATAAAATCATGAGGCCTGATTACCTGATAAACCTCCAACATCCATTTTCTTAAGGTTCTTTGCCTCCATGATGTTCACTGTCAGTTTCCCGGCAGTGGGTACATAGCGCAATGAGATGCAGATATCACCCAGTTTTTCCTGCAGGGATAAAATTTTGTGAAGAGAATATTGAAAAAGGGTTATTATCCAGATGTTTAGCATTGAAGGGTTGAAGAGCTGAAACATGTTTAAACAAAGATACAGTACCTCCTCCTTCTCACCACTCTCCAAGTCCCTCCATTGTTGCATTGGCTGACCCAAATCAACACTGTTCATGGGAATCTTTATTTCACCGATCATGTCATGCTTGGAGAATCGATCAAAGTCAAAAACCTGCAAGACCAAAGTCTTTCCACCCAGCTCTGCGTATGGAATCTAAAAAGAGGGGGAAAATGATAACAGACATTTCAAAACATACTGCATTGGTATTTTGGGGGGAAGGGACAGATTGAGGTTGATTAAGGGGAAGAAAAGTCTGAAGAGGAAGTGGAGACTTGTGCCCAGCGAAGCGTGAAAAGCAACAGCCCGAAGCACCAACTCGAGCTGTGACAAAGACAAAACCCTGACAGCATCAAGTCGACAAGGACAAGTAGTACCTTGAAGATGAAAGTTTCGTTGAAAACAGGGCACAGGTTTTTGCGCTGAACCTTGGTCTCGTACTTCTTCTTTTTATCTGGCAGCAAAAAAACTTTGACATAGGGGTCTGAAGTCCCCCCCATGTCCATAGCGGCAAGGTCCTGAGCCTGAAGGATACCCACGATGAGCTTTAGAGGAAAGAGATCAAGTGTCAGAATCAATGTTATTAGAGTTATCTATAAGTAAAGACTAAAACTAGTTGAGAAAAATGTTTTAGTTATCTGGAATAAAAATCTAAACTAAACTGTAAATGAATCAGAATCACAATCAGAATCGTGTTTATTGGCCAAGTATATGTGCAGACACATACAAGGAATTTGGTTCCGGTAGATGAAATAGAAATACTTAAAAATACAGAACTTTAATATATCTGGACAGAACTGGTCTGCAGTGGTTTAAGTGGTCAAAAAGAAAAAGGGTAGGAATTTTGACATTTCCATGGAGGACTTACCTGAGCATCTGTGAAGTTGTAGTCCAAGGAAAACTCCAGTTTACCCAACTTTTCCTGTTCTTTCTCCTCTTCCTCCCCTTCTTTCTTCACCTCCCCCTCCTATAAGATTAAAACAGACACACACACACACACACACACACACACACACACACACACACACACACACACACACACACACACACACACACACACACACACACACACACACGATTTTCTTGTAGTTCTTGAGCTGGTAAGATAAGATAATATAATACAGTGATAGGCGTACCTTCTCTCCAGTCTCTCCTTCACCTTCCTTTGCCTTTCTGCGGCGACCTGCCTTCCCCTCCCTCGCTTTCTTTGGCTTTTTCTTTTTACCAAAGCATTTCTTAAAAATGCAGAAGATGAAGCATGCCACCAAGACCAGAACCACCACAACAATGGCTCCCACTGCCCACATGGGAACTGCCAAAATAGAGATATGGGTTGGCCCATCAGTGGATGTTATAGAAGTATGGTTATCATGAAAGTGCTGGAAATCTCTGATCCGCCTTTGCTGTTAACATACACAGAACTAACACAATGCTGAAACAACAACCAAAACCTCATTAAACAAATATGAGTCAGAACTTCAGATTGATATCCTCACTTTTCAATTCTCTCTATGGAAGGTTTTTTAAAAGCTTGCTGATCTCGTACCTTAAGAAGAGGATTGAACTTTTTTATATCTTAAAATTACAAAAAAAACTAGGGAAAGTCACTTTTTCCCAGTGTTCAGTTGCATCAGGTTAATCAGTTATAACAATATTGTTCAAGGGGACCTATTATCCACCTAATTGTTTTTTACAGTAATGTGCAAAAGTTTTGAGCCACCCCTCATTTGTGATATTTTCGATTTTGAGCAGCAAGGTCTTGAGCATTAGTTCTCCAGACTTTCTGAAGGACTGTGAACATTGGGTTCTTTTTCACTCATTTTCAGTCCAGTTCTTGTATTTGGGCTTTTTCAAACAAATGCCTTTTTGCATTCAAGAAGAAAAAAAAACTAAAACTAACACAATAGATGAACTAGTGTTTTGTCCACACACATAATTTAGCAAAGAAGGAATTCTTTAGTTGAATATATGAATGCCAAAGATAACACAGTTTGATGGGCATAAAATAGTATTTTTGCAGGTTTTAGATGTGTCCTTGATCGAGCACAGCTGATTTAAATGGCTAAATTACCTCCTCAACATGTCTTAAAGTTCTCCAGAAGTCTGATAATGAACTAATCATTTGAGTCAGGTGTGTTGACCGAGGGTCTAAAACCTGCAGGACACCAGTCCTTGAGGCCTGGAGTTCCCGACCCCTGGTATACACAAAGGAAGTCAGGAGAGATGTACAAAAGTGAGTGTCCACAGGCCTCTGTAAAACACGGTGGAGGTTCTGTCATGGTTTGGGCCTCCATTTCAACCAGTGGTGTTGGAGATCTTGTCAAAACTGATGGAATTATGAATGCAAAAATGTGCTTGGAGATTTTGATCACCCACGCAGTACCATCTGGAAAAAGACTTTGTTTTTCAGCATAACAATAATCCCAAACATACTAGCAGTAAAAGTATACCTGGATTTAAACACACACACACACACACACACACACACACACACACACACACACACACACACACACACACACACACACACACACACACACACACACGAACTGGCCTCCCCAGAGCCCAGACCTCAACTTTATTGAAGCAGTGTGGGATCATCTTGACAGAGAACAGAACAAAAGGAAGCAAACTTCCAAAGAAGAGCTTTAAATGTCCTTCAAGAAGCCTAGAGAACTATTTCTGAAGACTACTTAGGAAATTACAAGAAAGCTGCTTAAGAGAGTTCAGACTGTGTTGCAGAATTAAGGTGTTCATATTAAATATTACCTTTCAAGCTCTTTATAATTGTACAAAGCCTGATTTTTGCCTCATACCATTTATGAGGCAAAAACGTTTATCTATGTTTCCACGTGTTTCAATAATCAGTGAATCCATTTCCCATTTCCCAAGCAACATATGAATGAATTAGAGATGGCATAAGATTTCTGCACTGGAATGCATTCTTAGAATAGTGGACGCCTCATTTAAATTTCAAAATATTCTAATACTGGGCCTTTGCGCAGAGGCTTAGTTTATGTTTGATCTGAAATAGGTCAAATAACTCACAGTTATTTGTATGTGATTACCTCATTTTTTCAGACTTTGCTCATGGTTGTTTATGAGTATCTGCCACTGTAACAATAAATATATTTCAGAAAGTAAAAGCAAAACATAGCAGTTCCCCTTCAGACATTAACAGCTGTTCATGAGCTTGGAGACAGAACCAAAGGTGTAATGCATAATGTCAAAATAAATCATGATTTCTTCTTTTTACCACAATAACTAAAACTTTCTCAAAATTATATTTTAAGCACTTTGTTATCTATGTTTTGCTAATGTTGTGTTATGTCAATAACACACATGTCAGCATTGAGATAATAACAGTCTGTAAACCCACAGCCACCACTAGTTGCTCCACCAACCGCAGAAGCTCATTAAACGCTTTACTCTTAGCATCATAAGCAGTAGTTCTTCATTTCTTGGCAAAATGACTCAGAAGCACGTTTTCGTGTTTTGTCATTGTAGGCATAAACACTTAAACTGTTGACGTTCTTTGAAATCATTCTTTATGCCACATCACTTATGTTAAAAAGAGCAATTTAGTGTTGGAAATTTCTCCTTACATCTACAGTAGCTTGAACTTTTGTGGAAGACTATAAACATAACTCCTAAACATAACTGGTAAATACATTGATAAATATTATCCATCTTCTTCTGCTTATCTGGAGCCGAGTCACAGGGGCAGCAGCCTAAGTAGAGAAGCCCAGACCTCACTCCAGGAGGCATCCTTATCAGATGCCCGAACCTCCTCAGCTGGCTCCTTTCGATAAATAAATTATAAATCCCTTTGATAAATATAAATTTGACATAATGTAAAGTCTGCACAGGGATAGTTTCCTCCCCAATAGCCACATTTAGTTTACGTCATCACTGGTTTATGGATTTCTGTATCATTTTGCAGATTGTGGCAGTAGCTTACTTGACAGATGACTCAGCTCATTCATGAACTTTTCCTTCATGTGGTTGTAGTCGTGCCCAGGTTGATGTTCTGTATGTGAGTGCTCATGGTGTTCTGAATGAGAGTGCTCATGATGAGCAGGCTCTGTTGTTTCCTCCGATTCTGGTTCAGACGGCTCAGCGGCCCTCCGGACTCGAACCCCAGCACCGACCAGCCTCATGTCAGCTGCCAAAACATTAGAATTACTACAGTTATTCACGCTGTTTTTAAGTTGGCTGCCACATTGAATGATAACACAACTTTACATGCATGCTGTGTAATCCCTGTGTTAATGTGTTGCAGGAAGGTTGAAGAGCATAGGACAACTCTAAGCCAGATGCTCAACATGGCTGACCCTAATCCCTCTGTTACTCTCATGCTCTCCTCCATCTCGTGGCCCACGCTTTCACTCCCACGTTCAGCCCATCCCCATTTCTCTCTCATCACTGACTCTGCTGTGGACTGGATTAAACTATGCCTCTACAATATTAATCCAAAACCACAGATTCTCAAAGCTTTAAAAAATAGGGGTTGGTATCATCCTTTGGTTTGCCTTGCATAAAGCCACTGTTTCTGTCATATTGACTGTTTAGAACAATATTTAAATGAGGTTAAGTGGAACACAGGCAACTTTTGGAAAAAACAGATTTTTTAATAAGTAGTTATTATGAGCTGTATTTCCATTTTAAAAGCAAACAAAAATGGCAGTAAAAGTAATTTTTACTGCACCCATTTACTGTGTTTAATAATTGAACATTGAAATTGAATATAGCTTAATGAAATTAAATGATCACTGAAGGACATTTATTAAAATTGAAAACACGATGTGATATCTAATAGGAAACTAAAGTATGTAAAATGAACAATCTGCAATATTAGTGGTCCTTTAAATTGGTTTCTTCAAAGCCAACAGGAAGAAAATACACACACAGAAATACAGCATGTTTTTCTCCTCAGTTTAGACCCTTTTTTTTTTAGGATTTTTCCACTTAATCATAACAACAGTGTTTGAAACTTTACTGAATATTTATCTTACCTGTTGATATCTCCCTTTAATTTTGTCAACACCAAAAGGAGGCAACTTCTAGTTCGGTGTCTTTCTTGTAGCTTTTCCTCTGGCTTGTTGAAGACCCTGCACACCTATCAATCCTTGGGTATGCTGTTGACTAGAACTGGCAGGCTCCCTGCAACCCTTTCCACCAAAGCTAAAGCACTGGCAAATCACTAGAGAAATGTTGTCATTTAATCCCCCCACTTCCCCCCCTCCTACTGATATTAGAAGGCAGACAACACATCTGTTGCTTTACGTCTGACTAAAGAAAAATTTAGACCATCATTCACCTTTTATCGTGTTGTAGTTGCAGGGTTGGTAAATTTAACATGTTGAAGTATTCAAAGCTTTTCCTTGCGCCAGGGGAAAACTGTTTATTACACTGATGGCAGTGTTTATCCATTAGACTCAAGAGATTGTAGTACATCCAGCCCTTTACTAATCTCCTCAGCATAGCTGCCCTCGCAGTCGATCGTCCAACAACAACTTGTACTGCGAGTGGATATTGTGCATGTATGTGTGGATATGTAGTTTCCCATCCTTTTAGCCTGCCATTTTACTGTACAAAACACATACGCATATTTATTAAACTGTAAACAGTAATCTGCAGGGATATTTATATATGCCTTTGTTTTGTTGGGGGGGGCACAGATGAGCATGACATAATTGCCTTACATAGAGTTAGGGCGGGCACTTAAAAGAACTCTGCATTTCAGGATATTTTATTAATAAAAAATACATTTTATGCTGCAATACATTAAACCACACAAACACAAGTTACGAATGTTTTCACACTTGGTGAAAACCTGGGAAAATCTGTGCAAACCCTTGTGGTTTCTTAATCTGTCAAGTGTTCTACCTCAAACCACTAGAACCAAAATGACACTTGAACAGAGTAAGGCTACGTCCACACGTACACGGGTATTTTTGAAAAGAAAAATTTTCCATTTTAGTTTAAAAGAAATTCTATCCACATGTGGTTTTGAAAAAAATACCTCAGTCCACATGTAAACACCAAAAGACGCAGTCAAACACTGTGAAGAACATGCCAAATCCTAACAGTGTAGAAATGGCCAATCAGAAGTCTAGAAGCCTGGGAGGAAAAGAGTAAACAGGGTTTTATGCAAATCTTGAGTACTTCTTTTTGTTTTTCTGGAAAGGCAACTAATTTTGTGTTACTTTTCAAGTGCCTTCATCATTTCAAATGTTAATAACCAAAGACTGTATTTTAGCTGTTGTGTAGACTCACAACTTAGGAATGAACAAAATGCATACAGCATGCATAAATTTAATTAAAAAAATATTCAAACCCGAAGACAACGTTGGGATTTGTGTTTTGAGAGCGTCTGTTAAATGGAGAAGTTCACTCTAATGCCTCTGTCTTTTTAAATGGAGTGACAGTAATTGAGTATGCATATGTAACCATGTAAAAACTGCAGATAGTAAGAGCAACAGCATTTTGTCCATATCCGCCACTGTAGAAATTCATCTCATGTAAACAATAATGTGGCGCACAGCATGACGTCAAGGTACACACCTTTGGCATTACGTGACTAAGTCTGTTTTCCTCGTCCACACCTAAACGCAAAAACAGAGTTTTTCGAAAATCTTTACCATGGCAGGAGTATTTAAAAATATCAGTATTCAGTGATCGAAAATGCAGTTTGTGTGGACTAAAGGCTCAAAAGCATAGAAAAAACTCAGTTTTCAAAAATACCTGTTGAGGTGTGGACGTAGCCTAAGACCCATGCCTGTGTGGGATCCACTCTGACGTAAGTCACATGACTTATCTTTGCTGTCAGATAATTAACCAAGAAGCAGCTTGGAAATCGTTAACCAAACTCTCCAGCAGCCCAGCGTTAGCACCACCCAACTGGGAGTAAGCATGTGCCCACTGTTATCTCGTGCAGACGTAACCTAGATAATGTGCTCAGACATTGTGACGAGTCAGATAACTACCTGTCAGAGCAACTGAAAATAACAGTTACACACACAAACCTGACTTTTAAAGACAAACAAGAGATTTTTCAGCATAATGAGACTTTATTGAATGTTTGAAATGTCCATTTGTTTTTCCTTCTTCAAAAATTGTTCATTTATAAAAATGTTCTGTGGGTTGAAACATGACAATGGAATGTTTCACACATGATAAAAAACGGAATCCACATGAACAAGTTACTCATTGTAACAGCTTAGAAAAACGGTAGTGTTTAGCACCACATTTATGAGAACAATTTCCCCAACACATTTGAATTTCTTTTCTTTATAAGAAAAACTGAGGCATTTCGATTTAACTTGGTCTAGTGCAATTGGATAATACCTGTGGTTGACTGTAACAACTTTGTAAAGTTTTAATGGGAAAGGACGTACAGTGTGGATTATTGCCTTTGCCTATCTCTGTATATTTTGAAATGTGGACCTTTTTCACTGTTCTCCCAGGACCTTTTACAGAGTGTGCTTGTCAAAGAGGTATTCTCCCATAGCACCGGTCGTTTCAGACGCAGTGATGCGGGTGAGACTGCCAATGTAGTCGCCCAGCTTCTTGATGGTGTCATGGCTGTCGACGAGGAAGTGCTGCTCGAGGAAGTCACACAGCTACAAGAGAAGTTAGATGAGTAAGTGGTAAAATAATTCATACTATGACACTTGCAAATATTCTAGACCAAATATACTTGTGTTAATAGCACAAGAATTATATTTAGATATTTAAAAAACTAAACAAAAATCCCAGACATACATGGGGATCAGTATGGCTGCCAGCTCTGCGGTGCACATCAAGGATACGTGTATTTAAGGTTTTCTGATATTCCAGGGAAAAGGTCATTGCATCCAGACCGCCCTTCCAGTCTTCTTTACTTGGTTTCTAGAACAAAATGTTGACACTTTATTGGAGGAAGAAGAAAAAAAAAAAAAAAAGTAGTGTGTACCAACAAATACACCCATCTCAACAACATCTTTAAAAGGACACCCATAACATTTGGGACGTACAGAGATGTTCTGAAGCAAAATTCGTCCGCCTCTCATGTTCTGGTATTCCAGCAGCTTCTCAGCCTGTTCCCTCTCTTTGGCTGAACGCTCCAGGAAAAAACTGGAGAAGTTTGGCAAAGCAACATCATCCCTGTCGAAATACATACCCTAAAAAAGAGAAACAAAAGAAAAGAAAACAATGATATCTAGAAATATATAGTACAGATTATGAGACATACAGGCACTATACTGCTAGGTATTAGTGTTACAATTACAAGAATCATACCAGGGCAAGGTAGGCGTAGGATGCATTTAACTTCAGGTTGATCAGTTTGTTGACATCTCCTTCAGTTTCTGCATGAAAGTTTTGTTTCACCGCAGACTGCATGTCTACAACACAGAAAAAGAAAGCAACGAATGCAGCTAGTGTTGTGCTTAAAAGACAGAAAGAACAATAGAGACAAGTGCCAACAATGAGTGATTTCTCCTTCGTGTTAGAAGTAAGCCCAAAAGAAAGTTAAATATCGCCTACCGCCTCTTCCTCGGGTTCAAACTAGCAAAGACGTTCCGTGTGAAATGCGCTCGTTTTAGCGAAGCACGTATTTATCAGCCAGCAACACATTGCAACTGATATTTAAGAGCTCAGAGAAACACCTGCCCCACTGCCGCCGTGTGTCATCAAACGATTGGGTTCAGGTGGTTGTTACGTTAGTACATGTTATTAAGACTGTTGCTCGGTTAAACACCACTTTTTGTACCCACTTAAACAAGAAATACCTGCTGATGCTATCAGGGTGCAGTTTAGCTAACTTTAGCTACGTTTGCAGCAATTTAGTGCTTGTTAATATACCGTAAGATACGCCAGACTATGAATAAAGTTTTATAAATCTATTCCGGGTCAATGTCACCCTACCATTTTGTTACCTACCTTTTATTGTGACACCAACGTGACCGCAATGTCACTATCTTCCCAGCACAAAATTGTTTATTGTTTACGCCACAAGTAGCGTCCGGTTCTGCTTCTTCGTCGTCGTTGTATGGCAGAGATACACTGAAGTGCAGCGCCGCCCCTGTGGTCGGAATGATTCCTGCAGAGGCTTTAACCTGAGCACAATGGAAGAGAGAGAGGGAGCGAGAGAGAGAAAGCAGAAGTTATTATAATTTTTTTTTATACAAATACTTCATGGCTTGAGGTTTTTTCTATACGTTTGTTCTACACTTCCTGTCTTTATTTTAAAAAATTTTTTTCCCTTCTCTGTACACTTTACAACTTTACAACTTCTATTTTTATGTTTCCCCATTCTTTCATTGCTGCAAACCACTGTATTGAAACGGGACACGTCTCTTTTTGGATTATTTATATACAGTTGTGTTATTCCATGCACCTGGCATATTTTTCTGGCTTTCCTTTTATTACAGCTTTACTTTTGTTTTCACCAGATTATTTGTTTTCTTAATATACCCCTGCACAGTACACTGCAATTGATTCCCTGGCATCCAAACACACCAAACATGTAGTTAAGCTAATATGCTAAGTGTTTTCTTTGTCCCAGTTCCCCTTGTCTTGTGTCTCTCTGTTTCAGCTTGGGCCTGGGTGCTGATTCAACAATGGTTAAAGTACAGGTTGGAGTACTAATCTGGGTATCTCTGTCTAATTAGATTTCCACCAAGAATAGTTGCATTAGAGGTGGTTCTCTCACGGACATCCAAGACTGCAGCAACAGATCAGTCACACATTCCAGCAGCTAGCAATTTTGTGTTGGACAACTTCAGTTAGTCACAGCGTGGTGGCACTGAGAAAAGTGTTGTACACACATTGTTTTTTGTGTTCTGAGAACAATGGCTTGAGAGTGCTTTAAACTGAACTGACGTCTAAACTGTACAAGTGAGTATATTTGTTTCCTGTAAATCAATTACCAATATAATCACCGGCTAAAACAATTAAAGATAGTAAACATATTTCACAACATTAAACATGCATTGCTCCCCCCCCCCACACACACACACACAGTTAAGGCTAGAGTTCTGATAAATGCGTTTGTGGTTTTAGGAGCCATAATATATGCTATTTATTACTTTACCATGGCAACTATCTCTTCCAGTTACTGGAACAAGGGATGTGGTTTGAAAATATTTCCCGATTCTCTTTTAGGATGTGATTTGAACAAGGAAGATGAGCAAAGTTCTAGTACTTTCTGTGAAGCTGTTCCAGTGCAGCTTTGATCCCTACACTGAGGGAGATTAGAGCTTTTCACTGATGTGTTTGATGGTAGTCTTCACCATCATCATGAAAACTTTATCCTCCTGCAGTGAAACAAAGGCCAGCATATAAGTGTTCACACAGAGAGCTAAAAAGTTGCATCTATTGTATGCGGCTATAGGGCTGAAAGATTTGAGAAGTAGATTCAGTGAGGCTTGTCACGATAGCATATGCAGGTGACACATTTATTGCCATTCAAACTATTGTAACAGAAGAGGCTGCTCTAATTGTGGTATAAGAGCTCTGCCACCACTTATATTAAAGGAAAGCTGCAGAATGTGGTTTGCAAAAGCGTCATGAAACTCAAGCACCATGCTAAACAGAAGCGCATTTGTTTTTAAGACTTTCACAAGTCTTAATAACATGCATAATAAAATACTGTTATTTAACTATGAATAGTCAATGCATGCACTTGTTTAAAAAGAGCTATCTTTATCCTCAGTATAACACGGAAGCTCAAAAATTGAAATGACTCCATATTAACAGATGAGGAAAACTATTATCATTTATGAATCCTAACTTCCCCATCATGTTTCCACAGTGGACAACAATTTTCTTTGAAATATCAGCACTTTTATTGAGCGCTACTCAAAATATGACACCATAAAGACTGCTGTGACTTTGTGCGCAGTTAACAGTATGAGGGTAAGTTTCTGTTCGCAGTTCCTTATTGAGATCAACCACAAGGAAGCTATAAATATCACAACTTTCTGAGACAGTGCTAAGACACAAGAAGGAGATCCACTCTGCTGTGAAAGCAATCAGCGGAGGAACCTAAACAGTGATTTTACTTAAAACCTTAAAAAAACTGGAAATTCTTAAAATAAAACAACACAAATATTATTTATTCAAAGTAGCAGTTCACAACTTTACCTGTGATCATAAACAAAAACGTCTCATCTTTTATTTGCCCATAATAAAGGCACACAAGCGGCCACAAGCATGAACAGATAAATAGCAGCTGATATGCAGCAATTACCTCCAATAAACATGTAAGAGAGGCAAATGCTCTTGATTGACGTACCTTTGACAAGCAGCACAGCATGACCGTTAATAAGGAAGTAACAGGCGGGGCAAAGGTCTCTGTAGTTGTACAAGGCCAGAAAGGAGAAGCAGTTATTTACTTAGTCACTTGCCAATATGAAAAGGGCCCAGAGGTTACGAGAGGAGGATGTAGCTAAGAATTAAAAGTCAACAACTTTGAATTAAAGTTATCATAGTGCAGGTCAGAGAAATTCTTTGCCAAACTTAAGTGTGGTTTTTGTCAACATACCAGCAGAGGTGCTGAAAATAGCAGCTACAAGGTTATCCGGGGAAAACAAAGGAATTGAACAAGTTCAAAGTATGTGTGCCAGTTAGGAGTCCTGAAGACGATGAAGCTTTTATCCCTTATCTCAGACCACTTGTTGCTTTGTGTCTTCCTGAGTCTACTTTGGGTAAGTTTTTTTTTTACCTTTCACTTTGATGGTGATCAGATAGCGAAGCTCAGTGTAGGTTACCCTCGACAAAAGGAAACAGTGCAGTCAAAACCACAGTGAAGCCTAAATGCATGACATGCTTCATTATGTATTTGAAACACTATAGTTATGTTTTGTGAAATACTGGTTTGTACAGAAATACAAGAACAACAAAATCTTGTTAAACGGCATGAAAATTCTGGACTTTTCCAGATTTTGAAACACGAATTTATTCCTTCTTTGCGACACCGATCTGTTTCCTCTGAGAACAAAAAGAGCATGAAAGAAGAAAATTCAACAATATCTTAAACACTTACATGGTGCAGTGCTCATGATTTAATCAAATCAGATGTGGAATTTTAAAGAATGTGTCCGAGGAGAAATGTGTTAGATATTTCATAGGCCAGTAACTGTAAGTAACTGTAGCTATAATATACAATATAATAATACATATGATTTGCATTTTTAGTCAAAGCAAACACTTAATTAATACATTTTTTGCCAGCTCTGTGATTTTTATGTTATAGATGTTGCTAGTTGTAGAAGCTGACACATAAAATGCTAAAATAATTTGACACTGACTTATTTGTTTCCTGCACATTATTTTTTTTATTTTTAGTGAAAGTTTTTGTTCTTATAAAGCAGAATGCTCAGAGGATATCTCGAAGTATTACTGTTCACATAATGTTTATGATATAATGTAGATGTGAAATTAAAAGCAGCAAACATCGCTCTGTGACTCTGCCACAGACTCGTGTTAACTGGGTATTCAATGGTGATTTTTTTTCACAGATTTTAGATTCTGTAGTTTTCACTCTTTTTCTGCTTTTAGGGCACAACTGACTCCAATACAACAATCACATCAACAGTGACGACGACAGTGACAGCAGGACAGAAAAGTACAGCAAAAACAACACAAAAATTTATTCCACTGGCTGAAACAAGTCCCACTCCACAAACTTCAACAGAACAAACAACATCTACAACAGCAAAAGCCCGTAAGAATGAAACACTATTTTTTTTAACTTTTGTTGGTTATTGGTAAAACTGAAGTGAATATCATTCTGGGTTTTTATTGTGGTAAAAGGTGAACACCACTCTCAACTCATCACAGCTCCTGATGATGTAACAAAAGGCACAGTGGTACAAAGGAATGAAAGCAGTATAGTCAGTGCTTCAGTTCTTGTTCTTTTTAAAACTTTTTTGTAACTACAACCACTGTGTGTCCTCTTTTCTTTTTCAGCTCCAAATAATGTTGACATAGTGAATGTGACCACACAAAATGAGAACAGTATAACTCTGACCTGGAACAAGGTTAACAACATCCCAACATACATCCTGCAATATGGTAATATAATAAAAAAGATAAATAAAACTGAAGAAGGACCCATAGTACATGTGGTCACTTCTCTGACTGCTGGGACAAACTACACATTCACTCTCTTCACCACGTCTGAGGGACTCAATAGCAGTGGATACAGATTCAGTGCTGTGACAGGTTGGTGAGCACTGAACAAAACATTCAGTCTAATTAAAACATAAACAAAATACAAGATGTTGTTGGGAACATTGTTTTAGTTTCTTTTGTGTGTGTTTTTCCTATTGTAGCTCCTCGTAATGCTAAAGAATTCAAGGCCGTTGGTCAAAATGAGACCAGCATAAAGCTGCAATGGAAAACAGTCTCCAACAGTGACAGTTATATTCTTTTGTTTAATGAAAGACAGATCAGCATTAAGACTTTTACAGAAGAATACACAGTCTCAAATTTGACTGATGGAACCAGATACAATGTCACTCTCTTCACTGTGTTTAAAAATGTCAGTAGCAGTGGAGTAAACTGCACCGCAGTCACTGGTAAGATTTTCTCTAATATAGATAAATATGCCAGAATGGACCAGCTAATTAGTAATTGAAACTTTAGCTGATGGAGAGTTTTATTGTGAAAGACACTTTCCTCTGTTATCTTTAGCTCCACAAAGTGTTAATAATGTGACTGTGGTGCATCAAAATGAGACCAGCATAACACTGCAGTGGGAAAAGGTTAAAAACATCCCAGAATACATCCTACAGTATAATAACAGCACTGACATGGAGAAGAATATCAGTGTTTCTGAAGAGGGACCCATTATATATGAGGTGTCTCCTCTGACTGCTATGACAAAGTACAACTTCACTCTCATCACTGTGTTTGAGGGAGTCAGCAGCACTGGATACTCTTTTACTGCTGTGACAGGTGGGTGATCATGAAGACTTGTGTGTTACTGGATGTTTTACTCATCTACAACAACAAAAGCCCGTAAGAATGAAACACTATACTTTGACTTTTGTTGGTGAAACTGAAGTGAATGTCATTCTGGGTTTTTATTCTGGTAAAAGGTGAGCGCTACTCTCAACTCATCACAGCTCCTGATGATGTAACAAAAGGCACAGTGGTACAAAGGAATGAAAGCAGTATAGTCAGTGCTTCAGTTCTTGTTCTTTTTGTTTTGTAACTACAACCACTGTGTGTCCTCTTTTCTTTTCCAGCTCCAAATAATGTTGACAGAGTGAATGTGACCACACAAAATGAGAACAGTATAACTCTGACCTGGAACAAGGTTAACAACATCTCAACATACATCCTGCAATATGGTAATATAACAGAAGATATTAATAAAACTGAAGAAGGACCCATAGTACATGTGGTCACTTCTCTGACTGCTGGGACAAACTACACATTCACTCTCTTCACCACGTCTGAGGGACTCAATAGCAGTGGATACAGATTCAGTGCTGTGACAGGTTGGTGAGCACTGAACAAAACATTCAGTCTAATTAAAACATAAACAAAATACAAGATGTTGTTGGGAACATTGTTTTAGTTTCTTTTGTGTGTGTTTTTCCTATTGTAGCTCCTCGTAATGCTGAAGAATTCAAGGCCGTTGGTCAAAATGAGACCAGCATAAATCTGCAATGGAACACAGTCTCCAACAGTGACAGTTATATTCTTTTGTTTAATGAAAGACAGATCAGCATTAAGACTTTTACAGAAGAATACACAGTCTCAAATTTGACCGATGGAACCAGATACACTTTCACTCTCCTCACTGTGTTTAAAAATGTCAACAGCAGTGGAGTAAACTGCACCGCAGTCACTGGTAAGATATATTTTTTCTAATATAGTTATATAAGCCAGGAAGGACTGGCTCATTAGTACTTGAAACTTTAGCTGATGGAGAGTTTTATTGTGAAAGACACTTTCCTCTGTTATCTTTAGCTCCACAAAGTGTTAATAATGCAACTGTGGTACATCAAAATGAGACCAGCATAACACTGCAGTGGGAAAAGGTTAAAAACATCCCAGAATACATCCTACAGTATAATAACAGCACTGACATGGAGAAGAATATCAGTGTTTCTGAAGAGGGACCCATTATATATGAGGTGTCTCCTCTGACTGCTATGACAAAGTACAACTTCACTCTCATCACTGTGTTTGAGGGAGTCAGCAGCACTGGATACTCTTTTACTGCTGTGACAGGTGGGTGATCATGAAGACTTGTGTGTTACTGGATGTTTTACTTATGGAAATCCTCTCACAAACTCCTGTATTTAGGTTTCTTTACAACAGATGGGTAATGTTGGGGATGTTATGTGATTTGTAAATAAACGTTTGCAATGGTTTTTACAGTTACAGTTTTTTTGGACCATGCTTATATAATAGCTCCTCATAACATAAATATTGTAACACTGAACATGTCAAATACTACCCCCACCTTTAATCCTAGACTGGTTTAGGAGGTTAACAAATTAAAAGCATCTAAAACAGTCATAATCCTTGAGAGGGACTTGGTAAGGTGCTTTTTTGTCTGATGTACATTTACAACATTAGCAGGAGAAACTTGAAATCAGATTTTTATACTTACTAAAAGCTTAGGAAACCAAAATGGTTACTTAAGGATGTCATTTGTGAATCAGACTTTTTTAAAATTGTCTTTATTTCATCTTTAGCTCCTTATAATTCACAGCAACTGCATTTGAATCTGACTAAATGAGACCAGAGCTTCATTTATTTATTAACATATGTGTGTTGCTTGTCACTATGAGTGCCTTAAAAGGAAAAAGTAACATCTATTTATGCTTCTGACCCACAGTATTTTTTAAAAATATGTCTCAGATTTTGTATTCTTCTGAAATCATTCTTTGTCCTCTTTCAGCTCCAGAAAATGTCCACAATATGACTGTGACACAAAATGAGAACAGTATAACTCTGATATGGAAGAAGGTTAACGACATACTAACATACATCCTAGAATATGACAGCGATAATATTGTTATTGGCAAGAATGACATGGACGGATGCACGACATCAGGTGCATCAGTTACATGTGTGGTCTCTTCTCTGACTGCTGGGACAAACTACAATTTTACCCTCTTTACTGTGTTTGAGAACGTCAGCAGCTCTGGATACAACTTTAGTGCACCGACAGGTATGTAATCAAGTGGGTTTTTTTAAACTGTTTGTTTTCCTTTGTAAAATTGTCTTTATTTCATCTTTAGCTCCTGATACAATATATTTAAAAGGACAATATAAGTCCAAGTGAAATGTCCATGTTTTCCTTCTGGCCTGCAGTGCCATTTATCCATCAAGGCTCCACCCACCAACCATATCTCTGAGAAGAAGGAAGTGTGCATCTAACCCTGATGATAGGCTTGTGCTTGTAATAGAGCAGCAAATATGAATGATGTGCTCTTAGCAAGCAGCATGCTTAATTATTATATTTTATATGTAATTATTTTATTATTTGTATATATAGTTATTATTTATTCAATTAATTTTAATGCTGAGTGCCATTTAGCTCACACACCTATTCAGGCTTAAGTATGTAAAAGCTTGTGATAACTGAACTAGCTCTATACTCCTGTATTTCATTTTAAAAGAAAAAGATGAACAAATTCCACTTCTGAGTTTTGTTTTTGTTTTTTCAGTTCCACCAGTGGTGCCTTGGGTCAGTGTGACTGAACGATTTACTAACAGCATAACTCTAGAGTGGGAGAACATGAATAAAGCCTGGCAATACGAGCTTCAAATCAATGGTGATGTGCCAAGTAGTGTGTCAGACGTCTCCTCAGATACAATCAGAAAAGTAGTGACATCTCTTCAGCCTGGATCACAGTATGATTTCAGCTTAACCACAGTGTTTGCTGGACTCAGGAGCACTCCTTATACGAATTTCACAGTAACAGGTAAACAAACCCCCAAAACATCTCTGTGTTAGACTTTTATAACTTTTTCTTGTCTCTATTCAATGAGTTGTATAAAAAAAGAATCAGGTTCTTGCGTATAACTATTTTCTCACCCATTTCAGCCATCGACTGTGCCAGTGCAGACTGGAAAGTTACCAACTCATCAATCAAAGCAAAGATTGAAGGCTTGTTTTCGACCGCAACGGCCCGTAATGGATCTAACATTCATATCAGTGATGGACGTGAAAATGTGTTGTTTACTGGACTTTACCCTGGTGCCACCTATAACATCTCTCTTGTCTATGAAAAGTCTTCCAGAGTTTTCCTGCAGTGTGAACACAAATTAACAATTCGTGAGTACAACAGAAACCATTTGAAGGACTAGAATCTGTAAATTAGTATTTAAGAACTTAAAGTAATAACTTTAACTTTCCTGAAAGATGAAGTGTGAATTCTTGTGATTTAGTTTTTAATTTTTACTCTTGCATTCAAATTTTAATCTTGAAAAAGTTTATTGCAGAAAAATAATTTTATGTACGATTTATATACCACAGGTTAACACACATATTTAATATGATTCAGTATGAATACATGAGTTTCAACCAAGTATCATTTTATTATTAACTAACTTATTAGTTTTGATAAATAATCTCAACAAATTAAAAAGGCTAAAACAGAAAATTCTAACTTCTGTAAGGCAGGAATTATTTTTGTGACTTGAGCTGTTAATCAATCATTACTACAGATTGTTTTTTAATTATAATTATATACAGACTGAGTAATTCTTTCAATGTCTAAGTTTGAGGTCTTCATTCTTTGTTTTTATATGAAAATCCAAAAATTTATTATTAACTTTTTAAAGAATAAGAGCACTGCTTTGACCTAAAAGTAAGACAAATAATCTTTCTACTTTAGAACAAATTTCTACTTTTTCTACTTTAGAACAAAGTTTTGTAGTATAAAAAGTTTCATTATATTTACTATAAGTCATATATTTTCTGCTTTAGTTTTGACTGTAAAACCTTTTTCTTGTTTTACTCAGTTCCTCCTAATCTAAATGCTCACTGTGAGTACTGGGCAGCTGGATACTCTGTTCTTATTAAATGGACAGACCCAGAGGGCGAGTGGACTAATGCGGAGGTGAATGTGACTGGAAAGACTCACACAGTAGCTAGTCCTGAAACTGAGATCACGATCAATGGATTCCAACCTGCCAAAAAATATAAAGTGTCTGTAACTTCAATGTCTGGGGTGAGGAGTTCTGAACCGCATGTGTTTTACTGCCAAACTGATCCAAGGGGTGAGTAAAAGTAACTATATTACCATGTTGCTGCTTGTAATCATAACAGTATACAGTATTTTCAACTTTGACTTGATTGTTTCATTTCACGCAAGTGTAAAAAATAAACCTCTAAACTTTTCAACTTCATTGCTAATTATGCTTTTGCTCCCTTTAGGAGTTATTGCAGGGTCCGTATTTGGTGTGCTTCTTTTTGGTCTCCTGGTTGCTCTGGTTGTCTTAATTTTCCTCAAAAGAACAGATATTATTAGGTGGGTCTCACTTCACCGACAAGAATAAAGTAAATTAAATTAATACATTTATCAAATTTAATGTCTTAATTTTGATCCTGCAGCAGAAAGAAGTCTTCATTCATTGGTGGATCCAAAGTATCTAACACACAGAGCAAGTAAGTGTTGTTTTACAATGACAATTACCCACAATGAAGAAAAACATTAATTATGGCAAAATTAATTAATAAAATTGAGAGAGTTATGTTTTATTTATTTATTTATTTTTAGATCTATTCCTGCTGCAAAGTTTCCGGACCACTTCCATCAGCTGAGTTTGGACGAGAACAGAGGCTTCAGCGAGGAATATGAGGTGCATAAAAAGATCAAGATTTTTTTTCCTCTTCTGCTTCTGTGTGTTCCTGTTTTTGTGTCTTTACTGTTTTATTTCTTACCATTTTATTCGTTTTACGATGGCCAGTATCTCAGTTTCATGCTTTGTTATCTGCTACGTTCATGCAGTGCCTCGCTCCTGTTGGAACAGACCAGACACGAAAGACTGCTATTCTACCTGAAAACAAAGCGAAGAATCGTTTCAATAACGTCTTGCCATGTGAGTCTCTCCTCTGACTGTTGAACCGTGCTGTTGTGAGCTCAGTCTAGCAGTCTATGTCAGGACTACTGGAGGTGCACTGGAGTTAATTCTCCTGTTTTCTCATATTAGATGACTGGTGTCGTGTGAAGCTCACTACATCAGATCCTGATGGAATTTCAGACTATATCAATGCCAATTACATGCCGGTAAGTGTTACATTAAGATAAAGTTCAGTGAAGATCTCTTTATAACTACACCATACAGAAAGCATATAAACAAGCACCTTTGTGCGATTTCATGAGCTTTCTTTTTTCATTTCTATAACGAGCAGAAGATATACAAGCTAAATTAGTCTACATATTAACTTTGTCCACTGCTTTTCAGGGCTACAGCAGTAACAGAGAGTACATTGCCACTCAGGGCCCTCTGCCCTCTACTGTTAATGATTTCTGGAGAATGATTTGGGAACAAAGAGTTAAGAGGATCGTTATGGTAACCAACTGCATTGAAGGAGGGCGGGTAAGTCTTCAGGAAAATCTTAAAATGTTTTATTGATAGTCTTTCAAGGAAGTTGTTGTCAGGAGGAAACATACTGGTCACTTCACAAAGAAGAGATCAAGATCTATGATTAAAATACATTTTGTATGTGTCAAAGGAGCTTGCAAAGAAAAGCGTCTGGACTTCTTTAAGTTGCTTGAAGACGTTTCACCTCTCATGCGAGAAGCTTCTTCAGTTCTAAGGTCAAATGGTGGAGAGTCCCAGATATAAACCTAGTGGGAGTAACCCCCCACAGAGGGACAAAAGGACCCCCTGATGATCCTCTAATCGCCTGAGCCAAGGTGGGAAACTAGGCGTGGGTCCCAATCAGCCAGAGTTTCGGGTGTGTTCATTGTGAAACCTGGCCCCACCTTATCATGCGAATTCCTGAGGTCAGATGGCCCAGGATGTGAGTGGGCGTTAAGGCGTCTGGGAAGGGATCTCAAAACTGGATTATAGATGGCAGAGAGTTGGTGTCGTAAACCCCCGCCTCTGTTCAAAGATGGTCGCTCACAGTGGACATAGATGGCTTCTTTCACTCCTCTTTGAAACCATCTGTCCTCTCTGTCCAAAATGTGAACGTTGGCATCCTCGAAAGAGTGTCCTTTATCCTTAAGATGCAGATGGACTGCTGAGTCTTGTACTGTGGAGGTGGCTCTTCTGTGTTGTGCCATGCGCTTGTGAAGTGGCTGTTTGGTCTCTCCAATGTAGAGGTCTGAGCATTCCTCGCTGCACTGTACAGCATACACCACATTGTTAAGTTTGTGTTTTGGCGTTTTGTCTTTCGGGTGAACCAGTTTCTGTCTGAGCGTGTTACTGGGTCTGAAATACACTGGGATGTCATGCTTGGAGAAAACTCTCCTGTGTTTTTCTGATACACCGGCTACATAGGGGATGACAATGTTGTTGCGTCTGTCCTTCTTATCCTCCCTCGCTGGTGTCTGGTCTTCTTTTCTGTGCCTCTTTGCTGACTTTAAGAACGCCCATTTAGGATAGCCGCACGTTTTGAGTGCTTCCTTTACATGTGTGTGTTCCTTCTTTTTTCCTTCAGGCTTAGAGGGAACATGTTCTGCCCGGTGGTGTAGGGTCCTAATTACTCCAAGTTTGTGTTCCAAAGGGTAATGGGAGTCAAAGAGGAGGTACTGGTCCGTGTGTGTGGGCTTCCGGTAAACTTCGATGTTGAGTTTGCCGTTCTCTTCAATGTGCATGGCGCAGTCCAGGAAAGGCAGACAGTTGTCCTTTGTGTCTTCCCTGGTGAACTTGATGTTTTTATCCACAGCGTTAATGTGCGCAGTGAAGGATTCCACTTCTTGTGTCTTGATTTTGACCCAGGTGTCATCCACATATCTGTACCAGTGGCTGGGTACTCTCCCTTTGAAAGAGCCAAGAGCCTTCCTTTCCACTTCCTCCATGTAAAGGTTGGTTACAATAGGTGACACGGGGGAGCCCATGGCACAGCCATGTTTTTGTCTGTAAAAGCCTTCGTTGTATTTGAAATACACTCAACAAAAATATAAACGCAACACCTTTGTTACTGCTCCCATTCCCCATGGGATGGACGTAGAGACCTAAAATTCATTCCAGATACACAATATAACCATCCCTCCCAAACAGTGGTCACAAATCAGCCCAAATGTGTGGTAGTGGGCACATCTGCTATATTGAGATAATCCATCCCACCTCACAGGTGTGCCACATCAGGATGCTGATCTGACATCATGAGTAGTGCACAGGTGTACCTCAGACTGCCCACAACAAAAGGCCACCCTGGAATGTGCAGTTTTTTGTGCTATTGGGGGTCTGGGGACCCAGAACCGGTCAGTATCTGGTGTGACCACCATTTGCCTCATGCAGTGCAACACATCGTCGCATGGAGTCTATCAGATTGTCAATTGTAGCCTGTGGAATGTTGGTCCACTCCACTTCAATGGCTGTGCGAGATTGTTGGATATTCGTGGGAACTGGTACACGCTGTCGTATACGCCGGTCAAGCACATCCCGAACATGCTCAATGGGTGACATGTCCGGTGAGTATGCTGGCCATGCAAGAACTGGGACATTCTCAGCTGCCATCTGCCCTGAACAATGTGAACCATGATTCATCCGTGAAGCGCACACCTCTCCAACGTGCCAGACGCCATCGAATGTGAGCATTTGCCCACACAAGTCTGTTACGGCGACGAGCTGGAGTCAGGTCAAGACCCCGATGAGGACGACGGGCATGCAGTTGAGCGTCCCTGAGACGGTTTCTGACAGTTTGTGCAGAAATTGTTTGGTTGTGCAAACCAATTGTTCCAGCAGCTGTCTGGGTGGCTGGTCTCAGACGATCTTGGAGGTGAACCTGCTGGATGTGGAGGTCCTGGGCTGGTGTGGTTACACGAGGTCTGCGGTTGTGAGGCCGGTTGGATGTGCTGCCATATTCTCTGAAACGCCTGTGGAGACGGCTTATGGTTGAGAAATGAACATTCAATGCACGGGCGACAGATCTGGTTGACATTCCTGCTGTCAGCATGCCAATTGCACGCTCCCTCATTGCTTGTGGCATCTGTGGCATTTTGCTGTGAGACAAAACTGCACATTCCAGGGTGGCCTTTTGTTGTGGGCAGTCTGAGGTACACCTGTGCACTACTCATGATGTCAGATCAGCATCCTGATGTGGCACACCTGTGAGGTGGGATGGATTATCTCAATATAGCAGATGTGCCCACTACCACACATTTGGGCTGATTTGTGACCACTGTTTGGGAGGGATGGTTATATTGTGTATCTGGAATGAATTTTAGGTCTCTACGTCCATCCCATGGGGAATGGGAGCAGTAACAAAGGTGTTGCGTTTATATTTTTGTTGAGTGTATGTAGTGGTGAGGCAGAGGTCTAACAGTGTGCAGATCTGATCGGGTGTGAAGTTGGTCCTGTCCTCCAAGGAGCTGTCTTCTTGTAGTCATTTTCTGACAGTCTCCACGGCCTCCGTGGTGGGTATGCAAGTGAAAAGAGAGACTACATCAAAGGACACCATGGTTTCATCTGGATCCAGGGTAAGTTTCTGGACCTTTTCGGTGAAGTCGGTGGAGTTCTTGATGTGGTGTGGGGTGTTCCCCACGAGAGGCGCGAGGATGGTAGCAAGGTGTTTAGCAATGTTATACGTGGCTGAGTTTATGCTACTGACTATGGGTCTGAGTGGGACAGCTTCCTTGTGGATCTTAGGAAGTCCATAGATGCAGGGTATGGCATCCCCTGGGTAAAGGCGGTGATATGTAAGGCGGTCAATAATTTTGTGGTGTATGCTGTACAGTGCAGCGAGGAATGCTCAGACCTCTACATTGGAGAGACCAAACAGCCACTTCACAAGCGCATGGCACAACACAGAAGAGCCACCTCCACAGGACAAGACTCAGCAGTCCATCTGCATCTTAAGGATAAAGGACACTCTTTCAAGGATGCCAATGTTCACATTTTGGACAGAGAGGACAGATGGTTTCAAAGAGGAGTGAAAGAAGCCATCTATGTCCACTGTGAGCGACCATTTTTGAACAGAGGCGGGGGTTTACGACACCAACTCTCTGCCATCTATAATCCAGTTTTGAGATCCCTTCCCAGACGCCTTAACGCCCACTCACATCCTGGGCCATCTGACCTCAGGAATTTGCATGATAAGGTGGGGCCAGGTTTCACAATGAACACACCCGAAACTCTGGCTGATTGGGACCCACGCCCAGTTTCACACCTTGGCTCAGGCGATTAGAATATCATCAGGGGGTCCTTTTGTCCCTCTGTGGGGGGTTACTCCCACTAGGTTTATATCTGGGACTCTCCACCATTTGACCTTAGAACTGAAGAAGCTTCTCGCATGAGAGGTGAAACGTCTTTAAGCAACTTAAAGAAGTCCAGACGCTTTTCTTTGCAAGCTCCTTTGACTACAATGACCTGGATGACTGAGAACCTTCACAGACATTTTGTATGTGTATTTTTTTGCTTTTTGCTCATTTTTCTAGACCAAGTGTGAACAATACTGGCCTGCAGACAGCAAGTCATGCCTTTATGGAGAGCTGTTGGTCACCATGAGATCTGAGCAACAGGAGACCAACTGGACGCTGAGAGAATTCAACCTGAAAGATGTATAAAAACTTACTTATATCTTCTGAGTGTGTGTGTAGATGGTACTAAGTAAGGCTAGAAAACATAAATAGAAAACATTGAAGGCTTTAGCTGTTAATGTTGCTTTTAAAAGAATAATGGTTGATTGATAATTGCTGTATATCAAGACATAGACATAAAGTAACTGTATATGGATATTTTCTCTTCACAGAGAAAAACCTCAGAAGAACGGACAGTTAAACATTTCCACTTTACTGCCTGGCCTGATCATGGAGTCCCAGAGTGCACAGAGGTCCTGATCCAGTTCAGAGGACTGGTGACACAGCACATAGAGAGAGAAGGGGGCAAAGCACCAACTGTGGTTCACTGCAGGTACGAAATAAGTGTTTCCTTTTACATGGGTGCAGGGTTGCTTTTATACAATATCCACCCAGCTAGTGTGTCTGTTGTGACAGAACAGTTTGTTCAGGTTTTGTGTTTTCTAATCTGTTTTTCTTTCTGTTGTTATGTCTTGTTTTCAGCTCACTTTAGTTTCATTTTGCATTAACTAGTTTCACTTTGGTTTTTACTGTTTGGAAATGTTCCGTTTTATTGAAGCTTTAATTAGTTTTTGTGGGTTTTTTATGATTAGAACATTGAGGGTATTTGTCAGGGGTATATTTTTAAAAGTTTTGAACAGATATTACACTAAAAATTGCAAACACATGCATCAAAGCCTCACTGTGATGACAACTTTGACCAAAGACATTTCCTCAATAGGGAGGAACAGTATTGCACATTATAGTTTTTCACTTTTTTCAAAAGTCCAATTCTGCATTTTAACAGTTTTCACATCTACTTGTAGGTTCTAGTTTAGTTTTTGTTAACTACAATAACTTTGGCACAGACACAGTGACGAGAGCTTTCTATGTGACCTTAAAAACCTTTTGCTATATTATTATTACGCTTGTGTCTCTCTTAGTGCTGGAGTCGGGAGAACTGGCACTATCATTTCCCTGGATGTGCTGCTTCAGCAGTTGGAGAAAGAACAAGCAGTCGGCATCAATGCCTTCGTACACAAGATGAGACTGAGCCGACCGTACATGGTGCAGACGGAGGTAACTGTGTTAAACTGCTTCTGATTGAGCCACTACTTCCTTAATTAGCTAACCGTGTATTTCTTTATAGTCACAGCTGGTGAAACAACAAACAGACAGCACTTTATTCATCATAAGATATGCAGTTGTTTTTTTGTTTGTTTGTTTTTTAAATTGGGGTCATCATTTTTGATCATTTCATCTTAAAATATGAGTTTGAAAAGGAATTTTTTCTATTGTTCAACTTTTCAGAACAAGGCAGACTTTGTAGGTATTACCAACAGATGCCTGCTTAAAATATATTTAATGCCCAGTTTGTTAATTGCACTTGTTAAGTAGTAATTTAGACAGCAAAACACTTGATTGAAATGTTATTATAGTCTGTTTGCGACATTAGAGCCAGCATTTCTCTCTAGGGTCTATGTCTACATCTTTTTAAGTAAGTGAGCTGAAAATTTGTTTTCATAAAACAAAGCTTTATTGGATCTTTTTGTTTGAGAAAAAAAAAAGAAATGCTTTATTGTGAAACTGTTTAGCAATGTTGCCTGCAAGAAACTATCATAATCTCCCCTGGCAGAAGTTCTGCATTTCAAATGACCAACAACTTCTGGTATTTCCTTTTCAGTCTCAGTACGTTTTTCTGCACCAGTGCATCATGGACAGTCTGCAACCAAAAGACACGAATGAAGAGAACATTTATGAGAACACATACGAGAACGCAGATATGATATACGTCAATGCCACTGCCCTCCAAGAGCTCCGTCGGCAAAACGCAAATGCGTAGTGTCAACCCTGCACTCAATCTTTTATGCACTTAATGAAAAACTATTTGTCTATAAGCAATATGTTGGTTTTAAACGTAATAATACAAACTATTACATCTTAACTATTTCTGTAAATGCATTGCACACTTCAGATCTTATTCAGTTTGCATCTCTTCTAAATATGTAATATTATTATTTTTGTTGTCATTGTTTTTATGTGAGAAAATAGCACTCTGATGACTTGAAAATGTTTAAAAAATGAATTTATTAAAATAAGTACAAAACAAAGGAATAATTGCAAGAAATATAATATTTCACATTCACAGAAATATAAAAGCTGAGTTTTGGTGTCAGTGTGTCATTGATCCTCTTTCATAGACCAGAAACAACCCTTTATGCATCTTCTTCTGTGACGTTGCTACCTGAGGGGTCCTGACTGCTGGACACAGCAGAGAATTTACTATCAATAACTTCCTGTCTGGCTTTGAGGGCCTCCTGTTTGATCTCTACTGGCCCTGACTGCTGCTTGCCAGGATATAGCGGCTCAGCTTTACCAGCGTCAGGTGGGGGAGGGACAGAGAACTTTTTAGCGATGTTGTGCAGCACACTGCATGCTTTGATAATGTTAGACTGTTTGTTAAGTGAGCCTTCTTGTGCAAAACCAAGTTGCATCAGACACTTGAAACGCCTTTTCATGGAATCCAGTGTCGTCTGCATGACATCGAGGATCTTTGCGTGGGCCTCATTGAAGCGGATCTCGTTGTTGTTCGCGGGCAGTGATACAGGAGTCAAGACGTGCTTGCTTAAGTAGTAGCCTTTCCCACCTTCAAATGAAACAAAAGAAAATGCAGTGAATATCAGAGCAGGAGAGCATCTCTGAACAATGTGGACCACACAGGTGCCACTCTATTGAGAGCCATTCTCGGAATACTTTGATCCCTGATTACAAACTGAGAATCTTCTAAATGCCAGAGCCCAGATCTAAATATTGATGCTGACTATGTTCTCCCTTTATGACCACAGTGTACCCATCTTCTAGTGACTCCTTTAGACAAGATAGTCGCCATGTCACAAAGCTCAATTCATGTAAAACTGGTTTCTTGAGCATGAAAATGAGCTCCCTGTACTGAAATGGCCTCCACAACTCAAAGTGAGAATCACAGTGGGGAAGAAAGAACTTTGAACGTGAGATGTTAATGCTAGATATGCTGGTCTAAGTATTTCACAACTGTCTGCTGGGATTTCCTCACACAAGCGCTGGAGTTTACATATAATGGTAGGAAAAAGAAAATATCCAGTGAGCAGCAGTTCCCTGGCAGCAAACAGCTTATAATGTTAGAGGTCAGAGAAAAATGGCCAGACTGCTTTGATCTGCTAGGAAGGCAAAAGTAACCACGATTGAGGTATGCAGAAGGTCATCTGTGAAAACACCTGAAGCCAATGGGCTACTACAGCAGAAGACCACAATGGGTGCGACAGTCGTCAGCTAAAAACAGGAAACTGAGGCCACAGTTTGCACTGGCTCATCGAAACTGGACGACAGAAGAATGGGATGTGGTGATCAGGGAGATTCCCGTTATGGATGTGCAGCTGACAAATCTGCAGCAATCTGATATGAATCAAGAAACCTTGACCAAAATCTCTGACGAAATTTTCCAGCACCCTGTTGAATCTAGGTCATGAATAATAACGTAATAATGCATTAATAACATGCCCAGTAAGTTTATGTGTAAGAAGTTAAAACACTATTTTATTTGTGTTTTATGTAAATAGAATGAAATATTCCAGCGAAATCAACTGTTTGCCAAGAAGTTAATACTTTTGCCAACTGTCAATTTAGCCTTTTTCAGGGAATAGAAACACTAAAGAGCAGGTTTGTTCTTTCTGGGAATAACTGCCTTGCATTCATTGCCTTAACTTATATCTGTATCTTTGCATCCCTCATACACCTTTACTTAATCAAGGGATCTTTACACCTTTCTGGAAGGGTTATTGCTGGGTGACCCAAGTAGGGGAGGTGCAGAATTTCGGGTAGTTTAGATGATGGGGTGGGGTCTTCCTGGGCGTCTTCTTGTTGCTAGGCAACCAGTCATCGTCAGACGCAAACAGATGATAGTTTTGTAGGTTTTTATGCTTGACTTGATACCTCACTGTGCTTTCACTCCAGTTTACATTTCTAAATAAACATTTGCACAAGAGGTCATCACTGCTCTTACCAATCAACCAGAACGGGCTGAGCAGGTCCTCTTGCATTTCCCTTCCTTTAAAGGAGGAGTCCCACATCTCTTGCTCAAACGTGCCACCAACACAGCACTTTTCAACACTCAGTATGTTGCCGTCGCAGTCGCATATGATCTGGCTTACAACCGATGTGTAACCAAGGGCATTGATAAAAGACCTGAAAGCGTCCTTTTCATATGGAGATGCTCTGATCTTGAAGTGCGCAGGAGCCAAGACGCCCAGCACGTTTGGGATTTCGCAGAATTTCTCTATCTTTAAGGCGACATTAGTTCTGGCGTCCAGGGTTAGCGGGAAAGAGATGAATACATCGGACATCCCTGCTATGACTCCCGAGATTGTACCGACCACAGTCGTGGGGCAGTCCGTCTGCCTCAGTCCGGCTTTCTGCAGCACGGCAGTGGTGGAGACCCCATGTGCGTAATAATTGAGCGCCACCATGACCATCTCGTCCACGAGCAGCTGAGATTTCTTGGGGGCGGCGTCCTTCATGCGGATGCGGACGGCGTCTGCGATGAACAGGATGCAGGGTCTGCTCAGGTGGAACAACTGAAAAAGAGCTTCATCGTCGAAAGTGTCAAAACAGCTCGAAGCTCCGCATTCTGCCTCGTTTTGTGCCAGGAGCTCCTCCTGGACCGCAAGCCACACAGGCACGGCGAAAGCCATTAGTCTTTACTCCGAAGTATTTAAACAAGCAAAGATCCCCCACGGAGTGCCCGAAATCGTTCCCAAACAACGTCTTCTTCTCCTTTGGCTTGGCAGACTGGACGCTGGGCGGCGTGCTGCTGCCCTCTGCTGTTCACTTGTGTCCCTGTGTCGACAGCGCTCTCTGTGTTGTTACATATTGCAGGATTATGCGGACACTCGCCCAATTTCGTAATCTTGTTCCGGTTATGCACGTTGATTAAAGCGCAACAACAAATCTCCTGGTTGCCTGGTGTTTGTTTAACGTTTAGGCTAAAGCGATCCGTTATCGCCACCTAGTGGACAGCAATAAAAAATATTTGAAAAAGACTGCAGCTCATAATGTGTAAACAAGTTGTGTTAACATACAGTTAAACAAGTGTACCTAATAAAGTGGCTGGTGACCAAAAACCAAAAATTTATTGTGGGATAAAATGCTAAAAACTGCCTCTTATTCTCTGGGATAATCAAGTGCAGATGTTCATTTGCAGCTTTAGTAATGATTCAGATGCAGATTGGGCATAAATAATTATCTGGAGCCACTTTTAATTTAGACACACATTTCTGACAGGCATTAAAGTACAAGAACAAAATAAGATGTTCATTTCTTCTAGCAGTGGACTTAAAAATAAAAGAATTAACATAAAAAATATGATTATTTAGGATATGTTTATTGCACAGAATAATAAATATAAACATTCTGTATTTTAACATAGACAGTACAGCCATTTACTTTTGTTTTCATTCAATATGCATCTTATTGTGACCAGTGTATTCACATTTAACCATTATAAAGACGCTTAAACAACAAAAAAGTCAACAGAATATATCTTCTTATAAATAAGGCACAAAACATTTCATAAAAAAAGACAAACAGTAACACCAAAATAAAACCCCTGCAGCTTTACTTCTGCTCTGTCCACAGCAGTATCAGACTGTGCTTGTTACATACTGGGTGATAAATAGAACATTTTGTTGACTTCACTAATCGACACATCCTTCAATCGGGATATTCCTCCGTTACGGCAGGACTCGGTGCTCTGGCCTTGTGCATACACATCTGTGACAGAAAAAGGACATTTAACAATCAGGAAATTCTGAAAATGGGGCATGGTTGTTGGTGGCAGACAGGTTGGTCCGAATATTTCAGAAGCTGGTAATCTACTGGGATTTTCCCCACACAACAGGAGGAGAATGGCCAGATTGCTTCAAGCTGACAGGAAGGCAACAGTAACTCAGATAACCACTTGTTATAAGAAAGCACCTAATAAAATGGCCAATCAGTGTAATATACTGAAGTGCATTTTATTTTCAGCTTGTTTACATGTATATTCTCACGCAGTACAATTTTAGATTCCTTCATCTTCTCACTCTAAATGTTAGTTAACCTAATCAGACCTAAGCAGTCAGAGTCTGAACAGTGCAGCATCCTCACCTGTGATGTTGTCCACAGAGTCCAGCGGTGCCGTGTTGCTCATGTTCACACCAAATAACAGAATGAAACAGACTGTTATTGCGACCAGCAGGTAGATTGGCATCGCAAGAGCCCAGTACCTACACAGAACACACATTTGACACTGTCATGAAACTGTGCAGGTGCTTCCCCAGTGATCCATTTATTTCAGAGCAGTTCTACTTACTTTTGAGGCCAGTAAGTGAGCCCTATTGAATTAAGCCAATCCTCTGGCACGAAAGCCCATAAGCAATACAGAACTGTGGAGAGACGCAGTGAGTATTACAGACATGCATTGCTTGAACACCTTTTTGTGTTTTGGATTGGAGGACGCGATATTTCACTTACAGAAGCCAAACTGTGATCCGAGAAAGAGAACAAACCCATAAATGGCCCTCTCAGGCAGAGGAGATGGCGAGTTTTCCAACATGATCTACAACCAAAACACAGACAGAAACGTGTGGGAGAGCAACGAGACAGCAATAATACATTCAGGCCCCAAAAAGAAGTTACATACCTGGAAATACGTTTTTCTTTGCTCCTTTAAACGCTAACTTTACTCAGATGCTTAACATTAATTACCACGTTAATTATATGCCTGATGATTATCCAGAGTAATACAACATGGGTTTAATACGTCTATCAAAACCCACTGTGTTTTTTTACATTAGTGCCATGAAGCCTTCCGCCACGGTCCGTCATTTTTCCTCAGAACGATGCGAAACCCTTTCTAAAACATTAGTTCCGCCTTTGAATCGCCCACAAAACAAGCGTCAATACATGACTTTTTACGTTAATTATATAAAATTTCACATGTATATAATTGTAAAACAAAAGCACGGTCGGAGATTTTTTTTCATATCTTACTGACGTGACGCACTTGCGCTACAGCACGACGTCATGTTTGTGACGGACACATTTCACTGTTGCACATCGTGGGAAAACACTCTACGGCATGGCTTCGGAGTGAGTGAAGTTTTACGAGTAAGCGATTTTATGTACAGTTCAGGGACGTGCTTCAGTTTTGCTTGTGTGCTGGACGAAAGGTGAGCTTAGTCTGGGGGAGGCATTTCTTACTGTCTGAAGTTGTTTGGCAACTCAACGGACATCTGACAAGCCAGCGTGGCTTCACACACCTCACCAAGAAAAATATAAGGAGGTGAGGATACATGAGATAGGTGATCATGTCTAAGGTGGAGAAACAGAAAAAACACTTTCCCGCTCAAGCATCTAAGCGGAAAACTAATAAGAAAAACGGCATATTAAAAAAGAACGAGAGGCATTGGTTTTACTCAGCTCCTGCAAACAAGGAGCAAGAAAAGCCTACAGCTCCACAAACTGCTCCTCCAAAAGACTCCCAGCAGTTCTCTGCCAACTGGAAAGCACTTCAAGAGGTTAGTGAGTGCAATAGTTTGAGCTCCATGCATGTCCTGTCACACACTTTGGTTTTTGTGTGCCTGTGTTTAATACTACCCACAGGTTTTTCTCTCCTATTTTACTCCCTTCAGCTGTTGAAGGCCAGTCAGTCAGAGAAGAAGCAGCCGGCAGCACCAAGACATCAGAACGGCTTCTCGCCAAAGAATGTCCAAGAAAATACTTCTAAAATAATTTCTAAGAACAATGCTGCACCAAGCCAGAGAGACACTGAGAAAAAATCAGATCACAAAACTGTTCCTAAGAGTTTTGTCTCCGGTAAGACTGGGGTCAACTCAAAGGTGTCGAATGTCTCGAAGACTAAACATGCTATTGCTCCAAAAAGAGAGCGGGATAGCGGGAAGCCAAACAGCCTACAGGCAGCTAAGAAGAAGAAGCTTGAATCCGAGGAGACGAAGCCAACAGAGTATGTATATATTAGCACTGACGCTGACTCATTTATTCAGCAAGAATAAATATGTCTGATAATCCCATCTCATTCTCTGCTGTTGCAGAGAGGACCTTTGGTTTGATGACGTGGACCCGGATGACATTGAGGCGACAATGGGAGCAGAAGCAGCCGAGATCATGAGGAAGAAGCAGGGCAAGGCCAAGGGTACGGATGGTGCCTCGGCTAATGACACAGAGAAGAGCCTGGTTAAGGAGAATGCTTTTGAAGGGTAAGTCGCTGTGCATTCAGTGTACAGTGGGAAACACACTCAGAATACAGCGGGCAGCTTTGATGCCATTTTAGAAAAGTGCCTGAAAATATTCCCGGGGAAAGATGAATGCCTTAACAGCGATCATAAAAAATATCAAGTCTCTAATGTCATTACTTATCTCAATACAAGTATTTCAGAGTAATGTTGCTGCTGGGGTGGGATTAGCTGGCTGTGATTAACTGTGGATGTAATATTAACAATGTGAATTTGGCACATAATGTCACACAAAATGTGTTTTTCCCAAAAGTCAGACTTTAATATCTCTGAAACCGCTCAACTGGGTCGACAACATTATGTGCCTCGTGTATAAGAAGCTCAAAGTAAATTGTCAATCCCCCCCCCCCCCCCCCCCCCCCCCCACACACACACACACACACACACACACACACCTTCTCCAGTTCTCTGGATCTGCTGTCAAAGATCAGATATCCAATTATTTCAGGGACTCGTTCTGTATGAAGTTGAGCGACACTCCTGAGAGCCCATATTCACAGAACCCCTGAAAAATGTCAAACACACTCCCCCCACCATATATTCTGAAAGATCTAATGACAGCAGAAACCTGGCATTTCTGATGAACAGTGTATCGTTCCACAGGAATATATATTTTTTCTCCATTAGATATGATGATCAGGTGGGATTTTTATTTTTTTAATTTGATGAAATTGATGAGATGGAATGACCCAAAGGAGATGGAGACTATTTTTCCCCCCTCAGTGGAGAGCTTCATGGAGCTTTCCTTCAAGGAGTCAAATATTACATATAGTCTGTGATAAATACTTTTGTCATTGCATGTTTTAGTGAATTGACCTGACAGAGTATGAAGTAAACATGGTTGCTGAATGTTTTCTGCAGGATATGGAGATGGATAAATTATTGAATGGAATTTATACAATTCAAATCCTTCACTGTACTTTGTGGTGACACAACCTGTCAATACCGCTTCAGAGTTCACTACATTGCTGTAGAAAGTCACTGATAATACAGATAAATGCTGTGGAAAAACCTGTGACTCCTGATGGATGCACCTCTCAATTTTTGTAGCCTGAAGTGTCGAGCAAGGGTTAAAGATGCAAGTGTAAAATCATGTCAGCGAGCGAAGCAACCACTGCGTTCGGTGTACATTGAGGGGTTTACATTGACACAGAAGATGATGATTGTAATGTCTCTCCTTTCTTGTCACTTTGTCATTCACCTTAAGCCTCACTAAGGCTGTGGCCATTGACTGTGAGATGGTGGGAGTTGGTCCTGACGGAGAGGACAGCATCTTGGCACGTGTGTCAATTGTGAACCAGTTTGGGAAGTGCATCTATGACAAATATGTGAAGCCCACAGAGAAGGTAACAGACTACAGGACAGCTGTCAGCGGCATCCGACCAGAGGACATCAAAGATGGTGAGAGAAATGAAATGAGTTGCAAAGAACAACTTAAAGTCTCTTTGTTCCTTATGTTTTGTTTCTGATGTTTTTTAAGCCACGTTTGTCTCTCTGCAGGAGCGGATGTACAGATTGTACAGAGGGAGGTTGCTAACATCCTGGAAGGGAGAGTAGTGGTTGGACACGCCATACACAATGATCTAAAGGTAGCATGAATGTGATATCTGAAATGGAACAAATGCAATATTGTTTTTTAGTCTGATTATGAGCAGCCACAAACTATCTGCCGTTTCAGATTCTGCTCTTGGATCATCCGAAAAAGAAAATCAGAGATACTCAGAAATATAAACCCTTTAAGACGATCGTAAAGGTATGATGCAGTCACCAATGTCTCAACAGTTTCCGCAGTGAATGTGTGAATGAATTATAACTGATAATGAGGCATTTTTCTTTTGTTTTAGAGCGGTCGACCCTCGCTCAAACTCCTTTGTAGAAAAATCCTCGATGTGAAGGTCCAAGAGGGTGAACATTCATCTGTAAGTCATTCGATAAACTCCTTTTAAATCATCAGGGTTGAGTGACCGAAAATTGGCACACGGGTATATCTTTGACCCCTCAAGGCCAGAAGATAAGTGTATATAATAGTAATATTCTCGTTAGCAACCACTTACCCAAATGGTCAATTTGCAGCATTTTAGCACTTGTAGCATCTTACAAAAGCATCGTGTCACTTTATATTCATGACATTAACATTTATTCTATATCTAGAAAACTTTATTGTTAATCTCATGATGTCATCATCCAACAGTGGACTAAAATCACCGACCCAGCAGTACTGCAGCATGTAGAAACAACCAGTGTGTTATTGCCCAACAATGTTAGTAACACTTGGGCTGATCTTTGCCTGTTGCTTTCTCCAGGTCCAAGACGCACAGGCCACCATGAGGCTGTACACAATGGTGAAAAAGCAGTGGGAGGCAGAGATTAAAGTGAGTAGGAAAAACAAATTCTTGGACAAGAGGAGCGAGAGAAAGGCCAAGCTTCCCAAAGACAAGAATCACTGAGGATTACAAATTCAAAACAAGAAGAGGACAGATGATCTCCTGATCAGAGCAGAGCTGACTGAAGTGATCAAAGGATTCTTTTAAGAAGAAAAAACAACTGTGTATTTTTGTTTATTTTAATGTGAGGGATGTTGACCCTGTGATTGTATAAAAGCGTGACTTTCCTGAGCTTTTGTGAGATCTGGCGCAACAAAAAGCGTGTTAAATGCTTTCGCAGATAGTGACCGGTTTCATCCGCCTAAGTCGCTCGGGGAGATCGTTGCAGGCTGTGAAAGACTTTATCGAGTTGCAAATCAAGAAGTTTTGTTCCTCAGTGTGCCAGACTGACTCATGCAGGGATTAGAACAGAGTCTTTATATACAAAGATTGTAAAAATGTCTGTTTTTAAAGTATAAATAAAACAAAAGATGTAATTCGTTTAATTCTGCTATGTATATTTTTTTGTCGTCACAGTCTAATACAACCACAGGAGGTTCAGTTCTTTTTAAAAAACTTAATACATTTAATGCAAGCTGATGTCAAGACATGAATTGCTGCCTCACATTTAGTTCATGATTACTGAGACTTCATTTCCCATTTCTCTGACAAACATCAGAAAAGCCATTAAAGAGGACAAACGTTACCGTTTGCTGTGAGTGCAACCAAATGTGCAGCTTAAATCATTTATTACTCAAATCCAGTATTTCCTTACGTAATCCCATGCAGGCCTTATTTTGATTTTTCTTTTTACTATGTCATGGTGATAAAGTAAGAAATCCCCTGCCTGCCAGCAGTGTGTCAGCGTGATTTGCAGCCCGGGAGCTGATGCGCTCTACGCTGTACTTTATTGAAAGCACGTGCCCTCGGTCTGCAGCCTCCAGGCTCTAAATTAGGTTCTCTGTGGGTTTCTGACAGGTAGTGCGAAGGCTTCAGGTAGCACAGCAGATGCTGGTGTGCCCTAATATGTTGACACAAGATGGTAGCATGACTTTTGTTTTCTGCATATAAATATTTTTTGGTTGTAATGTAATAAAGCAGCAGTTTCCATATGCTGACAGTTCAAACTATGTAACCATGCCTTGCCCGGTGGTCACATGTAGGTATATACTACAGCAAACAAACAGCTGAATTTAAAGGGAGAAATCCATTACTGGATGTCCGGGCTTCAACTATCTAAATACTAAAGCCTTAAAAATGAAAAGCAGCGCTCTCTGTACGCTTTTACTCAGGTTTTATGGGAGGCGTCAAGTTGCATTGGATTTAATGTAACTGTTGAAGGTGTGTTGATAAAGTTTAGCACTATCCTATCTTTTAATCAATATTTCTCTCCTGGGGTGGCTGTTACATAGCTTCTATTAACTTCTGAGGACAAGATAATAGCTAACAGAAGCGAGGACTGTCTATTCAGTGATGTGATTCCAGATTTTCCACCTTTTCAATTGAAGAGTTTGCATAAATGATACATTCAAAAGTGCCACCAGTCTAGACAAGTTATCACAAACACACAGGAAATAAAGACAACCACACCAAGATACTTTTTCTTTATTTGAAGTTAAAGAAATGCAACAGATTGTGTTTCTGTTTACTACAAAACACTGATGTGCTGGGCATCCCCAATTGCACTTTTCACCTCTGTGCAACCAAGTCCAAAACATTATTATAAAGAAAGGTCAAGATTTATGTCCAGAAAAGCAAACCACCTCTAATCACATGCATTGCATGTGTCTGAGTGTACACTGTTTAAAGCTACAGTAGTACAATAGTTCTTTTTTTCCCTTAAAAAATCTTGAATGAAGCAGATAATTACACACTGCCCAATAAACAATAGAAACAAGTCAGCTCGAGGCGATATTAACAGCAGTGTAGGAAACACCATGACAATAAGACTGCTTTGACTCATTTCATAAATCACATCGTGAGACTGGAGGCATTACTGCTGTTGCTCACGCGCCACTAGTTAATAACTCTTTAAAAGGCTTCTTATAGTCTTCCCAATTACTGCACTTTGCTGCGGCTGTTGTTGACATCTGGTGCTTGGTCCCACACAGCATACAAACAGCAGCTCTGCTCTGTTTGATTTGTGTGTTCTGTCTCGTTCCCTTACCACAAGCAATTGTATATCCTCGTACACCTTCCACCGAACATAAAATGCATCAAACGCCTTAAGATCGCTTCGGGAGGTTTTATTTTTGTATAGGCTGTTTAGTCCTGCCCTCTTTCATTTTTTAACTACGTAAAGGTCTCAACATCCACCTCTGCAGTAGGAACAATAACTCCTAAATAGATTACTAGAAACTGTGTTGAACCTATGAGATTGAGGGCATTTTCACAGCTTCTTTCTCAATGCAGGAAATCTTGTCTCGTCCACACGATGTATGCTCAGGTCTGCTACCTGCTTCCTTATGCATGAGCTGCGGTATGCTGCCGCCCAGAGATTGACTGCGAGTGTCTGTGATGACTAATGCTCACTCTTAGTATGGACAAAGTTGAGCATTCAGTATTTATGCAGGTTGATGAAGAAACAGTGTCAGCTACTTTCTGTGGCTGACTTCCTGCTCGTCTGTT
This sequence comes from Rhamphochromis longiceps, assembly GCF_057381845.1. Lineage (NCBI taxonomy): Eukaryota > Metazoa > Chordata > Actinopteri > Cichliformes > Cichlidae > Rhamphochromis > Rhamphochromis longiceps. The sequence continues at coordinate 18,253,737 of NC_140564.1, read as the reverse complement.
CTGGCCACAAAGCAAGGCTTCACTTTGAACTGAAAGCAGAAAATGGTGCCTTGATGAGCAGTGATTGATAGTCTTGTTGTTATTGGACATAGTTGGTACATTAGGTTTTAGCTTAGCAGCTCTTTGACTTTGGGCCATGCTAGTATTTTGGTTGGTTACATTTATGGGGACAGCCACACAGTGGTGAGGTGTGTGGCAGATGTGGCATATTGGTTCAAGGTGGGGGTGGGTTTACATAAGGGTTGACTGACAGGCTGAGAGATGAGGTCAGGCAAGACTCTTAGTGGACGTGCACATGATGCTGTAATCTATACTGAGAGTCTGGAAGCTAGAGGTATGCAATGGAGAGAATAGGAATGAAAATCAGTAGAAGCAAAATAGAACATGTGTAGACAGATGTGGCTGTGAAGGTGCAAGGACTACAAATGGTCCACTATCCAAAACAATGGACAATGCACAAGAAAGGTGAAGAAGAGAGTGTGGGCAGTGGAGCTGGTGGAGACGAGTGTCAGGGGTGATTTGTGACAAAAGGGCAGCAGCAAGAGTAAAAGTCGAGGTTTATAAAATGGCAGTCTGACCTGCTGTGACGTATGGCACTGACAAAAAGACAGCAGACCAACCAGTGGCAGTGGTTGAAATCAAGTGTACCTAACAGCGGTCCTTTGTGTTCCTACTGCACTCTGACTGCTTTCCTTTGCAAACTGTAAACAAAAGGATCTGTGCTTATAGTTCTTGTGTACTTCTACCACTCAGTACAATTAAACACATTTAGTTTATTGTTTATTTCTCATAGAATTCTCTGATTTCTTGTTGGATCCTCCCTTTGCCATCCCATTTTTTTTTTTAAATCCTGGAAACGCCCCTCCTGTCGCTTCTCTCCCTGCCTCAGGCTGTCCATGCACAGTTATGCAAGGGTGGGGAAGTCCCAAAGCAGAGCTGTGCCACCAAACTGAAATGACTGCAGATGGAATAACAATCCTCAGGCTAAATGCTAAAATGATGAATTTGGTAGATAATTTGTGCTAAACACCAGCTTCATTACTGAGAGCATTACATGCAAATTTTGGCTTTTGTCCAGTAAAGCCCAATAAAGCTGCTGCTGTCTTGGCCAAAGACTCATAGTACTGCCAATACACCAAGTGCTTTAGATGGTTTTATGATAAAAAAAAACTGTGGTGTAGAGGAGTTTGACACCTCTATAAATCATACGTTTGACTGATCTGAGACAATGCCGCAGGGCTCTTGGAGGTATAAATGAAGGCGTGTTCCCTGAGGGAGGAAAAAGCAGCTTCTAGATTTTGTGCTTAGATCTGTAAGGTTCGTAAAAGGTGACTTAATTTGAAAAATTACTTGAAAAAGGACTTAAAAGCTGCTTTGCAAGACACAAATGGCTCCTGTGTTAATCATTTTAATTTTTCAACTTAGTGGAGAAAGAAAAAGAAAATAAAGACTCAGGCTTCCTGTTCAGAATAGCTGACTGTATTTATATTTTGATGCCCTGCCTACAGCATAAAGCCCCTTTTCCTTGCACAGACTGCATGGGATGCATTGGATAAACTATCACATTACAGTTCAGATGTTACAGTTTTCAGTGTTTGATTCCATAAAAAAATCAGTAAATATCCTTAAATATCTCCCACCTTCCTTTGTCTCCTTAGCTCACTGGTTTTCTGTCTGCACTTTGCTCTTACAGGAATATTTTGTGGTCAAAGGACTTTTCTTCCTTGTAAGTTTCATGAGATGATGCAGCTCTCATTGACAGTTTCCTGCCAGTAAGTGCACCATCAAGATATCCTGCTGATCTCTGTACTTTTGCTAGAAGTCGTCTCCACATACCATTAGTCTTCTTGTAAAAGCAGCAGGTAGAAAGCAGAGTTTTCGCCCCAAGATTCACCTAAAAATCATGTTGTTAATCCTGTGACACTTTGTATAATATTACAGGCTATAAAGGGAATATTCTCCATGCAGCTTCACTTATTTCAAGAATTTCAGATTTTTTCTTTTAATGTATGATAGCAGAGATGAAAAAAAGCAAATTTTCTGTATTTTTACTGTTTTCAGACATAATCCACCAGCTTGTACCACATGACTGGTGATGTCAGCCAAGGCAGAGTCAAGGCTGCGAACCTGTAGACAAAATGGTGTTTGTGCGTCCGTCCAGCAGAGTGAGCATGTGTGGGCTCCAGGCTAAAGTGGGGAAGTGAAGGGGGAGAAACGGGGGGAGAGAAAAAACAGGCAGTTAAACAAATGAAAATAAATCAGCGCATTTATTCTTTTTATAGCCCAGCGTGTATTTTTTTTCTCTCTCTCTCTCTCCTCAGCATATGTATTTATAAAGTTCAGCAGCCATATGAGAAATTAGCCTCTGTATTCACCGGGGTCCTCCCACCCCTCTGTCTTCTTCTCTAATCCGCCCACATGTATCGTCTGAGGAAAAAAATAGTGCAGAAGGTGACGCTCCTCCAAAGGAACAGAGAGAGGCACAAGAGAGGGAAAGGCAAAGAGAGCGAGGTGTCTACAGGCTGCATCTCCACTGAAACATTTGGATGGGGGAGACAGAGGAAGAGCTGAATGGTAGCTACACCCTGCGCCTGGAAGCGTAGAGACACTGTAACAAAGGCTGGCAATTATTTTTGTTTTTGGCAATAACAAAGGTGGGAGAGGGGCTCTGAAATCGAGGGGAAATAGCCAAAAGACAGATTTTTGTTTTTCAGGGGGACTTCTGCTTCATTTCATCCGAAAGACTCATCCCGTGCCATCATCAGCATGACCATAAGCTCTAAGTAACATTCGGCAATAACGCTATCAAAACAAGATTTCCAGCAACAGTCGCGCGCAATCCTATTTCTGATTTATTATAATCGCGTGGAGGAAAAAACCCTCCACAAAAAACAGAAAAAAAACAAACAAACCCCCAAAACAGATCAGCTGAATGTCTGCGAGAAACTGGATACTCTGTGAAATCGTAAGAAAGAGCAATCTAACAAAGAAAACTACATTTTGATTGATCTTTTTAAAGCTTGATGTGCGTGTTTCTGCGCGCACTCGAATCGAACCAGAACCAAAAGCAAGTGAGTATTAACCGTGTCTGTGTATCTGTCTGTATTTTTATGGTGGTTTTATATTCTGCGTTTTATCCGCCTAATATCAAGAGGGTTTTTATTGGCCTGGATTAAAAAAAGGCGAAAATACAGCCTCTAACCTGCATTCAACAAGTATCGTGTCTTTCCCACAATATCTGCAAAATATTTCTGTATCCTGTTTCATGTTTTAAAATCAGTACGTGGAGAAATCAGGATATGTTCTGTTCTTTTAATTATTATCTTTTCCTTCTAGCTGCTATAAGAGAAATTCAGTCTGATTTAGTGTTGCCCACTGATATGACGCCTCAGAATTGTTCCATTTTATAATCCCTAACATCCTTCATTGCACAAATGGTGGGTGTTTCCCCATCTACACCACTAGATCAGAGCAGTTTCACGCTTCTGAGAGGAATGTGTGTGTGTGCATCTATGTGTATGTGTGTGTGTGTGTGTATGCATTCCTATCTGCATCATTTTGTCTGTCTGCATGAGTAAATAACTCCATGTGTGTGCTGCTTTTGCGCATTTACAGGCATGCATTTGTCCTACCTGCATGTGCTTTCAGTGTGTGCGTGTTTGTGTGTTTGCTTGTGCATCGTGGCAGCACTGGGTAAGTGTCAAGGCCTGAAATGGAGGTTTGATAAAGGCACTATAGGAGTAGGGTGAGAGGGCTGACACACAAACACACAGAGGAGAAGATGCTGTGAGGACGATATGAAGGGTGGGGGTTACTGGAGTGGAACTACTGGAAGGTTATAGCGTCTCATCTGGGAAGTCTAGCAGGGCAGTTAAATGTCTAGACACGGTCATCTTCTTCTTCTTCCCCCTACAACCCACCACGCCACCACTTCACCTATACTCTGACAATCTGCTTCTGCCACGTTCCGCTGCATTACACACAAAGTCTCTGGTTTCATAATGCCTCTTCTGCCGTCACTTATCCAGCACATGCATTCCTTTTCCTGCCAACTGGCTCCAACGTGCTCTCCCCCTAATGGGAACTCTACATCTTTTCCTCCATTTGCACTCTCTTCTTCTGCCCCCAGCATCCTGCATTATAAATCTACAGCTGGTGCTATTTTTAGATTAAGGGTAACCCAGAAAACACCCCCTTCGATTTTAGCACAAGAAAAAAGGGAAAAAAAGGGGGGAAAAACTCCAGAGACGGTGGCATGCTGTCGGTTGATGTGATTGGCAGAGTAGTGATGGGGCTTGAAAAGGAGGGCGCTGCTGTTTAAGCAATGGGGGGGGGGGGGGGGGGGGGGATAATCTATTTTGAGGCAGTGATTGAATTACTGATCTGTCGTGTCCTGGGTTTAGTGTGTGTGTGTCCCTGCCTCTGACCCTGTCTCTTCTCCGAGACTCTGATGGTTTCTCTCGCTTCCCGTCTTCCGTTATGAAGTTTCCTCCCGTCTTTCATCTGATTTACCACCTGATTGAGCCTAGCCGGTCTTTTACGCCCTCTTTCTTTCCACCACTTGACCTTGAGGTTCACCTCAAGATCAAATTTCATGTCATTTCTTCTCATGCCATCTTGTTTTTATAGCTCTGCTTTAAAACTTCTCGCCCTACTCCCCACCTGCTTAGACTCCCATCTGTGACTTAACCTTTCCCTGCTTTTATGTCTAATCGCTGGATAGTTCACAGGTCAGAAATTAGTCCAGTAATACCTCTTCCCTCGTCCCATTTGTCTGTCTGGCCTCATGTACCACATCGCTGCACTGCTGGATCATAATGGTCCTAATCATGCAGGAAGGGCAGTGTCATTAATTAGGAGGAGACAGGTTTAAATTGCCTAAAAGAGAGACGGGAGGTTTGGGGGATGAAGCTATCTGCTTCTGATGCAAATGCTCCAAGAAAGTTTGAATACTGAAGGATGTTCGCTCAGATTTATCCATGTCCAAAAATAGAGTTCATTCCCGACATGACACACTATCCTGTGCCTTTACCCCCCCTGTGCTCAGTGCTGTTTCAGAATTGTTATGACCTCTCCTTGAAGCACCTCCTCCTCCATCACTCCTCCTTCACCCTACATGCTGTATCACCCAGATCTATCCAAATAGAAAAAAAAAAGTCAGCCCTCATCGTCCTGCAGGCAGAAAAGATTTTAGTCATGGACACTGACTGAGCTTCGGAGCTCTATTACAGGCTTCATTGCAGCCAGTCTATTCCTGAAAATGACTTTATGTATTAATCCCCCCCCCCCATCCATCCCCCCCCACATCATTAAAACAAACGTTCCCAGGGATATGTTTCCTTTCCTGAAAAGAAAGGGAGCAGCTGCTGCTGCATGCTTCTGGCTGGGGTGATTGACCAATATGCACAAGGCTCAAGACCCCCCTTGGGGGTGCTGGTGCTGCGGTATTTGTGGATTGGTCAGCCCCCGGGAGATCTACACACTGGTGTTGCTGAGTGGAGGAGATGCCTCCGGTTGATTGGCCATTTCCTTTATGCCTCCTTAATTGATTGGCTCTTTAATTCATGTTCTGGGAATTGGCCACTAGTGAGCTTTGTCATTGTTATTATTATTTTTGATGTGTGGTGCCCGCTTACATCATATTTTTCATTAGATTAAGCTGTCTGAGAGCTGCTCAGAGCCCCGTTTTCTTTGCATACACACCCTTTTTTCTTTTCCTTTTTTTGTTGTTGTTGCTTCCTTTGCATCCATTCATGTAATTCCTGCTATTCATATCTATTCATACTCTACCCAACCCCGTGCCACTATCCAGACACAAACACCCACACACATCTTCTGTTCTCCTGGCAGAAAGAGAGTCAGAGCATGAGGTGCAGTGACAGTGGAAAAGGGGGAGGTGGGGGGAGGACAGAGCGTGGTGTGACACCGCACTAAAAGGGGAGGTGACCGCAGTGCTTTTTTACCATGCTGCAGTGCTTCGGTTTCTCCTGCTGGGGTCTCCTCAGCACTGGGGAGTGCGCGAGAGGGGAGAGAGCGAGGGGGGACGAGGAAGGGAGGGAGGGAGGCGATATGGATGGAACAGCGTGAAGCCTTGTGGTTACATCCTTTGATGAGGTAGCTGGTGGGAAAAAAATGGCTGCACACCAGAAACACATACGTAATTTGCGCTGTCTCTCCTCTCTCCCTCGCACACACACGCGCGCATACATAAACATACATTACACACTTGCCTGTAAAGCCTTCCTCTCCCCCCACCCGAGCGGCACATTTGCCATTCAGCTCAGCTGTGTGTCTGTTTTACATCCATACACTGGTTTTCCTTCCTCTGCTCGCCCTCTTTTAATCACTCTGCTGTTTTCATGCGTTTTGCTGGTACTGCAGGACATCTCCCTCCCTCTCCTTCTACACACATGCCTTCACGTACATTCAGGTGCTATCCTGAACCACTGCAAGGTCTTCCTCTCTGTGCTTCTCCTCCTCCTCCCCCACCTGTTTTTGGCTCCTCTCTTTCATTGCCCCACCACTCTTCACTTTGTCCTATACCTTCCCTACCCCTACTTTTTTCCCTCTTCTCCTTCTCCAGCACATCTAAGTGTCTCTCATCTCTTCCCATCTCCCTCTCTGCGATTGGTAATTGTTCTTTTATTTTTTTTGTTGCTTTTTCTGCCAACTGCTCGTTCTGTTCCGCATAGTCAGCACTCCTCCAAATTCCTCTCTTTCCTCCTCCCCCCTCTCTCTCTCTCTCTCTCTCTCTCTCTCTCTAGCATCCCCACCCCCCCACCCCGGTGCTGCTGCTGGTACCTCACAGTCAATGCATCCCATAATCTCGTGCTCCCTCCCCCTCTTGCTGCAGTGTTTCTGCTAATATATATTAGCGTCAGTGCAGTCTTTGTGCACGAGCATCGCGCGTGCGCTCCTCCTCTCTGAGACCCGTTCTCCATATCTATCTGCAGACGTGATCTCCTGCCCTAAAAGGTTTAGAAAATTAAGTTGCTTTTCGGCTCCAAAATGTGTGTGTGTGTTTTTTCTCAGTCTTTTCATTGTAGCCAGGTGAGCATGTGTGTGTGTGAGTGTGAGTGTACCCCTCCCCTCACTCCCTCCCTCATTCCCCTCTCCTTCTCGCTTTCTTCCCCCTCTGTATGTGTGCAGTGGTGAGGCAGTAGTAGCAGGGTGGCGCAGGACATGGTGGCCAAGGCAGGAAAAGCTGCAGGAGAAAGAAAGTAGTGATGCTGGAGGGGAGGAGAGAGGAGGCGAGGGGATTGTTCCTTCACTTTGCTCCCTCAGCACTCTCCCCCTCCTCCTACTTGCTTCTCCTTCAATTTTTATCCTCTTTCTCGAACCTTTCTCTCTTCTTTCTCTCCATCATTGTTTTTAATAACCGCTGCTTTTTTACTTTCTTCATTTTGCACCTTCTGTAGCCTTACTTCCCCACTTTTAGCCCCCCCCTTCCGTGTGTTTTTGTGCTGCTGCTGTCAGTGCTGAAGGTGCTGATGCTGACTCTTAAAGAGAAGTGCTTACCTCCCCTGTATTAAGATGAACTGAAATGCAAAGGACTCACCTCACCTCTAAACTCTTTACAGGCAATCTTGTCACAATGATGGCAACATTAGCTCAAGTTCAAACTTAAAGGCTTTAACAATTCCCCAAAAGAGTGTGAGAGAGAGCCCAGCTGAGCCCTTTCCCACTTAACCTACACGTTCTGGTACATGAAAGAATGGTTAATGAGAATCAATAGTCCCACCATGTTTAAGTGTGAGGGAACAAAAAGGCATTTAACTGCAGTGACAGGCTTGCGGCTGTCCACGTATAAAATATTCAGAAGTTCAACTATATCCCATGACTGCCTGTGAAGAACACGCCAGGGCACGATGTGTCAAAGTTAAAATGGCAACAACGCAAAAAGTTATTTAAAGGATGGAAGTTTCACAGGGAGTTCACAGAAGCTGCTTCTTAAAAGTTCCTGAGCAGAGAGAGTGAAAGAGTGCCGCTGTCCGTGGTGCTGAAAAATAATCCACCCCACAACACAAGTGTTCTCTGCTGGGAAGCCCCACCGGACAAAGCTGACTGTGGATTAAGATCTTTTTACACTCTCCCTCTCTGACCTCATCACTCCAAACATTCTGTTTGTTGCAGATATTTCTTCAGGCTCTATTTAAAGCATCAAACTAAAAGTACTTTGGCACGATAATGCAGTGCAACTAACAAATTCACAGTTTTTTCTTTCTTTTCTGTCAAGTAAGCAGTTTGAATGCTCCTGCACCCAAAAACAAACCAAAAAACAGCAGAAAAACAAAACTGCAAAGAAGTAAGACTGCCACAGAAAAAAAAACAAAAAAACTTAAGGCATCTAACACTTTGATTTGTTTTCTGATCTGTGAACTTAGGATGTATTACTTTAAGTTTTTGTCTCCTGTGCACAGTTAGTGCTTAATCCATGCAGTAGCCTTGATTTTGCTGGATCTTACCTGAGTGTTGCCAAGACACAGGAAACTTTTCCATGGACAACCAAAAAGTTGCTCCTTCAGACAAGAAGAACAGGATTAAACTCTAGCAAAGCGAAAGACACATAGTAAGTGGCATCCCGTGTGAAAGATAGCAAAAAGTAAGAGGGGGAAGGAGAAGGAAAGGATGGAGCCGAAGGAAAGGAAGCTTACTTTGGAAAAGGAGAAAAAGAGAGGAAGAGGTGAGCGAAGTCAAAGACGAGAGAAATGGAAGAGAAGAGAGAATTAGACTGTAGGACTGCAGTGAGTAAATGAAAACAGGGAGGGGGTAGTAGAAAGAACTGGAGAGAAAGACAGAGACGGACAGGTACACTTGAGAAGAAGAAGTGAAGCCCCGATCCCCTTCCTCCAATGAAATGTGATTCCTTTATGCGGAATGTGAGCGCAAGTGAGGAAGACAAAGTGAGGGAGAGAGTCGAACTAGGCAGAGGGTGGGGGGGAGGGAGGGCTACTAAGAGCTTGCAGGAAAGGAGGGGGAGGAGGAGAGTGGTGCATTTCCTTGACTATAAAAAAAAGGTTCACAACATGGATGTGGTGCAGGTACGGCCTTTGCGGCTGCCATCACGTGGCTTTTCTGAAACATCGCGAGCCCCTCTGGATGGCAGAGCAGCCTGTGGGTGAACAATCCGACCTCACCTGGAGTAGAAACAGAGGGAGAGCGCGAGCAAATAACTCTGGCTTTTTACTGCAGCAGAATTCATTCACTTTTATAGAGCACTCTCCTTTGCAATTCCTCCTCCTCCTCCTGCCCCCTTACACACTCTCCTCTACCCCCTTCTTCCATTACTAGAGGAGAGACAATATTACAGTAGCTGTTCGCTGTAAATGCCCCCAGTGAGAGTGCTGCATTCACTTTGTCTCTTTTTTCCACCCCTCTCTCCAAAAATCACCCTTTCTCCCTGCTTTGTCCCCCATCATAAGGTCATTGTCTGAGCCTCGTTCTCCTGATTGTTCTGTCCTTTTTGCCCCTTTGGTGGATTTAAAAAAATGAAAGAAAGAAAAATCGGATTTATGTCCTTTTCCTCTCACCTTTACTTCACTCCCCTCCTCTTATCTATCCCTGCATGCCATCTCACACACACACACACACACACACACACACACACACACACACACACACACACACACACACACACACACACACACACACACACACACAGAGTACATGGGAGAGAGAACAGCAGAGAGAGCATCGGCATAACTGTGCGTTGCATGGATCTCAGTGCGGTCGGAGGGGGCTGCAGCAGTGTGTGTAGCACACGCATAGGCTGATTGAGGAGATCTAACATTAGTACGGACACCACACTCTCGGGAGGCAATTAACACACACTCACACACACACACACACACACACACACACCACCGTGTCAGAGCAGCATTCGTGAGGAAAGGCGGGGGGATAATAAGAAAGATCCCCAGTTCTCCTCTATGTTCACACATGACTCTTTGGTAAAGGAACAGGATTTCTGCATTTGTGCAGGAGGGGTGAAGCTGAGTTGAGTGGCTCAGTTAGAACACTGACTTGAGCATCAACCAGATCAGTATAGAGACCCTAAAGCTACATAGCACAGTAACTCCAGACTGGGATCTGGGATCTTCTCATCACACTGGTGTCAACAGTCAGCCCATATGGTTGCTGACTCATGAATGTGCTCTAAGCCACCTGTTTATTGCTCTGGCATGTTTGTGTGCTCCGGTATGCTGTGCTTAAAAAAAACAAAACAACTTTGCTACCCATCAATTCCATCCCTGCTCTCCTTGTTCCCTCTGCACCTGCACAAGGTCGTCTTCCTCCCTTCCACTGGCTGATTATCAAGTGAATGATTGCACATACAGCTGGCATTAGCGTGTGATTTTTAATGTGTATTGCAATGTTGATAATCCACATCTATTTCTCCCTTCTGCTGAAATTTTCTGCCCTTTTTTCTCTCCCGCAGACTCCTCAGACTCCTCCCTCCTCCTCCCTTCGGTTTCTCTCATCCTCTCCCTCCCCCCGGTCCTCTATGCTCAGTTCGGTGTGTGTATCCTCTTTTAAAGGGCGCAAGGGTGGGAACAAGTCGTCCAACAAAGCATGTTACAGCGCAGACATGACTTGTCCGTCGGAAAGCGAGAAAATCGTGATAAACTGCGGGGGGGTGCGGCATGAGACCTACCGGAGCACCCTAAAAACGTTGCCCGGTACCCGCTTGTCGTGGCTCACCGAGCCGGACGCGTTCAGCAACTTCGACTACGACCCCAAATTAGACGAGTTCTTCTTCGACCGCCACCCGTCGGTGTTTTCCTTCATCCTCAACTATTACCGCACCGGGAAGTTGCACTGTCCCAACGATGTGTGCGGTCCCCTGTTCGAAGAGGAGCTGGCCTTCTGGGGCATCGATGAGACGGACGTGGAGGCTTGTTGCTGGATGAATTACCGGCAGCATCGGGATGCGGAGGAGGCGCTGGATAGCTTCGAGACTCCAGAACCGGACGCGCCAGACGACGACCCGGCGCTGGGTGGTGCGGATGGGGACTTGAAAAGACTGTGCATGCAAGAGGACGCGAGGAAAGCGGGCTGGTGGAAAACCTGGCAACCCAGAATATGGGCACTCTTTGAAGACCCCTATTCCTCCAAATATGCCCGGGTGAGTTACCCACGTCTCTTTCAGAGGCACCAACTTATTTCTGCATAGGCTACTGTTGCATATTCTGACTAATGACATCTCAGAGTACTGCCTGAGTCATGATAAGTTTTAAAAAAACTTTTTTTTGTCATCCAGTTAACATTACCTGCAAAAGCAGAAAAATCAAGCCCTCGTAATTAAGTGAAGAGTTATGACTGCTGGCGTGTTATTTCCAACAGTATAGCTCGAGTTAAATGTTGGTGTATGTAGACTTACTGCTATTGAATAATTAATGCTGATAGCGCAAGACAAAAAATGGGAAACTATATGTCAGCTGTGTTGGTAAATGGGTATTAGACGAAGTAACAGTGAAGACTGTCAATCACATTTCCACATTTGTCTCGGTATCATGATTTCCATCGTCACATTCTCCTGCTCCAGCAGGTTTAACGCGTATCTGCCTCCGGACGCAGCATCCGCTGCGCCTCCTGCATCCAAACGCCTTCATTAGGTGATGCTTGTCCGTTTGTGATGCACGTCGCTGTGCCGTTTTTCATGTTGGTCGTATTTATTCTGGCACGACGCCGAAAGCAAGCTTTTACGACGTCGAAACGTCAGTGTTGTACTGCATGTCTTTTCACACATTTGCCCTTGGTAGTGCTTCACTCTGCTGATTTTTTTTCTTGTTCCAGTTGAAAGCTACATGCCTTTTACGCACGGTCCTTGTTCCTGTTACGCATAACTTACTCCTGAGCTGGGATAGCCTTTATTGTTTTCATGTGAATAGTTAATGATTTACTTGCTAAAAGCAGCTGTTTAATGGCATTTGATCACACAGGTGTAAGAGTAACAAGTGCCCCCGACTGTGGTTTGATCTGTGGGTTTGTGAAAACAGTTACATTTGGCTTCGGGTCTCCCCCCTCTCACTTAAAGGCATATCCAGCTGTTTGATCACAGCTGCTTTGATTTTGTGTATCGAGAGTTATATTCTGATCATCCTCATCTTGCTCCCTGCTTTTGCTGCTAGTGATATTTTCAGTTTTGAAGGTGTGAAGGCGAGAAACCACTGGTGCTGTGGAATGTATGAATACTGTAGGTCCACATTCTAAACCAGACAGTCGGCAGACACCTGCAGTGGCCAGGCATTCATGCCATCATGCTGAAAATAGCTGAGTGGGGAAAATGTAATCATAAATCACTGCACACTCAGCAATACATACTACATCTACAGTTATCCACAGATGAGACTATACCTTCACTCCCCCTGTTTTCAAAACTCACACATACATTTGCACCTCTTCTGGCGCCAGGTATAGATCTGCATACCTGACTTCAGTTCCCTCCAGAGGAAGAAAAAAGTGGCAGATGGTGACTGACACATAGTCTGGGTTTAGGCCACCTGACCTGCCTCTCTGGACTTGGGATCAGGCAGGAAGTGCTTCTCTAAGAATTGCTCTCAGATTGATTTCTCGCTACTCCAACCCCGTCTACCTCCACTCCATCCCATAGAAACAACTCACCTGGGTAGTTATGTATACAGGAGGGAGACATAGTTTGGATTTACATGCAAATTTGGTCCAAGCAAAAGGAGGCGTCATTTTTGCTGTTGCCATACCTCGGATGCAAGCTACTGTAGCTCCTGTCTAGTTGCTCGAGTGCTGTGTGTTATGCTCTGTATTATGCAATATACAGTTAAACACTACATCTACAGGCAAAGACCACATGAATCATACAAAAACATTCATTCAGCATAATGGCTGCAGTTAGTGGTGTTGGCGATACTACATGGGTGTTAAGGTGCGATTAGTTGGATTCGTTTCAGTGCCTGCAAAACATTGGCTGTATTTGTGGGCGAACGTAGCCCCAGTTTGCTGTGTAGGTCTGATATGCCAGTGCCATACGTCAAACAGCGATGTGACCCAGATCATTCCTTTTTCTATTCCAGCCTTGCTCTTTCTAAAAGTGTCCTGTTCGGTGTGGCAGAACCTTTTTAATCCTGAGGGATCCGAATTACATGTGAAGAGACAGAGATGAAGAAGGGCTGAGAAACAGGGGAAAATAAAGAAAAGAAAATGAGATGCTGATGTGGAAATACAACGAGGCAGATGAGAGAGAGAGACGTAGGGAAGAAGTGGGAGATGAGAGGAAATAAAGAGAGACAGGAGGAGAGACATTACTCTAATGATTTAAAGGGGGTTTGTTTGCATGGCTGTGATGTAACGCGCCAGCAATCAATGTTTTGATCGGAGCGTTCGACACGCACGCGGGGGCTTTTTCTCAATTTCACCTTCATTGCAGGTGATCGTGTGAGGCTAGCTCGTGGATTTACCGTAGTATCACACACACACACTCATGTACAAACACACACATGCTGGTTTTCTCGGTGCTGGCTTTTCTGCTGCAGTAGACGCGGGAGGAAGGAGGGGGAGCACTGGAGAAAAAGAAAAGAGGTGGAGGGGGTGGGAGTGAGAGAGAAATGGAGAAGAGGTGAGATAGTGGAGAGACATCGAGGGAAGAGGGACTGAAGGGGAGCCTGAGAGGGGTACTGACTGGCAGGAGGGGGTGCACTGAAGAAAGAGAGGTGAAAGAGGGGTACTGAGACAAGCAAGGAGGGGGTGACAATCACAGAAAGAAAGACGTTGCACGATGGGGGTGGGGACCCTTGTCTTAGCGTCTTCGATTATCTGTGAAGGCTCGAGCCATCCAATTTTCCTACCCCGACCCTCTTGCCTGCCTATTGATTGATATTTTATTGATCATCCTCTCTCGTTGCCTGTTTGTAATGCAATTCCCTCTTTCTCAATCGGCTCTTAAACTCCGGGTAAGCTCGGGCTCATTCTGCGCCACTGAACACAAACGGTTAACCCATTGACAATTTTTATGGACATATATGTTTCTCTTTGATGAGGTGTTATACAATACAATTTGCATCTGATTTCATTATTGATCCAGGCCTGGGTGACATAGATTTTCCAGCGGAGCTAAGACAGATTTTTGATCTTGGTCTGTTTATTCCCTTTGTTGTTGATGTTTTCCTCAACTTAGTGTTTTAAACTCAAGTCTGCTTGAACAGCAGCGATCGCAAAAAAATAAGATATAATCTACTAATACATAGTAATGTTTTGTCAGTGCCATTAATTGTCACTCGACAGATTGAATACATGCTAATGATGAAGACAATAACAGCTGATTCATAATTATTAGTTACCTTAAAAAATGTATGGTGTAATAACAAATTAAACAGACACTTAAAAAACACGGGACTGATGTTAAAGCCTGGATTAGGGGAGTTAATCTGTATGAATGTGACACCCAGATCAATAACACCACTTAAACATAGATCTCTATAAGAATGTTGAACTAATTATTCTTTGTACTGTTTCAAATATTTTGCTGTGTTTAAAATAATCTACTTTTCAACCTGCTATTAACTGATGGATTACCTGTTATAATCCTGTCATACAGCGCCACTGTCCCACTGGTTTTGCTGTATTTCAGTTACTTCCAGTTTCAAACCAAAAGGGCCCAGTTGCCTTTGTCAGCAGTCTTCTGACAAAACACCATTTGCCGCTCAGCATGTACAAGATGCCCCTTTGGCCCCACCAAATCTGACTTTGTGTGCCTGTATTTGAGTCTTTTTTTGGAAAGGGGGGGGGGGAGAGATTGTCCAGAGCCTACCTCTCCCTGAAGGTCATGTTTTGTGGTTCATTGTTTGCAGTTCTTTTCCACCGTGTTCAGTGCTGGAGCGCACAATGCTGTCATAAACACAAATTTGACCTGCCACTATGCCACAGCCTGAGAACAGGTTGTCTCCGGGTAGAAAATGACAGGACTGGACAGAAAATAGACAGAAAGGATGTACTGACAGGCATTTATGTAACCTAAGTTTATGTTGGAGACAATACATCTGAGTTAAGACTCGTCACTAAAAAGCTACGTATGCAAAGACAAAAAAAAAAAAGTGTTTTAGTTGTCTAATTTGGCTCATAGACAGCAGTAGTAAAAAGGTCTTTGATAAAGTATTACATCAATTTTCAATAAAGCATGTCGCCCTCTTTTGATTTTAACTGGCAGAGGATTTATACTATATACTGGGTCACTTCTAATTTAGCAGTCTTGTGAGATTTTTTGCACCAGTTCTGTTTGCCCCAGAGCTACACAGCTCCAAATACAGAAACTCCCAATTCTGGTAGGATCTCAATGGAAACTGTGGTGAAGGTGACTGTCTATTGTCTGCAAATTCCTACGGCAAATAACAGCCAGTTCCCTGCCACAATCGGAAAAACCAGCCGATCCAAGCAGAGCAAGAATAGCCAACGGCTTTTAGTGACAATAAAATGATTATTTTTTAAACCGCATTGTCATGTCATCTTAGTAAGAACTCATAAATAACTAAACATAGCAGAAATTAGGCAAATCTGTTTATGTTTCTGGTGCTGAAGAAAAAAAAATATCGGCCCATTTACTGGATTTCTAAATCACCGCATGTCATATCGGTCTTCAAAATCCTGTGTTGGTGGCGGGCCCAGCCTGCAGCTGAAATCCTTTATTAAGCAACAATGAGAAAATTATTTCAAAACTCTTTCAAAACTGGAGCAGTGGGTCTCCTCTGTTCCCAAGTGCTTGCAGAGTGTTGTTAAAAGAAGAAGTGATGTAACACAGCGATAAACATCCCCCTCTCCCAACTTTTTAAGAGTTCTTGCACCATCAAAGTTTAAATGAGCGTTTATTTTCATTAAACCATTTTTTCTCAGAATACTAGAGAAATACTGTGTCTTATTTATTCTGTTTCCATTTAGATAACATGTTTAAATACTTCTCAAATCATTGCATTTTTATTTAATGTGCAGCTTTTTTGGATCCAGAGTTCAGGTTCTACCTTCAGCAGTGGGAGTGATTCCCAATTACTTCCATTCAAACGCAATCCTGCTAAAAAGGCCTATTTTCCCACTTCCATTCTAGATCCCCTCCCTGTGGGCTGCATCTGAAAATAGCAAAGAAAGGGAAAGGAGGCCCTAATTTGATTCTTGATCGCAAATCTATTCTTCCATTACTGGAGAGAGGATAAGACTCTGTGCTTATATGACCATTCAGCAAATAAGCAGAAAAACCCCACAATTCTCAAAATACCTAAAGCTTTAAGCATGTTATCAAGTTCATTAAGATAAACTGTTTTTTCAGATCAAGTAGAGGCGTGGCATTTATTTAACCTGCCTTTCCTGTGCTTGCAATTGGTAAATATATATTTTGTTCTGTTTCAATTTTCACTGACAAGGTTCTGTACTGCAGGCCTTCTCGTGTTGTGTTTGCATCGACGGAAGTCCCTGTCCCCTCCGTTCGCTGGCTTGTAACTTGAGCTCTCACTGTTGGCGATACATAACTGGATAAATGCTTGATGTTTCATAACAAGGACAGAAGCACGACCTTTGAATAAGCAGACAACACCTGAGAGGGCCAAAAAGAGCCTGATGTGACCTTTGTAGTCATATATATAGGACCGCATACATTGCAGCTGTAAGTAAGCCATCTGAATGCCTACACTTAAATCTGAGGTGTTAGAGGGGAAAAAAAGAGTTGACTAAACTGAATAAATAGTATCAGTTTAACCTTTTTTACCCAAGGCCATGAGTGTCAAATTCATTTTAGTTCATGGCTCGATTTGATCTCAAGTGGGCCAGTAAAACTGCTAATGATACCTTATATAAAACACCTCCACATTTTTCCCTTTCTTCAACTAGTTCATTCTTAAAAAGCTCACATTTATTGAACTGTGCATTAACAAAAACAGATGATAAAAGAGCCCCAGATGCCTTAAGAAACATAACTCTGGTTTATGCTACAGTCACACTACCAAATCCAAGATTATCGTAGCTGTGTGCAAGCAACTTGCAGTCTTGTTCCTTTCTGATGCTTGCTTTGAAGATGGGGACCAGGTCTGCACCCGCTCACAGCCAGCTGCCATTTTCAGAGGGAAATTTTCAAAGTCAAAGCTGTGGGGTCAAGTTCCCAGTTACATGCAGTCTGTGATAAAACAGCATTTAACTTTGATATCTGTTACTGTCTACACAAACAGAAATTCACATTAAACAGAAGCTGATATTAACTGCTTACATTCAGAGTCCAGTCCACCAGGGGACCTGTGTGATCACCTTGATTTTGAAAGTGGTTACTTAGAGGTTGAGCATGCAACACCCTAACCATGTGGGCGAACAGTTGGTCACTGCAACTACGCGTGATCTGTTCCTGAATGCAAACATTTAAAAAAAGATAAATAAATAAAAGAATTTCTGCTTGCGAGGAGGTTTCCATTCTATTTTTACTCCAGAATTACTGATCCATTAGAAGAACAAAACAGTTTGGGACATCTGCCTCTTGTGACATTAGCTATTTTTGCAACTTGTAACACAGGAAATGCGACACAATACATTCCTGCATTTTTCCTGCATTCCTGTGTCCCAATACGTTCCCTAACTTTCTAGAGTTTTCAATGTATATAAAGATGTGCATTTGGCAGGCAGGTTCTGGCCCACAGACCATATGTTTGACACTCATGCTCTAGGCTAGGACAAAATAAGCATGCAATTAAGACACATTTTGGGGAATTTTATTGTCCTTATGCTTATTATTACCAGTCATAAGAGTGAAATTTAAACAGAAACAAACCAACTTTATTGAGTATTATGAATTTTCCTTCAGTTTAATCAAAACTTTACATAAGAGAATAAGTCGCAACTTTTTATCAACAAGCCCAAATCCAGAATTATTGTACTTATTCTAGAAATCATGACTTCTAACTCTTCTTCAAAAAACCCCAAGCCTTTAAAAAGCAAAAAAAGCATTTGTTGCCCTTTTTTATAACAGATATAGCCTGGACCCAACAAACAGACCTCCAGGGAGGAAGAGGTTAAGTGAGTAGGTCAAGATTTTGGGAAATATGCTCAGCCCCTGTCTTGCTGAGTGTTAGATGAGACATCTGATACCCCCCTCATGCCTGTACAGTTAATGCTGTGCTGCAGCCAGCAGCTGGTTAGCTTAGCTGTGCA
Organism: Rhamphochromis longiceps; assembly: GCF_057381845.1. NCBI lineage: Eukaryota > Metazoa > Chordata > Actinopteri > Cichliformes > Cichlidae > Rhamphochromis > Rhamphochromis longiceps. Next base: position 18,235,590 of record NC_140564.1, on the reverse strand, counting down.
TCGAGGCTGAAAACAGATGGAAACAGTTAGGCCGGGTCTGAGTAATAAATACTAGCAAATTCTGAATGTCACTTAATAACACATTCTGTGTAACCTGCACAAAAATCGAAGTGTAACAACACTGATTTTAAATCTTTCAGCTGTTATGTTAGCTATGTCTTAGCCAGGACCAGTGACTATCTGAAGGCTCTGCTGGTTGCCTGGCAACTGCTCCGAGCCAGGAACTAGACTGACACATAACCCTCTGAAAACTGTGAATTGCTTCTTATACACTTGGCCTTGTACAGCTTACACAAATGGGACAATATTGGTGACTTTTGCATGTTCTGGCATGCTCATTTCGTTACGTTTGGGACTGAAAGAGGTTAGCTGTCTCTAAGTTAAGGTTACGGCTGGTGCTGCAGGCTGCAGCAACATATTTATCCAACACACATGAAAGCAGTATCAATCTCTCCGCTCTTGGCAGCGAAAACAAATAAGGGTATTTGCCAAAATGTCAAACTACAGACACGGCATCATATTTCAGGCAGAAGCATTAAGCACTTCTAATACATTCCCGCTCTTTATGCCTGTCTCAGCCGTCTCCCTCCTTCACCTCGGCCTTGGTCCATTTAGCCATCCTGGTTAAGTGCTGAATCAGCACTCTTCAGGACTGCACACACAATTAGTTCAACATAGTGGCAATTTTGCTCTTGCGCTCTCTGGGATTGGAAACATTCAGAACAGTGGCGTGGAGGAGAGCTCGCACGGTGCCAGAGCCGATTACAGTGGTAGGAGTCTGAATTCCCTAAATGGGGCAAGTCTTGTCAAATCGTGCAAAGGAGCGATGTGCTCTGTACTGTAGTGATCACACAAACTGCTACATTCACATGTATGAGTAAACAAAGGAGTACACCGTGTGCACATACTGGCAGGAGAAAAAAAAACGTTTTAATTGCATGCTGAATCAAAAGTCCTTTCACAGCGTAAAGGCAGTCAATAATTCATAAACGATATCCAGCAGTGTCTGGAGAAAGTCTTAGTGTGGTAGAGAAACACGCTATCCATTTCTATTATGGCACGCATGTTCCATTTGACTCCCTCAAACACCTGGCCGGACATACATCATTCTGAGCACGCTCACATGTACACATTGGCCTGTACACTGTAAGGGTAGCTGCCCATAAACCGGTCAGCTGAGTGTGCGCACTTAGAGCACACTGATAAATCACTTCATGCCTCCGCACGTCATCCTGCGGATCACTCTCACTCACGTGTGGATAAAGCGTTAAACAAACTGAATGTTAGTTTGCTATTAAATTAAACCAAAAAAAAAAAGGCTTCCCATAATCACACAAGGGTGGAATTAATCAATATTTTTATTAAGAATTAGATTAAGCCAATACAATGTAACTCCCTGAAAAAGCTTATCTTGGCTGACTATTCAAACTGAATGATAGAAATCAGAGAAATACAGCAAATTATTACATTTGAGAAGATAGTAGCATTCAAATATTAATTTTAACAACTGTATTTTATCATGATATACTTTACTACCCTCAAGAAATATATACCATAACTCTGGATGCAAAGGAGAACCTGCCACATCTTCTAAAGTCTCGAGGGGCAAATTATATTTTGTGTCCTCTCTCCTGAGAGTAGAGCCTGCAGAATGTGCCTAGAGTGGAGGTCGGCAGCCATTGGGATGCAACCCAAAGAGATTCAAGATTCAGGTTAGGATAACTTACAAAATATTCCCAACCAGTTCAGTTTTGGAATTTAATGTAATTATGATTATTTAATTGTAATTATTGTAGAATTACCTAAAGGAACAGTTTATTATCAAATACCTTTTGTGCTGATATTCAGCGTGTGGTTATTAAGGCGTATGCTTTTACAGTAACAGGTTTGTGTCTTGGCTTGGTTCACCACACTTACGTGGCACTTAGACACTCACACTGGATCCCTGCTCATTCCCTTGGAAAATGACATTAGACGGCGTCACTGGGACAATTCCTGTGTGACCATCTGCTTACTTGCGATCCAAGTGTCCAAGTGGCAGCAGAGGCGATGTGGAGTGTGTGTATATGACCATTTTAAATATAAAGAGGATCTATATAAGCGTGTAAAAGCCTGATTTTGGAGTAGAGTTGGATGGAAATGTGTGCAAACATTTGTTTAGATCAGGAAATTTTCGGAGAAGTTTCCTAGCTTCATTTGTTGTTGTTGTGCTCTATGAGCAGTTTGCATTTGCTCAGATTCCATGATGCGTCTTTTTTTTTATAAGAGGTAGAATATGGACAAAGTAATGAGGCAGACAAGGGAGAGGACAGGAAGCAAGGACAAAGGAGGTTTAGAAAAATAGACCCGCTTTAGAGGCTCAGACAGTACAAGCAGGATAGGAGAGCACGGATGGAGACTGCAGGGTGAGGAACCAAGAAAAAAAGATCGACTGAGAGAGATTGGAGCTGTGTCGCTAGGAGAAACGGAAATATATGGCAAAAGAGTCTGAACCACATACAGAGCAGACAAGAAGAAACATACATGCTCTCAGTTTATCTCCATGTGGCGCCTTTCTATTTCTTTTTTCCCCCAGCTTAACAGGATTGCAGTGGGAATGAAATGGAGGAGACCTGAATGCTGCAGAGCATGTACGACACTGTGACGTGTCGACTAGAGAGCTGGAGAGTGTGTGTATGTGTGTGCAACAGCTTACCGATTTGACTGTATCATGTCAAGGAGTTGACTCATTCAGGGAATCTCTTGAAACAGAAGTGCGCGTTGTGATTGAATTTTTACCTGAATCAATTCCAAGAGCACTGACCCTTGAAAGTCAGCGTTTCCGGCTCTCAGAAAATAAAACATACGCAAGGATTAACCAGAGCAGAAGCTAATTATATCTCACATCCTGGGTCCAGCCGTCAACGTTCTACTCTTTCATGTCCTCGTGGATTCACAGGGTTTGATAAGCCTGAAAAAGCATCCGTACGAGCGTGGGATGTGGCCACGTGTTTCGCGCGTTTGATAATTCGACATATGTAGCTGTCCTGCTGCACGTGCCACATTTACCAGGCCCATCATTTTCATGCCTCACCTCTCCTGCCCTGCAAATTCCGCAGTGTCCCGTGTTGGGCGGTGGGTGACCCCTTAGTAGGGGCTTTAACTGCATGTTCTTCGCTCTGTGCCACTTTCCCCCACCCGTGTTGTTTATCCTGAGAAAAAAAGCTCAACAATTAATGGAACTTGACTTTCATTTACAGTTTTGGCTTCCATCAATTGTCAACAAAGATAAATGTGATGGAACTGTTCCTGAACAGCATCCGGTTATGCAACACTGGCCTGATTTTGTCTTGTGCTATAAATTTAGACAGCGCCATCTCTGTTAAATCTGTCCTGTTAACTTTTTTTAATCATCAGTGTTGATTTCAGGTAGTTTATTTATATATATATTTTTAAATAAAATGTAAAATTAGGTTTGTGCTGGACTGTTTCCTGACTGGGAGGAGTCTAAGCCGTCTGGCTGCTGGTGGTCACTTCTTACAGTGCTGTGTCGTCTTGAGCAAAAGTTCACCAGGTTTTCTGAAGATTTTTAGTGTTTCTCTTGAGAAATTGGCTACTTTTTCACTCATTTTCAGTTCAGTGCTTCTACCTGACCATTTTCAGAGGAATATTTTTCTGACCTATGAATCCCTCAAGTGTAATATAGTCTCTAAATTCAAGAGATGAACCAGTGTGACAACTCAGCAAATAAGACATTTAGGCTCTTTGTTACCAGCAGCCTGTTGCAGAACTCCATAATTTGTTCCTAATTCTTTACTTGAATCTATGAAAAATAGCAAAGAGAACACTTGTTAGATGCTATTAGATGAAAACTTGGCATATATCTTGGCATTATGTGAAGTGTGTAATTAAACAAAAAGAAATGAGGAAACTGGACAAGTGGGGGGAGAAAGAAAAATTGAAAGCCTATCTGCAGCAGGCAGATGAGCAGTGTAGGAAAGTCATGTCCCTAAATAATAGAAAAATATCCACCAAAGACCAGACACAGGACCTTGGCGGATTCTGCTTTTCACTGAAGACCTGCCAGCAATGGTCTCACTGGAAGGGTGGTTGTCCAGAAGCCATTCTTAAGGAAGGGAAAAGAGGAGAAAAGAATGCGGCATTACACAAGAACTGGACCTAAAAATCAGTGACAACAGGTCTGACTCAATAGAGGTGATTGCTTGTCTCATGTGTGTGCTGTGTGTCTGTGTGCACGTTTGAGGTTATGTGTATAAAAGTGTGTGTATGTTAGTTTGTCTGCCTCGGACTGAGGGTGAGAGAAAGTCATCCCAACGCTTGCTCGTTAGAATTGAACAAGCTTCGTTGTTGCCTTATATAAAGTATGTCCATCTATGTTTGCACATATTTTCACATTTGCATTTGCAAAGCATAAAGAAAAGAGGGACAGCTTAAGACTTGGCAGAGACATGGCAGTTGCTTTGATTATAATTTCTAAAGTGTAGCTTTTAAACTGCAATGTTGGAACGCCACTGTGGCATTAGCTGTATGTCAGTGGACTGGATTCAAAATGATGTAATCGTGGTTCACATGGACATATTTCATAAGCTGCATAAAGTAAACTGACATAAGTCATTCATAGTTCAACAAAAAGAAAACATACAGTTCTGAAAAAAGAGGAAGGCGTGTTTTCTCTTCTCTGATTCAGACTTCATCTCTTGTCACAGTCTCCCACTTCACGTGTCGGTAAAGGGAGCACGCTCTTTTTCCTGACATTTTAGTTTTGGTGTTTCACTCTTTTTTTTCTTCTCTTTTTTCTTTTTGATGATCTTGGACTAAAAGAAACAAAACCATCAATTTCAGTATTGCTCTGCAGCAATGATGATGATGATGGCACAAGTGAAGGCTATTCCCGTTACCCACCCAAGGTTACACTCGCCCTGCACGCTAAGTGGTTACTTTGGAAGTCTCTGAGTGATGGCCGCGGTCGTTCACCTAAGATAATAGATTAATCACCCGATCCCGGTCTGAGCCGCTGCTCAGGTTGCCCTTCAGGAGAGGGTTCTGTATTTCACATCGTTCAAATGTTCATTTTTCATGCCTCATTCATGTTCAGATTTCAGATCATCCTTCAGTGTCTCCTTATCAGTGCTGACTCCGCAGCGGCGGTCCCCCCCCCCTCCATTTGCTTTGCCCTGCTGGGAAAGACTCCACGTTCCACCGCTCCCTGATTGTCATACTAACAGTAATCAAACAAAAGCCTCGTTAACGAGAAGCAAAATCCTTTACCTGCCTTTATGTATCACTGTCAAGGTCACGCGCCCTTAACTTGATAAACTAAAGCCTTTGATTGGACAATCAGCGTCTGGACCAAATGATCACAATTTGGCTCTTGCTCCTGTATACATTCAGCCCTCTATGCCAGCTGTAGGAGCAGTATTTGGCTTGGTCTTGTCCTTGGTGCCTGAAAGCAGAGGCTAACGCAGTGGTTGTCATGGTGACACAGAGCCAGGCAGGGCTGTGGTAATACTGTAATGATAAAGCTCTTCTGGATGGTGCCGCAGTAAACACAGCGCCACTAGGGTCCCGTTAAGGAAGAGCGCAGCGCACCGCCATGCATGCAAAAATGCCTGTAGGGCTAATATCAGCTCCGACAATCTCTCCTCGGTTATATCGCTTACATTCGTGCACTCCCAGCACCTCCTCCTTCCTCGCTCCCTGTCTCTTTATTGCAATCTCACTCTCCGCTGCCCCTCATTGTCTTCTCTCCTCTTTCCTTTCCTTCTCCTCCACCTCCATTCCTTTGCTCTCCCTTCTTCATTCATCCATCGGAAACACAATCAGCGCTCGCCTTGATCAACTTCCTTTCGCAGTTTCTCTCTCGCTCTCTCAAAGAGGCTCTTTTTTTCATTTGCTCCTCTCTCCATCTTTGACTCCCGCTCTTTTAAATTTATGTTGATGATCTTTCAAAATCTAATTTCGGTGTCTAGAGAGTAAGGAGGAAGGTGGTGGGACGGTGTGGTGGGCTCGATTGGACCTTGAAGGTCATTGTTAGCTTTAATGTAGGGAATTGACCACATTGCACCTGTGCCTGTAAGTGCTACGCACCGAGAGCATCGTCCAGAGTGCACACCTTTACGTTGCTGTGACGACAACAGCGACAAAAAAAAGGGATGGCAGGAGAGAACAAAGCGCCCAAGGAGATAAATAAGTGTGAAGTGACAGATTGCTACTCCTCCTTTTATCATCTTCTTCCACTTCTCTCTCTCTGTCTCCCTGCTCATCCCTCTCCATCACTTCAATGCAGTGCTCATGCAGCTACCACTTGCTATCTGTGATCAGCAAGTGTGCGCACACACCTCCTGTGCCCATAGGCTGTTTGTCTCTTTCACATTGTGAGTCATGTCCACACACGCACACGTTTGGTGCCAGGAACTTACACCAACAGATGTATATGCATCGAATGCACGCACAGGCTCTGCAGCTGTGTGCTGCAGGCTGATTTGATGAATAGATTTAAGCTGATTTTATTAATGTTCAAGCAGTTTGAGTGCTTCTCTGTCCCCCTCAGAGCCAGAAAACTCCTGCTTGCCATGTTGATTGAGTAGTATTGATTTGATGTTCGCATCTACTGTGCAATCTACTGTACTCTGCTGCTGTGAATACGGCTCGATTTACTCACTGAAAACATGAATGGACCTTTGTTTTATCAGGAGCAATAATTGATTGTGGCTTTTAGCTCATCTCAGTCAAATTAATTGCAGTACTTTTGGTTCAAGCTGCCAGGGTAATGAAACCCAAACCCGAATGTGTCTTTGCATTTTGTTTTTGCTGAATACGTTTATCTGTCATTGTTAGGTCAAGCTTTCTCAGTACAGAGTGCTTTCCTCTGTGTATAAGATTTCCTACTAGGAAAAACATCCAACTCCAAAAGTTTAATTTAATATGAAGCAAGAAATTTGCTAATAAAGAAAGGAAGATGGAAGAGTAAGTAAATATTGTTGTTTGTTAAGTTAAAGAGTGAAAAACAGTCATTTTACCCAAGAACTGTGACTCGTGACTCATATGATGCTTAATTGAGTCATCATTATTTTTGTAATGAAATCATCTCTATAGCACAAAACAGCCAGAACGGCACAAAGACTCACTCGGACATTTAGAGCATGCACATTCTTGTGGTCCATCTTAATGGCAGTTTCATTTGATACATTTATAAATTTATATTTGACTCTTTTATATTTATGATATTTGTATATCATTATATAGCAGAAGTCAGTGTGGTTAACACAGATGATAAAAACATAAATTTTCAGGGCTTAGAGCTAGCACTGACTATAATTTATTATAATCCTGTTTATTCTCCATGTGGACGATGGCAGCTCCTCAGCCACTGTTAGGTCATCACTTACAATTTTGCCATCAGAGAGGGGTCACAGACTTCTTACCCATGGGTGTAATACCTTAAAATATTAGTGTACTGGTACACCTGAGATTACAACCACATTACAACTACAAGCAACTCTAGCTGGGTGCAGAATATATATGTACACATGTAATGCACAATGAACGGTGTAATGTGCAATTAACTTAAACAAACTTAAACAATACCTTTTCTCAACTTACTCTGTTTTTTCTGTAAGTCAGCCAATGCCTCTCATTAAGAGCAGTCCGACTATGTGCCAGCTCAGCAGGTGTTAAAGGTTTTGGCACGGTGAATCAAAAATATACAGCGCCTCTGAATTTTATTACATCAAGTATCGTTTTAAAACTGTTCCAGATTAAATTATAACACCCAAAATATCAGTTTAAATTCCCCCTTGTATTAATTTAGTCATTTATAAGTTAAAAATAACAGCTGAAGAGTTGATGTGCCAGCATTACAGGTACAGTTGCAATGGTTTTAGGCAGGTGTGAAAAATGCTGTAAACAAAAGAATGATTTCAGAATTATAAATGATTGTTTATTGGCCCTAAATGTATTCTGCAGCAGGACAATGACCCCAAACACAGAGCGAAAGTCAGTATGAACTATCTTCAGCGTAAAGAAGAACAAGAAGTACTGGAAGTGATGGTAGGGCCCCCACAGAGCCCTGATCTCAATATCATCAAATGTGTCTGGGATTATATGAAGAGACAGAAGGATGTGAGGAAGTCTACATCCAAAGTTTGGAACAACCTACCGGCCGAGTTCCTTCACAAACTGTGTGCAAGTGTAGCTAGAAGAATTGATGCTGTTTTCTGTTTTGAAGGCAAAGGTGGTCACACCAAATATTGATTTGATTTAGATTTCTCTTTTGTTCATTCACTGCATTTTGTTGATTGATGAAAACAGATGATTAACGCTTTCGTTTTTGTTTTGTTTTGTTTTCCCTTTGTGTTGAGTTAACTGGAGGTATTTTGTTTTGTTTTTTTTGGTTAAAAGAAAATGTTATTTAGTGTAAACAGAAGTGATTCTTGCAGCTGGAATCAAATCAGCTTTTAGATGTGTGTGTTTGAATAATCTAAACAGATCTGCTCTGTTTAAGACAAAATTCTGCAACAAATCAAGCTCGTGAACAGTGCGCTCAGCTACATTTGGTTTAGCAGAAATATTATTTTCACTGTATTAAATTCGTGAGCTGAGCTCACTGTCAGATCGGCTCAAACAAAGTTGTTTAACTTTCATATTTTGGTGCTAATATGTGAGTAGATAAAAATTGGCCTTTTTTAAAATGATGTATAAAAGCTTAAGGTGTGTGCATCTACTGTGTCTGAGCCCACATAATTATGTTATATATAGGTATATGAGGTACGTGAATGAGAAAAACAACAACATAAAGACTGAATTCAAAAGTGAAAAGAGATTAAAACACCCACTGGACACTTTATTAGGTACACTTTGCTTCGTATTGGGTTGGACCCTCTTTTTCCTCCATAACTGCCTTAATTCTTCATGGCATAGATTCAACGAGGTGCTGAAAACATTCCTCACAGATTTTGATACGTATTGATATGACACCATCACAAAGTTGCTGCAGTTTTGTTGACTGCATTTCCATAATGAGGATCTAGATGCTCTACTGAGTGAGATCTGGTGACTATCTTGTTCAAGAAACCAGTTTGCATCATGGCACAATTTCTTGCTGGAAGCAGCAATCAGAACATTGTACACTTTTAACCATCTCCATAAAGGTCTGGACATGGGCAGCAACAACACTCACTCAAAGTGTGCTAAGAAAATATCTGCCACAACACCACACCATACTGGCCTGAACTGTTGATACCAGGCAAGATGGATCCAGCTTACACCACATTCTGACTCTACCACGCGAACGATGTCACAGACCTCAAAACCCATCTGACCAGAGGAAATGTTTCTTCTGCTTACCAGTTTTGGTAAGACCCTTCAAATTATATTCAAATTATATTCTCAGTTTCCTGTTCTTAGCTCACAGCTGTAGCCCAGCTGTAATCTTCTGCACACCTTGATTGTAACAAGTGGTTGTTTAAGTTACTGTTGTCTTCCTATCATTCTCCTCTGACCTCTGGCATCAACAAGGCATTTTTGAGAGATGCTGCTCACTGGATGTTTTCTCTTTTTCAGACCATTCTCTTTAAACCCTCGAGATGGTTGTGCAAGTGAATCTCAGTAGATCAACAGTTTCTGAAATGCTCAGACAGCCTCTCTGGCACCAACAACCTTACCATGTTCAAAGTCACTTAAATCTCCTTTCTTTCCCATTCTGATGCTCGATTTGAACTTCAGGAGGTTAAAAAATGCATTGATTTACTGCCATTTGATTGGCTCATTAGATATTTACATTAACAAATAGCTGAACATATGTACCTAATGAAGTGGCTGGTAGTGTAGATTCTACCACTTTTGTGCTAGAACGATTAGATGGACGTATTTGACATTCAGACATTCACCTAATCCAGCTTTGTGTGAGATTCAGTAATATAAACTAGCTTTATGCATAAGTTCTGAGCAGCTTTGAAATCACTTGTACGGAATAACATGTTGGAAAAAGACACAGAGCTCCATCTGTCCCTCCGTTTGACAGAAGTTGCTAAGGCCTGTCATTTATTATTAGCCTTCAGTCTCTTGTTAGGTTTGCTTCTTTTTCTTTGGCTCCTCGCTCTTCCTCTCACCATCATTTCCGTCATACTTTTTGTCCTCTTGCTTGTCATTGCAAAAGTCTTCTTTTCATCACACAGTCACATCACATTAACATCATCAGAACAATGAGCAAATCTTGCCTCGGTCACATCTCTGAGTTTTGTTAACCGTTTTGGCATTCGTCCATCCCTCTCACCTTGCTCGTATTACTCTATGTCCTTGCTTCTGGACTGCTTCAGCTTTTTCCTTTGTGCTTCTCCACGCATGGATCCGCATCGTCTGGTCTCCCTCCCACTTGTCCACCCCCTCCTGTGTCTCCACCTGTGTAACCTACATAAACGATACAGTGTTATTACGGTTTTGCCACAAGTTTCTTTTTGCAGTCTCTTGTGTATGTGTTAGCTCGTACATGCGCAAAGGACAACATGGAAAAGCTCACTTTGAAGACAAGATCTCACACTTTTTTCCCAGTCTCTGCATCCTCATGCTTTCTACAGTTGCCCATGCTTATCATCTACTCAGTTATTAACTATTATTATAATCCTTGCATCAGTAATGTCTGACGTCGTAAAGAATAAAAAGAACAGTAGAAACAAAAACAAACAAAAAATGAGCACAACACTTCAGGGTGAAACTCTCTTCGTTGTTGTGATTTGTACTTGTGAAGACTTTCTGGTGCTCGGCCAATAAGGGAACATCCTGTGCTGGTCCCACTGGTACTATCCCGCTTCACTGGGACGGGAGGGTGGGGGTTGATACCGGGGGTGGGGGAGTGTAGAGGGTGTTTGAGAACCTCAGTGTGTGTGTATGTGTGTGCTTTCATGATACAGAGGAGGAGAGTACTGCAGCAATCTGAGAAAGTAGGTCAGACACCAACTAGTGAGAAACATAGCAGAGGAAAAAAAGAGGTAGAGAGTAGAGATGGAAAAGAGAGGGGAAAAAAGAAAGAGCATAGATGGTAGAGGAGAAGGAGAGCGGGAGGGAAAACAGACCAGAAAGGACAGCAGATGCTGCAAGAATGACAGACCAAAGCAAAAGAGAAAAACAGGAGCAAATCTAATGATATACATTACCAAAGTATTTGGGCTGCAAAGAGGTAGCCTGTAAAAAAAAAAAATGCAATTACACTTTCTTGATTCATTGAGCCAACATTAAACAACATAAAATAACATTACAACCAACGAATGGTTGAAACAATCAAAAAAGAATTACAGGATGGACACCAACTTACTGATTTTCCTGGAAGGTCACGTCTTTGGCTAAATGCTCGTTGGCTAATGTCCTCAATAAATACAACCGCTCACAGTATTAAGCCTTCTGCCCAGTCTGTTTCTGTCATGAAGGCACTTAGAGAAAATATGTGTAGGCTCTCATCCAATTTCCAACCCAAAGAAAAGGGATGGTGGGGGGGAAGGAGACCTTTCAAGAAACATAAGTGGCACTGGTTGCTCTTTTTGCCCAGTTATAAAGCCTCTTCTTATAAACATTTTGCTCTTGATATTACATAAGTGCATAATGCCAAAAATACAGGCTGGCACTCACAATATGCTGAGGGCACTCATGGTTCTTATATATATGGACTCCACTCAAGTATGAATTACCTTTCTCTTTTGCTCCTCGGGCCATGGTTGTGTTTTATTATTTATTTGGTAATGCACAAAGTATACTGCATCTATAAATACACTGCAGGGCTTAGGAATGGACCACAATGGGGAAAGACTGTGCAGCAGCCGCTCGCACACTGGTGTCATCACACTACTGTCATTGATTCGCTGACAACTGAACAAGTTACAGTGAAGGGAAAAGATTGGCTTCATATAGTAAACTGCAGATCACGCAGATGAGCTAGAAACAAACTGGAAAACAGAGATGTCTGAAGCGGGACAGTGTGATGGTTTAAATTGGCTTGTTTTTCTTTCTGTCAAGGAAAGCTGCAGAGATTTCTGAAGTGAACAGGCAAACCCATGGGATGCAAAATATTGTAGTATATAGAAAGGACCCAGGTTGTGGAAAGATAAGCAATACATTTCTCAGAAGAGGTTCACAATAACAACATAATAAATCAACAAAAAAGCATGGGAGTTAGTGTGAGTTGTTAGTTTTAATAGGCCAAATGCAACCATAGCATTAAGAATATGAACACCAAGTATTAAGTATTGAAAAGACTCGTCAAAATATCCAATTTAAAGAAACACACACAAGTAGGCCAAATGATATGACTGTGTGAAGGGTAATGTTACCTTAAAGCATCTGCATGATATTTAAATGAGTAGTGAGGTTAATGAAATCTTCATAACAATGGGATTCCAAACAGTACTGTAAAAAACTAACTAAATACACCCAGTGATTGTTTTGGCTAATTTGCAGCGCGACCTTTATCAGGAAAAACTTTAATTAATTAATTGTTTTCTGTGTGTCTCTCACGTCACTGTGAGGAAATTTTGGCCACTCTTCCTTTTATTTTTTTACAGCTCTTTTAAGGTTTCATCACATCATTTCAGTCAGTTTGAGCTCCAGACTTTGGGACGTTGCAACAGATTTGTTGCTGTGTTTGGGGTCACTGTTACATTGTAAAGCCAAGTTTTAGCTGATGGACGAAATGGCCTCGCATTTGACATTTAATAGTTTGGCACATAGATTGGCTCACTGGCTGCAAGCTGCCCAGGTCCCGTGGCTGCAAAACACTTGGCATGAAGTGTTTTTGGTGATGTGTTTGGTTTTCTGCAAATGCGGTGCTGTCTATTTAACCAAACTGTCTTTGGTCTTGTCTGTCTGTAGTTTATTTAGATGCAACTTTGCAAATCTAAATCATGTTGCCAAGTTCTTTTTAGACAGTATTTCTCTTATCAACCCTTTCAAATAAGCCACACCTATTAGTCTTTTTTTCATTGCACCTTCATGAATTTTAAACTTTAACATGCACAGTTGGATTTTGGGGGGAATTTGCTGGGATGTCCACAACTAGGAAGATGGTGACATTGTGTTAACACACACTTGAATGCTCTAGACTGGGAAACTGCCAAAGCCTCTGGTTTTATAGAGGTGCTCACACTTGCTAATGATCAGTTATTTGGGTCAATTTGATTATCAGCACTGGCTGCTAATTACTAAGTAAGGCGTTCTTAGTTTCTTTGCATAGAGCTGAATAAAGTCCTGTGAAAACTTCCTTCTCCACATGAGTGTAATATGGCAGACATATTTTCAGTTATTTATTTTATCCCTTCTGATTATAAGTTCTATTTGTGGACTACATGCTTCTGAAATATTTTTATAGCTTTCTGCACACTTTTTGTTTTCTGGCTAAGATGTGGTAATTAGTTGGAATATGTAGGATACACACTGACATATTAAGACATTTTTAAATATTGAGTTGAGTATTAACTGATAGTATACTATTTAAGGGTATAAGTGTTATACATTCACTGGTTGTTAAATTTAATTTAATGTAATTAAATTGAATGAATAATTAATGCATTTACTTTTGCGGTTGGCTTGAGGTTTTATACTGTTAAAATGCTGACATTTTCTCTGATGTTCTTTGCCTCGCTGGATTTTCATAATTTGACTTTTTTCTTTTGCTCTTTCTCTGATTTCTCTTCCTACATTAACTCTTTTTATTGACCCTTTTCTTCATTCTTTTCAGTATGTGGCTTTTATCTCCCTATTCTTCATCCTCATCTCCATATCCACGTTCTGCATGGAGACGCACGAGGCCTTCAACACCATCCTCAACAAGACAGAGAACGTCACAGTGGGCAACATGACTCGTGAGGAGATCGTTTATGAGGTGGTGACTGACAGCTGGCTGACATATGTGGAAGGTGTGTGTGTCATTTGGTTCACCATTGAGGTCCTGCTTCGAGTCACCTTCTGCCCTGACAAGTTTGAATTCTTCAAAAGCACCCTCAACATCATCGATTTTGTTGCCATCCTGCCCTTCTATCTGGAGGTTGGTCTGAGTGGGCTGTCCTCCAAAGCTGCCAAGGATGTCCTGGGGTTCCTGCGTGTTGTCCGATTTGTTCGTATCCTCCGAATCTTCAAGCTGACTCGCCACTTCGTAGGTCTCCGTGTCCTTGGCCACACCCTGCGTGCCAGTACCAATGAATTCCTCCTGCTCATCATCTTCTTAGCTCTTGGTGTCCTCATCTTTGCCACTATGATCTACTATGCTGAACGAATTGGTGCAGACCCAGATGACCCAACAGCCAGTGCCCATACCAACTTCAAGAACATCCCCATTGGATTTTGGTGGGCGGTTGTGACCATGACCACGCTGGGTTATGGAGATATGTACCCGGAGACATGGTCAGGGATGCTGGTGGGTGCGCTGTGTGCCTTGGCTGGTGTGCTAACCATTGCTATGCCTGTACCTGTCATTGTCAACAACTTCGGCATGTACTACTCTCTGGCTATGGCCAAACAAAAGCTTCCCAAAAAGAAGAACAAACATATCCCCCGAGCGCCACAACCAGGGTCCCCCAACTACTGCAAGCCAGATGCCTTGGCGATGGCTACTGCATCACCACAAAGAATCTTGGGAAATGTCTTAGGAGGAGTGATGGGGTCTGGAGGAATAGGAGGTGACTGTCCTCTTGCCCAAGAAGAAATTATAGAGATCAACAGAGGTGAGTGTTTGTTGTTGTTTTTTAATGCTGCTTATGTTTATCATGAGAACATATGCAATCTGTTTTACTGTTGAAAATATAGAAATGAATAAATTGTGTATGTTCAAGATAAAATTCAAGTTTCACTATGTTGTTTACCACTTTAAGCAATCTAAAACGAACTTGCATGATTGTAATCAATATGACAGTTTGCTCATGGTAGTTTGAAGCGTACAAAAGGATTTTAGACTTTTAACTGAGAATTAACTGAGTACCAAAGTGTCAAGAGAAAGAAGTGGAAGTACGATCAAGAAGAGATGCATAGCTGATTCTTGAGCCACCCTGGAGAAATTGCTGGCCCATCACAACTCATATGTAATTTATGATCAACTGGTAGGTTCACCGTTGCCTTAAGGCCTCCATCTGTCAGGGGGGAAAAAACAAACATTATGGAAGGAAAATGACCTCAATTATCTTTTAAAACAGCTTAATGCATCTCAACTTTGAGCTGACTCCCCGAATTGAGGAAAGTCAGCCCACATATTATCTCTCTGGCATTAACAGTGAAATCAGGAGGCGAAGTAATGTGGCTCTTGGCGCGCTTTTTACATGCTGCAGCATCAGGCGTCAGTCATATGCCACAATAATGCACCTTAAATGCATTACTCCAATGGCCTGATCATTAGTGAGTCAGAAAACATTTCTTCAGTGCTTTTACTACATCTTGTCTGCTTGGCTTTTTTCCAGGTATTTGTGGGCGGTGTCTTTTCTTTCTTCTTTTTTTTCTTTTTTCCTTGTTTTTATTAGCAAGTTGTATCAGTCAAACTTTTGATAGCAGACTCCAGACTCGGAAAGTACAATCAAGTAAAAATTTCATTATATGCAAAGCTTGTCTACTAACATGTCTTTGCATGACTCATAGTTCCATATCATTCATATTAATCTTGGTGAGGCCCTCAGCTCATTCACTGCGTAGAACAAGACATTTTCTTCTGGTTGGCTTCCCCTTACAAACAGAAGGATTGACCAGAACATGCTTTATTTTCCTACATTAGAGTAGGACACATTAATTGAATTTTATTAATGCCAGATATATTGTAACATAAAGACCCTATAATGTTAGAAATGACCCCAACAATCAGATGACCCCTTATGAGCAAACACTTGGTGGCAGTGGGAAGGAAAAACCTTTTTTTAACAAGAAGAAACCTCTGGCAGAACCACGTTTAGGGAAGGAAAGCCATCTGCCAACATTAAAGCCTCTCTTTCGATTGGACTCTACTCGGTTTATAGGGTTTTCCATTAGGTAGTATTATCTGGTACCAAGTACTTTGTTAGCCAGGGTTCCAAGCGAGCTTCATCAAGCTTAAAATGTGACGTCGACAGCCTGCGTTCCACTGATTGGCCAGGTAGTGACGGCTCAGGCTGGGTCATGAGAGCGACTCCTTCAC
The DNA here is from genome assembly GCF_057381845.1 of Rhamphochromis longiceps. Taxonomy (NCBI): domain Eukaryota; kingdom Metazoa; phylum Chordata; class Actinopteri; order Cichliformes; family Cichlidae; genus Rhamphochromis; species Rhamphochromis longiceps. The sequence goes on along the minus strand of NC_140564.1, from coordinate 18,219,458 downwards.
AAAAATCAAACAGAGCAAATTTTGAACAAGAGAAATGGTTACAAACAAACCAACACTGGTTTGGTCTTAACCAGAGTCAAGTCGAGTCAAGTACAGCCGAGTAGGCGGAAAAGAGGAATTAGATATGAAATTGTTTTTTGAGTTAAACAAGATGTTTAATTTTGTAGCACAATGATTCTTCTTTGGGTGTTTTTCACTTTCCTTTGCCTCAACTAGATTCTAAGCAGAATGGTGACGCAGCCTCAGCCGCCTTGGCTAATGAGGACTGCCCCACCATCGACCAGGTGCTGAGCCCGGATGAGAGGAGTCCTATTGGGCGAGGCCCCACTCGGGAACGCTACCAGCAGGACAGAGCCTGCTTCCTTCTTAATACCAGGGAATTCCGTGCCACAGATGGGAATGTGCGGAAAGGTATGTTTCACACCAGGAGACGGATATGCAAAACATGCACATCTTATGTAAACAGATCCACACAGCAAGATGTTTGGCACAGTATGATGTAAACATACATTATATATTATATAAGTGCAGAGGCAGCCAATGCAGATAAACTACATATAGGTCATTATACGTTTTGAATGTCACATTCAAACATGCAGGAAAGATGCGCTGGATGGGACAGCACACTATAAACTGAGTTAGGAGACTTCAGTCACAGCTAGCAACAAAACATCCACACATCTACAGTCGTGCATTTACCACACATGCATACACACCAAGTTCTTCTGCTCTGCTCTGTTTGTTTCCATCTCTTCACATTCATGTTGTCTGTGTTTCCATCACCGCTTGGTATCACATTTTATTTCTTCTGTCGGACAAGAATCTCTGTCCCTCTACCTCTCTCCTTTTCCTTTTTCTTCACAATGCCTCAGCCATTCATATCTTCCATCTTTCCACGGTGTCTGTGAACTTTGTTCTGTGTCCCATAATGTCACATTTATTCATGCTCAAAAACGATCTCTTTCTCTGTCTTCTGGACTCAGACAGTTGACCATGCATTAATTTACTTCTCGTCACTTCTGTTTCTCCCTGTCTGTTTCTCTCTTTCTCTCTCTCCTGCCTTGTGTTGTCCTTTTTATTTACTTTTCCCTCAACCCCTTGACCACTTACCCTCCCAAACTTGCCCCACATCTACCCTCCTGTCCCCGCTCTTTCCCTTTTGAAACCCACGCCCTCATTTCACCCCTTCTTTTCCTTTGTGCTCCACCATAACGCCTTCCCTTTTCGTTGCCCCATGTCCATTATCTTCATGCTCATGATAACCCAACACCTCATTTACTACTGCAATCCAACTACCACCACTGCCACCAACCTGCACTGAAACACTCCCCCACACTCCCTCCAAACTTTCGACACCCCCCTGTTGACAACAAACTAGAGGCAGCAGCCCTGGCACCCAGCCCAGACTCCCCTCTGACTGAGGATTGGTATAAGATGGAGGGGTCTCTGTTACAGCAGGACCTCAATGCAAACTCCACATCTTCCTGGATCAAACCATAGACCAGAGGTAACACTAAAAAAAAAAAAAAAAAAAATTTTTAATAAAGGAGCTTGTATCCTGGAAACATCCAGAAAGTTTTAATCTGGCTGTCCTAGAGGTAGGATGTTTTTTAATTGCACAAACAGCAGTGTAGTGCCCACTTTAACACAGATGCAGCTGCACATGCTACGCATGACCTCAAAAGATATGCAGATACACCAAATGTTTTCACAGTGTTGTGTCTAAATGTTCAATGGAGTTTGTCCTTTGTGTCACCTGTAAGAAGACTTATCTGTGCCTGAACGCGTGGAATGATGCAAACATTTGAGCTCAGGTTAGGTAGCACTTCAGTGTGAATGTTAAGGTTTGGGTTGCAAAGGGTATTTCGGGGCTCACCTTGTGATTTCAGAGGTATTTCATACAATGAGTCCTAACCTCAGCCCAATGTTGTACTTATTATTATAACTTTGTGAATGACAATCTCAATGAACACTGTACAAGATGTAATAAAAAAGAAAAGAAAAGAAAAAATCTGGAGAGAAAATGTGAAAATTTCGCTGTGATATACACTCAGTAATTACTTGTTTGTCTGTGTGAGAGCTTAAAACCTGCATACAGTCATGAGAGTGCAAGAGCGCATCCATGCGGGTATGCACATGTGCAAATAACACCCAGAAGCTCAAATGAAAAATAACCCCGTTGTTGTGTCCTGTGTCAATAACTAATAAAGCAAGACACTGAAGAAGAACCAATGGGAACAGCGGGTCATGTTGTTGTCTGATGTGCCTCTGTGTTGTTGTTGTCTCTCTCTTCAGGTTGTGTCATATCACGCGTGTGTATGTGCGCTTTTTTCATTCTTACATGTTATACACTGTGTCTCTGTCCTCTCAATGCCGTCTGAGTGTTGTGTTTGTGTTTGTCGTGTGTGGCTTAATTTAGTTTTTTCCCTTCCTATTGTGTTTTACTCCCTACCCCACGGACCTCCACCTTGGCAAACAGAAGTGCACACTGCAATTTAAAAAAAACAATGTTTGACTATAAACAACACCTTTCTATTTACACCTGTATATATAATATGTACATGTACTCTCGCACTGGTTGTATGCACTAACAGTGGCATTTGTCCCTGCTACGCCGTGATGTGGCCACAAGGATTTGCAAAATTACATGTACATATGCACCATTTCTAATCAGCTGGTCTGCACTGATACTTTAACACATTGTGATTGCAGTGCTGGATATCACCTTTCCAAGGCCCAAGGTAACTGGGGTCACTGGAGCCATCTGTGTCAGGGGATATCACTTCGTGAAACATGGCATGCTTAACACTAGCAAACATTTTAAAGAATGCATTAATCAAAAAACAAACAAACAAAAAAATTGACCTACAAATCAGTTATAATACCAGAGTGCTAATTTACAAAATAAGCATGTAATGGATCTGAAATACTATCCCCTGACCGTATAACTGTGCTTTCAGTGCCTAGTGTAGTCCAAAGATTAGGACCTTTTGTATGAGTACTGTGGAAAAATCAGAAGGAACATAAGCTGCACTTGGTGACTGAAACACTTACCGGCCAGACAGAAAGACAAATGCTATGACAGAGTTGACCGAAAAAGCGGCTTCATGCTGTTTAAGGTAAGCGAGCCTCGAGCTGTCCGAGCCTTTCAGTTAGAGGTTGCTGACATCGCTGCAGTTTTTAATGGTTTTCTATATGTAATATAAAATCTAGGTGCTACAAAGATCCCTCTTTAAAACAAATCAGGAGTCCATTGAGCAAAACAAGTGCTTGGGTTATTAGGATGCTGTGTAGAGCTTGTAATTTGTAGGTAAGCGATGTATAAAAGTCTTTATTGTTTTAGTGTGTATTTTAATGTTGAGCCTTGTGCACTGGGGGAAGAGACTGTACTAAGTGCTTACAGTAAATACCAAATCAATTTGATCTGTTTCTTACTTTCTCTGACACTTGAGTCTCTAGTATCTGATAACAAGATTCCATGTCTATAAGCCCCGTGTTAGACAAATGACCTGGCCAAGGTGATGCCTACCTCTTTCCTATTGGGGGGAAAAAAGATAGTTATATAGGAGCATTCAAACTTATCTGACTAATCTGTTAAATTTGTGAATCAGAAGTTTTGAATATCAATTAAATGAACAAAAAGCACTGGGTTTATAACAGTTATGATAGTCCCTGCTCTCCACTTGTTTTTAAAGAGGGATTTCCTCCATGCTGACTAAAAATCATTCTTGTGTGCTTTATTTGTGATTTATTTTGTAGATATATGCATAAGGTGTTTTTGCCAACTTATTTTCTTAGCTTCTCAGATTCTTTTGTTGGATTGTTGGCCATTTGACTTCCTACGCACCCAGTGCCGTATGCATGGCTCACTAAGGTCAAACGGTCAATCACCCCCCTCTGATTGCTCACTCCAAATCACTCCTCCAGACCTTCTTCAAGGAGTTTATATTGGCTTCTGTCTCTCTGTTCCTCTGTCTCTCTTCTTCTCCACACTCTTTTCCTCTATATATGTATATGAGGTGTTTTTTTGTTCTGTTCTGTGTTTCTAACATGCTCTGTGCATCTGTATTACTGTGATGTGTTATCCAGCAGTTTGGTAAAAAAAAAAAAGAAGTATTTATTTGAATGCTATATTGTTTCGAGGTGTATGTGTGTGGATTGAGTTGATTTATGTTAATTTTAATTATATTTTGCTGTATTCTGTATTTTGTTTTGTTTTTCTCTTGATATTGTGTTTTGTACAAGTTCTTTTTGTTGTTTTGTGTTTTGTGACTTCCCTCGTGTTCTTCCTGTGATCCCCTTTGAGTTTCACCATCACCTGCGATCTGTCTTTTCTGAATCGGAGTGACAAACAAAACTGCCAACAAAACAGCGGAACAAATTAACAGAAAAGTGGTGCAAATCTCGCTGGTTAAAGGCATTCTCAAGAGCATATTTGGCCAAAACGTTCACTACTTATTAGCAAATCCGTACTTATCTGTGCTTTTTATGCATTCATGTTATTACGCTAATTATCATTAGTTTACTTATATATATATATATATATATATATATATATATATATATATATATATATATATATATATAAGAATGAGTCCAGTGTGCTCATTCTTAGATGAATTGGTTATTTGTTAAGCTAAATGCAATGTGTCACGCATTATAATTTAAAGGTCCTTTTGTAGCTGGAAAGAGTTTCAAAACGAACTTCTTTGTTATGTGACATTTCCCACTGTGATCAAAATAGAAAGTGACTCAATAGTCACTCACAACAAGATTTGATTACCGAGGGTACAAAGTGATTTAATTGTGGCTGAGAGGACATTTTTGTTTTGGCCATTTGAAGTTCATACCAAGTAAATACAAAATGGGCTGCTGACAAAGCATAATGCAAGGCAATTAATGATTCCACATAAATTCACTAGTGGTATAAGATTTCTTAAACTTCATGTAATCAACTACAATGTATCAGTGATATCAGAGTATTTGCTGTTGTGTAAACTGTGCGGTTTTGGCCAAATAGTTGTCCAAATTACCTGAACATCGGACGTTACCGTGCACAAGGTGTTGGGTAATTGGTGTTAGATTTTTTAATACTTATTAGCAAATCCGCAGTAAATCTGCAGCATTTTCATGGAAGGATAATATAATTTATCTAGACTTTAAACAGATACGATGCTGAGGTTTACAGGGAAAAAAATGCTCTTCATTGACATTTCATCTGCTCCTTTTTTACCCCATTGTTTTATATTGTTAATTTTGACACAGATTAAAGTTAACTGTTGGCAGAAATATTTTTCCAGCCACCACAGACCTGTCTGTTGTTTCTGTCTGTGCTCGAGGTCATTACCAGAGCGACACGCTAACTCTAAAAGTAACTCCTAAAAGCCTTTTCCTATAACCCGTGTGAAAGTTTTTTATGTGGTAACACTTGTCAGTCCTCTCATGTGTTCTCTTTACGGTTGACACAGTATGTAAAACTCGCTCTACATTGCCATGCATGATCTGATATTTGTAACAGTACCACTGTGTGTGTCTTACTGTGTTCCCCCCATCACACTCTACAAATATTCTCTCTGAGCCAGATTTTTACCGATACACATGTATGCACAGCGTATATTCACATATATGTACAAGAAGCAGGGACATAAAATATTAATTGGGTTCGACATGAACTGCATACGTCTGACCTACATACTACAAACTAAAGGATGTAGGATGCAGCTGGATGTTATATCTTCTCTAGAAGATATAGTAGGAGCTGTATGTAGTGTATGCACATATTGTGGCTTCAGTAATGGTCATGACCAAATCAGTACATTTCATTATTGGTAACAGGAGATCATACGATCTTTAAACCATGTAAGAATTAACCAGTGTGTATGTGGCCATTCTTAGAAAAGAATCAAACAGTCAATGACGCTATAAACAGTGATTGAAAACAGGTTATTGCCTTCACACATGCATACAGTGTCATGGTTTGCTGTGTGGCAGGCAGGAGAAGGACCCAAGATGCAGACTCACAGACACGGGGATAAACTCAAAAAACACAGCTTTATTGCTGGCCACGAGAAGTAATACAAAATAACCTAAAACTGGGAAAACTAAAGCATGAGCTGTACAAGGAACCGAACCACGGGGAGAATTACACACAACATGAGGGAGAACGCGACGCCGAACAGAGGGAGACTCAGACAGAAATACACAGAGGGTAAACGAGGAAAGTGGGCACACACGGGGAACACAGGTGACACTGATAATCATAACGAGACAGGGCGGGGTGAACTGAACATGACATGTACAGGCACAGAGGTTCAGACAGGAGGAGAGAGAGCACGGGGAAAACACAGACATAACGGGCTGGGGAAACATGAAACAACCACAAAGGGAGACGAGGGCTCATAAATACATAGAGGGCACACAGGGGGGAGAGAGAGCACGGGGAGAACTTAGACATAATGGGCAGGGGAAACATGGAATAAAACATAAGGAGAGACGAGGGCTCACAGATACACAGAGGGGCACACAGGGGGTAAAAGCCATGAAGGGAAAACACTTAGGGAACAACACAACAGGGCAACTCAGAAAACATGGCCTAAATAAGGAACGAAATACAAAAATACAAGGAACTAAGAATACTGGGCCCACATGGCCCAGGACCATGACATACAGTACTGTACAGTGTGTTTTTAAGGCTATTTTTTGAGTCAGTCTTAATTTCACATGATTATGTGCTTGGTAAACAGTCTGGCAACAATATTTGCAGTGCTGTCTCTGTTCCTCTGTGTCTTCCCTCAACATAGCCTTCTCCTTGTGTGATTAACACTCATTCTCCATCCCATCCCCAGGCCGCCACTGCAGTGCAAGTGTAACTAAAGTCTGACTCTAGGTAGGTACATACTCCCTCTATAGTGTAAATTAAGTGTGACTTTGGGCAGGAATTATGTCATCACTGAATACAGTGACAGCCAGACTCACCGTTTCCCTTGATAGAGAATCCCAGAGCACAAAACCACAGATGATTGTTGTTGTAAATGCAGCAGATAGCCCAGAGAGGAGGAGAGCAGACTGTGAGAGACTGCAGTGGCCGAGACATGATTAACTTATTTTATTTTCATTTCACAATATTTCTTCTTCTTGGATTTTTTTAAAACAAAGTCTGTGTGTGACAAAAGCAAACTATTGTCAGCTGAACAACCATCACAACCATGTTACCACCTGATCTCATTGCTCTCTATCACTTTCACCTTTCATATAATCAACAAATGGGAACTGCTTTTCTGTGTCTCAATTTCCATTTTTACCGATATGCCATTCGGCAAGTGTTACGAATCACATTAAAAAGCTTGATTGAAGAAATCAGTTTATTAAATGTCAGTGAGATCATATTAAAGCCAGAAATTAAGAAGACCACCATTACCAACTTTATTTGAATATACACTCACGGGCCACTTTATTAGGTACATCTTGCTAATACCGGGTGTGACCCCTTGCTGGTCAATTTTGATGATGACGATGATGATTTTATGATAGGATAACACAGTTGCTGGATATTTCTCTTGCACATCCATGGTGAAAATCTCCTTTTCTACAAAATCCCGAAGGTGCTCATTGTGATGCTGAAGAAACCACTTTGAGATTATTTGAGATTTGTGACATCCTGCTGGAAGCAGCCATCAGAATATTGGTACACTTCTGACCATGTTCATAAAGGGATGGACAACTAAATATCCCCAGCACCATTACACAACCAGCAGCTTGAACCATTCATGGGTTCATGCTGTTTACATCAAATTGTGACCCCATCATCCGAATCGAATCGAGACTCAGGTCAGACAATGTTTTTCCAGTACCCTGTTGTCCAGTTTTAGTGAGCCTGTGGCAATCATATCCTCAGTTTCCGGTTCTTAGCTGACAGGAATGGCACCCGTTTTATTCTTCTGCCACTGTAGTACATCAGCTTTCAGAGATGCTCTTCTGCATACCTCAGTTGTAGCAAGTGTTTATTGTCATCTTGAAGCAGTCTGATCATTGTCCTCTGGCATCAACGAGGCATTTTCACCCAGAGACATGCAGCTCAATAGATATTTTTGCAGTTTTGGACTGTTCTCCATAAACTCTAGAGGTGTTTGTGTGGGAAAATCCCAGTATAGCACCTTCTGAAATCAGACCAGCTTGGTGCTAAGTCACTGGCACCAACAACCATATCCTAAAAGCCTAAATAAACTGATTTGCTGACATGTGGTTGGCTAGTTAGATGCTTGCCATATTTAACAGTTGAAAAGGTGTACTTAATAAAGTGAGTGAGTGTATATAAAACATAGCTATTACGCGAGCACAGTGGAACACTTAGCATGCTGCATGGTGATCTTTAACAATATATAGAAAATACTGGAAGGAATTTGTGACTAAAATCAAAGAATCGACTTTTGTTAAAAGTTCTTATAAAGGATTATTTTTTGTGAACCCCCATAAATCATACGTCATATCTTCAGATATGCAGAGCATTAATCCAAATTAGAAGTTGTCTAATATTCAGCCTTTACTGTTTTTGTAAACCTTCACGATTATGACTATTCTGTTTCCCTTTTTAAAGAAAAGAAAACATCTTTTCTTACATGTGAATCTGAACAGTAAACTTAAAATCATGTTGGATTTCAAGCATACATTGTGCCATAAAAAGATCTTTGCTTGTTAGCTGTAGGAAAGGCACCTTCAGATTATTTCAATTTGACTATTTTAACTGTTAAACAATATTAAGAATAAATAAGCAGAGATGTTTGAGTTTTGATCTTCAACTCTCACTCTGAAAGCACACTATCAAGCGTTGTTCAGTTCCAACAACATACCAGGTTTGTTTATTTTTTCTCCTCCCGTCTTGTACTCAGTCAGCAGTCTTTCTATACATGGCTGCCACTTGATGTAAACTGACAGTTTGTCTTGATGCATTTGCGTGGTATGAGAAAAACGTTCCTCTAACTTAACTTGAGAATGAAGCAGCACCAGATTTGCCAGGCAGCTTTTCAAAAGTGTTTGTGGTATGTTACTCCAAAGATGACCAGTACAGTGACATATTAATGATGCAAATATGCATCATTAATATGTCACTGAGGTACCATCTGATGAAAGTGTTTGAGTAAAAAAAAAAAGAAATACTTTGATTTAAGGTTGGTTATCTAGAGTGGTAGAATCGGCCACTTTGACCCTGAATGTTGTCATATTTTTCCATTGCAACAGGAAGACACAAAGGGTGTCACACTGGATCAGTGGCTGTTCTTTGTTGTCTGACGCAGCCTTATGGTGGATGGAGTTTGACAAAAATTTACATCCATAACTTAAGTGTACAGAAACCACAAACTCTGCTCCAGCATCACAGTGTTAGAGCATTACATTCATTTCAGCTAACATGAGCATATTGCTAGTAAATGTATAAAACTCCACTCACTATAAGTCAGTCAGTCATTGTTAGAGCAGATAGCTGCTATCTAACAATGGGGCCTTTCACTACAGCTGATGCAACAACACTGTGATCACAACACAACCTTGTTTGTGGCTGCTTCCTACAAGAAGGGCTCAGTGTATGCATGAAGTGTTTTGGACCAAAAATACAGTGGGAAAGGAAACGTAGTCTTAGATGAATTGGTTATTTGTTAAGCTAAATGCAAAGTGTCACGCATTATAATTTAAAGGTCCTTTTGTAGCTGGAAAGCGTTTTAAATGAACTTCTTTGTTTCCCACTGTAATCAAAATAGAAAGTGACTCAGTAGTCACTCACAACAGGATGTGATTACCGAGGGTACAAAGTGATTTAAATGTGGCTGAGAGGACATTTTTGTTTTGGCCATTTGAAGTTTATACCAAGTTCATACCAAGTAAATACAAAATGGGCTGCTGACAAAGCATGATATGATTCCACATAAACTTCATGTGATCAACTACAATGTATCAGTGATATCAGAGTATTTGCTGTTGTGTAAACTGCGGTTTTGGCCAAATAGTTGTCCAAATTACCTGAACATCGGACGTTACCGTTCACAAGGTGTTGGGTAATTTATGCAATGGCCTGTTTATTGGTGTTAAATTTTTTAATATCTACAAATCTTTTGCGTTTATGTTTTTTGAGGAAAAAAAGGCATATCATAACTCGCATTTTCTTGTCTTGTCTGTCTTGTCTCTGTCTGTCTGTCCTTTATATGTCTTTATGATTTTCATTTAATATCCTTCATTTTCTTTTCTCTTCACTTTTGTGGTTCTTTTTTTAATTCCTACTTTTAACATCTTCAACCTCATGTTCATGTTTCAAAACTATGAAACCTTCATAAAAAACATTCTGCATATGGGAATTTTTCATATTATCTGTAAACATTTCACTAATTTTCTTTCCATTTATTCGCACATGACATAAAAAAAATACAAACAATTTATTAAACTGATTTATTATTATATTTATTGTCTTAAAGCAACCGGCTATGAAAAATCTCGCAGTCTTAATAACATATCGGGAATGACTGGGTCAGCACTGCGACTCGCTCCTATTACTAGCCCGCCTTTTGAGACCTATGAGGCTCCAGGACCTCTGCGGCGCTGTCGTTCCCCCATCCCCTCCATTTTGTAGCAGAAATTGTGTTAATGATTGGCTGATAAGAGATGCAGCAGATTAGCCATGGACCAATTACGTTGAAGCCTCCATTTGCATTGTACGCCATGCAAATACAATAGCAATAACATACAATGAACTCGAATGTAGAAAGAATGAGATCTTGTCTTGTGAATCAAATGGTTTATGAAGCATGTTAGGTGGAGTTAAATGCAAAATTTAGCTTTAAAGATAAGTGGTTATTTAAATAATTACAAGTAATGTAAAACTGATTGGGGCTGCTTAGTGAATAAAATAGTGCCATGCATCAAGAAGGTGTTATAAAAATGTGCTCAGTTACATTTTCAGATGAATATTTTTGCGAATTCTGGACCAAACTAACTTAGACTCCTAACACTCATACAGTGAAATAATCATGGAGCAAGATACATGATATGAACAAAATTACTGAGCCACATCTCTTAATCTTTGAATTCAGGTGTTTCACGTGTGCCATTGCCACAGCTGGATAAAATCCTTCACATTTTTTAAACAGTTTTTAAGACATTTTGCCTCTCATTCAACAGACTTTTTCCACTTCTAAAAAATGTAATTGGATGCCACCATTGCAATAAGTCAGTCAGTGAAAGGTCTTCCCTCCAAGATAGTCCATAATCAACTGTAAGTTGTTTTGTTGTAATGTGGCCACAAAGCAGGGTCACACATAAAGGTCAACAACCTCCACAGCTCCTCTGGTATTAACATCAGGACAAAAATGGTCAAGTCATAGTCAAGCAGCTCCAGTAAGTGTTATACGTAAGTGGCTTAGTACTTTTGTCCATATTGTGTAATTTAGTTTATTTAGCCAAAGACAAAGAAAAATATATAGATAATATAATAAATATATAGCGAGTGAACACAGCGCCGCGTAAGCATTCCACAATGTTGAAAAAAAAAACTTATCCTATGTAAGTCTCAATTAACACTCAATTCATTTTCATTATTGTGACGTCATTGGGCACTTTATGCTGATAGTTTACACAGCAAAGTTAGGGGATGTCAACAAAATCAGAAACAAATGAAAGTAATACGTGTTTTATTGTACCAAAAGAGCTATCTAATTCTGAGGGTGAACATGTCTCTTGAAAATAATAGTTCTTATATTGTATTGCTGTTAGGAGCCAATACATACGATCATTGTCTCGTTGTCTAATCCTTTGTTAGATGCTTGCACATTCACTTGATCCACTTGCTACTGTTGTTATTCTAGATGTCTAATATAGATAAGCCAATACTCATTAACAAAGAAAAGTATTGTTTCATTAGACACTTTAACTGATTTGAAAAAAAAATTAAGGCTTATGATTAACTTAAGAAAAAATAGCTTAAAAAATCAGATTTTATTGCTTTCCATATTTACTTCCCTGTAACGCTAATTTATTTCCCCAATTATTATATTGTTCCACTGGATTATTTTGCATTGCGTTGTAATATTCCTTCAAATGCACTATCATATAATCGCCACATAACAGCAAAATCTAAACCTTAAATCTACCCACATGTCAGCCAAATCTTTATACCAGTAAGGCAGACATTCACAAGGTCTTTTTTTAAGCTTTTTGATAACAAATTATAGTGAAGGGTGATATGTGAGAAATTTTACCATTCAAATATCTACATATAAGTGGGACTGCTTGGCTCAACGCATGCTAACTGGTTATTCTGAAATGGCCTTTGGCAAAGGAGCAAAATCTTCTGTTTTATGGTAGCAAATGACTGAGTTGGCCTTTGAAGTATAATCAGGACAGTGATATAAATGAAATATGCACTTGTAGGTCTAAAACGTTTTATAGAAATTTAAATGCAAAGTATTTATAAACAAGAAGATTAGAACAAATGTACAATGTCAGATATGGATTACTACTTAATTAACTATACAGTCAAATCAAATGCAAGCACTTTACTAACAATCATTGTTAATTTGCTCACTCTTGAAGCTTGTGTCTCGGCATCAGAAACAGATAATATTACAAAACAAGTATACAATGAAAACCTTGGACCACCTAATCAAACTTGCCTCTTCCTTTTTTCTAAATCTAATTAATTTCTTCCTCACCATTTATGCTTTGAAGGGTTTTTTGACATTTTCTTTAATAATTTCAAATAAACCATCATGTTTAGGTGGGCTGTCGCTATAATTTTACCTTCAGCAATCTCAATCAAAAGCAAAAAAGACAAAACAAAAAAAACGATTTAAAAATAGTGACACATTCACGAATGCAATAAACATGCAACATTACGTTAATGCTGGAAAACATGCTGTGCACATACATATGTAAATACACAGATATATTTTTAATCTAAAACACGCACAGACTTAGCAGGCAATCTCCTCATTATCATTGATTTAGCTATACCAGCTGTAAATGTACAAACGTTATTCAGATGACACGAGCCATTTTTCTTGTTTTATTTCAGTATATAGACTTTTTGATGTCCAGGCTGTCATTTTAAATCGCTTTAGTTTTTTAATGATTTTGTATTTTTTTCATGAATACTGTGTATTTCATGGCAAGAAATGACATTTTAATGCCACTGGTTGTCTAAAATAACTATTAAAATAATACAATGTTGTAAATTGTTCATAGGATTCTTAACCAACAGGAACATAGACTGAAGAGAGCAAAAAATAAAAAATCAAAATGCTTCAGAACTAGTTTTTACAGACAATTGTAAAAGGAAAGTATTTCCATACTTGTTTTGAAGTCTTACTATCCACATGCTTCCAGACCCCTTATATTTGTGAACCTAGATATGCAGCGTTTACATGAAAGCTGTGACATCACTTGAATGTTTTCCTTGAATGATGTTTTAGTGTCTGCGTTAGGATAGATTTTGACATTCAGGCACTGTAAGAAGTAATGCTTGCCTGGCTTCATCCGTTGCTGGTTTTGAAGGCCATCGCATATATTTTCAGACCAAAGTAGCGTTAGGTTGATTCACTTCATGATTATGATGTCAGAAAATTACAACATTTTAGTGTTGTCTGAAAATATCCGAAACCGCATGCCGAGATTTAGTTCTCCTGTGAATGAAAGCATTTTTGATAGATACTTGATGTAAAATGTCAAACTGGACTTGTACAGTTAAGATAGGAAAACTCTGGGATAGGTTTTTCAATTAATTTATCCTACAGAGAAGTCTTTTGTGAAGTGAAATGAATCACTGATTGGTCTAGATCACATGCTCAAAGATGTTCTTAGTCCACACAAGCAAATCTTTTGGACTATAAGGTTTGCTCACATCGCTTCTCAGTGCTCGTTAAACCTTTTTTGTGCCCACTTACTGTACTGTATTATCATAGAATGTCTACGCAATCTATAAAATCCCCATTGTGGATGTTATAGTTTGCAGATGCTTTGACTTCGGATGTTATGCAACTTTGTGTAGAATGTAAATTTGTGTTACAGTAAAAGAACATGTCCATCCATCATTTACAATGTCTGCAGGGGATTGTTTTGCTTGAATGCTTTAACTGATTAACAGCGAATGAGGGGAGTACCACACCTCACACAACCTTATCCTAACATTAACACTACAAGAGTACTGCATTTGTTTATATTCAGTTTGTATTGCCTCTGAATCGACTGACTATATGTTTAGTAAAAAGAGAAACGAGTAGTTGTGGCAAATGCAAATAACCTAGAATCCTCCAAAGCACCCATTGTTTAAGTAAACGAAACAGGCAGTATGTTGTAAGTGCCTCTATGAGGCCCATGTAGGCTTAACTTAAAGTTAGATTTAACTAGCTAGACCTTTGATGTAATGCTCAATAGGTCAGTGGTTTTTACTAAATATGTACATATCTGTATCTACATATACATTAAAGCCAAAACCTATGTATGTATACCATATGAGGGGAGGGCAAGAAATTCCATAACCACTGATTCTGATCTCATATGCATGTAAAGTGATGTTTGGCTTTCCCTAAAAATCCTAAAAGTCCCATGCACAAACTTGGTTTCCAGTTATAAATACATACTTTTGAGGTATGTTTGCATTTTTTTTTTATTATCTTTTTCTTTACTGTTATCACATGATTAGGGTTTTTTTTTTTTTAAATCTATGTAATTATCCAGTGACCTGTAATGATGGCTTGAAAGAAGGTTCAGAGTGTAAGTTCGGTATTTGCTTTGATAAGAACTGATTTGAGTACATGTGCTTTATGTTAATCGATATAAACGTACAATGAGTATGAATATTTCAGTGATCACGACTAATGTATCAAAAAACGTTTGATAAATGTGCAGCTTTGTGGGAAAATATGCAGGACTGTATTGTAAAAACCTTCTAGAAAGGAAGAGAATGAAGCTGAACTTTGTGCTTTGAGAAGGGTGGAAGTGAAACTGTGAATTCAGTTAAACGCCTGTGTGTGTCACTATTGTGCATAACAAGATAGTTAGACTAACTTGTAGTGGCCATTAAGAGGATGATGAGTGAATAAAATCTCAAAGTCTTGGACATAGCAGAATAAAACAAACAATGTCAATCCCCAACAGCGGAAAAATTAGTTAAACTGTTCCTCGAATTTGCCCTAGGGATCAGATTTATAACTAATATATAATATAACTAGTGGTGTATGCATTAAAATAATGCATACACCACCCTTTAAACAAATCAGGCAGTAATATTTACATTTGTAAAGTGCTGGAGCAATATAAGAACATAGGAATAATGTCAAAGACACCTGTATTTGCTATTTGTGTAATGTTAAAGATATTTCTTGTTGTTCTTTTTTACTTATGCTGTGTTTATAGCTTCGTAGCTATGTTGTGTGGAAATGAGTGAATAAGACAAAGGCACAGTCAGAACTGCATATTTTGTCCCCAAAACATCAGATCCTAAATGAGGCTGTCACAATGTCAGATTTTTCACAATAACAATATTATTGCAATATCTATCAAAATGAAAAAAGAAAACAAAGCAATAACGACGAATCTCATCCTCCTTCAACTTTGTGCACTGTGTATTTTGTGTTTTTGTGTATTTTTGGGCAATACACAAAGTATGAGTCTAAGGCTGTGGAAGATGTCTGCAAACATAACTATACTAAATTGAGGAAAAAGATATTAAAGTGTAATTTATGACCAGACAAATAATATTGTTTTACTGTCCAATAGTGGCTAATTTATATATTTATATTCATACATAGGAACTCTCACTTGACAATAGGAGAGAGTCATATACAGTAATGGTTATATGTCTGCATTTAACACATGTAAAAAAAATACTTTATTGATATTAACAGAATTCAGTGACTTCACTTAATGTCTTGGTTAAATTAAGATGTACTGAGCAGTAATTGTAAGCTTGTGAGCTACATTTACTGCAAAAGTGACTTTTCCTAGTTACTGTGCTGTGTTTTTATTTTTTGGTTTGTTTGGTTTTTTTTGTCTGGCACCTTTCTACTGGATACTGATAGAAGAAGGAAGTCAAATGAAGAGATGAAGGACCCACAGGAAGAGCTTATACAGCATCAACAATGGATAATTGTATTGTACATTAATGTTTGCTGGTGTGACCACAACAGAAGTGTTTTATTTCTTGAAAGATGTTTAATGGCATCACAAAATTTGCTAGATTTGTTAAATGAATGAACTTCATAGTGTGGTGTTGTTGACAAGCATTTTCTGGAATTAGTAGCTGTGTTTTCAAGTGTAGCTTAAGGGTAGGTGTTAAACCCCTGAAACTGTGTCTGGGAGTAATGCCACAATCTCACAATCTGAAGTCCAATAATACTTTTGTGGATGTGAAAACCTCCATGAATGGCATTCAGTATGTTTCTATGTGTCCATGTGTCAAAATGTCAAAAATGTCCTTTTCCGTGAAGTATACAAATCATTCAAATGAAAATGTTTGCACACACGCACTTACACAGACTAGTGAAGAACTGATTAGAGTTTCCCTAATCCTGCTCACTTTGAAATGTTCTGTGCTTTGAAATGTTCTGTGCATAACTCACTCATGTAACAATGACTGCTGTGTTCACTGAAAGTTGAAGTGCAAAGTTGGTCAGTTGGCTGGTAGCAAGTTTCATTCAGTCTATTGTTTGTTTTTTTAATAATGTCAGCTGTCATTTTTATCGTCACCGATACCTGAGTATAAATTATAAATGTGTGATTACAAAAAAGTACAGCAACTCTGCCCATAATAAGCAAAATCTATCCCAACTTAAATCTCACTTATCTCCTTGTGCAGCTCTGGACCACACCCAGCAGCGCTGTCATTTTCGTTTGCTTCCTATACGTCCACTTTGTACTTGCACTCTGCATCTGTGATTTCACCATAGACCCCAGAGTAATATATTCAGTGACTGCTAGAGAACTGTGGTGCGTGCCGCAATGACACAGTCTTCACTCACCACCCATCCTGTTTGCCATATTTGGCTCCTTGCGACATTGTTCCTTTGACACAACGGAGGGGATCCAGCTAACATCACAAATGCAGAATGCAATTTGTCAAAATGGGACTTTACAGGAATGTACTAAAAATAGCAACCTCTACACTCATGTTTTATGTGCAGAGTTGCAGAACTTAAGTTATATGCAAAGTTACTGTCTGTACATATCTATGAGACAGACTGGTTTTTTTGTAGCTTGTTGTAGATGTCATTACAGTTTAAATGTGTGAACCTCATTCTGACACTGTTAACCTGCAGTTTACAGGTAATAGCAATCCTTGATTATTTTCCTATTCTACATAATATTAACAGAATTAATAACCTGGATTACAAAAGTCCCTATTATTGACATTCAGAATATGACTTTACAACTAAGACTGGTTTATATCAGTTAAGCACTTTTATAAATTAATCAGTTTGTTTATAACGTTTTACTGTGCATGCTATTTCACAAACTCTGTGGACCTGATATTAATGGCTTTCTGTTCTTTTCTTTACAGTGTTAAGTTTCTAGCATTCGCCCTCTCTCTAATGAAGAGTCCATAACTGGTAAACACAAATTTGCGGCGGGAGCCACATAACGACAGGTGTGACACGGATGGACAGTTTAAAGGAGATCTTTGGGGTGACAAGAGAGACCAGAGGTTAATCATGAATTAAAAAATCATATGGTCTGCTCCTCACATTGTTACCAAAGCAGCCTCTCGGAACTCCAACCACACTTTTTACAGCTGTCTGACTGACCTTTTCTTTTCCTTTCCTTTGGCAAACTGACTGAGCATTGCACTTACACACTTTTGGGAGAAAAAAGGACCCCTTAGTTCACATTCCAGATGACATCTCTCTGACACTAATACTCGCCATCTTGTATGAAGACCAACTCAGTGCTATCTACAGTACTGAACAACTGAGCAACTTTGAGTTTCTGAAAAAACAAAACAAACAAACAAAAAAAAACACGTCTTCAACGGGACTGAATGAACAATGTAGCATCTCTGCTAACATATTGTAGCATTTGTTGGCTGGGAAATAACTTGACTTAACTCATCAACCGTTCACAGAGAGAGGAATTTATGCATTCAAGGGATCTTTTAGATGTCATTTTCCTCTTGGGTTCCTTTTCCAGTTAAAAAAACAAAAACAAAAAACGAGTACACGAGAGACAAAGGATTGGTCTTACTCATTAAAACACCTGGCATTCACACACATATATTTTATATATATATTCATAAATATATATACATATATATGGCCCATTTGGGGGACCCTGTGTGTATATATATATATTGATATGTATATATGTATACATATATATATATATTACACCCATATGGTCCCTTGTTCAAGCTTAGCACGTGTATAGTATGTTTGCCACTGAATCTATGTCTTCCATTAACTTTTATCTGACTGAAACACTGCCCTCCTCACAGCACTGATATCAAAAAAACTACAAACTATACCAAGTGTGAAGCACATGTAAACAAAGCACATGTAGCATCTGCTCAAACATGTCACATATGGCATTTACTGTACATTTATACTCACCTGAAACAGTCACTGCAACAAAATAGTGAGAAAAGACTTGTCTTTATCTCTCATGTACTGACATGGGCTTGCCCAAAGGTCCTGTAGCATGCACTTGCTGAATGACCTTCTTTAATGTGTTGTAGATTGAGGAAATATTCCATTAAGGTTGAGTTTTATACTTGCCCTACAATTCACTGCCCAATAGAACTTACTTATTAAACTGCCACTATCCCTATCCTGATTTGCACATATAGGATATTTTCCCATGTCTGACTGACTCAGCATTCAGCCATGGGGAGTAAAGAGAGGTGGAGTAAAGTCCTCATCGATCAAGGGATAGCAGCCTTCCTGAATGACAAATAAGACCATACCACTACAAGAACTGTTTTTAATTCACTCTCCAGTGGTTGTAATTTCAATGTTATTTTGAAAGGGACCAATCAGATAAATCTTCTCCCTCAACACAAAGGCTGTCACTGCGAGTCAAGGCACAGCACTCCCTGGACTCATACTGCCCCATCTCTCGCTTGCCCTTGATGTGAACGATTTCACGGGCAAGTGTCAAGATAAAGATGGCCCATTTCGGGGACCCTTACGCGAAGAGTTAAACCAGAAGACGTGGACCAAGAGTAGAGCAAACGCGGAAGTGTACAAAGAGAACAAATCTATATTTTGATAAACAAATCCACAACTCTCCATTACTTTGGAGGAGATTTCTGAGCAGAAAAAAAGTCCAGAATGACAGAAAAAATAGAGTCAGATGCAAATGTGATTTGAGTATTTGGCATCAAGAAATGGAGTCAAAGTCCTATAAAAATACGGAGAGAAAATAATCTGCTATGAGGGGTGTGCAAAGCTGTTTACCCCACAAGCACTGAGAAAATGTTTTCTGAAAGACAATGAGCAATGACAGACTGCACCTACAAAGACATGGGGATGATGGAGGATGGACGATGAGATAAACAAATGGAGAAAAAAAGATAATGCATTTTTGTAACTTTGTTTACCAGCATGACTACTTTGCATGACTGTCTTTTCTGCAAGCCCTTAGTTGAAGACAAGGGTGCTAGAGATACAAAAAAATATATATAAAATTAATTAAAAAAAATGTTATATGCAATTAATGTTTTAAAAAAGATTATAATGAAAGAGAAGAGCTATATTTTGTTTTGAAAAGTTAAAAAAATGTGAATATTGAAACATGTATGTTTGCAAAGTACACCCTGAACTATGTTTTGTTTGATGAAATCTCTCTGCTACTACTGCCCTACATTCGTCATTCCAGTGTTTTTGACCTTTTCTGTCACTGTTTTATTTTCTAATGCACTGAGCAGTATATTTTTTAACTCTTCTAAGTCAACAGTGGTCGTTCAAGACTTTGCCTATAGCACCTGCGCAAAGGCTTTCTTTCCTGGGATGTTCTTTGTTTTTTTGTTAGGTCCATGTTTTCCTCCTTGATTCATTTGCACAACTTACGTAGCAGCAGCAGCAAGAGCAGCAGCAGTTCTAAAACAGCAGCACTCCATACCACAACTTTGACAGCTTGAATACTACTCATAGTTTGCTTTTTTTCTTTGGCAATAATACAGTAGTTGTCACAAGATTGTAGCAGGTCAAATGGAGAACCTTGAGTCCTTGGAGTATCTTTAAAATCTCAGTGTTAGAGATTTATAAAGGCCTTGGATGTCCCATGGCAGGATTTTGCTAGGATAGGCAATTCTGTTCCATTCATAGAAACATGGGAGTAGATGTGTAGGTTATCCAATAAAGACCAATAACAGTACGAAAGATACTATATTGGCAAATAGTCGGAGATATCAGGTTTGCATGGAACCAACTGCCATTCCAAAATTTGTGTGGTTTTAAGGACTCAGGTGTGTCAATGATGTGCTTGGATGTAGGTGTTTTGCTATTTTCTTTCTAAGATAAAAAAAAAAATCCTAGTATATAGACGACGATAATGTGAACACCTCACAGTGATGTGTACAAACGCATGCATTATGACTTGATAATCTCTCAAGGGGGGGAACAGAGTCTTGACATATTCCCTTAGCCTCCTATCATTGTTTGTCATGAATCCAGTCCTGATAACTATAAACACTGTGCCGTGTTGTAGAGCAGAAACGTCTTCCTCCAAGAGGCAACTGAAAACTACTCACACTCGCAGTGTCAGCATGAGTGTGTAGAGGTAGCTCGTCTTCGTTTTTTTAGATGGTCAGGTCTTTGCATTCGTCACTTACCATGATTATCGTCATCCAGCTGGCTAGTTGGCAGCTTATTACAACAAACAGCACAGTCATGTGAGTACCAATCAAAAAGACCCAGAGCTTCCAAAATGATGTCAGAAAGTGGGAACGAAAGGGTGAGAAATACCAGTGTCCACCAAGGGGAGATTGATAATGATGTAATAAGTAAAAAATAATGTCACTGTTGAGTGCTCTCTAAGCCCCTCATCCTTGTCTTGGTATTCCAAGTGAGTTTCAGGCCCTGCTGGTCCAGGGCTTAGCTCAGGCAGCTGCACGGTTCTTTGTCCATTCCTAGTACATTGCAGTTGGAGGCTCACCAGAATATGAGACTCAGTGGTGTGATGTAGACTGTAGAAGTCCTTCAAAAATTCTGTCGAGTCTACACTGGTTTTACAGGGTCTAGAACTTTTGTCTATTTGCATTAAATGGTCCATGGAATTTCTTTTTTGGTCGCGTATCTTTTAAAAACTCACAATTTCAGTTCCCATTTTGGAAGGCATTAAGCTACCATGGCTTTGATGGTCACAAAGATGTTTATGAATATTTCAGAGGTAAACTTCTTGCAATGGTGCGCACACTTGCAAAAACCTTGTGCTTCACCCAGCTGTTTTTGTTTTTATGGCCAAGTAGTGTCTTTTCCTCTTTTTATTTTTCATGGTTACAGTCTTTATTTCCTTCATTCTCTACGTTGTGGCTGCTCTGCCAATGCCAGGCTGAAAAAGATGTCTTTCCTTTTCCAATGCATAATACTGCCATTTGATTTAGACACGTTTGAAGAGAATGAGTTACAATGTTGAGAGTGCTAAGTCTGTTTTATTTTTACAATCTGTTAAAAATGTTATAAATTTCATGTAGAAACACTCACCGTAACCAAAAGAACAAATTTGCTTTACATGGTAAGGAGGTGCAACTGTTGTGACAATGACTATTATGTATGTGGACATGTCATCTGCAGGTGTTGGGAAAGTGTCATGTGGTCCTTGGATGACACATACTCAGTGGTAACCATTTTCTTTATATGCTCGTTTATGTTTAATATGTTTTTCTGTTTTTCTTTTTTAAGTTGAGGACACGGTATGCAATTTGCACCACGAATGCCACTGATAGACACTTACTGTATGCTCCCTGAGACACAGATATTCTGTCATCAGTTTAGATGATTGCAATGTGTAGTGGCTTTATGGTTTTCCATAGAGTAACTTAGCAATCACACTAATTGAAAAATATTTTATTTTACAAATTAATAATGACAGAGTTGTTATCAATGTTATCATACTAACTACATTTTTCTAACATATATCATATATCTTATTTTAATTAGAAATATAATGATTAATACAAAGTCATACCCAATATACGTTGAACTAACAGTACATAGTATCATTATGCATCCAAAGATGAAGACATATTCATTTTAGAAGCTATCAAACTGTCTAAAACAGACTTAAGTACTAGTCCATTGTACTGCAGTCTAAGTAGGAGAGTGAATGGGGCGAAGAGGTGGTCACTGGATTATCTGGTTGTGACTTATGCCGGATTTTATTTTTGAAATGTTGTAAAACAAAGAACAACTCATCAAGAACTGTATAAAGTATATTTCAATGGAATGTTCATGATCTATCTTTTTATATTTTGAAGAAAAAATAGAAACATATCAATAAAGTGTCATAATTGAACATATTTCTACTATTGAGACTTATAATGTATGAATGTCAATGCGATCTAATGTGAATCTCAATCTTCATAGCAGCTTGAATGAATAACAAACTAAAAGTCATGAGATGCTTTTTCAGAGACATTAAAATTGCTTAAAATCATTGAAATTAACTTAAAATAAATGAAAAAGTAACACCACTCGTGTGTCTGTTTAAGATTTCTGATCAAATGTGGGCGTTTGTGAACACCGGCTGAATATGACTGATAGAGTGACATTTTGCACCGACTGTCACAGTTAACACTGTTTATCAGCCTGTCGGGAACAGGATACCACAATAAAGTGATTGATATAATTTGATATGAAGTGAGAACACAGTGAAATGCAAAGCTGTCCAAGAAACTGGAGACTGACATTGAATTCATGACTGGAAGGACATGGTGTATATCAGTGCCAGCATTTACAAGAAGTTTCTGTTTAAGTCAGTAACTGTTACTTTGAGAAACAGTCACATAATGGCAATCGATAAATTTGAGGTCAGCAGTAACTGTGTCATGATATTTAAGATTGAGGATGTACTCTAAGTGCTATCTTCCCAGCTTGATATCAGATAACTGTAACTTATAATATTCCTGACACTGGATACCAACATATCCCTTCCTGTTCCAAAATGAGAGGAACAGGAATGTCTATAAAGACATGGACGAGTGAGTATGGTGTCGAAGAACTTGACTGGCTTGCACAGAGTCCAGATCAACCTAATAGAACACCTTTGGGATAAATCAGAGTGGAGACTGTGAACAAGGCCTTCGCATCTGACCTAAAAAATGCACTTTTGAAAGAATCACCAAAAACTCCCATAAACACACTCCTAAACCTTGTGGAAAGCCTTCCTAGAAAAGTTGAAGCTGTTATAGCTTCAAAGGGTGGGCCAACATCATATTAAATGCTATGGAATTATCACTCAAGTTATACTGATGAATGTGAAATCTTTGGCAATAAAGTGTATTACTTACTACCTGTAATATTTTATACCTGAACTATGGACTGTTTGGAAGAAAAAACCCCAGATATTTAGAAACCTGGTTGTGAAGCGCCATTTTGAAGCATTTTAGTCACGTGCCTGTTGTTGTTGTTGTTTTTTACCTCGAAGTGACCATATTTGAACGAAGAGCCAGTCTGTTAAGTTATCAGCTAATGCTAGCTGGCTTTGTTAGCAACCTACATCCATATACTGGTATGTGTGCATTAAACAGAGGTAAACACCCATTAATTCAGGCAAACTAACTGACAGATACTAAGTTTTCACTTACTACTAACTAAGTTCTTTGGAGGGGCTTTTACTATAGTTAACAATAAGACACACTGTTTTATTTCGCTAAATGCTTCGGAAAGCAGCAACTCAATTTAGCTGATGTCAAGTAGCAAATAGCTAGCCATTGTCTGTGTCAACATCAGGGACAGCATAAAAGATGGATGTAGTTACCATGATGGTACCCACTGGTTTCTGAGGTCGTGTTTTTTGAAGCCTTGAGGTGAGTGTTTCTTCCGTTGTCATCTGGCTTGCTAAAGAGAAAAAAACTACTAGTGAGGAATATGTCTGACTGTGAAACTGCGCACGCATTGGCTAATGAGTTATGTTTGATAAGAAATATTCAGTGTGTGGATTCATATCACAGACAACTCTTCATTAAAAAAACCAACATATGACCAAAATTAAAACAATATTTTAAAAAATAAACTACTATGGGACTGTAAGTCTTTTTTGCAGTCACAGTCACCTATCTAGTAGCCTGTAGACAGAAAGCAGATTTAAGACACTCCTGCAGTGCCTTAATTTTTCCAACCCAGAAGCTACGTCTGTCTTATATGCTGTCTAGGTTTAGTACTCGTTTCTATCACTTTTAACTCAAAGCAGCCTCATTTTGAGTAAAATTTGTTACCGGGAGAAAGTATCTTTAGAAACCAAACCTCTTAAAAGAAAACTTGCGTAGTGGAACAAGATTACTGCATAACATTTGCACTACTGCTGCTTGGAAAATTAAGGGAGTGAAGCTGGTGCAGGGCCACATGCTAAGAAATAAAAATGTGGTCTAATGAATTGGCTGTTCTTTCTACTCATGGTTACCAACTGTCGGTTTCAAACTGTGTTGTGAAATTGTAGTGGTTATGTGTAGCCATCCCATGGGAGTCACAAGATTTAATGACTGTGCTGCATAGCTGCACGAACAGCAGAGTTATACGGCACTATATAGAACCAGGAGCAATCAGGTTATGATGAATATTGCAACACCAAGAATACCACAAAATGATTGATTTCCAAAATTTTAACCCAAAACAAAAAATCTAGCTGAATTCCCTCTTGCATTTTATTGATACTTTATATTCACAAAGCGTTGAAATATTTGTATCTGTATATGCCTGAGTGTATTGGTTTGTAAAACAAATGGTCATCAGGTTCTTAGTAAGCAGACTGTGATCAAATGACAGTGTATTATATCAGCCCGGATGGCAGTTTGTTTTTTTTGCCAACAGCTATTAGAAATGTCTGCAGAGGCCTTTTTCAGTTTTTCTCCTTTGTGCCTAAACATCACCTCCCTCTGGTGGTAAAACATAGTAGTAATCCACTTTGGTAGAGATAGGTTAACGTCACAAGTATTGTGTGTGCAGTTAGAAATAATCTGTGGTCCTTTACAATATGTGACACATTACTAAAAACAATAACAGCTTGGTATTCTTCTTCTAGGGCAAATTTATCTATTTTAATATAATTTTATATTATTTCTTTTTTGTTTATGGGTAACAAATGACTTCTCAGAAGACAGCCCTGTCATTAAATGTAACAATGGCTTGAATCTGATTGTTTCTAGTAGATTATCTCTCTACAGTCATGACGGTCCAAAAAATAAAAATCCACAAATTTAATAATATTCTTCTCGTATTGTCCGTTTGTACCCCTGTAAGTTGTCACAGACACTTGAATGATTTTCCACCCAACTGCATGAACTAGCAGATCCAAGGTGTAGGCGGTAGCTCTTTTTCCCCCCATGAAGCCTGTTGTGTGGCACAGCTATCGTCAGCAACAGATTGAGAGTCTGGTGGGGGCTGATCCTGATTTAGAGGTGATGGAGGCAGACAAGGGTCCAATTTCCTTTGAACTCAAAGTATCATTATCTGTGAAATGAGGGTGAATATGTGATATAGCAAAATAAAACCTACACTGGTAAATAATTTATTATTGTGCCGCTCCACAAATAGAAAAATGTGAGCCAGTTCACCTAATAGGTTCAGTGACACAAACATTAGGTTTGTGTCACTGAAGACATTTTTGTACATAAAAATAACAAAAGCACGAGATGTATTAAATAAAATAATAATGGATGATGATTTCATTTGTGTTTGCCAACTTGTGGAATAGTTTAGTGGTGGACTTTGTGAAAATCAACCCTAATAATATTTACATAAATGAAGATATGTCAAAAGTTAATTTTTAATATGAGCTTTGTAAGAAATTCAAGTGATTGTGCTTTTACATTTTTGTATACTACAAAATTTATTAAATTTGGTGTAAAAATAAATGACTGTGATGTAAAAAGGAAAACATATTTAGAGCAACTTAGTAACTACAACACATTTGTTGTTGATTACGGTAGTTATACTGTAAAATAACAATTTCATGCTGCCAAACAGATCCAAGTAGTTTATTGTAATTTAACATGGAATTTTGTTGCAGCATATTTCAGTTCACCCCAATCTCAGGCTGCAGCATTGGTTTGAGTGTAATTGGAGGAGCCTACTGAAGACGCTAGAAAATGGAATTAATTAGAAAGCTTTAAAAATATGTTTTCTATATGTTCGTTCTATGACGCTCAAACTCCACAGTTCTGGTTTTTAATCTACGCACATTCAAATCCAGTCATTTCGACTTAATGAAAAACAGTGAGGGTTTTCTGTCATTCACACGCCCATGCTTGTTAGAGAGGGCAATACCATGCAGAGGTGACATTTGATAGGGAGGTTGAAGGTTGACATGCCCCCTAGCTAAAATGGAGGGAAGGGACACGAAGGGGGTGGAGGGGTCCAGCACAGATCAAATTTCAACAGGACAGCATTCCCCCCAAAATTTGAAGGCAGACAACGTGAGGCAGTGAGGGACAGGGTGAGATCCTGGATGTTCCCGGAGCAAATAACTGGAAGTACAGTTTGTGTAAAGTTGATCAGAGTTAAACCTCTGTGTGATAAGTTAGATAGCCAAACAAGGGCTTTGTGCTTGTGACAGGCAGACACGATGATAGAGAGGAAGAGAGACAACCTGATGAGCCGAAGGAAACAAACAATGTGATTTTTCACCCCGTCATTAGCCTCTGCCACCAGCTGTTTTTCTTAGTGAGTAAATTATATTCATTAACTGGGTACTAACATTGTTTGTTGTCTTGCCTTCAGTTCATCTAAAAACAAAACCATGAATTAACTTTTAATGTAATGAAATCTGTCATGAAATGTCAATTTCCCCTCTTTAGTCCTTTGCTGCTAATGCTTATCAACTGAAAACCTATTTCGCTGATGTAATAATCACTCTGGTTTTAAACAGGTTTTCTTTTAAGTCCAGGTGTTCAAAATCTCAAGAGGGTGGTTTGCAGCATTCCCTCGGTTAGGATAATAACAGGGATGGAAAGCAGGGATCCACAGTCCAGTGAAGGAGAAGGCAGAGGGAAAGAGAGCGATGGGGAGAAGGACGAGCATCTCAAGGACCAGCTCGACAGTGAGGAGAAAGGAGAGAAGGAGATCAGGGGAAACGAGAAAGAGAAGAAGAAAGAAAAGCGTCGCTCAGGATCTCTATGGAGGAATGGATGGGCACTGAGTGAAAGACTGGCCATCAATGTATCAGGGATGCGTTATGAAACTCAGCTTCGCACCTTAGCCCAATTCCCTGACTCCATGCTCGGCGACCCCAGACGAAGGTCACGCTACTTTGACCCACTTCGAAATGAGCTCTTCCTGGACCGCAATCGAGCCTGCTTTGATGCCATTCTGTATTTTTACCAGTCAGGGGGTAGGCTTCGGAGGCCTGCAAACATACCCCTGGATATTTTCATGGATGAGCTGATATTCTATGAGCTCGGAGAGGACATCATGAACCGCTTCAAGGAGGACGAAGGTTTTCCAAAAGAAGAGGAGAGGCCTTTGCCATCCAACAGACTCCAGAGAAAACTGTGGATGCTGTTTGAGCACCCAGAGTCCTCATCGGGTGCACGCATCATCGCCATCATTAGTGTGATGGTAATCGTGGTGTCCATCCTCATCTTCTGCCTGGAGACACTTCCTGACCTCAGACATGACAGAGAGGTTGGAAATTTAATTCAAGTTCATGTTTGGGAAGGAAAGGTGTGAAAGATGGATGGTTTTTGCAGGGTTACCTGAAAGACAAAATGGTGGTATCAAGGCACTAAAAGAGAAACCCAAAATCTTGTTGTAAAGTCTTGAATGAAATATATGTGATTGTTTGGGTCAAAGGAAACATAATACTTTGGTAAGCTGTTGTTTAGGTAAACACACACTAGAAGAGTACTACAGTGTGCTAAGAGGAAAAATACTGACATAGGATACTATTGGCCAATATGTCTGGAAGCAGACCAGAGCAAGCGAGAGCTTATGGCGTGATTATTTTAGTCGGCTGTTAAATTTGATACGCTCGGATTCAGGAAGTGTTAAAGGGTACAGGGATTAATGGGTGGGTATTGGAATACAAATAATAGGAAGCATATTCAGACCCGAGAAGACAGTTAAGTGTGTTAATTAAAGGTCACAAGTGACCATACATATAGGCAAAGGTGAGCCAAGGCCTTCCAGGTGGCTTAGAACCAGAGACTAAAAGGTGTCACAGGATGAGCTGCATTGTTTTGGGTCATGTTAACACATTCCTCCAGGACTGCTGTGCTGTGGCAGACTTCCTTTGCACAAGGCAGCTGCCAGGAAACTACTGTAACCTCCTCCTGTTCGAGTCAGCGGTACACTCACTGAACTGCACTGGCAATGTTACACGGCCTCGGCAGCCAGGGCGATGGGAATAGCGATGAAGGTGGAGATGGATGAGGAGTGGTGCAAGTAGACACTCATGTTTCTCTTCAGAGATCTCACTTGGTTAAATATAGTCTTAGGAGAGCCCTTGGAGCGAATCAACACATAGATGTCCACCTTTAGTAATAAACACTGTCACTGACCTGCTACTGAAAGTCATAAGGAATACACTAAGTTTATGTCTACTCTGAGCTTTATATATATTCCACACAACCCATTACAGCATACTAAACACATCTATTTTAATCCATGCAATCCGATTTCATACTGTTAACTGAATGTTTAGTATAAGATGTTTTAAATAGCCACCAGCCAGTGCTTAAATATGCAGTGTTATAATAATAAGTGGCACACATGATGGAATGACAGGTGGACCAGAAGAGATAGCTGAATGGAAAAGTGCAGATGCCAAACACTTGCAATGCTGCCAAATGTGAGAACCAATAGCATGGTGGGCGACATACTGTAGTTTAATGTATCAAACACTACCTAACTCAGCAGTATTTTTTAAAGTAAAATACTAGCACAATATACAGTAACAGCTTTGCATTTGAAAGAACATATGTTTACTTAATATGTTTTAGGAAGACTTAGATTATAAAATGCATACCACATTCATATATATATATATATATATATATATATATATATATATATATATATATATATATATATATATATATAGCTATAGCGACCCACTTAGCTTAGCTTAACTAAGCTTAGCAAAAAGACTGGTCACAACAGGTAACCTGGTGCTATCAAAAGTAACAAATCTTGCCAGCAAACTTAAAGTTTTTTTTAAATTAATTTTAATCCATATAATATTAAAATTAGTTCACTGTTCTATGGATGGCTACCTACCAGATTTTTTGCCATGGTTTTGCATAGTAGTTTGTAGTTAGCACTGTTTCCTTAGAGCAAGACAGTTCTGGTTAGCTGGGACATCTCTGTGTAGAGTTTGAATGTATTCCCCACGCCTCCATGGGTTTTCTACACATTTTCAGCTGAGAGACATACAAATGTATTTTATTGGTAGTTAGAAAATAGATGTAGGTTTGATTTACAACAAATCCTGTGGGACTTTGTGTGTGTAACTTATGCACTTTTAGTTTGATCAAACAATCAAGACACATCCTGTTAATTTTAAGGTGCTGGCAAATGTTTTTGTTACTTAGGTGTTTTTTGATTTTTTTTTAAAATTATCTTTTGTTTTTACTTCTAACTTCACAAGTATGTTTTACATTTTTCCTGTCTACCCTGTGTCATTCACGCAGGAGCATCACTCCCAAGCAAAGAACATGTCTGAGAACATGCCTGCTGCATCAAGTGTTTTCCACGATCCCTTCTTTATGGTGGAGACTGTGTGCATATGCTGGTTCTCCTTTGAGCTCATCATGCGATTCGCTTGCTCCCCCAGCAAAATGCACTTCTTCAAAGATGTCATGAACATCATTGATTTCAGTGCTATTCTGCCTTATTTTGTCACTCTGGGAACAGAACTGGTCAAAGACAATGATGCCTCTCCAGCCACGTCCTTGGCCATCATCAGGGTCATCAGGCTGGTGAGGGTCTTCAGGATCTTCAAGCTGTCTCGTCACTCTAAGGGCCTCCAGATTCTTGGTCAGACACTGCGGGCAAGCATGCGAGAGCTGGGTCTTCTTATCTTCTTCCTGTTTATTGGCGTCATCCTCTTCTCCAGTGCTGTCTACTTTGCTGAAGCAGACCACAACAAAACAGACTTTGTCAGTATACCACATGGCTTCTGGTGGGCAGTTGTCACCATGACTACAGTAGGCTATGGTGACATGTACCCTGCAACAGTCTGGGGCAAGATGGTGGGCTCTATGTGCGCCATTGCTGGTGTTCTTACCATCTCGTTGCCTGTTCCTGTCATTGTGTCCAACTTCAGCTACTTTTACCATCGAGAGACTGAATGCGAGGACCGAAGTGAGTACACTCATGTCGAAACTGGCCTATGGGAGGATGAGGAGGCTGAACGAGAGGATTTTGAGGAAGATGGCCAGGATCCAGAGGGAGATTATTATGCCAGTGAAGGTATTTGCAGCCCTCTAAATGGGACTTTGCTTGGTGGACTGTGTACAGGACAGAGTATAGAGTACAAGGGAGGAAACATGTATCTGAGGGAACCACTGGTTACTCAAGTTTAGGGAGGAAGTTTTGTATCCTTTGACAAAATCATAAAAGCAAGAAAAGTTCATGATTCACAATTAAATAAAAATGTATTTAAAGGTTCTGAAGTCCTGGCAAGACAAACTAGTGAACCAACAAATGCTAGTTTGTGTCATTTCAATTTAATGCTCATATACCTCCTGACAACCTAATATTGCCTTTGTTATTTGCTGGAACACTAACCAGTCAAATGTCACTGAAAAGCAACTTTTGCATAACACTGGTTTAAAAGACAAAAGTTTTACATTCTCAGGGTTGTGATATTAATGAAATACAAGCTTTTATTTATTA
Organism: Rhamphochromis longiceps; assembly: GCF_057381845.1. NCBI lineage: Eukaryota > Metazoa > Chordata > Actinopteri > Cichliformes > Cichlidae > Rhamphochromis > Rhamphochromis longiceps. Next base: position 18,188,439 of record NC_140564.1, on the reverse strand, counting down.
ATGCTGTCAGCTTGTGTTTGAGATGACTTCCTGAATGTCTTGTGTCTTGAAACTATAATGTCTTAGTACTTGTGCCTGAAAGTTTGAAATGAAAGCAGACAGATCACAGGCGATATGAATGTCACATCTTTTCAGAACTCAACCAAATACCAGCTGAGCTGTCAATGAGGACAGAGTAAGATCTCTCATACAACACCTTTCACATTCTCAATATTGTTCTATAAGTATAATGTATGCATATTAGATTTTTTTTTTTTTTTTTAGTTCTGGCTTATATATTACCTAAAATGCCTGTGTTAAATAATTGATTTGACTGCCATGGCAAATGTTCTGTATTTATCTGCTTGATTAATGCATTCAGTGTTTTTGATAAAGATTATATTTTAATAATTTTCTTAAGTTTCCCATTTTGTTTTTTTGGGTTTTTTTTTTGTGGTTTCCTTGTGTTGTTTTTTTTAGTCAGTATTTAACAGTTAAGAAAAGGTCTATTACAGCAGTGTTATTTATGACAATGAAATATAACAATCCTTGCTAGCTTAGTCTACTGCGGCTCTGTTTTCACTATTGTGTGTCCATGCCTGACCTTTCCAAGAGCCACTAAGCTGTTATAAGCAATACCTTCAACAACATTGCTGTCAGATTCACAGGAACACATAAGACTTTCCAACACATCACAGTGATGATCCATGGAAGGTATGTGTGCTTATGTTACCTCACTTGTGTAAACTGCTGTAATAATGTGTTTTACTTTGTGTTATTGATGTTAGCTTAACAGTCAGTAAAGGGCAAGTACACTGTAAAAAAAAAAATCCTAAAAAAACCCCTTCTGATTACAAGGCAAACTGCCAACTCTTGAGCCACGTTCGCCCTAAACAACGCTAATAATAATAATTATTTGATGTAAAAAAAAGTTTATGAGAATTATTTTATATATTTTTCCATAGCATTACATTTGAATTTAACAGTTTAATCTTTCAAATAATGAATAAATATTTGTGAAATTATGATACATTTGTGAATGCATTTTATCAATGTAAATATGCAAAAACAAGAAAATTATGTTCTTTTACATTTACAGTCATTTTACGTTAATTTACATTTGAAATGTAAAATCACAGTCTACGTAATTTTAATGATATTCTAGAAAAACATTACAAAACTGTAAAATACACAGTAGAATACTTTTATATTACTTTTTTTTACAATGTAGATTAAAATAAACCTTTTTTCATTGTCTTTAACAATGGATCCCTGTCTGCTGGAATAGATTAGTCAGCGATGCAATGCTTGGATGACAGTAGATGTCTTTTTGAGTTTCAAACAACTCCTCAAGTAAACTCTATGTTTACTTTATAATAATGGAAAATAGCATGAAATACAAATCTTGTGATCACTTATTTTAATCTTTATAGGGAATGTAATCACTGTTACGGTCACCTGCAATCAGGCCTGAAGTGATGAACAAAGAAAGTGTGCATTTACAATGTCTGTTTATAGATCACAATGAAAAAAAAAAGAACTGATATAAAATGAGAATAATTAAACCTTACAAAAAAAAATCAAAAAAATCAAAATATAAATTGTTAAACTCACATAAAACTTTTTTTTAGGGGGATATAAACTGAGAAAATCTGTTGGCCAAAGACGAGGCAAAATTTCATTAGGCACAAAAAAACAATAACTGTGAAAAAAAAAAGACGATAGAGACATTTTGGCTTTATTTTTGGGGAGCTGTCGCATCGTCCATGTTTTCTACAGTCATTGAAAAAAACATACACCCACACACTTGGTCTACCTCTCATTGGATTTTGTACCACCAGAGGGTGCTCATGCTTTCACTTCAACACGCTTGTTTTCCCACTTCTACTTTCCCGGTCTGTGTACTTGGTAAATACATGCTTGCTTTTTTAAGTACATTCTGGTTTGTTGAACCATTTAATAAGGTTGCTCAATCTTTTCATGACAAATTTGACAACAAATATTTATATCATGTTTGTTTTAATTCAGAATTTCTCCCCAATAAGATAAACACACTTGAGTTGTACAAACAGAAACCTCTTGGGCTTCCCCAGCACATCTGTGTTAGGGAACCTTCAGAAACATCACATGTCAAAATCAGCAGAATGTTACAAACATGATTTCAAAGTACAGTTACAGTTTTTGAAATGTAAAAAAAATAATAAATAACAATTTGAAATCCACAATACATAGTAATAAATAAATAACTTACATTAGTATTGCCTCCGCAAAAACATGTTGAGAACAAATAACAGAAAGCTACTCATTTCAAAACTAAATCAAGTTTACAGGCTGAATCTAAAAACATATATAAAGGTGCCGATCTGTGAGAAGTCTGTGCAGTTCATTCTTTTATTTGTCCATAGAAAACTGAGGACTGCCCATAGAATTTAGACCCATTCCAAGAAGGTCATCAGAGTCCACGTTAAAAAGTCTCTGATTGTTTGGCATCTGCTCAGATACGCTATCCGTTTTCAAGTTATTCCTCAGTGGTAGGAACCGTGTAAAGGGAAGTGCGTGTCGATCTGGGGAATGTCTTGATGCCAGTGACATGGGAAATCCATATTGTGAGGAAATGAAACGGGTGTATCCGTCAGCCAGCAGCATTTCTCTGAAGGTGCAGCTGGTTTCTGAATAGTGACTCTGAAAATAGTGTTAAAATATTGTTAAGATTTGATAGAAAGTGATGCAAAAAAGGAGGAATCAGTTTTCGGTGTTATAGCTTACCTGCCCTTTCAGATTGCCTTCGCTATCCATACAGAGAAAAAGAGATGATGATGGTCCTTTAATGATAACATGGCCTGGTTTAACTGATTTCAGCTGCAGCAAACCTGAAAATACAGAAATAGTGATAATAAAAATTAGATTTGTACATAGGCCTCAAATTATCCACTGTCTTTTGTGGATGGAAGTCAGTGCCAAATATGCAATCTGTTGCGAGCTTATCCTCCTAATACTCACTGTAAGGTGTCTGAGCATCACTTCCTGTGACTCTCCCATCCATGTTCATCTGCAAATACATCCCACGTCTGTGGTTATCTGCAAAAAGAAGCAATGAAGGAAAGTAATCAGAAACATTTGAGTTTTATAAGAGTGACATCGCCTCGTTTGTATTTTGCGCATGCATTCAATTATTCTGTGAATTGCTGCAATGAAAAAATGTTTAAATACCTGTGTAAAGATGCACTTCTCTGACTTGATTATTAAAGGATAAAAGCGGGTTGGAGTCAGGGAGATAAAACGACACAGAGACAGGAAGTGGAATGATTAAGAGAAGAGAAGACAGGTGAAAAAACAAAGGCATTTGGGCAAAAAAAGATTGACGAAGCTTTAAGATAAAGAGATGAATAAATAAGAGATAAATAAAAATAAATAGATTTGCAAAGATGAAAAAAAAAAAAAATATTAAATAAGAAATATACCACTGTGCACTAGTGACTCCAGGAGCAAGTTTTGGCCCTTATAAAGGAGCTTGGAGAAGGAGGTCCTACTTCATGACCGCATGAGTCAGACATTTCTACATAATTAGTGTGATTGAATGCTGAGGGGAAAACCTTTGCTCTCATACTGTGTATGGACTTCTCAGATCACTTACAGTAAGAGTTGTTGTAAAGTTGTGTTTTTTTGGACTCCCACAGGTTCAAGTGGACTAAGTATTTTCTGAGGCATCATGCACGTATGCAACATGTATACATAATTATGTTAACCAGTGATTTCATCACTTAACTCAACTTAATCACAATATTTACCAACACCTGAATTTTAGTCTTTTTTTGCACAGAACACATTTTGATATGAATTAGTATTTAAACAACTGCTTCTGTTCATATTAATTGAAGCCCTACACCTTACAGAACCTCCTTATGTGAGGAATTTTTAGTATTGCTTGGAATTTGCAATTCATGACTTCTTGATTAGATAGAGCATCACATATACTCAGTATATTTCAAAATACCTTGATTACACAACAATACATTGGAGCAATTCTTTCCTTTTCATAGTTTTCCTTGAAATATTGTAGTGAAAATTGACCGGAGCACAACACTAATTTTGCTTCGTCACATGTGGACGAGTGTGCTGTTTGCTTTTCCATTCATCCCTCCAATTATACTTTTAAAAACTGCAAGAAAATATAACAGGAAGTGTCTGCGTCATCTCCCGAATGAATAATAGCAATGAATTGGGAGTGGGAAGTGACCAAGTGTGTTTTGAGTTTTATGGTGTTTATCTTATTTTGATATGCGTGTGTTTGAGAGAGAATGGGGGGGACGAGTGGGTGAAGCAGATTTATAAGCAGCCGGAGTGTTTACAGGAATGCAGCTGTGCAGTCACAAGAGAGGCCTCACGTCAGATCGGAAACTCTCCAGTTAGGAAAAGGTGCATCACGGTGAAACGTCTTCAAACTGCACCATCACTTATTTCACTGCATTGTCATACTGAATCGGTCAGCTAAGAATGTGAAGCATCTGCAAACACTACCGTTAAGGCCAAAGAAATAATTGATGATGCTTTCTTCAAAGCTCTGATTTACTACTGATCCATCTCCAACTTCTATAAAATAAGTAATAGATTTAGGTAAATAAATGTCTCTGTTTTATATGGAAAACTCTTCATGCTGTTTCCCAATCAAATGGTACAAATACACACAGAACATAGTCAGAAACACTTCAAAATATTCCTTAATGTTTATGCTGGATTTTCCTGTTTACTTTTTAAGCTTCCAGCAAATTGGGGTGTAAGTCCCATCAGTGTGTGTGCGAGAAGTACTTGTAAGAAAAACCCATCATGCTCTTAATTTAAGCACGTTTTTCCCCACCCTCACATATTAAGGATCTTTATGAATGCGTCAATATATTTACAGGTGATGAGGGTGAGTATTCCAATGAATAGAAATCAAACTAAAACTACCCCAGTTAATTACATAAATTAAAATCATTCTTTTTTGTCTCACACTTTTTATGGTATCCTGAAATATGCAAATGGACTCATTTAGACTGCGTATGTTCGATGGTTTTATTCCCATAACCTAAAATAATGAGTTATGGAAGTGAAACGATTGGAAAAATATGTTCTGCCTCTGTGTTCTCACCTTAAAAAAAAAAAAATCTGTATTTGTCCAACTGTTTGCGATAAATGGCCCTGCACTATTTATAACTTCCACTATAATCCGCCATCTGTTTTGGCTCATTTCCAGTCATGTGGTGCTAAATTTACCCTGTAACATAGGCTGCAATTATAGTGTCACTACAGTAATCTCTTTGCTCTAATATAATATTAAAAACCAGGCTGTTTACATATCACCAACATGTCTTATTATAGATCACTCTGTTATGGACCAAATTGCAGGCAAGCACGACGGGAACATAAATGTTAAAAAAAAAAGTGCTACCATGCAACTTCCCAATTTGATTACTTACATAAAGCATCTATTTTTTTGCTTTACAAACTCAATTTTATCCATCTACAGTGCATACAGTACACTAATTTGCTTAAACAGAACAGACATTGTCATTTATTACTAAATATTATTTAATATAAAGTCAGATTCAAGATTTCTATTTCCTTTCATGTACATATTAGAAGCAAAAGTCTTTACAAAGGAAATTTTGGATGTTGTTTTGCCATATATCAGAAAATGTTATGGATAGCCATAAAAAGTCAATTTCTCTCATTTATTTCGGTATAAAAATGTTCCTTAATGAAACAGTGAAAATGGGAAAAAATGAAACAATTTTGTGAGATGCATATTAACTTTAACATTTTTACTGGAAAACATAATTTACCATTAAAAGGTTTAAGTGACTGATATCACTATGAAATCTCCCCACTGATGAACTCACATTAAGAAAGTTTTGTAACTTTTCTAGAATTTTCCAGTCATCGTTTTATCTAATTTAAAGTGCCAGAAATTGAAAATGTGTGGTAAATATAAATGTAAATATATATATTTTAGTCTGATAAACATATTTCTTACTAAGAGCTTCATAACTATTGACTCACCCGCATGTGATCTTCTGTGGGCAGGCTGTGTGAAGGCGAAACTCTGAAATAACTCCTTCAATAACATTCATACAGGTATGTTTGTTTGTTTTTAATTACAGCTTTTACAATCATTATCATTATTGTTATCATATTATAATCAATTATCATCACTACTCTCCAATAATATGAATTGAAATCATAACACAATTTGTTGTCCAAAATGTACACATACAAGTAGCATATCTTAAATGTCCATAATTTAAAACATATTTCCTTTGTCAACCTAAAATGAAATTACAGTCAGTCTTAAAACTAAGTATGAAATGAACGTACAGTTTAATACGCACACATACATACTGTACATACATACATACATACATACAAACAATAGCAGTTATCATAAAAAATGATAAAAATAAAATACACACATTTTACAAAGTCCTGCTTTCACATCATTTGATGATCGATATCATGACGTTCACTCTAAAATGGTTGAATTTGGCATGCATATTAACACAAATGCTCCGTAACTCAAGTCATTTTCCCCCAGTTTAAACAGGATTTTGTCATAAAGCACTTTGCTAATTGTCTCATTGTCTGTCCTATTCACATTTGTGCATCTCACCTCCGTTATGGCTTAAGAACATACATATCGTCCTCCTTGTGTACTCCTACATTCTGGCCTTAAACCTCCCCCCTAGCCACACCATACTGTATTGTGATGTTACTTGGCGTTGTTGAGTATGTTCTATAATCAATCTAAATCGCAGTCAGACCAACTTAAAGGATGCGTGTTGGACTATTGTTCTCTTGATAGGAACAGGAATGCATTTTCCAGTTTAAAAACTATAAATTCATTGTGTCAATATTGCCGTCTTACACTCAAAAAACCAAAAAAAGGAAAAACAGAAGATGAATTCACGATAGGCATTGGTCACTTTCTACAGGCCACTTTCTACAGAATCAAACAGCATCATGCCACAACTATGGATCGAAGAGAGAGAGAGAGAGAGAGAGAGAGAGAGAGAGAGAGAGAGAGAGAGAGAGAGAGAGAGAGAGAGAGACTGATGGTAAAACAGACATTCACTCCATTTTTAACATCTTTAAATCATTCACTCTGTATCTTTGATTTTTCGAGACATGTGGCTCGAAGGTTGTTGGTCATCTTCTAGTGTCCTTTTTGTTTCGTTTTTTCGTTTTTTGTTCCTCAGGTTTTTTTTCCTCTAAAATGTGTTTTTCCTTGGGTTGATTTGGGGGCGGGGTTCTATGAAAATATAAGAAAAGACATTTAAAGAGTCATAATGGCACCGTATAGACGTGACTGATGTGGTGTCCGCTCAAGCTATTTTTAGCTATGATCAATCAGAGTGCTTTTCTCACCTGGTGTGCTTATTTATTTCTTTATTTCTTTTTTTTTTTAGCAGGAATATGTTCTCACAGACCCCGACTCTGCTCTTGGACCAGAGTTTGCTGACAGGGGAAAAAAAGGTGATTAGTCCTTGCTAAATATACAAGACAAACAGATACAAGTCAGTAAAGCAAAACATTACTGATGTTATTAAAAAAAACGGCACTGCTAAGCTTTAAATTCTGTATTCCAAATATAAACTATTAAGAAACACAGCATCCTAGGGAAACACCGATTTTGCTCTGTTAAGCTAATAAAGCTTACTGTTCCTCAGGAAAAACCAACTACTGGCTATAGTTTCATATTTACTGTAAAGCAAATCATGTTAAACTTCTCATCTACTGCTCTGCATGAAATTAACAGAGATATCCAGTATTTCTTTAAAAAACTGTTTCTTGTTCTTTTTCTTCATAACCAATGAAACTGCTAAATTGTTATTATCACTGTAGGAAGTAGGAGCATTTGCAAGACTTTGTTTATATTTCTGCATAATGCGTTTTTAATATAAAAGTCTTGCATCACCATTCATTGCTTTATATTTTGCAAAGAAAATGGGAAATAGGTGCAGCTGCTGTTTCTCTTCCTTAAGAGCCGTGAAGAAGCCATTCTTAAGAAAGTGAAACAGGGAGTAAGGATGAGATATGTGACACTTTTGGAGTGCTGAATCCAAACTTGAAAATTTTGGTCCAAACCATATCAATGTCTACAGACATCTTTAGTTTCATTGGTTATGAAGAAAAAGAACAGGAAACCGTTTTCTAAAGAAATACTGGATATTTCTGTTAATTTCATCTAAAACATGGTGGAGGCATTTCAGCCAATGGTGTTGGAGCTCTTTTCAAAATAAGAAAAGGATCAACAGATCCACCATGCGATACCATTTGATTGGTAAAAGCATATCTGGGTGGAAAAACACACAAAGGAACATATCGGGCATGGATTGGCCCAGAGACTTTGCCTTTTATGTTTTATTTCCATATATGTTTGCACATGTTTCAGTTATGTTTGGTATGTATAGACTTCATCCATTAGGTGCATCTTTTTTTATTCTTGAATGACTCATAGACCAATGTTAACTGACTTAAACAAACAAAAATCACTTCTCTGAAAAGGGTCAGGTACAAGAGTTCACCTGAAAATGAGTGACAAAGCAGCCAATGTCCAAAGAAAAGCTTCAAAAGTCCATTTTAGAAAAAAAAAAAAACCCAAGTCTGGCTCTTTGAAATGAAATTATAAAGAAATGAAGGTTGACTCAAGGGTTTTGCACAGCACTGTATTTAAATATAAATATAATCTATCCAGATGGTACATGTGGAGCACCAAAATATCTCTTTGTATAAATCACAAAAAACCTTGTTGTTAGCAAATTTATGCAGGAACTATTTTCTTTTTACTGTCTCTATTTGCCAAACAAAGGAAGCATGCACATAGATAACATGCTCACAGCAAGGTTTGTAGAGTCAGGTTTTTTTGGGGGGTTTTTTGGTGCTTGGAGCAACCAGTTCCATCATAGTTCTGCAGTTAATATCTCCACATCCCAGCAACTCACACCCAAATACTTCAGAATGATAAATAGCAGCAAAAGCCAGAGAAATAAAAGATAGAAACTTGATTTTGGGGTGAACTGTTCCTTTGGGGTTTTTTTAAACAGGAAAAAACTGCTGTGTAATCCCTGATCCTGACAGTATTGTTGTTATCATGCTCAAGTCCTCACCTTCACTCTGGACTTTTCTCAGTGTGACAGACGGGGTCGAGATGGCAGAGGCACGGAAGTTGGCAGGTAATGTTTCTGAGGAATCGGAGGTAACGCCACGGAGGTCTTTCTCCCTAAACATCTTCCTCCATGACGGTGACCGTGTGAATGTTTTTGTGCCGTCCTGTGGAGACAAGGAAATAATGCTAGTGATTCAAAACAACAGCATTCACTGGCCCTTATTCATTATGCATTAGTGGGGTTTAACAAAACAGTATTTGACAAAGCAGTATTTGTTGTGACAATATTCCACAGTTGCACAGTTTTTAGCCCTACAAGCTGTAACTAAGCAATTAGCACCCGTGTAAACACAGCTGAACCACTGTGGCTTGCCAGCAGTTCACTAGCAGTAAAGCCTTCCTTTACAAGGAAAAGCCATGTTTTAGTCTTTCTTTTTAACCCTGAAAGAAATTTATCTTTCATAGCACATTAAACAAAGGGCAAAAAAAATATTTCCTGAAAATATTTCCTGTTGTTGTACCTCATCGGGCCTCCTCTCTGTTCCCATGGAGATGAGATTATTGTACTCTTTCTCTAGGAGCTGTCTTGCCTGAAAGAGACAGACGAAAAGATGTTTCGGGTAATTTTACACCTGTAGATTAAGATAACAGAAGAGCATCTGACATCGCCGGCTGTTGTAGAGCACGTGAGGTAGTCTACCTGTGTGTTCTGATTTGGTATCTGAAGAAGGAGGGCCAGGTCAGTGTAGTCAAAGGTGTCATCCAGTGCCAGCAGGGCCCCATGGACCCCACTTTCTAACAGGTTGTCAGCAAATTCTTTTAGACCGATAGACTGCACCCAGCACATCACTCGCTCATTGGACCACACCATCACATCTGGAGAAACACAAATTCAAAGACAAAGACAAAAACACACCAGTGTGAGTAAACTAATGCTTTGAAATCAAGTTTGGGGCATTATCCAAAGGCCTCACCTTGGTTCTGATGTTGGCTCTCATCCCTCCTCCTCTCCAGCTCCTTTCTATCATAGTTCAAGCGCTTCAAGCACATGATGCCATAGTGAAGGCTCACCCTATAAGTAGTAAGGACAGAGACCTAAGACATGCAGTGGGTGGAAATATGCAGAACATAAAATTAATCCAATAACGTGGGTGTCCTTTCTTTCACCTGTGGAAACTGTCCACCATCTTCAGCTGGCCCCTCAATTCTTTCTTGGTGAGGTGATCGAGCATGCGAGCATCAACCAGCGATTCCATGAAGTAAGAGCGGTACTGGGGTAGACCCAGGCTGGGCAGCCATTCATTTCCCACCCACTCATGGTTCATGTCTCCATAGGCCAGGATCTGGAGAACAAGGTTTATAGACATGAGAGTAAACAAGATGCATAATAAACATGAAAAAAAAAATCCTAAAGGTAACATTCTGAATATAAAACAAATTTGTGTGTTTCACTTGAGCTAAATAATGAAACAGGAAAAATTACAATGTGTTTGTATTAACAATATTTAGTGACTTCTTAATTCCTTGGAACAGGGCAGATAAAGTGCAGAGAAAATAGTAGTAAAAGGGAAACCTGAAAGTGTAATAAAAACAAAATCCCCCGCCATGCAGGGTTTTCTCCATTTGTTTCTCCTTCCCGTGGGCTCTATATACACCACACTCGTGTATACACACTGCTGGCCACTCAGCGGTCATGCTAAACATCTCTCTGAAACAAATTCTGTATTACTGGGAACAGGAAACAGTATACTTGTAGCCTAAAATGGCAAAAACAATTTGGTCTCACTTTCTAAAAATGCGCCGCTAAAGTGTAACTCATGTCTCAAATAATTAGTTATGTGTTAACTCTAGACCTATGAAAGTAAAGTATTTCTGCTGCTTTTTGTTTTCCTTCACTTTCTGATTATTTAAAGAGAGAGATGAAAAAAAGGCAAAATAAGTGCCAGTCTACAACCTTCAAACCTGGATTTATATAAGCATGTCTCGTTAGACACACAGATGCATATTTAAAGACTTCGTTTTAGCTCTTCTTCCCTTTAAGGCTGTGTCTCCTGGTTTCCTGGTAAGCCTTTATTTAAAAATAAATTGCAAATCATGTGATGGCCTGTGGATTCTCAGCAGCTCACCTGATCCCAGCTGAACTCCTTCTGCTCCTTACGGTTCAGGCCGAGCGTACAGAGGAAAGGAGCAGATATTTGCAAAGAGAGGGAAAGGTCACCAGTGAGAGTTTGTGTTTGTAATGAATCAGTGTCGGGACAGAGGAGGAGAGGGAAGGCAAAAGGAGGAAAAGCTTTGTTAGTGAGTGAGAATTAGATGGAAAACACTACATCAAAACTGATTTTTAGGGAACAGCAAGGGAAAGGTGTAGCCAAACATGCCTAATTAAGAGACAAAAAAAAAGAAGAAACCTTATTAACGGGACAGTTTGCTCACGACATAACAAATGTGTCAAATAAATCAATGCAATATAAAAACAGCTTCTCTGTATTTCACATGAAATATAATCTTACTGGTTTGGTGGCAGCAGTGAGAGACTCCATCTCAGCGTGCGTCATCCAAATGTTACTTGTTGACTGTAACGGCAGCGCACAAATTATTAGTTTGTGTCTACCCCCCGTGCCGTGTTTTTTAACTGGGATTTGTACGCAGGCTTACAGAGCGAGTGCTTGCGGGTGCAGATGGACTGGTGAGGGAGACCATTTCCTGAATGGCTAGGCGAAGTTTGAGTCTGTGTAGAGGGTTGCTGATGCCAATCTCCCTCTGGATCTCTGTGTCCGACAGGTTTGCCATGATGGCGCCGCTCTTCACGTTGGCACGACATGCTGCCACATACCACGCTGGCATCCCGACCCACAGCTGGGACAACAGAAAGCAGAAGTGGTGCACAACGAACAGTAACAGTAACATTCTTCAAATAAAGTATGACTTGGTGACAAAAACCTTGTGAGTGAAATACCAAAAAAAATACATCCTATTTCTGAAACGAGCATTTTTAGCTTTTCTCCCCAGCTACCTTCCGTTTAAGCTGGCTTCCTTCTGATTGGTTGCCCTTCACAGACAGAAGGTTTTAATAGCAGTAGAGTAGGGCTGCTTTACCAAGAGTGGAAAAAAAGACTTCTCCAAAGAGACTTCTACCTGTGCATTCACTGACCTCATTATTTAAAGCTTTGGCTTTAAATAAGATTATCATCTACCATCATGTATACAATATATATTCCGGTAATGTAATATGTCGGTAATGACAACATACTAAACTTTACATAAACTGGTCCAAATCAGTCTGATGGTTTTATGTCCTGAGGCTCAGAAACGTACCTCAAGCCACGTAACAACAGTCGGGCCATCCCATGAGGCGAAAGGCAGACCCTGACGACATGCCTCCTCTAATAAGTCGTGCCTGGCAAGGAGAGTGGAAAACAGAAGATTAATTTCTTCATATCTCACCTTACCACTGTCTTCTTTTATAAATAGAAAATCAACATGAGAAGTTAAAAACGTTTCAGCCTTGCGGCACCGCATAGGCGTACATTTTTCTGTTTAAATTAATACTAAACTACGAAATGTATTGCAATATCGCATTAGGATCAAAGATGTCGCTACAACATGAGAAGCGTGTGGAAAGATGACTGATCTCACTTCTTTTTGCTGCGGCGATCTTTTTCCACTGTTCCAGTTCCAAGTTTAGCCAGACCTAATGGATCAGCTGAACCCAGGTCATCAGAGGGTGTGGAGGCTGTAAAGATCATAGGTTAAAAATAATAATTACTTCCTGTATTGGTTTCACTGTTGATGATTCTCTCACTGCAAACAGATAAATGTATGACTTGGACATGAGAGACGGCATTTTGAATGACTAGTGTCCAGGCTGTTCACACACCCAGTGAGGCAGATTCACGTCCAGGTGCACCAATCCGTCCTTTTTCCTTTTTGCCAAAGAGACGACCAATAGAGGATTTGATGCTTTTCTTTTTGCTGGCTTTGTGAAGGGAATCCTGGCTAGCTGTGGTGGCACCGTCAGCAGAAAGACTGGACAAACAGAGGGACGGAAAACTGAGTCCACTTCAGGGCTAAATTCAGAGCCAAATATACTGCATGTTAATATTATTCTGAGTACCTGCGAAATTCACGGTGATCATCAAGGCCTGCCCCTGGGTGAGTGTGTGTCATTCGGTCCAACCGTAGGGCTCGAGGAACAGGCGGAGGGGTGGAGTCAATCAGGGCGAGTGCTCTGCATTCTTCACCGTCTTTGTTGTTCTGTAAGGTGGACAAAGTTCAAAAGGTTTATATGGGGAAATTCAGTGTAACTTCACTCATTTGTTGGTATAAAACAGCAGTGAGACAGCACCTGCTTATCGCTCTCCCTGGCAGGTGAATGGGGCAGGCGGGGGGTGGAATGTCCAGAACTGGGTGGTGAGGGTGACGCCAATGTGGACGAGGTGATGGAGGGAGTCATGTAGCCCCTCCCGACACTGTCACGTCCACCCAGTGAAGAGGGTGGAAGAGTTGAGGCATCGAGGGCTACGCTGCTGACCCGACTCTCAATCTCTTCTGCCCTCAGCTCCGTGCTTTCTTTTTCTTCCTGAATCAGCCTTAAAGGAGAAGAGAGAAGAATTTTAACAGTAGGCTAAACAATCCTAGGATCTCACAACACTCTCATCTACACACTGTTGCACACAAAACCTACTTAATCTCTTTGTTAATGGCCTCCAGTTGCTCCTGTAGCATGATGGCCAAAGTCTGTACATCCGTCTGCCCACTGGGAGAGAGCAGCTCCGACCCGAACATAGTCTCCCGATCCTCTTCATCATCAGAGCAGCCTCCCTCCACGCCGCCCTCAAACCCAGGACCCAGCATAGTGCTGCTGTCCCACTCTCCATACTGGAAAATGAGAAAAACAATAGAACGGATAGAGACAATGGTGTCATTCAGAAAATAGCACCATATCACAGTATATGCAGTTGTGGTCAAATGTTTACAAAGGCTTATATATCTTGGTAATCTGGTGCTTTGAATGATTTATTTGAATTGTTCACGTCCCGGTGTGGAATGATTGTGCGGCATGCATCTTTAAAGTCTTTAAAAGCCAAGATTTGGGTGCACAACTTTGAACTGAGTTGGGATTTTTTTCTACACAAAACTATACACATTCCCTACTGATATTTGCTTAAATGTCTCTTAGCAAATTGCACCTTGACCAGACACTTTTGGTTCCCATCGATAAGCTTTTGGCATATTTCTGACTGAATATGTGACTGCTCTTCTTGGCAGAGTTGGTAAAATTCATTTAAATTCCCCCTTCTTCATTATTCCATCCACTTTGTGTATAGTGTTGTTACGCTCAAAAGCCCCCAACCATAGCTCTTGTCATTGTGCCAAATAGCTGAATGTTTATCCTGTCTGGCCATAAAATCTTTCTACAGAACACATTTGGCTTGTCCATGTGGGCAGCTGCAAATTGAAATTGAAATTGAAGATGCCGATTTTAGTCTGTATCCTCTTAGCCCATAGTGATGAAAAACACACTTTAGTATGGAAGTGATGTTGGTTTTAAGGCAGTTCTCAGCTCATAGCAGGCCTTGGTGATTCCTGCATCGTTCCTGAGCATCCTAACCAATTTCCTTTCAACTGAAGGTAACAGTTTGGGTCTTCTTTTAGATCTTGACGAAGTGGTGACAAATCCAAATAACTTAATTTTACATACAGTTGTTTTAACTGATGATCTTGCAACTTTGCAAATGTTTAGTATTGACCCACTAGGCTTCTGGAATATGAAACATTAGTGAGGGTATTTCTACACTTTTAACCCTGCATGGATCAGAGAAAATCCCAAATAAATTCAAACTTTTGCACCCAGTTCTTGTTTCTTTGTACAATCATACCACCCTGGAAAAAAGAACATTTTAAAGAAATCATTCAGAGCACAAAGTTAAGCCTATGATGGCTGTATATAACGTTGCATATATGCACATCATCATTATCTCAGCCTGAGATCGACACCTTGTTACTATCATCTCTAGGAGTCCCCCAACGGCCACGGTGACGCCTGACCACGACCCCACTAGAGGAGCTGCCATAGCCAGCTGGGAGTGAGCCTCCACCCTGAGGGTACCGCAGCTCCGAGGCACTCCCTGGAAGAGATCTTCGAAAAAGGGTGGAGGGAAGTGAGCTCACGCTGCCCGCCCTATGATGAGATCCAGAATTCAAATGTTAAGCAGCAGCACTTGAAAACATTTCGTGGGTGAGTGTGCAAACACACAGCACTGTCACACACAAAGATTCCCCCATAAATAAACAAGGAATTTAAAACTAAAAGCTATAAAATTATGAATAAAGCATTTGTTTGTGTATTTATCAGACAGCCCAACAGCCTCCAGGTACAATGTGAACAACTTTACAAAGCAGAGGAGTGTAAACAAATGGTGTACTCAGCATAAGCGCTGTGTTCTTTGGGAGACTTTGAGTATTCATAAATGTAGGGCACGGTGCATAAATACTTTGCCGTGAGGGTTCATGTCAGCTAACCTGGAATAGGACGAGCCTGGCCTTCCTCTCAGCTGATCCAGCTCCAGTTGGACTCGCTCCAGCTCAGCAATCAGCTGCTCCTAAAACAAAGAGGAGAAAACACTTTTAGCATGACGCCAAAGGTTTAAACATCTGTAATAGGTGTAGGGGAAAAAACCAATACAGCATCATATCGTGAAATTTTGCGTGGGGATATTGTATCAATACAACAAATATTAATATTTTATTAAACAAGTCCGAACACTCTGGAAACAATTAAAAAGGGCTTCGATTAAATAGTCTCAAATGAAAAATCACCCAACACTTAGCTTTGATGATTTATCTGCACTATCAGTAACAGACTACATGTAATTACCAAGTTGACCTCATTCATTCTTCTATGGCAGATTTTAGTGACGGTGTTGGTGTTGGCTCACAGCCTCTTTTGGCAGCATAATAACTTAATTGAGATAAGTTATTTAACTATTAAAAAAAAGGTTACTCATCGAAGTATTAGTTATTGCAAACTGTAAAAAAGCGCAATAATATCGTATCGTGAGTGAAGTATTGTGATAACATCATATCATGGGGTGTCTCACCTCTAATCTGTAACTACAAAAAATACAAAAGTGAATACCTTATTAGCAAGAAGATCATCTTGGATTTTCTTCATATTGACCAGTTCCTCAGAAAGAGCATTCTAGAAGCAAAGAAAACAAAAAGTATACATATGCATTTTCATGTGGTACAGTGGTTTATACACAATACTCTTCTTTTTCTACCTTCTCTTCTAGTGCTGCCATTCTTTCTTTGAGATGCAGCTGAAGTCTCTCATTGGACTCTGACAGAAGCTTGTCCACAGTGTCTGAGAGGCGTTTGTTGTGTTCGTCATTCATCTTCTCCCTCTGCCTGGCCTGGAATGAAGACACGAAGGAGAGGAGGAATAAAAGCAGAGATAAAATTTAAACTTTATTCAGAATTGAGAATTCACATCAGACTGTGTCTCAGCAGGAAAATATGATTAATGTCACCCTCTGCAGCTCTTGGTTCTTCTCCTCAAGTTGAGCTTCCATTTGCCGTAGTCGCTCCTCAAAGTTTCCGTGACGTTCTTCAGCCTTTTGTGTAAGAACAAAAAGATATTTGCAGATGCTGGTTAAAATATTTGAAATGAGATTCGAATAAAAGCTGGAATATTCTATTCAAAAGAGTTAGTGGTTGATATTGATTGCCCACCTTGTTGAGAGCAGCCACTCTTTGTGCAAGCTGGGCCTCAATCTCAGGTAATGTCTCTGCCCTCTGCAGGGTCTGCTGGAGCTTCTGTTTCGCCTCATCCAGACGCTCCTGTAGCTGCCTGTTCTTTTCTTCACTCTAGACAGTCAAGAAAACATTCATCAGACACAGAAACGTTCGTGACTTTTGTTACCAACACAGCTGGATACTGGCTTGTTTGAGCCAAACTTTACCTGTCTGTGCAGGGACTCCTTGCTCGCCAGCTCATTTTCCAGCTTGTCTTTGATATCATGTAGAGAAGTCGCCTCCCTCTGGGCGCTGAGGTACCTGCAACACAAAGCCGCCATCAAAGAGGAATGCTGCAGCGGTCCTAAATCGAAATACCGTGACATATATGAATGTTTGTGACTGTTTTAAGTTAGCTGGTGCTGAAACAGCACTAATCTGAAACAGGAACTTAGATAGTTTAATGGAGTATTAATTCTAAACAAATGTTAATATAACCCGGTACATCAAATCTAAGGGGTAATACATCCAAACTAATTACTGTTTCTGTCCAAATATTCACTGAATCATTAGTGAATGCAAATGTCATTATGTAAAACTAGCTTAGATGCTATAAAGAGGCGTCACGATGCTTTTGCAACGCATTGCCTGCCAACAGGTGAAACATATGGTCCTTCTGCTATGTGCATCATAGTTTATGCATAAAATTCTGGTCTTCTGGTCTTGAGCTTCTTTCAAGCTACAAATAGATGACAAATAGACAAGATAGCTACAAATAGAAGACTAAAAAAAGAAAAGAAAAGAAAAAAAAGAAAAGAAAAGAAAAGAAAAGAAAAGAAAAGAAAAGAAAAGAAAAGAAAAGAAAAGAATACCTTCGTTCTAGTGTTGTAATCCTCTCCTCCATGTCCTCTCTTTGGCAAAGGGCCTGGTAATATTTCATGAAACAAAATGATATAAATATAAAACTTGCAATATACAAAACACATGAGTGCTTATCACGTAGAAAACTACTGGCCAGGTAAGAGATTTCTACTACGCTTCTTTGAATACGTGCACAGAGCACTCTATTGTTAGACTGCAGGAGTATATTAATATTTATTATGGCATTCATTTCAGCCCAGCATTTCTTTGATATCGGTTAATTTTACTCTCATCCCCCTTTGGAATAATAAATATTAATACATATGCCCGTTGCGTTGTACTCTTGGAACCCTGGGTGCTGTGAGATCTCAGGGTCTTGGCCATGAAGAGACAGACTGGCCCAACAAACCTCTTTCACTTCCCTTTGGAGCTTCTGATTGGCCTCCTCTGACTTCGTCACCTCCCTCCTGGCGGCGGCAAGCTGTTCCTCTATTTCCCCGACCTAACGTGACAACACAAAGGGACCAGAGATGACACAGATTGAACCTACGTGAGCCAGTATTAACCGCCACGGCACTAAGTGTAAACAGACAAGACAGTGACTGATTACAAATGCCAGTTGGGTCCACACGAGACTCTGGGGGTGTAACGTGGTGACGCACAGAACACGCAAAAGGTTTTAAGATGTTTTGAAGGTTAGAGCAAAGCATTACTCATTTTACTCTAAACATTTCTGATCTCTTATGTAAGATTTTGTGCTACGTACAGCTATTAAAATCAAATGGCGTCATATAGCCTACTATATGGGATGAATACGGTGTCTTAAAGCAACTGCAGTAGTGTAACCGGCCACAAGAGGGAAGAGGGTGACCAGGAGAAGTACTGTGATTAGTTATCCTCCTCCTTGGGATATGCTGTGTTGCTGGAATTGCTAGTGAGGAGCTGGCACTGATTTATTACGATAGCCAGGGTGGGTTATATAATAAACCAAACTTACAAACAAAGGGGAGACAGAAATGTAGCTGGGAATTCAAACAGTTTCACCTGCTTTCCTTCAGGCCGTTTGGGATGGGTCAGGCATGTTGTGGATGTGTGGACAATAGTAAATGATTTAATCAGGACTTTGCTAGAAGCTTTTATATTTTATTTTGGATTTTGACAGAGAATTTGTGGGCGTACCGTTTAAGACATGAAACCCAATGCAAACTCTAAAAGCCATTCTCACAAAGTTCGACACAGAGGATCACAAACACCAACCTGCCGGCACATGAGGGCCAGCCTCTCCCTCAGCTGGGAGAGTTCAGCTCTCTGCCGCTCTATCTCCCCTTCTCTCTGTCTGTCAAGCTCCCCATCTTCCAGTCCAGAGGAAGGACCATTGGGCAGTCGCTGGAATGGTGAGAATAAAGCAGGAAATGAGAGTGATGAAGAAAAAAAAGAGTTAGAATGGGGTTGTTATTGCAGAAAAACGTAAATGAAACTGTAGGTGAGTTAAAAATCACACTGACACACCATGTTACCCAATATCTACTTTCTACTGACTGTCTGGACGCTAACACATACACAAAAACAACTGGAACCAACATGCATAAAACCCTCCCTTACATCTTTCCCGCCGTCCACCCCTTGCTGACGTCTTTTAATTTGGTCTCTTAAAGAGATTACCTGAAAAGAGAGATAAACAGACGATCCAAATAAATGTTCCCTTCACACTGAGCCGCTCGTTAACGTCAAATCACAATCCTGGCATGTTAGACTTTACCTCTTGAGAAGACGCTGCGAGTTGATCTTCTAGCATGGACACCCTCTCAAGGGCCACACGGAGCCTTTCTCGAACCTGCGGGGTGAAGCAATACGAAATGGCATGCAGTAAGTCAACTTGACACCGGGGAATTAATATCAAGATTGTGATTACATTTTTATCACTACCGAATAAGCAAATAAGAGTTCATGAGAGGTCAAAACACACGCATCAGAGATGAAGCTCACCACGGAAGCTACACTGGGAATTTCTGCACACCACACTGCATTTTAATTGAACCCAACTCAGCACTGGGTGTGAGCAATCCTCATGAGACAATCACTAAGGCTGACAGGACTTGATTTATTCACGTCTATCACAGTAAATGATGCTCTAGTGCTAACTCGGGAGAAGAGCAGTTCATTATAAGTGGACCTTTATATGATCATCACAGCAAACAACGTCAAAGTAAATTTTCATTGTCATAAAGCAATAATATTTGATTTTATACGGAAACATGTGAGCTAAACCTGCAGCCTGAATCCTACTTTGAGCAGCCAAGTTGTATATATATGTATATCCTGCCTCTCTGTTCTCACATTATACACCAAACACACCCTCACACTTTGGTGGTCTATTTAATCTGGAAAGTCTCCCATCTTTCCCTCTGACATCTCCGTGCTGCTAGTGGGCTCTATTGCCACCTGCCGATTCTGTCCTTTCACCTCCCTTTTTACCTCAAGCATGTTTCTAGTGACTTATGACTTTGAGTTTAATAATCTTTTGGCTCAATTTTTGGTCTGAGCGAGTGAAATCTCTTGCTCTCAGCCTTTCAAACACACCTTTTCATCCAGGGCCTTGTGGTGCTCAAACAGGGATTTGAGGGCCTTGAGGACTTCCACCTCACTGGAGACCCCTGCAGGGGACTGGGCTTGTCTCTTCACCACCGTCATCCTCAAACTGCGCTCATGGCGAGACACAAGACACTCCAGGTGTTCCAGCAACAACTGAACGATTGAGTGGGTTAATTGGGAGAAGGATGGAGAGAGAGAGAGGTAAGAAAGGCAATTTGAAGGAAAAAGCTCATACAAAATGAGCAGGAATTAGAGACAGGAGCAGAGATTACAGGGTAACTGCCGGGATCATGAAAAAAGAGAGTAGGCTCAGGGGCGGCACAGAGCAGTGAGGGTTTTAAGAGTGACGAGAAACGTTCAGCACAGCAAAAAAAGACATAATGAAAGCAGATATGGACAATGAAAAGGGGCCATGAAGAGAAAAGAGAGCGTGGATTAGGAAAAAAAAGAAGATCAAGAGAAGGAAAAACAAACAGAAGCAAATGAAACAGTGTGACACCCACACAACCACAATGGGTGAGGAAGATAACACAGAGCCTGTTACAGTGCTAATAAGCAAAATGGCTGCTAAACATCTTACACGTGTGTTGTTTCTTTCTGCCTTCAGCTCAGCGATCTCCTCCTCCCTCTCTAGAAGCTGCTCCCGGCAAACGTTCAGCTCTTTAGTCAACACAGCAAACTCCTGTGGAACACACAAGCTGCGTTCAGAGGCAAGAAAACAAACTACACAAACGTATGGCTTTAATAGATTAAGTGGTCTCGGCACAGGCAGTTCAGCTGCAGTGAGTTTTGATCTAGGCGAGACACGAGCATGCACACACACAGCAAATGCACACATAGTGCTAAAAATATACAGAACCAAAGGCTTACAGTTACACACTCTGTGAAACACCTGAGACCAGCAATGTAGGAGGACAAACATGATGTAAACCTACATAATAATCATGTAAATCAATGACACACTTTCCACCACCGCTCTCATCGTGCTCATCCTCCTCTGTGAACTCGCATTCATGCATGGATTACATCACGCTGTTACACAATGACTCGGCTCTGGAATGCACAGGAGAGACCCCCCAAAACACAGCATTGATATGTCATTTACAGCACCACTGGGAATGCGCTCGCAACTCCTTCATGGTGCTGAAAGTGAGCCCGAAAAGGAGAGGTAGTACTACACGATTTCTGCACAGTGAGAAAAACTCATAGGATCGACGGTAAAAGATTTTTTTATTTCCATAAAACGCATCTAAGGCCTTAGAAGCTGCTTTTAAGAGTGACAGTGTGCAGATGTTTAGGGTTAGGATTCACAAACACTTAAAGGTAGGCATATGAAACTGGTTTGTGTTTACAAGGGGGGAAAGAGAAAGAGCCAAAGAGAAATCTATACAGATGGTGACACAGCGTGTTTATTGGCTCTTGGCCTTATGGGATTGTTTCTTGTTTGGATAGGGGTCAGCTTCGCAGTTGGCTCTCCTTGTCCCCTTGTCGTTTCATTTCTATTTCATCTCACTCTATCTTTACAGGCTACGGCCTCCATTTGTTTGAATAAATTTGAATTCCTGGTCTACAGTGCACGTGGCCCTATGTCGCGGAGAAATTACACATTGTCTTATAATTCATGCTGCACTCACATGAACACATGTACATTCGAATTCCATCCAACAATATGGCTCTTACATTAATACTTAACCTTGTTTCCGAGGTGTTCAAGGCCATAACTGCTTATTATTATAACCAGTAAATTAATTTATGGAAAAACTGATATGCTGAGAAAACAAAGAAACACATTTCAACATCCATATAGTGGACATGTAGGAGGATGTATATGATATTAAACTAGGTTTATTATGGAAATTTAAGGGGAAAATGTGTGGTATTTTTGTTCAAAATAAGCAAACTATAATAAGCTATCAAAATAGTTGGAGAGCATATGTAGATTGTATGATGTTCTAGACGAGTGTTAGAGCCTAATACTAAGGAGACACGTAAAACTGCCTGCTATAAATAAGTATTGTGTTAAACTGCGTGGTCAGTATATGGTGTTGTATACATACTGTACATTAATCACTTTCTTTAGTTTGGGTTGCTGCGGCACCTTTTTGTTATCCACACACACTCTTTGACTTCCTACTCACTCTGGACTACTTTTGGACACCAAACTGAACCGTGAGTAACTCAGTGGATTAACTTAACATCAGTAACCCTAAATGTTTGGAAGAAAGCCATTACAACAGTCAAGTCAGAAATGGACTTTATCAAAAAGGCATAAAAAGGAATCTGACTGAATTAAAAAAAAATATTATTATTATTATTATTATTATTTGTCCTGACACACCTTGTATATTAGTGGCTAGAGGGGTCACGTGTACATTAAATTCTACATACTATAATTACAATACATTCAGCTTTAGATGAGGAGAAAGGAGAGATTGAGTTTTTTTTAATAATGGTAGGATAAAACTTGTAAATTCCAGTTAATATCAATAAGCAATTTTATCAGGCAAGCTCAGAGAATTCCAATAAATTACATTTTTATTGAAGTTCAGATAAGGCCCAAGCACATATTATCTTCCACTCTCATTAATCACCCACTAACGACATGATTAACAAACATAATAAAACCTGGTTACACAACGAAGGGGAAATTTGCAGATGCAACTTGGACTTGACAGCCAGACGAGCGTCAACCTACAGCATTTACTAGAAACAGAATTAGTGAAGACTCTAAGCATGCAGTGGGGGAAGTGTCTAATGTCCTGTTCTAGCTGGAGCTGAGTGTCTCTCTCTCTCCACGAGGCATCACTGCAAAGGCTTACTGTCTCATGAGCTCGCTTCATGATGACACACTCATAAATGCAGACTCATATGTAACTCAGTTCTGATAACGCAGAGAATAAGCAAAAGTTACCTTACAGGCAGAAATGTTCCATAAAACACTTGCATCAGGAAAACACACCCAAACGTTGTAACCCACGTACACAAGCACAGTGTAAATATATACGTGTACAGATTTACCTGTGGCAGAGCAATTGATAGCTGCCTCTGAAGCGACTCCTTTTCATGGCCAAGCTCACGGAGGCGGAGCTGAGCTGTACCCAGGCTCTCCTGCGTCTCCCTCAGGTTCTCCAGCAGCCTTTCCCTTTCTGTCAGCATGTTGACCATTAGAGACTCCAAGTTCCCTGTGCTGCCTCCTTCATCTCCTCCACCTCTGGGCTCCCTGCCACTGAATCCTCCTCCACCCATTGCTCCTCCTGGGCCTCCGATTCCCGCGCTGGCGGGTGAGGTGGGGCCTCCACCGGTGCCACTTCGCCCATCTTCGGATATGGTGGGCATCACCTCGCACATCATCATGAGACCGTGTCGTGTGTGTCAAGTAATAAAAGAGAACTAAATGGGGGATTGTACGTGCAAAACGCCTGTTGTCGTGCCTTGGGTTTTGTTAAGCTTCAGCCAAAAGTTTGATGTACAAAATATAAATCTTTACATTTTTTTTTCCAAAAATATTATTCTTTTGGTTTATGTCTACTCCTACATCTTCCTGTGTTTATTGCCTTTTTTAAACTGTTTTCTCCTGCACTTACTTTTGTATGTCTTTGCTCACTAGACTTGCATCACTCAGTCCCAACCTGCATGGCAAATGATTAGAAGGCTTATGTGTTCCCCTGTTATATAAGAGGGACTGCAGGAAAGTCGTTCTGTGGGTGGCTGTAGGATTGGCTGAGGGTGAAGAAGGGAAGGGGTAATGGGAAAGGAAGGGACAAAGGAGGACCAATGCACCTAAATTGTGTCCACAAGGCAGGGCTCCTCAAAGCGTCGTTGGTAAGAGCTGAAAAATCAAAGCACACATTGTATTAGATCTCACACAATAAATTCCACTGTGAGTATAACAACTGTGAAAGTACTGTACAAGCATGAGCTGGTAGTTTGCGACAACAAGACTAATGAAAATGTGAGGAACGGTGACAATGAAGCCAACTGCTGATTTGTAATTAGCATTTCTGACAAAATGACAAACAGGTTGACCTAATATGTAATAATGCAATGGCAGCTCCAATGAAATGAACAGAATCTGAATACAATTCACACTGATTCATGGACCATGAGAAATGAGTGAAAATTTAAACTAATGCTGTTCAACTCAGTCATAGTCCACAAAACATAGACTCTGACTTTAAAAGGTAACTGAAACAATAATTCAATACTTTGGAAAACACCAAGAGTTCTAATTACAGCAACAGTCACCTCAAGGTGCTTTATATTGTATGGTGAAGACGTAATACAGAGCAATCAGAAGAAGCCCTATGAGGAAGTGCTTGGCGACAGTGGTAAGGAAAAACTCCCTTTGAACAGGAAGAAACCTCCATTATACAATGCGTGACAGTCATCTGTCACGACAAGTTCGGGGTTATAACGCACTATAATATGAAAAGACTGATGTCACTTTCATATCTATTTGTGAAATACAGTGTAAAGTACCAGCTAGAAATTAGCTAGCTAAGTCATAAACTAGGTTATGGTGTAAAAACAAAAACACCCAAGGAGGGTGGAAACTCAGAGAGTTGCATATGTTTTTTTCTCTGAGTTCCTTTCTGAAGACTCAAAAATATAGGGAGGGATATATTTAAATCTGATTTGCTAACATCTGCAAAACTCAGTTTACTGTTACTTGTGCTAATACTCCACCCCAACAAAAGCATCTTATTTTTTGTGCTTGACATTGAAAATTACTGACTGTGCCTGTGTTTAGAAAACGCACACCTTTTTGCACATCAACTGAAAAACTAGATACACCTATGAGCCCTATTTGGGGATTGTGCTAGCACACTGTTTTGTCCCATTTAGTAAATCTGCCCCAAAGACTGAAATAGTTGCCTCTGGCTTGATTCAACGTTTCCAAAATCTACCACAGTGAATCACGTTGAACTGTGGATACATGGGTTTTTACCTTCAGGTGGAACAGTGTTAGCTTTTATGCTAAAATGCTGCATTAGCATTATGATGCACTAGCGTTATATTGTTACGGACAGATAAGAGAGTGGCATCAGTCTACTTTTCAAACTTTAGCTACAAAAGCAAACAAGAGTGTTTGCTTTTTGTGATATGAGCACAACTCATAACTGTATCTAATATTTCTTATTCTGATTTGGGCCACTTCCATTCACGTGATTCTTGTTTTATGGTGAGCTTAACTTTTTAGTGAGAAATCTAAGAGTCATTTAGCTCTGCTAAGCATGCAGTTGAGCTTTGGACCAGTTCATACTGGAATCTGATCTTGGCCACAAGAAAAAGAAATGAACAAAACATTCAAATATGTTAGTGAAGTTAAAGCATTAAGGTAATCTTGAAATTTAGGAAAAATCAAAACAAGTTTTAATTTTTTTTTACATTTCAAAGCTTTTTTTGAGAAGTTGAAAATAGAAAGCAGCTGAATTTCTTTTGGTTCAACTGCCTTCTTTTTTCATGACCTGGATGGACTGAGAATGTAAGGCTTTTCTATAACAAGGCAGTTAAGTATGAAGAAGTGAGCTCACTGCACTGGTTTTCTTTTAATCAGCTGCATATCTTAAATTACCCTTTTTTTAAATTACCAAATGAGGCCTGTGTCTGATCCTGCAAACAGTGGGCCAAAATCATACAGTTCCAAGCAATCAGCATTATTATTTTGTCTCGAGTCTGCTTTCTACAAATATTTTTTATTGTCTTATCTGGAGTACTTAAGGGCTCGCACTTTATACTTTCGAGTGGTTTGGACTCATGTGGTGAACTACACATAATTCTTTTTTATCAGTGAGACTGAAAAAAGACAAAACAGGAAGTGCAATGAAGAATTTCAGAGTTCAGCAAAAATAATCTTTTTTGTAATTCAACCATATTTAGGCCACAGGGCTCAGCACCAGTGATAATAACTCAGTTAGTGGTCTCTTCGGTGATAAAGGGGACAGCATAATAAATTAAAATGGGGGATTGATAAAAATCTATCAATCTATAAAAACCTTTGGTGTTTAGCATTAAATACCCCCACTATGTATTTAGGACAGCCCTAAATTTGAATTTAAAAAATCAAAAATAAAAGGTATATAGTTGCTGGAAAAATGAATCAGCTGGTGTTCATCCACAGTGTGAATCAGCTGGTGAAAAAAGACTGGTGTTAAAAAAATTCAGCTCCTAAAACATTTTTAGTTTATGTAATTGTACATTTTAATAATTGTGCAATGTTACTTAAATTTGGAGTATTCAGAGGATCTCCATATAATCCTAATACCGGATACGTACTCAAACAGCTTTAAACAGTATGTGAACAAAATTACTGGTCCACTTACACCTACAGGAGCTATTTAGCCATGGAAACCAACACTGTGAAGCTCCAAGCAAGCAGCTTGTTTTTGCTGATGTTTATGGATTTAAACTCTGCTGTTACTGATTCAGCCGCATGCTGACGACTTTTACACACTTTGGACCTCAAAACTCACCGACCCCACTCTGTAGTTTTATGTGGTCTGTCATTTTGTGGCTGACTTGTTAATTCACTGACCTCTTTAAACAACCTATTCTTGATTGACAACCCAATTTTGTAAAGGGAGATTACATGTCAAATGCTTTATTTAATTCACCTGTGGAAATGGGACTAGAAATTACTGGAACTATTTGTATTCAAAACGTTTCAGCCTAAAGAATTTGGGTATTTATGATGTGATATCATGAAACAACAACTTAGAAACAACACTGACAACCAAAACTGATTAAAATGATATAAAACCTCACAGTAAAAGCCTTTTGGCGGTATTACAGTATGTTAAGAAGGGCGTCTTAAATATGCTCAGATGCCATATTGTGCACTTAAAGCACTTTATACACATCAATCTTAAAGGCAGTGTAAATGAGTGTATTAAGGGGCAGCACTGTATGTATTTACAGAATATTGGAGGTTGAATGGGGCGGTGGGGACTGAGGCAACATGGTCCAGATTTTCCTGTAAAATCAGTGCTTATCGTTGTTATATGGGCATCCAGGAACCACAAATGGGGTAGCTGTTGGTTGGTAATTTAAGGTCTGTTACAGCTCTGAATTAGCTTCTCATGCTGGTGAGCTGGCTAGAGCACTTGGCAATATTGCTGTGTGTCCCACTAAAAAACAGCTTACTTCCTTTCCTGCTCCGCTGGTGGATAATTAAGACGCAAGACTGACCTGGCATCGCCTGCATATCCTTAAAATACAGTTCAAAATAAAAATCTGATTCAGGAACAGCTTTGAACTTCTTTGACAGATTAATAGCTGCAGTCTGATGACCACATACACAAAAATAAACCATATCAAGACCGCAGTGTGCGTTCCATATTAAGAAAGGGTGAGATTTTAGGTAAGGCCTTTCAACACAGACACAGGAAATAATAAGGTGATAATCTGCTTCATAGTGGGAAAACTTCTTTAGGTGTGTAATTCTCTGATACAAAAAATGTCACTGAATATCTAATAGCCTCTGGGGTTACAAAATGATACTGACGCCAATCATTCACAACCACATGTTAAAATTCAAAACTTTACAGCATAAATTAACATCCTTAAACTTTGCTGTAAAAATACATTTAATTTCCAGCTAGTTCCCCTTTTTGTGGTAACTAACGCTGCTCACTTTCACCATCACACACCATAATTTGGATCTAATCTATTTTAGATACAAAACTTGCCATCTCTCTCTCTCTCTCTCTCTGACACATCAGTAACACTGCTGCCCTGCATGGGTGACTGCTGGTTCACCCCCTCCACCACCTCAGCATCCACCTATAGACTACAGGGAGAGAGATTTACTTATCACTCCGATTTCTATGTGCATCATATTTATGCAAAGGAATGAGTTCATAGCCAAGATGCCAAACTAGGCTCTCCTGCTTTAATAAATAAATTAGACCCTGAATGATATATTTTTAAAACTAAGACCAATATCTGATTACTTAAAAATCTAATTTGTATGGCGGTATTTTTTTTCTTTCATTCGCAAAAAGCATAAACTTAGCATTTTTATGTGTCATTATTAGTTATTTATGAGTCTGTTTTACTGCTACAACAACTCGTTGTTGTACTCGTTCACCCGCTGCTTGATCCTGCATGGGTCAGCTGGTTTTTCTGTGGTTCCAAACATGTGTCTGAGGTGGACAAACTATGTGCCATCAACACCTATAATATGGCTGAAAAGTGTTTCTCCTCTTTACTTTTTAAATTTTGATTTATGAGTCGTTATAAAGATAAAGATACATCAGCAATAGGTTATATACTGGGAGCAGCGGAGCCGGTAAATCAGCTGGGTTCTAAAATCAGTCAGTTCAAACATGAGTTGTCTGACTGAACAGTATGAGGAGAAAGAAAATTGCATTAGGTCTTAATTATTAAGGGCTTATTTAGGGCATGACCCCTATGACTGACAGCTTATCACTGCATGTTAGGATTTTACAATCCAGTGGTTGACACGACGGTGGCTGTTATTTACAGCCTATCCTTAGCACTAAGACAGCTGATGATGAGGCTCAGTATGGATCAGAGATAAAGTATGTCTGTTAATAAAGCCATTAATGTTTATACTTATTTCCTTGGATTAGGTGTTTTTAAAAAAAATCGTTGATATCATTGTTGTTGTGAAATTTAATAATGCACCATTTTGTTTGGATTAGAAAGTATTCATCTTTTTTACATTAAAAAGGACCAAATATATTTGTCAAAATGTACTATATGAACTGAAAACCCTTTGGTGATGGTGCCTCTGGCTTGGGTGTATGAATCAGGTCCATTACATAGCTTAGTGAAAATATGCTGTTCATGAAATTGCACTAAGACCCTCAAATGTTTGCTCAGACTTTTCCCCGAGTGGTTCCTTCAAACCAGCAATGTAACATAAACAACAGCTTCTGGCAGTTACTCTGTGTTCCAAACTACCCAAAACATACACTGAGGCGCACAAAAAGGGCACTGCTAAGGACAGAATTAAACTTTCATCCACGCTGGCTGCTATAACCCATCCTAACAAGCACCTTTGCATTAGTTCAGAAAGGGCTAAAGTAAATACTTCAGCCATACTAGTCAATGCACAGGTCACATTAACATTTCTCTGAATTCCTACAGTGTCATATGATGAGTCTGTTGTGGAAAAACGGCAATAAAAGCTGGAGTCCTGATTCAGTGCAGGCATAACATAACTGTGCAGCCTGCAGTTTTGACTGAAGCGTCAGCTGTGAGGTCACTGGGCTTCAGGATCTGTCTTTATGAGCATGTGCAGAAGAGACAAAACAAGAGAGACTGCTGTAGGATAGTTATCATGCCACAAGCTTTAGCAGCATAGTAGCATTACTTAGACCTTTTCTCTTTTCTCCTTATTGCTGTAGAAATATGAAAAGCAGATAGAAAACAATGAGCTGGTGGCAACATTTCCCTAAAATGTATCCGCTTCATTGGTGTAAAGGGTGAGCTCAGGCACAGTGTCACTACTGAAGTCTCAGCTGAAGTCTTACCACACTGAAACGAATGTACTTGCGAGAATGTGATTGCCCACACCAGCATCATCATCATCATCATCATCACAAGTGATAAACAGTCACACTGAATTCTGATGGGTTCCCTTCTCTGGCTTGGACAGACTGGCTTTACAGTATGTGATTACTAGATGACCAGTTAGGACAAGGCCCCTAATTAGGCGGGGTATCGTGTTACTAAATATTCCCTGTCTCCACAAAAAGAAAAAAGAAAAAATGGGCAAAGAAAAACTGTGTGCTCTGAGTGTGTGTTTGTGGGAGGGAGGGAGGAAGAGAGAGAGGGGGCGATAGAGCTGCAAAAACAGCTCTCTTCCACCAGACACTGGGGCGGGGAGAGGGGTTTGCAGGCTCCCACAGCCGCCAACAATGAGAAACTGAAGAATGAGGGGCTCTGCAGCCGGTTTTACATCCTCTTAAATGTTAAATCACATTCACGGCCAAGAATGCATGCATGCCCAGTGAATTATTTGCATTTCCATTAAAAGCAGAGCATAGCCACTAATAATGGACGCCTACCCCACTCTTCCCCCTTTAACGGTACCCCTGGGCAAGAGACGCATCACTGGAATCGATAAATGATTGTCGGCAGCTTGGGTGGAGGAATGGAAACACCGGGATCCGAACCAGCATGCTTTCATTTGCAGTGGCATTCACACTGCACACCAGGCTAAAGGGGGAAACTGACAGGTCGAGCAAGCTGTAGCCAGCCTGCACCTCCATTTCTGAATGTATGCAGGAAAGACCATCTGATGATGGGCGCACGAACGCACACGCGCACATCTACATTCTTATAGTAAAAAAAAGGGCAGTTGTGTATTGCAGCTCTCAGATCTGTCACTTCGGCTGTTAAAATGGCCATCAAAGCAGATTGGGAGGAAGATAAATCCATGCCTGCTCCACAGAGATCCTGGTCGACTAAAACTGTGGACTATGTCCCCCTACCAAATAAATAAATAAATACTCAATGCACATTTTCAGACCAATTTTTTTCTCAACCATTATGGAGTTATAAAGCCATAAGGCAGTGAGAGGAGCTGGGTGGTTTGACTACAAAGCTCCCAACGGCAAAGAGCTTAGTTGCAGCCATGATTAATTACAAGCAAAACATAGCAGGCCAATATACAGTGGCATCTTATCATCTTATGAGGACCCCATCTCGCTCTCTCTCCCTCGCAAGTAGCTATCGCCTCACCTAACTGTATGCAAACGGGAGCGAGCAAGCGCGCCCTAAATAAATCTTGGCGTGTGCTGCCAACACACCTGTCAATGCCCGACAGCGACATACCGCGTTGCATAGTCTATCTAATAACTGCCCGTGCTTTTAGCAAATACAACCATGCCCCCCACCCCCAACCAGCACACACGCAAACAAACGCACACTCACACACAAACACATGTAAAGCACCCCCTTTCGATCCGTGACAACACAATGCAAGGCATCCTACTTGTTATCACACGCTTGCACGCGCGCACTGCATCCACCGATATATTAGTACATGCATGCCTTTTTCTCCCCTCTCCTCTTCTGCGTCTTTCGACGAACACTGTTATCCCTCTCAGTTGAAATTGGGTTGCGATGGGGCGGTGTGAAGTTCCATCCTTACCACAGTCATCAGGGGGGAGCCTGTAGTGTCCATGTTTGATGTTAAATATTCCTTAGATCCATCCCCCGCGGATCCCGCCTCGGCGTGCGTGCCCTCACCCAGAGCCGAAATAAAGCTTAGTGTATGTTTTATTATTATTATTATTATTATTATTATTATTTCCTTTCCCCCGTCTCTCCCTGCCCACATGTAGCTAAGCAGCGAGGAAGGGGACGCGGAGAGAGACGATACGCCACCTTACCACAGACCCCCCTTCTGTCGGATTGGAAGGTAATGGGTCTTAAAGAAACATTCTCTCAGCATTCTCCGCATCTCTCTGATTTACGCGCGCGCCACGCACTCACGCGCACTCCCGGGCCGGCCACACACCTGATTAATCATACAGTGTGTATGTATATCAGAGAAGAGCAAATAACCAGCTGACATTTTTCTTGACACTAGCGAATTCTGCCCGTGTTTCTGGGCTGCAGTCTGCCCACAGAGTCACCAGTTAAATAGAAGGCAGTTATATATATGCATATAAATGATTCTGCAAAAGCAAGCTGTGGGATGTCCAACTTCAGCTCATTAGAAAAAGTCACGTGAATGTTTAACATATATCTCAAAACTATGTGTTGCTAACTGTTAAATATGTCTGCATATGCTGTGATTGTTATGGAAGAAGCCTCTAAAAGTCACAATTATGTCTATATTATGCACCACCTTTTTTCACTTTATGCTGCAAACACACAATAAATACTGTAGCCTATATCAGAACTTACTGGTTCCTCCTTTAAATGTATTCAGGACTGCATTTAACAGCCTGTAATGGTGTCTGGAATGCATGCCAATGATATTTAATGACTGCAGGAATATGTTTAAAGTGAATAGCCCTGTTAGAAACAAGCTATATTTACGATTACTGTTCCTAATTTACCATTTACACCAAATTAATTCACCAGCCCATACATAGTGTGTATGCTCACTGTTATTAGTATGCGTGC
The DNA here is from genome assembly GCF_057381845.1 of Rhamphochromis longiceps. Taxonomy (NCBI): domain Eukaryota; kingdom Metazoa; phylum Chordata; class Actinopteri; order Cichliformes; family Cichlidae; genus Rhamphochromis; species Rhamphochromis longiceps. The sequence goes on along the minus strand of NC_140564.1, from coordinate 18,156,020 downwards.
TGATATTGATATCACATTTGTAAACAGATCAGTGGGTCTCTCTCTCACTGTATGTCTGCATGTGTGTGTATATGTGTGTGGCTCAGTAAACATAAGGTGGTGCTGTCTTTAAGAGAGAGAGCCTGGGAAGTGGTGATGTAATGTGTTCTCAGACAATGATGTCATCGACTGAGACATGGCAAGGATTTAAAGTGACAAAGGCTTTTTCAGCAACCCCGTGTAATTCTGCATCAGGTCTCCTCAGAGAAAAGCACCTAAACACCGCGGGGACCTTCAGTGGGTGGGAAAAAAAGGGCTGAAATGAGAGCAAAACATAAATGTGATTCTGGCACATACAAAGCTCGAGTCTGGGTCTCGACGTGGCACACAGCAGTTTTATTAATCAGGATATCTGAGATACAAAAAACAACAACACATTTTGCAGCAGGAACAATAAAAGGGTTACCAATCACGAGCAGCCATTAGCTATGACTCCTGCGCTATGTTGAATGCATATTTTGAGAGGAATGATCATGTTAGCCTCAAACACAGAGCGTGTATCGACAGCGGCTATAGAGAAGGTATTTGGTTTTTTCCACTGCATGAACAATACTTTATTTCCATACAGTACATAGTTTTTGTTATGATGAAATATTAAGACTTTCCATTGCATTTGCATAAATGTTCAACAGTAGATAGTGGAAATGTTTAAACTTACCAAATATTAAAGGTGTTTCTGATACTATATGTTCCCATTATACAATTTGTAATTTAAAATTAGGTCCAGACTCCTTCAGTCAGTTGAATTCTTCTAACATTTTTCACTGCAGTCACTCTAAACTGTGTTCTTGTCCTTCTTGAGTTTGTTCACTTAAGCTCCTTAAGCCGTCTCTGTGCTTTCTTTTATAAACTTGTTCTTAATACTGTTACTCTCGCCTTTCCGAAAGAAGCACTCCGAATCACACGTCCGGCTTCATGCACAGAGCTGGATAGAGCAGCAGAGCTTTTGTTGCCTTGTTCTGGGACATTCTCATTTTTCTCGTCGCATAAACTAGCAGACTTTTTCAGTTCTTCCGATCTCACTCGCCCAAACTTCCTGTCCCCTGACTCTTTCGCTCTACTACGTTCCTCTCTTGTCTGACTTGCACTTCCATCCAGTGTCTGTTTGGGATCAGTGTCCCCAATGCAAACTCTGCCAGTAGTTTCTTTAACTTTCAGCTGGCTTTCTGACCTTGAGTTGTGCTCACATTCATCTGCAGCGCTCTTTTCAAAAACAGAAGCATCTTTTGTTGCTTTTTCCTGAAGGTCCACTGTTGAATCTCGAGGTTTGGAAGCAGCTGTCCCACTACTTTCATTACCATTTAATGACACAGGCTGAGTGACATCCTTATTCTCTTGGTCAGATGAAGGGCCAACATTACTGGCAGCATCGGCTGGCACAGACTCAGTGATCAACAGTGGGTCTTTATCTTCTGGCCCAGATGATGTTTGAGCACATGAATTCCCATCGTTCTTTGTTATGTCTGAATCTGAAATACTGATGTCACATGCAATCTTATAGAAGAGTGAATGGTTCTCTTTCATCTTCTCTAAGCTCTCGCTCACTGCTGATAACATTTCATTTGAATCAGTAATGCCATCAGATGAAGCTGCCTGGTTGTCTGCTGCCTCCTCATTACACAGTGTTTCTGTGGCAGGGATCTGTAGAGGTATGAATCCTTTCCACTGGTTTGTGGAAAGGAACCATTTGGCTCTCAGATCAGAGGCCTTAGAATCACTTTCATTATCATCACCATCAGGATTGTCTTCAACCTTTTTCTGTTCATCATCTTTGAGACCTATGAATCTCTTCCCTCCATCTTTCGGATAAACAGTCATGGATGAGATATGATAGGGTGAAGCTGGACGTTTGATCTTACTTTTGGCAACCCCCGGTCTCCCGCTGTGCTGTGTTCTGTTCTCTAACTTGGCCTGATTATTAAGTTGCTGGTGTTCTTCCTCTTTATCCTCAGATATTGCACTTGAAAGCTGAAGCTCTCCAGAACTTCTTAAGTTATCCCCACAGCTTCCATGGCCATCATGGCCTGAAAACACAGATGATTTAATCTGTCAGGTGCAATAGTTAGCAGTTAGCACTTCTACTAATATAGAAACCATCATAAAAGTTTGACGTAGCGACCATGGTGCCACCCACTGGCTAGTGGACTACTGTTAAAAGCTGTAAGTTCAGCTGCTGTATCATCATTATAATGTTGGCCCAGGACTAACATTGCAACTAACCAATCACATTGTTGTAATATCACAGTTTTGGAATAAGAAAAAAATGTTTATGTAAAACAAATAGTAGACATTACAAGTGTTTCCTTAATTAATTTGTGCAATATAACAGACATAGAATCAAGTTACGCTTGCTGTTAAGCAACTTTAGCTTACTTGTGTTGGTTTGCTAGTGATAGTTTTTAATAGCATTAGCTAACTTCTTAGCTAATGTGAACAGACTGCTTAGATAATGAGATTGTTCAGCTGCAATATTCATCCTGGACCGACATTGTTATGATGTAGGAACAAGACCAACATGGGGATATCAGATTGTCCACGGTCTTATACAATAGCAACAAGGTAGCCAAGGGCCTTACTACTGTTTTTCTTCTTTCCTCTGAATGTCACAACAATTTACAAAATTAACATCTTTTTGTTTAAAACTGCCATAAAACTGGCAATCAAAAACATAAACTTATTAGGAAAATGCTGATTGAAGTCATAAATTGAGTGAAATTGAGTTCAATAGAATCTATTTTTGAATCCATAAGTGTTGCCCCCTGCTGGCTATAAAAAATAATGCTTCCAGTCAATTTCAGACTCCTAGTCCATGTCTGTCTTTTATATACATTCAGTGATCTTTAATTGTTAATAATGCCAAGTGTCCTAAGTGACAAGTTAATTATTAACTCAACTACTATATAATGTTAGTAAATCTATATAAATCAATACTGTATTGCTAAATTAGTAAGTACCTGCTTTCAATCTTTGTTTTCTCGCTGCATCAGAGGGAACATGGTGAACTTCCTTCTCCTTTCCCATAACCGAGAGCTGACTGTGTGTAGTGGCACTCTCTCTGACTGCGCTGATAGACAGACAACAGCCAATTTGCTGAGACTTTCATCAATATAAAGAACATTTACACTGTGTAAAAAAGAAAACAGCCCCCCCCCCCCCCCACACCTTCTTATGACTCTCTCTCGTATTCGTTCCACTCGCCGGAGCTTGGCCTCTCGCTGTTCATGGGTCAGACAGAGGTCATAGTCCATGTTTGAGGTCAGAAGGGCAGTAGACTGCTCCACTTTCTGTTGAGATGGATTTATATTAAAATGCACATATAACAATAACTTTAACTAAAAGAATAATTGTAAGAGCGACATTTATAATTTTCTATGCAGTATTGATAAATACTGCTGAATGACACAACTGATGCAATGATATTAACATATCTGTCACATCAGGCCTTCTATAACAGCTCAAATACAGCTTTAACATTTTATTAGGCTTTGAGTCACTTATAAAAGTGATACTGAATTAACTGTAGTTCAGAATTACTGTACAGACACTGATACAAGGCCTCTTGCTTCATCGAGAATCTCCAGCTGTTTGTTTAAACAAGCTTTATATCCGCATTAAACTTTAATGCAATGTTCACATATTAAGTTCAAGAAAGTAAAATAAAAAGTAAAAAATAAAGCATATTTACAAAAAACAAAAGGAAAAATGGTTTATGTGCAATTGTCATACATCCCGACAGAGGAGATAAATCTACTGTCAACAGCACATTAGAGCTCATTCAGACTGAGTCAAATTAATCTGCAATCTGATATGAAATTAAATGTGATGGATTTATCGTATTGTATCCTTTTAGTTTATTAATCATATGAATCTTAATGTTGTCTTCTTCTTACCCTTATATTTGAGCTTGCGCTTCCATTTTCTAAACCGGCGTCATCTCGAATTTGATTGCTTGACGTCTCTAAACTCTCAGTTCTGCTCACTTCTGAAAGTAACTCTTTCGTGGAGGTCCTGGATGCTCCTTGATGCTGATCTTTGTATGTCTTCTTAATGGGCTGATCCTGGTCCATCTCTGCTGAGGACCAGTTTTGATCAGGATTCTCCAACAAGGGCCTCCTGGGTGGTTTGCTTAACAGTTTTTTACCCTGTTCAGCCAGATTTAGCCGTTTCTCAGATGGGATCTGCTCAGCCAGTGGAGTATCAAGCTCAGCAGGAGGATCCTCGACAGAAACTCGTCTGGCCACAAGCGAAGACGGTAGTACAGCTGTAACCACTCGCGTCACCCTTAAGGGAAAAGGGGCCTGAGAGAATACCAAGTAAGAAAAGTAAATATATATACAACACAATATAGTCATTCATTCATTCATTCATTACTTGGCAAACCTCTGCTTTTGGCTCTGAACTTTGACCCTGAGTCTGGGCACCTGGAGCAGGAACAGGAGGTTTTTTCCTATTAGTCACCCTCTCCTGATTTCTCTTCATTCTCTCAATCTGCTCTTCTTCACTCATCTTCATCTTCAGCTTCTAGAAAAAAACATGGGCTGTTTAGAATATGAGTCATTTATGATGACTGCAGCTCAAAGATTCATAAAGCGAGAAACCCTGTCAGCCATTATAAAGATGATTAAAATAGCTTTATGTTTGAATCTGTTTGTGCAGAAGAATCTGTGTGTGTGAAATTATGATGGATATTTGCTCGCTATGCCTGTCTATATATACTGTTATATATATGCATTTGTGCAGGTGAGAAAGAGGGGGTTGGTGGCTACAGTTGAGCTGAGCTACTGCATTGAGACGTGAGCTTCTACCTCCCCCTCTCGTCTAGAACAGGTACTGCAACATGCCCTAATTGCAAGGAGGATGAGAGAATCAAAGAATTAGAATTTGGCTGTGATTGCAATGAGGAAATATCAGCTTTGACTGCTTCTATATTTGGAGCATTTTGGATCACACCGCATGCCAACACACAGGAAATTATGAAGAATCAAACCTTGGTCGATTGGTTGGTTGTGTCTGGTGGGATCCACTTTGAACCAGACTGAGAGTCTAAAAATGAGATGAAAATAGAGGAAAGTGGAAAAAGGATGGGTATAAAGAAATGTAAGGGTAGAAAGCCACTGTGGGATAATTTAGCATTATGCATAGAACACCTACTAAAGCTATTAATAATAGATATGACAGAAAAAATTAATATACAGCACAGTGTATTAATATCAGCCTATTTCTGTAGTGAGCATATTTGTGCCAACCGGAGGGATCTCTATGTGCTTTCACATTAAGGAGGGCAGGCTGGCTGTTTCCTCTTCTGTGTACAGGATCAACAGTGTGGCTGTAGATTGCCTGAAACATAAGCATAGAAATATCAGAAACATCCATGAAAATATTACCAAACTTGAATGTCTTTTCTGGCGGATTTTAAAAAATTGCCCACCTCATATGGGGACTCTGCCCATCCATGGCTCATGTTCCTGCTCTGGCTTTCTTGTAGCTCCTGGGGTAACGGTGGGCGGACTGGCGGCTCCTCTTCCACGTCCTGCAGGGATCATAGGAATGTGATGAACACTGTGGAACTATTATGGAAAAGCCAATTTATCTGTGCCAGACATAGTCATATAAATGAATGCTGCTCTGTGCAAATCTTGCTGTTCTGTTTTTACTCTCTAACAACTAGCCTCACACGATGAATATTATCAATAACTAAAATCAAATGCTGTAAAGCCAAAAAACATCATGTAGCCAGCAAGCCAGCAAAATGACTTGAATGGACAACAATTCCCTGCTTGTTCATAAGCAGAGCGCAAATGTCAGGGGCCACTGACAAATGAACAATGGACAAGTGTCATACCACTGGAAGACACTCTGTGGGAGAGCCAGGGGATCCAGGATGCGGAGCTGTGGACTGAAACACTGAGGGAGAGACAGAAAAGGTCACAGTGTTGACTCTGGTCATTGTCAGGTTATTGTCAGGTTCCATGTGCAGTATCAAGGTTACACCAGGAAACTGCTGTATACACTGGTGGCCCCAAGTGGCAGCCAGGAGCAATTATTATTATAATTAGCTATGTGGCACTGATCTGCACTGAATAACAACATCACGTGTCTTGCTTTAAAACATGGTATTTCAATCATTTGTATTATTGAGTACATGAGTTTAAGGGTTGTCAGTAGCTCAGACAGTGTAATGAGCTGGTGTTGTTGATAACCTTTTTTTCATTTAAATGTCACATTTAATGTGCTGTTATTGTTCAGAAATGCAAAGATTCAGGCAAAGATCGACTGTTATAAATGGATGAAAGAAAAGTTGTGCAGTAAGAGTCTGAATATTACAGTAGGATGTCTAGCTGATGCTCACAGTGATGTCTCTGTATCCCCAGCAGGTAGCGGAAGTGACTCCGATTGGATTTTAGTCCATCGAGTATGTCCTCCATCATCCACAGCTCTCTCTGAGCCTGAGATTGCTCCTGATTGGATAGAACATGGACATGATCCACATAGAACATCAAAATATAAGAGAGTTTCACATTTTGAGCCCCACTCCCCACATGAGGATCATCAAATTTGAGGCAAACTTTTCAATAGATGTTGTGCACACTTTAACAAAGTTTCTTTGGGAGGCCATGGGTCTTATCAGGCAAAAACTATTTGGTTTGTAGTGTAAAATTACTTGTGGCATTCCAAAGTTACAGATGTGCTGAAGTTGTGAACGGACAACAGACAGTTCACTCTCCATCCTCTCATACTGGCACCAAACCCGCTCTATTTCCTGAATATAAAGAAAATATCAGAGGATTAGTTCAATAACCCATAGTTGATGATTCAGCATCAGTGAAGAAATATTATTGTAATCTAATATGAGGGTTTTTGTTTTTTGTTTTTTAACACACCAGTGATACGTCACACATTCTGGCCCGGACTGTCACCAGCTCCTCTTGTAACAAAGCCTTCTCGGTCAGCGCTTCCTCGTGGGCCTGGGGTCCATGGCTCTTCCACTCTTCTAGCTGCAGTCTGGAAACTTCCAAAGCACACTGGACATTGTCCTGAAACACGCGCAGATGTGAGGAAAAGAACTTTATATGTGTGTAAAGTTCTAAATAAACATAAACAAAATCTGGCTGTACTTCTCGTAGCTTAATTGCACAAATGTTTTAATTACTCAATAAGTTCAGTAACTTTTCTTACGACTGTCCTATTTTTTCTGTAATAATTGTTCTTAAAAAGTCACAGTGTCCTAATAAATAAATGTACTGGGAGTGAACCTATATGTTTTTTTTTTTTAAATTCTATTAGTTGAGTGGAACCAAAAGTAAAGAAATTGGTGTTTGGTTGATTATTAGTTGGTTGTAATAGTGCTTCTTGCCAATAAATCTTATTCCTTTGTAGAGCGTGTTTATTTCCCTTTAAATGGTGCCATATTTACAAGGAAAATCCATTTGTAGGTAGAGTAGGTGGGTTGCACCTGTGAGCAGGGACCCTGCTACAGCAGTCAGTTAGTGTCTGCTCTAAGCTAGATAGAGCCTGTGCCATAGGGCAATTTCAAGCTAGTGTTCTGCAAAACCCAGCTGCAGCATTATTTGGAGTGAATCCCAGTATCGTCTCCAAATTGAAGGCCAAGTTCCATATAACAGTGGATGCTAGAGACAGGACCAAGAAGTTAACCACAAGAAGACCATTTCCTCATGTTGTCAGCACCATAGATAGTCTTCTACAAATTTATAGTCAAGGTTTGCAGGACAATATGCCTGACTACTCTCTACCCAGACAATGCAGAACAGCCTATATACAACCAATCCCTGGTCTCATAGGGCTGCCAGGAGGCTTGCCAGGACTGCACTTCACTGCCAGGCCTGTTTACGCTAAGCAATGAGCCAAGATTTTGCCTACAGCAGGTGGATTGTAGGACCAAAGTGTGGAGAAGATGTGGACAACGCTATGCTGATTGCTGCACTGATAGGGTAATGGCTTTTGGTGGAGGCAACTGAAAAAACAAGGCATGTCATCATTGGAGGCAAACTAAAGTCAGAGAAATATCAAGATGAGATTCTGCAACCACTGGCAGTCACACATCTCCACAGTCCTGGACCGAACTCTATCCTCCAAGAAGACAACGCTTCCCCCCACAGAGTGGGGCTTATCAGAAACAACCTTCAGAATTTGGGAGTGGGTAGGATGGAATGGCCTGCTTGCAGTCCTGACCTCAACCCCACTGAACACTTGTGGTATCAGCTTGAGCGTGCTATTCGTGCCAGAGTGATCAGCACAATCACGCCACACCACTGACTTGCAACAAATGCTGTTGAAGAATGGGATGCCATCCCACAGCAGTGTGTGACAAAGCTGATGAGCAGCACGAGAAGGACGCACCAGGCTGTTGTTGCTGTGTATGGTTCTTCCACATGCTACTGAGGCCCAGTATGTCTTCTGTTTTAAGGCTTCAATCATCTAATCCAATAAATGACACCAATAAAGAGTCAAAAGCAGAAACAGCTGTTTGGGATTGGCAGAGAAGATTTGGTAAGTTAATTATGGGTGCGATCCACATACTCAACTCTGCTGCTCAACCCACGAATACGTTTTCCTTCCAAATCTTACACCATTTAAAGGGAATTAAATGGTGTAAGATTTGTTTCCAAGAAGCATTTTTACAGCAAACAAATACTCGACCACACAAAAGTTTCCTTGCTGTTTGTGCTAAGTTTATATATGTGTGTGTGTGTGTGTCTTTAGATTAAATGCTTGGGTCATGTATTGTCTATATAGAATTAAATCTTTTGAATTTCCGACCTTATCCATTTGTAGCTGGGCCAATTCTACAGACAGAGACTGCAGCAGTTTGTCACACCCACACAACCTTGTTAACACAGCCTGAGGAGACAAAATCAAACTCATGACTACAAAAAAACCTAACAAATGATTTCAGTTTGCGCTGGTCTGGTGACTGTTAAGACCCAAATGCTGAAATTATGAACACTCACGTCTGCATCACTTTCAAGTGGCCGGAGTGGTGGAATTTCCCTCGGGTCAGGTTTTGGGGCCTGAAAATCATCATAGTCACCCTTTTGTTTCACAGTACTTTTTTTTTTTTTTTTAACAATGATTTTAAAATATTTCTCCTTCCTCTTCACAAACCTTCAATGTATCATTAGATACCTAAATATATATATATATATATATATATATATATATATATATATATATATATATATATATATATATATATATAACATTTTCTTTAAATTTAAAAAAAAAAAATCTTGCTAATGTTAAATCATATTAAGGGAAACATGTAGATTAATGCTTAAATGTTACTGCCTGAATGTTAAAACTCAGCTGTTTTAACACTGCAGAACACTGCACAAGCTTTAGCACACTGCAACCATCTGCTTATAGCATGAATTGCCATGAATCAGAGACATAAATGTTGAAAATGCTTAAAACACATGTATTTTTAGATTACTGATCAAACACCAACTTCATGTAATAGTCATTATAGTACATGTAGCATAATCTTGGCAGACAAAACAGTATAAATACATAATAAAACAGAAAAACACAATTATAATAACAAACACACAGTTTGTTAGTAACAAAAAAAACAGACTTAGTGACAATAAAAGACAGTGACAGACATATAACAAGTCAATGACATACACAGGACAACTGTATTAATACATTTAGAAAAAGTCTACAGTGTTTTCTTTTTTAAATAAAGGGGTAGGACACGTGACACCACAGCACCACTGAGCATGTTGTACCACACAAAATGCTGTAAGAATACAGCACAGTTCAGCAGGCTGGGCTGTACCATAGCTGGCGGTAGCACACAAACAGATAAATGGCTGCGGTGATGGTGATGATGGTGGTGGTGTTGTGGGGGGTGTGGAGAATGTGAGGCTCTCGATGAGGGGGGTAAAGGGGGCAGTAAGTCTGCATGTGCCCCTGTGGAGTAACTCTGAGGAAGGAGACCGCATGTATGTGAAAAGAGAACACAATATCAAACACTGTGCTACTGTGCAGAGAGAGTAAAAACTGTTATTGGTGACTTTAATGATCTGTTTAAGAAGATTTTACTCAATTAAATTTAACATTACTAATAACAACAAAGATTTTTTTAATTGCTTACCTTCCCTAAAGGTCTTCGCCCACTGCTATGATGAACAGAACCATATACAGAGGCAGGCTAAAAACAGGGAAAGAGAAAGGGTTGACAAACATGAGCTGTTAACACAAAACTGTGCTTTAAAAGGGCCATTCCACTCAAGCTGATGCTTTTTAATACACTGTATTAGTCAAGTTAGATAAAATGCGTGATACAACTTGGATACTTTTCAGATCAGAATACTTTATTCATCCCGAGGGAAATCTTTCCAATCCCCCTGTTTGGAGGCCATTTCTCTGAGATAAGATGAGTTTTGGCATTAGGTTTTATACAGATTGACTCTCATGAAACAATTAAATATCAAGATCTTTTTTTGAAAGTTCCAACCTTGCTTAGACTTTGCCACCTTTCTGAGCCTGGAGTGCTGGGATTGGATTTGAACTCCAGATTCGGTGAGGCAGGTGCATAGTAAAGAGTATGTGGCAGCATGATCGGGTCATCATGGGGTCGTATGTCAACCCTTCCCATCGGTGTGTGTGGTCTTGATCCCAGCTGACCTCTGGAGGTCAAAGAACCTGTTGCCATAACATCTGTTTGTGACGGTGCGATTTGACCCAGGAGAAAATCCTCCTCCTTGTTTGGACCACAAGCTCTTCTTCTGCTTAAATCTGGGCTCGGTGTTCTGTTTGTGAATATAGCAGAAACAGCACAAAGCAGCCTTTGCAGTTATTGTTTCAGCTTTTAAGAAAACCACTTGGATATGCCATTCACACACACACAGACGACTTGACAACCTGCTGTTTCTTTGATGAATGCTCCGCCTCTCCCTCTGCTCTGAGTGCGATCTCCCCATCCTTCCACCACTGAGCTTACTCGGTTCACTCAGAGTCCTGCTGACGTGCCTGTGTTTCTGGGATAGACCCTCATCATCAGAGGGAGATTTAGGGAGGTCCACTGATTCACTGCTGCCACCTATCTGCGTAAAGTCGTGATAACTTGAGCAGCGCCTGAAAGCATCAGAAAAATGCTTATGAGTCAAAATAGTGTAAAACGACCGAATGTAAAACCTCATGACTATTTTGAATGGAACTGAACCTGTTCATGGAGCTGTCTGGCTCCATTGCAGCAGACTGACTGAGGGCTCGAACCCAACCCAACATGTCCTCCTGAGTGTCTGCACTGAAGAAATAAGAGCGCATCCCCTGATGCACTACCTAGTTTGACACATATTATTCACAAATTGTTTTTTTCATTATTAAAAATTCACATTTCCTAATCTACATATACACTTAAATATTGCATGCACATACGCATGATTGGAGAATGCCTTATATCCTTGCAATGACTTGGTTTAACAATAATACCTTAAAGGTGAACTTTCTGTTCTTGCATTCCCTCGGCGTGCAGAACAGGATTTTGTAGCTTGGCAGTGGGATGCTCCCCAGAACAGATTCTTCTCTGCTGTCTGAGAAGAGGATGGATGAGACATTAACAAAAGAAGGGATGCATCACCACACATGATACAATTTCTCCTCCAGACAAAGTGCCGATCTCTTACCTTTATAGTAAAACAGACAGTAGTTAGAGAGGACGAACCATCGTCTTTTCCAAAGCTTCAAACCAGAGCTATCCTGCGGGAGGAAGATCAATTAGGCTCTGCTCTTCAGTAAACTCAGTCACACACTCTTCCGCATGCAACAGTGAAGTTGTTGATCTTTTTAAGTAGATCATGAAAGCAAATGATGCAAAAGTACTTTTTTGTTGAGCCATCCTCTGATAACCACAGAGCAGTTGGGATCTCTCTTGGCAGACTGACACCTCTTCCCGAATGTCTGCACCTTCCCATCACTTTCCTGTTACCAAAACAGGGAAAAATACATTTGTGTGCACACATGTGCTTATGCATTAACAGCATCACACTAGGTCACCCATGCGTACAAAGACGGGAGCCTTGTAATTTGAAAACAAAACTTTACCACGGGAAAATAAGATATTGTGGCCACGCTGGACGCTTGGCTTACTCTGTCGTGGTCATCCATTCTGTAGGGTGACAAATAAATGTGTTCAGACCACAGGAAAAAGATGGAAACAACAGTTAAAAGGAAATAGTCACACAGTAATAAAACCCCATAAAGTTCCACATAGACCCCCTGAATACCAAGATACATGGCTGTAAGATGACTCTGCCCACATATTCAAATGAGCTACTTGAAGCTGGTATGGCTAAGATGTAACCGCTTACCAGTACAATCTGAATCAGTGTCCCCCTCTGTAGAAGCAGTCAGTCACTCCACTGACCAGCAGCCCTGTAAGCTCCGACGTAACAAATGCCACATTCCTATATAGTTGAGATTTTTCCCTGCTCAACTGTTCATTCTCTCAAGGACTTGGTGTGGTTGCCCCATACTTCCAGAAAAACTCTCCCACAATTCTATTCTGAGCCATAACAGGCCGATGCGCATCCCCACCATGCAAACTGACAGGTGACAGCTGCGTCGCTGTGGTGGTAGGGAGGGGCTGGGACTGTGTGAAAACCAATCTGGCAGCAGGGACGGGGCTGGTATGAGACACTATCTGGTCCAAACTGCATAACTGCAGTGTGGATCGCTGAGAATAGAAAACCCAAATAAAGGAGCATGGTGGTGGGAAAGTAAAAGTTGTTTACTTTGTATAATAATAATAATAATAATAATAATAATAATAATAATAATGCTATAGTAGTATAAAAAATTAAATATAAAAGGGAAAATAAAATTTTTGCATGTTTATATGTGACAACATACAACAATCAGTGGATTTGGTATTTTATGTTAAACTACTTTCTTATTACTGTTTCTTTTACTATTAGTGTGCAGTATATATTTATATATTTCTTCATGTACTACAACAAAAATATTCCTTACATTTCTTTTGTGTGTGCATATTATGTAAGGCATTTGCATTCGTCCATAAATATTTGACAGCAAAATAACTCCAATGGAGAAACTGAAATTTCGAGTTACACCTGCTTAAGCTTCCTTATCAAAGATGTATTTTTACGGCCTTCTTGGCTCATTTGTGACCTTTGTGAAACACTAATACAGATGAACTTGAAGATGAAAAAATAAATCACGAGGAGCATCTCACGTTGAGCCACCACAAACACTTGCATGGATGAACCAGATGTTTGATATGATTTGGTATCCACAAGCTCTGCCGGTATCAACCACATTTCCCTACAAGTGCGGCATGGAGTAAATGAGAGAACTCAGTCACGTCTTTGTTAGAGACCAACAACCTCATAGCCACTGGGGGTTCTGTGGGTGTTGTGAAATATTTGGAAAATCTCCTTTTTAATCAGTGAGGGTCACCACCTCAGAGAGGAGAAGACTTAAAATGCTAAAGAGGGATGGTGGGGAGGACAAACGGTGGGTCTGTGCACGACACAGAGTGCGCTTTGTGATGCCCGAGGACTCTGAAGCATCATGTGAAGTTGGACACAGACCATGTTGAATACATTGCCCCAGAAAATAATCCTCTCCCTCTCTCTATCAACAAAAACATTTGTATGTCTCCCACATTCTCATACTTTTAAAAGCCAACGAAAGCTATCAAAATACGTTTGACCTTGATAAAGCAAAGCAGTGACGTAGGACACTCTCTCGACTCTTAACTGGGCTGTCATTTCTGAGGACACGAGATTGCTGGTTGCTGCACATTTTAAGGTGTTGAAGCCATAAAGTTGATGCTTATAAGAGTAAAACTTGCTGAGTTACTACAGAAAAGTTTAGCACAGGTTCAAAGAGGTCCCTCAGGGGGCCACTGAGTGTTTCAGCCACAGATAATAAATATCAGCCACAAAGCTGCTTCACAGTATTGTTAACCTTTAGCAACTTTGCTCACAATTTGTCACATTATTGACCAAAGATTAAATAAAGATAAATGATTAAGAAGTGTGATGTTTAACTGTGCAACCATCTAGAACTACATGAGACATAAATGTTAATAAAGATGCCATATTGCTGTATATACCTGACTAATCGCGCCTGCCTGCTGGCTGCTTCAAGCTCCATCACTTGGCACTGTTCCTCACAGCATCTCTTCAGGCTTGGCAGCCTTCTTCTTGGCTACCACGAGCTCCTGTTGCCCAAACAGTCACAACGCTCTTCTGCTACACTCCGCTGCTCTCCGTGGACGTGTGAATCTCCCTCTCTGTTGTCGACTGTTTCACTCTGGTCTGACTTGTAGCAGCAGTCCTCGCTTGGTGCTCTACCTACGCTGGCTGTTAGCACTCAGTCTGTTTTTCTGTCCACTAACAGTGCACTCTCTGTGAGCCCCTTCTTTCTTCCTCCCCCTCTTCTTCTTCACTGTCCCTCCCTCTTGCCATGCCCTTGACAGCCTCTCTGTCTTTTGCTGAGTGTGGGTTTGTGACTCAAGAATTCCCACACACACATTAAAAAAAACAAAAAACAGCTGTTTTCTCGTGCTTCTGTTTTGCCCCTTGCATTATTTAAATTCTCAGTGTAGCTTTACTACAATCAGAGATTTGGATGCCAGTCTTGAGTCAGCACCCCCAATAAAAGCCAAAATATTCAGAGAATGAGGGGCACAATGAGACAAAGGCTTTAAGGCTCTGGCTTACTTCCAAAACCATGCCATGTGCAAGACAAAGTAAAGTTTTGAGTTAGGAAAGCAATTTGACATTTGGTTGATGGATTGTTTAGGCACTTTAAATCTATTAAAGTTTAAATTATTAAAAGAAAAAGAAGCCTTAAGAACAGATGTAAAACCTTCAGAAGCTGCATTAAAATATAAGATAACCAATTATTTTATAATTAGCCTGTCTAGACTTGAAAGGCTCCCACAATTAGGCAAAAATAATTTTCCGAGATGGTCCCTTCTTATATATTTTTTCTGCTATGCCAAGTCAGCGTCTTGTATAGCTGATTGTAGAGAGTACAGAAGAAAACTAATGATGCTCCGTTAATACAGCTATAAAAAAAGAAGAAGAAGAAAGAAAGTACAGCGCTTTAAGGTTGACGGATTGAGAGTAATTAAAACTATGCCTGTTATATACTTATATGTACAAAAGCTTAACGGGAAGAAAGGCACTCAAAGAGAAGCTGAATGCTGATAATCAGCAGTGTACACATGCCTCAGGAGAGCTGGTGTTATTGTAGCACAGGAGTAAGATATCAAAAGCATTTTAAGTGGTATGATAAGAACACGGGAGACAAGAGAAAAGTCAAGTGTAAGCAGGAGCGTCCTGAAGCCTGGTTGGCAGTATCTTTAATCTAAGAGTATCTCCTGTGAAATGAGCTTTTCAGAATCCTGCGACCTAGACGCAAACACTCAAGCTATTTCTCAACACTCAATAATAATCGTGCTGTCTTATAATTAGCTCACGTGTCCAGGCCATTTGCTTTTATCCAGGAAGGTCTTTATCCAGGATGCTCAGGATGTCCCGTTCTCACGTGGGACAAATCAGCTAGCCTACAGTAATTATTGACCACTCCCTTTTAACATAGTGAGCAGTCGCCCGCATGCAGTGACAGACAGCTGCATGACTACTAATAGTCTCCTGTTACACGCTTAACAACCTGTGGGGCCCTCTCATAGGATTATGGGAAATGCAGTTTATTTTAGTGAGGAAAAAATGGCAACATTAGCTTGAAAGGCCAAAGGTCAAGCATAAATCACACCAACAACATTTTATTCAGCTGCATCCATCAGATGATTAAATCACAGGAAGATTTCTCTGGTCAAAGGTTTGTTATTGGTATTGTCATTTGAAAGCGACCTTGTTTGATGCCCGTTCACTGATTGAGCTTATACCGTGTTAATTATTTATTTAATTTGTTGTTAATTAATTATTTATTTAATTTTCAATTGATTAGACTTTTCCTAATAATGTAGATCTCGCATAATACACACATAGATTATCTACAATCTACAATAAGGTTTAAGGTCATTTTGAATTAGTTCCTACTATGAAAACAATTTTTCTAGATAATAATTTGTTATTCATTGTAAGTATTGTGTTGCGAAGTAATAGGTAAAATAGTTAAAGTTCGTGATCTACACTATGTGACAAGTGATAACATAGAACATAATTTTCCCCATATTCCCTTAAACAACATTCATGATTAATTTTCTAGAGAAAAAAAGTACACACAATAGCACTTTAACATGTTTTGTGATGTTCCATATGTTCCATACAAAAACGAAAGATCCAAAAAAGAGAAATCAATTTTTGTGTGCACGTGGTTTGGTTTTCTGTTGTGGTGTACTGACAAGTACGATCCAGCAGGTGGTGCTGTTTAATAATTTCGTCCATCACTGTTTCTGCTGAGGGCACTTTTCATTATGGGCATATATGATAAATAAAAATATGTTTAAAAAATACATTGATTAGCTTCATGTTAAAATACTTTATTATTGTATGTTTTAATAGTAAATAGAGAGTAGTACAGCCACAATTGGAAAAGAAAAGCCACAATTGCTACTTGCAACCAGAAAAGTATACATGTGAAACATTTGTCCAGCAGCAGAGCATGACAACAGTGTAAAGTGTTATGTATAGATAACATGGAGCGAAAGAGCAACATGAAACTGGTGACCCTATCAGTCCATGTTAGACTGCAGATAGTGTGAATGTGGGCTAGTAGATACGTGACAACAAATCTTTTGGAACCAGTATAACTTCATCACAGTAATGCTTGAGTAGCTTCTGCTGTCGATCAGGTGGTGCGGAACCATGAAGGAATAATATTGTGGAAGCACACTGGAACAAACAGAACTTAGTACTGGTCAGTAACTGGTTCTATCTGCTGCACACAAAAAGCTCGGAGAGTGTTTGAAAACAGGACATTGGAGAAAATCCAACTCTCATCATATCACGCTCCTACGGGAAGATACATAAAACGTTCTAACATTCAATTCAAAAATATTTAAAGGGATATTTTAAATTCTGTCTGTATTGTTTGCAAAGCATGTTCACACAACAGCAGGGATTGCTGGTCATTCCTCCCACCCTCACCCTGCATCCTCCTTATGCCATGCTATATGTGTGACCATATGTGCCATTTGCTTTATAGCATATATCACTTTGCTCATTACACCAGCAGAGAGTTTCCACTCTTCCAACTCTCATACCTATCATATGATCACATATACACATCCAAAACACGCAGTGAGGTGACACCGTGGGTTTTATTACTCTTGGATCCAAGTCTCCGGTTTCATTTTCTTTGGTCAATGATGGATGTTTGTACCTGTCATATCGGTTTAACTGTACTGGCTGTAAATTCTTATATATACTCATCACAAGAATCACACTGAAATAGCCTAAATAAACTAAGCTAAGCTCAATTTGGTTGGTGTTTAACTGCCTAAAGCTAGAGGTGCAGTTTTTGAGTATTACTAATTAAGAATAAGTAAATGGATAAAGTACAGAAAGCATTGATTTGACTACACGTGACTTCATTTTGACCCCCTTTGAAGAGTGAGATTTCTACTGACCTGCTTCTGGAAGGGTAATGTCTGTATGTCCTCTGCTGTCTCAACGCTGACATGACTGTCATTGTATGTACAGTATGCAGAAGCAATGACAACAGTTTAAGTGTGTCAAATACCAGTGGCGCGGCTGCCCCTCTGTTGGTCTTCCATGGTCTCTTGTGTTCTGGGGGCCTCTGGATGTCTGGAGTTTTGATCTCCTCCATACCCGCTTCACACCCTGGAGGACGGGGCTGTGGCCCCCCCACACTCCCTAGCAGATCATTACATGGAGAAACCTTTGGAATGCAAGCATGCTGATCCACATAGGTATGCACACATGGGTATTCACAGACGCGGACTAAAGCTTTCTTGGCTGCTGCCTCAAAGCACACTGTGCGCTGTCTATCTTGCGTGCTGCACAATATCGTTTATTATTTAGTAAATATTGATATCTATGACTAGCTAGTTTATTGTGATGGTGCTTTGTTTTCTCTATTATTATGTTGCTCTTTGTTGTTTGCTGTCTCCTCTGTTTGTTTTTTTTTCTCCATACAGGTGACCCAGGAGTTCTTTTTTTTTTTTCTCTCTCTCTTCCCCCCCCTTCTCACCGTCTCTTCTCCCTTTTGGTTTTCTTTCTTTCTCTCCCCCTCTTTCTCTCATTCATTCCCCCTGTCCTATTTATTAAAAAAAAAAAAAAAAAAAAAAAATGACAAAGGATGAACTGAAGCTCTGCCATCACGTAATGTCGCATACTGCTGTTTCTGATGTCATTTAGAAAAAAAAAAAAAAAAAAAAAAAAAAAAAAAGTGTGTCAAATACCTGATTGACTTGAATGCATTGCTTACTGGGGCTTTTCTTGGCACTTGTTAAATCTATATCAATATGTCTAACATCCAACTGGGGTCTTCCAAGGGGTCAGTATCTCTGTCTAAATATTACATTACATTAAAAAAATTGCAGCATATTTAGCTGATATACCACTGACGTCTGTGGGTGCCTTGTGGGCAGGATAACAGTTAAATGAGTGCCACTTTTAGTTCCTATTAAGCTGATGCTTTAGTTTTGAAAGCAGTGGGAGGTAAGGTCAAGCTGTCAAAGACAGAAACTAATGTTCGAGCTGGAGCATCTCACATGTCAAAGTGAGCCCCTTTAAACTCCAGGGAAGCAGTTTCTAGTCAGTCTTCTTTACTGAACAACACTGAAGGAGTTTTATGTTGTGCAAACTTAACACTGTGCATACGACTTTATTTTAACTACTTAAAAAGCTTCAGACATTTGGTTGGTGTTTAACTGCCTAAAGCTAGAGGTGCAGTTTTTGAGTATTACTAATTAAGAATAAGTAAATGGATAAAGTACAGAAAGCATTGATTTGACTACACGTGACTTCATTTTGACCCCCTTTGAAGAGTGAGATTTCTACTGACCTGCTTCTGGAAGGGTAATGTCCTCTGCTGTCTCAACGCTGACATGACTGTCATTGTATGTACAGTATGCAGAAGCAATGACAACAGTTTAAGTGTGTCAAATACCTGATTGACTTGAATGCATTGCTTACTGGGGCTTTTCTTGGCACTTGTTAAATCTATATCAATATGTCTAACATCCAACTGGGGTCTTCCAAGGGGTCAGTATCTCTGTCTAAATATTACATTACATTAAAAAAATTGCAGCATATTTAGCTGATATACCACTGACGTCTGTGGGTGCCTTGTGGGCAGGATAACAGTTAAATGAGTGCCACTTTTAGTTCCTATTAAGCTGATGCTTTAGTTTTGAAAGCAGTGGGAGGTAAGGTCAAGCTGTCAAAGACAGAAACTAATGTTCGAGCTGGAGCATCTCACATGTCAAAGTGAGCCCCTTTATACTCCAGGGAAGCAGTTTCTAGTCAGTCTTCTTTACTGAACAACACTGAAGGAGCTTTATGTTGTGCAAACTTAACACTGTGCATACGACTTTATTTTAACTACTTAAAAAGCTTCAGACATTGACCACAGACAGAAAACGTGCAATTAATTTCATTTTCAGTATAGAACCAAAAACAAATCTCAAAAAGATGAATTGTATGTAATCCCGAATTTATCCAAATTTGAATATGCTGCATGTTTAATTAATTTAAATTATACCGATTATATTAGATAATAGGAATAAAGAGAAAGTCTTTCTGCCAGGTAAGAAAATAAGCTTTAATTCAAATATTTAGATTCATCATTTTAATTCTGTTGCAATATCCCTTTTGGATTTTATTTATTTATATTTCATTTATGCCAATTGAAATTTTACACCTACTACACAGTTAGACACCAGCCTTATGTAATTTCCATAGCAGCACTCTGGGGAATCACAATTAGATTTGGGACTTGGTCTGATTTTACAATGAGTCTAACATGCACCTTGTGAGTGTACTACTGTACTGCTTAAATCCTGATTCTGTCCCTACTTTTTGTTTTTGTTTTTTTGCATATTTTTGCTGTCTTCATACTATAGCAACATTCACATTAGCAAAAAAAAGAAAAAAAGTCTCCTTTTTCCATACTTTATTTTTGATTAACATTTTTTCATATTTAACATTTTACATACACTTATGTCTAACTAAATATACATTCTTAGCAAACAATAACAATAGAGAAATACAAATACACACATATATATTAGTATAAACCTTGAGTGGTCCTGTGTTTTCAGAAAAATCCAACAGTGTGGACAACATTCAGAAGGTGACTCCTTTCTGAATATCTTCTAATTGCACTTTGCTCCCTTGATTAAAATGTTTTTTTTTTTTAAATTTCTGTTTTCCTCAGAGATACTGTAGTGTTTTGGTAAAATATAAAACAGCCTTATTGCAGCTTTATTGCAATAGGATAACAGCTACTTCACTCCTCACCCAACAAGAGTTCAGCTCCACTCAATTTTAGATATGATTATAATCTGCCTCTATGCTTCCACTCCTTTATTCCTCCTTCTTTTTGATTACACAGTCAGAGTTTGTTCCTACCCATAAACCTGGCATCATTTTCTCCTTTAAGGAGCTCTTAAACTGCTTCAAAAGTTTAACCTCCTTTTTCCCATTGCGTTCTCCTCCCTCAATCACATCCTCCACAGCATAAAAATCAATGACACCAACAGGCTGGTCAACATATACACCTATTGTGGAGCACCTGGGAAGCTCCACAATCTGTGTAATGCGACCGTTGTGCCAGGCATGATAGCTGGAACCACTCCAGCCGACACCCCAGGACTCCTCGTTTTCTCCCAGGCCACAGGGCCCATCCTTGTTCCTTCTTCCAGCTCCTTCGTATGCGACTCCAATCACAACCCATCCAGAATACTCCATTTCCCAGTAGCCTCGTCTTCCCAGGATTCCCTCTTTGCAAAGAACCTTATGCACAGAGGTGATAATGTCACTATAATACAAGCAGCATTGCTTTCTCCTTTTGGAAATACAACACCAGTAGGTTCAGGTTTGAAATAAACTTGGGGTACATACTGTTTCCAAGCACATCTAATTTTACACCATTGTAAACATTTAAAATGAGCAGAAAATACATTTGTAATGTATGCCATTTCTGGCTAAATGCATCCTCATACTCTACCTGTGGAGCGTACTCATATCGCTCTGGTCTGTCCAAGACAGGACACGTGAGGTTATCAGTCATTCTGGCCACTTTGGCACCACCTTCTGTGATCCACAGCATTTTATTGGCTGTTTTGTCATCCAGAGACAAGTTAATCCAATCTGACAAAGCAAAAAATAAATAATAATAAACAATAACTTAACAAATGGTGCTTGGAAAGAATTATAAAAAAAAAAACTGCACAATCAAACTTACATTTGATAAGATCAGCTCTACATTTGGGTTCAGGGATATTTGTCTCATACCCTGGGATCTTCTCTGCTGAGTAAAATAACAATAAATATCAGGAGATACTAAACGTTAGATGAACCATAGTGGGGCCAGCCTTTAAAGAAGGCATGATTTAAAAAAGAAAATCAAAAAGATAATCCAACCTGTGGTAGGATTCAAGTCTTACCTGTGGGCGTTTTTACCACTTTGGCCTTTTTTCCTGAAACCAAAGAAACCTTTATTAACATCAATATTCTTAACTGGTATAAATATTAGGTGACAGGTGCATCTCAAGCGGTGATGAAGTGAACCACAGGAAAACTGGGTATACTTAGAAAAGCATCTGCCTTTGTCAGATCATCACATCAGAGATTGCATGCTTTCCAGAGTCAGTGGTGGATTCATGCCAGGCAGTTGGAATGACCAAGATATCTCAGATGCTGTTGGGGTTGGCTTCAGTCACACTAGAGTGCAGCGTGAAGCTCAAAGCAGATTATGAGATGAGAAGAGTGACATGATCTGTCTGTGCAAATCAGATAAGTTGGGGATCTAGATCCTAAGCTAGCTTATTGCCACAAGATCATAGGAAAGTCATCCAAGTGTCAAGTCACACCTAGCTGAATTAAAGTCAGAGTTAATGTGAAGATAATGGATTGCAACACATGCAACATGGGCATCCCTAAAATTAATAATGCAGAAGGCTGATCTTAGCAAAATCACTTCCCTCTTAATTTCTAACTGATTAATTGTTGCATAACAGGCACTTAAGCCAGATATGAAAGTGATATTTTGCTGTCACGCATAAGGATGCAGTCTCAGTGTTTTGGTAAGGACACTTAATCTTCACTGCATTAAGATATGAACCTTCAAAAACAAAAGTAATGGGATGTATTTATATCAACACGCATCATCTCAGAATATTAATCTACAAACATGTAGCTGCTCATATTTAAAATATCTGCTGCAATATATCTGAAAATTGTGGTGACAGAAAACAGACTAGACAAAAAACAGTAGATGATACCTGGAATTGTAATACATGTATTCTTTTTGGTTTTTTCTAAATTATAGTACTGATTCATTTACTGTGTTTCTGTCGACCCTTTGACTTTTGTTTTGCATTAGTTAAGATGAGTACAGACAAGTTATAAGCTATGATAAGATCTGCAAAGACACTATTTGTAAAGACAGTATCTGTTCAGTGGAGGCTGAAAACATGTGACCATTTTCGAAGCTGTTCTTGTAACTTACAGTATAATACATAAATGCATTCCCATGGGTTACATCTGGTTCAGGCAGATGATGCTTTTTGTTTTTAAACCATTGCTCCCAGGGAATAATACCATTATAAACCCATCAACAACAAGCAGAAATGTGAAAGTATTGTAAATAAATATAGGTTTTTTTAAAGACATTTTTATACAGACAAACTCTGGTCAACTGTTCTCTCAGGATCTGCCTGTGAGGATGAAAAACACTTCACTGCTGAAAATGCAGTTTGGTTCACCTCAGTGAGTACATTTAAAGCATATCACTGTAGTATGTACATGCTGGAAAAAGGAAAGGAAAAAAAAGTTATATATCTTTAGATTAAATATATTTAAAAAATCACCTTTTTCTGCCTTCCTCGTCTCCGAAATGATTCTGTTGGTGTTAGGCATCTTGATACCAGCTTGCTATTTGAGTAGCTTGAGTCTATCTCGACCTGATGTGGCTGGTCTCACTGAGGATGAAGAGTATTCGTTGACTGGACTATGTGACAACTTAATGCAGTGCTTATATACCTTTGGTGCAGGACAGAGATGAAGGAATCATCATTGGTGGTGACATAAGAGATAAAAGTTACCAATAGAAAAGAAGGGGAGGCAGGAGGTTTGTAATGAGAGCTGTGTATGTATGTTTTCCTTTTAAAGTATAGAAGGATTCTTCGGCGTCTCTAGGACGCCCCTTTTACCAAGTAAACCCCACCCTATTCTCTCTACATCACCTCCAGTGATCTCTGTACATTGCCCACTGACAGTGCTGATGTACTTATGGTGGATGTATGTGGGAGCAAAGCTATGCAAACGCACACACATACAAATTCTAAGTACCAATCTAAAAAAAACAACTTTAGCTTTTAGATATGATACTTTATGTCCTTACAGCAATACAAATAATAATAAAAAACTAATAAATTCAGTTACAAGTAGCTTTAGATATGAATTTAACTGTTTTAAATTATTATCATTACGAAGGTTGTTACTATGGTAAAATGTTCTTAAAATTCTGTTACTTAAAATACTAATGCAACCTGAAAAGAGGATAGATTCTTTTTGTTTTCACTTTTTAAAATGCATTTACAATTGCTATGCAACATCCATATCACTGTACATATCAGCACACATGCAAAACTAGTTCAAGTTCAAGTTTTAATCCTGAAAACCGGATTTAATGTGACTAAGTGTGACCCAAATACTGCGACAGGGAGTTGCCTGAGTGGAGGTTCCTTGGTTCATCGTACCAGGCTCAGCTGTGCTCATGCCCCACATCACTTCCTCATAAACCGTTCACCATTACAGATGCCTCAATGTGAACAGGTCGGGTTAAAAGAAAAAAGCATGTCGCTGATTGTAAACCCGTTCTTGTGATCATCTCTCTGCTCTCCACGGCAGACTGAGGTGTTTACTGTTTCCGGCAACCTGCCAAACCTCATGTCAAGGCTGCCTCATGATTCTTGTGTTCCTGCATGTGCAAGCAGATGACTCACTGAAGCGCTGATTGCAGTGCTGACATTAAATAGTACATGCCGTGCCTGCCATGCACTGTGGTGTCAGAAGTGTCCCAGAGTGCCCAAGTGTTTACATCTGTGTCTGAAATACTTTGTTTCATCAATCACATGATGATAATAAACCAAATGCATTGATCATTTGAAACTTTTAAATAAATAAATATAAGTATGTTTTATTAATGTTGCTTAGTGGGAAAAGACCAAAAATCTACCAAAAACAGTATATAAAATGGGAACACAAGTTCTATATAAAACTAGTAATAAAGGAATAAAGAAAAATGTGTTTACTTTAAAGTAATGTTTTTAAAACAACAGTGGAATCTGGTTCCACTTCAAATGAAACCAAATAAACCAGATTTATCTTTTTATCCATCTCCATCTCTAATAGGCCCCCTCTGTTCTGGACAGGATGAGCACATTAATGAACATGATGGTATTAATTATATCTCTATTATGTAAAAAAAACAACAAAAAAACAAAACAAATCAAAGCAACTCAGCTTAGAGGTGGAAACGTGGACTCTGGAAAAACCCGGCACTCACCCGGACCATGACAATCAGTATGTAGTGTCACTAACACTGTGGGCCTCTATAGGGTTCTCTGGTCCCTTCCTCAATCTTGTCCTTCAGTGCTGCAACCACTGCATGTCATTAACGTTCTTCTCGTTCCAGGAGATTTTCCCCTTCTCTATACTCTCCTGGGAACGTTAATCCATCAGTGTCAGATGAACTGTTCAAACTGTACCTCAGCTGCCTGACCTCTTCACTCTTAACCTTACCTTGTTAACAGGAAGCAGGGGAGTTAGTTAGAGGATTAGACGGGTGACATGAAAGCAGATCCTGAGAAGTAATGAACAAGGCTGCACGCGAGCACATAGATATGATAGGCGGTAAATTAGGCAGAAGGTATGGACCCAAACTTAGTGCTGACATATGTTCATAACACTGGAATAAGGATCAGTAATTACAGGATTGCACTGAGAATTTTCATGGATAAACTGCACGGGGATCTGTATGAAGTCTAACTGAAGTCATAATCTGAGCATTATTATTATTATTAGTAGTAGTAGTAGTAAAACCAACAAAATAACTTAATTAAATATATCTTCTTTTACTGCTGATACTGTGCCATTGTGACTCCTACTATAAACTGTCAAATAGAAATGTGGACCATGCTTTATTTGTGGGTAAGGAAAAGCTGTCTCTGTCTCCCCCTACTGGTTGTCATTAGGAACAACATATCCCAACAAATCTGGAAACTGTAATAGCTCCTCTGCAATACAGCCAGATGTTCAGCAGTTGTTCGGCTTGGATGGACATATTTTTGCACCATAGATTAGTCTTTAAAAATAAAAGCAAACACTACAAACTAAAATTTTGGATCATTTGAAGACATCAGGGGTTTTATAACAATATTACATAAAAGTAAACTCCTATAGAGCCGATTTGGAACAAGTTTTTCATCATATTAATGTTACATGGTTAAACAGATTTCTTGAACATGAGAGAGCGCATGCTTTTTAACTGCTTCGATTGCAATTTTTTCCCCCCTCTTTGAACACAGGGTGAACTTTTACAGTAACATTCCCATCTTACTGATCACAGGACATTCATTCTAATGCTTCTAAATTTTTCTTTTTTAAATCTATCAACATGCAGTGTTTGAACAAGGCTCAGAAGGTGATAGATGCAAACAGAGGACATGGGAAGTATCATGAAATTTGCAACACTGAGGGTTATGTGGAGAAGTAACACAATTGTCTAAAAAAGGAGACAGTGAGACACAATCACGAGCAAAAACAAAAGGTTTTTATTAAAGATGAATCTTAAAGTAAGTGCCGGGCTGCTACTACTAACTAACACAGGAACAAACACAGCAGAGACCGGTCAACAAAGCAATTCACAGATTCTCCTCAGAGAAAGCCTAAGCGGTCACAAACACACACAGATCACATGAAGCAAAGTCAAAAGGCACTTTGGCACTGGCAGTGTCTTCTGCATCAATTTGTGCCAAAGCTAAGTGCTGACAGGACAGCTCCTCAGATTACATTTCCTCCACGGGAAAAAGTGTGGTTTCTAAGACAGGGCAGAGAACTAAACTAAACTAAACTAAACTAAACTAAACTAAACTAAACTAAACTAAACTAAACTAAAACAATACTTTCGCCATATGAAACTAGTACTTTTCTTGCCTAAAAATGAGTACTTTTTAATCTAAATTGAGTACTTAGAGTACTTAGTAGAATATTTTTTATCTAGTTTTTAAACTAACCAAGTACATAACTGGTCTCTTCTGCTTAGAAGTCATGCTCGGTGCCAAGCACTGTGACATTGTCATAGTCTTCATATAATTCATCTCCTCCTCCATCACACTTGGTCATCTCCATGGAGACAGCTGGATTGTTTGTCATCTTCCTGCTCCAGTAGATAGACAGAAGCAGACCAGTAGAAAAGCAGTAAGGACTGAAGACCACTAGATGGCGGAAGAGTCTCAGCACAAATGAACCTGAGTGGGCGCCAGTTAAATTTAAATTAGGGATGTTTTGTGTTGTAGCATTGAGACAGACTATTTATGTTTTGTCAAATTTAATAGCTGTGTCAATGAAATGGCATTTAGGGACAGTATACAGTGCTCTCTTTATGACTTCTAAGCTTTTTGCATATTTGTTAAAATGAGGTTTTTCAGATCACACATTTCATATTAGACGAAGATAACTCAAGTAAATTAACTTCTAAAGGGAGCAAAAGCATTATTAAAATACAACGAAGTTAAAAAATGTAGAGGTTTATTTTTAAACTTGAGTGAAATGAAACGATTTGTAATCAAGTCAAAGTTGAAAATACTGTATGTTGTTATGATTACAAGCAGTAACATGGTAATGTAGTTACTTTTACTCACCCCTTGGATCAGTTTGGCAGTAAAACACATGCGGTTCAGAACTCCTCACCCCAGACAGTGAAGTTACAGACACCTTATATTTTTTGGCAGGTTGGAATCCATCGATTATGATCTCAGTTTCAGGACTAGCTACTGTGTGAGTCTTTCCAGCCACATTCACCTCCGCATTGGTCCACTCGCCCTCTGGAACTGTCCATTTAATAAGAACAGAGTATCCAGCTGCCCAGTACTCACAGTGAGCATTTAGATTAGGAGGAACTGAGTAAAACAAGAAAAAGGTTTTACAGTCAAAACTAAAGCAGAAAATATATGACTTACAGTGAGTATAATTAAACTTTTTATACTATAAAACAGAGTCTATGAAAAGTGCATCATTTTAAAATTTGTTCTCAAATAGAAAGATTATTTGTTTTACTTTTAATTCAAAGCAGTACCCTACAGTTTATAAAGTTTATTATATTTTTGGAATTTTCATATAAAAACTAAAAATAAAGACCTCAACATTGACACATTAGATATTGAAAGAATTACTCATTTTCTGTTTTAACCTTTTTAATTTCTTGAGCTAATTCATCAGAATGAATTCTTCAGTTAGTAATAAAATGATAGTTAGTTAAAGCTCATATATTAATACTGAATCATATTATGTAACTGTGTTAACCTGTGGTATGTAGGTATGTTAACAAAATTATTTTTCTGCAATAAACCTTTTTAAGATTAAAAATTGAATGCAAGGGTGAAAACTAAAAATTAAAAATTAAATTAAATAAATTCACAGATAACCTTTCTGTAACCAATATGAGTGAATACTTTAAGATCTTAAAAACTAATTTACAGATTAAAAATATGCTAGTCCTTCAAATGGTTTCTGTTGTACTCACGAATTGTTAATTTGTGTTCACACTGCAGGAAAACTCTGGAAGACTTTTCATAGACAAGAGAGATGTTATAGGTGGCACCAGGGTAAAGTCCAGTAAACGACACATTTTCACGTCCATCACTGACATGAACGTTAGATCCATTACGGGCCGTTGCGGTCGAGAACAAGCCTTCAATCTTTGCTTTGATTGATGAGTTGGTAACTTTCCAGTCTGCACTGGCACAGTCTATGGCTGAAATAGAGGAGAAAACAGTTATATGCATGAACCTGCTTCTTCTTTTTTACACAACTCTCTGAAAAGAGACAAGAAAAAGTTATAAAAGTCTAACAGAGATAATTTTTTTTACCTGTTACTGTGAAATTCGTATAAGGAGTGCTCCTGAGTCCAGCGAACACTGTGGTTAAGCTGAAATCATACTGTGATCCAGGCTGAAGAGATGTCACTACTTTTCTGATTGTATCTGAGGAGACGTCTGACACACTATCTGACACACCACCATTGATTTGAAGCTCGTATTGCCAGGCTTTATTCATGTTCTCCCACTCTAGAGTTATGCTGTTAGCAAATCGTTCAGTCACACTGACCCAAGGCACCACTGGTGGAACTGAAAAAACAAAACTCAGAAGTGGAATTTGTTCATCTTTTTCTTTTAAAATGAAATAGCTACATGTGACTGTGTAACATACAGGAGTATAGAGCTAGTTCAGTTAACACAAGCTTTTACATACTTAAGCCTGAATAGGTGTGTGAGCTAAATGGCTCAGCATCAATGTATGTTTCCAATCAGGTGATCAGATCAGTCAAAATTAAATAAATAAATAGTGTGTACTAATAATATAATAATTAGATAATTATTGTATAAAATATAATAATTAAGCATGCTGCTCGCTAAGAGCACATTATCCATATTTGCTGCTCTATCACAAGCACAAGCCTATCATCAGGGTTAGATGCACACTTCCTTCTTCACAGAGATATGGTTGGTGGGTGGAGCCAGGATGAATAAATGGCACTGCAGGCCAGAAGGAAAATATAGAATATCGACTTGGACTTATATTGTCCATTTAAATATATTATATCAGGAGCTAAAGATGAAATAAAGACAATTTTACAAAGTCTGATTCACAATGTTTCATCCTTAAGTAACCATTGATGTTTCCTAAGCCTTTAGAAAGTATAAAAGTTAAATTTCAAATTCTAATGTCCCCTGTCTAATGTTGTAAATGTACATCAGACAAAAAATAGGAAAATTTAACAAATGTTTATGTTACGAGAAGCTAGTATATAAGCATGTTCCCCAAAAAAATGAGAAAATATAGAGAAATTACATCTCACCAGTGACTGCGATGCAGTTTACTCCACTGCTTCTGACATTTCCAAACACAGTGAAGAGAGTGAAATTGTATCTGGTTCCACTGGTCAAATCTGACACTCTGTATTCTTTTTCAGAATTACTAATGTTGATCTCTCTTTCATTAAACACAAGAATATAATTGTCGATGTTGGGGACTGTTTTCCACCCCAGATTTATGCTGGTCTCATCTTGTCCATTTTTCTTAAAGTCGTCAGCATTACGAGGAGCTAGAATAGAAAAACGCACAAACAAGAAACTGTAACAACATTTTCTGTCAGAAACAGAAACATGGAGCGAGGCTTCAGTTTCAGTATTTTTATCGGTCCTTTTGAAAAATATTAGGTGAGCTACACTCTTCTGTTTCTGAGAAACCTTAAACATCATTATAGAGCTCTGCCCTTGTTCAAGTTGTAGAGGAGCATCAACTGTGGAACATTTTAAAGGACTATGACTGTTTTAGATGTTTTTAATCTGTTAACCTCCACCAGGTTAGCAGTAAGCAGTCTAGGATTATAGGTCGGGTTAGTATTTGACATATTCAAGTTGGAAAATTTAGCAAATGTTTATGTTATTATTCTGTAGGATGTATTCTGGGATGTTTTTAACCTTGTCCCACTCCAGTGGTATACTCATCTCATTTTGATGCACCACAGTCACATTATTAACACTTTGTAGAGCTAAAGATAACAGAGGAAAGTGGCTTTGATTAAAAAAAAACAACAACTCTCCATCAGCTAAAGTTTCAAGTACTAATGAGCCGGTCCATCCTGGTTTATCTGTCTATGTTAGAGAAAATATATCTTACCAGTGACTGCGATGCAGTTTACTCCACTGCTTCTGACATTTCCAAACACAGTGAAGAGAGTGAAATTGTATCTGGTTCCACTGGTCAAATCTGACACTCTGTATTCTTTTTCAGAATTACTAATGCTGATCTCTCTTTCATTAAACACAAGTAGATAACTGTCACTGTTGGAGACTGTTTTCCATTGCAGATTTATGCTGGTCTCATTTTGACCAACGGCCTCGAATTCTTCAGCATTACGAGGAGCTAGAATAGAAAAACACACACAAAAGAAACTAAAACAATGTTCCCAACAACATCTTGTATTTTGTTTATGTTTTAATTAGACTGAATGTTTTATTCAGTGCTCACTAACCTGTCACAGCACTGAATCTGTATCCACTGCTGTTGAGTCCATCAGACGTGGTGAAGAGAGTGAATGTGTAGTTTGTCCCAGCAGTCAGAGAAGTGACCACATGTACTATGGGTCCTTCTTCAGTTTTATTAATATCTTCTCTTATATTACCATATTGCAGTATGTATGTTGAGATGTTGTTAACCTTGTTCCAGGTCAGAGTTATACTGTTCTCATTTTGTGTGGTCACATTCACTCTGTCAACATTATCTGGAGCTGAAAAAGAAAAGAGGACACACAGTGGTTGTAGTTACAAAAAAGTTTAAAAAAGAACAAGAACTGAAGCACTGACTATACTGCTTTCATTCCTTTGTACCACTGTGCCTTTTGTTACATCATCAGGAGCTGTGATGAGTTGAGAGTGGTGTTCACCTTTTACCACAATAAAAACCCAGAATGATATTCACTTCAGTTTTACCAATAACCAACAAAAGTTAAAAAAAAATAGTGTTTCATTCTTACGGGCTTTTGCTGTTGTAGATGTTGTTTGTTCTGTTGAAGTTTGTGGAGTGGGACTTGTTTCAGCCAGTGGAATAAATTTTTGTGTTGTTTTTGCTGTACTTTTCTGTCCTGCTGTCACTGTCGTCGTCACTGTTGATGTGATTGTTGTATTGGAGTCAGTTGTGCCCTAAAAGCAGAAAAAGAGTGAAAACTACAGAATCTAAAATCTGTGAAAAAAAATCACCATTGAATACCCAGTTAACACTAGTCTGTGGCAGAGTCACAGAGCGATGTTTGCTGCTTTTAATTTCACATCTACATTATATCATAAACATTATGTGAACAGTAATACTTCGAGATATCCTCTGAGCTTTCTGCTTTATAAGAACAAAAACTTTCACTAAAAATAAAAAAAATAATGTGCAGGAAACACTTGGCTGAAGCTAAACCTTAGCTAAAAGCCTACCAGCCATTTGGCAGCTCTCCGGGTTTTATAGGTAGAAAAGCCAAATGGCTGGTCTCTGGGAGTTTAAGTATTAAGTCAGTGTCAAATTATTTTAGCATTTTATGTGTCAGCTTCTACAACTAGCAACATCTGTAACATAAAAATCACAGAGCTGGCAAAAAATCTATTAATTAAGTGTTTGCTTTTACTAAAAATGCAAATCATATGGGTGGTTACTGTCCAACACAGACTGTAATTCTTAACTATGCTCCTCTTGTAACCATATTAGCAAGTGGTGAAGTAAATAGCTGCTTCTCCTTTAGGGCCTCGCATAAATACAGAGACCTTTGCCCCGCCCATTTCTTCATTATTAACTGTCTGCTGCTTGTCAAGGGTACATTAATCAAGTTGTCTGTTT
This sequence comes from Rhamphochromis longiceps, assembly GCF_057381845.1. NCBI lineage: Eukaryota > Metazoa > Chordata > Actinopteri > Cichliformes > Cichlidae > Rhamphochromis > Rhamphochromis longiceps. The sequence goes on along the minus strand of NC_140564.1, from coordinate 18,124,164 downwards.
TATGTGTTTATTAAAGGTAATCACTTTACATTTTCTGTAACTGCTAGTTCATGCTGATTGTGTATTTAGATATAAATAAAAATGGGTTTTTACTGGGTGTTATTTTACATATTCTTTGATTTAGTGTTATTCATGTCATAGTCTTGTTTCTCAGTTATTCTTTGTAGTTTCTAGAATTTAGGTTGTGTTTCTGTGCCTCTCCCCTGTGTTCTTTCTTTCATACCTAGTCGTCCTCGGTCCCAGTGTCAAGTCCACATTTCAGTCTGTGTCTCATGTTTTCTGTTTTATTTTGATAGTTCCTTGTCTGGTATGTAGCATGTTCAGTTCTGAACATGAACATGTTACACACCAGCAGTATATGTTTGTTGTCATGAGCAGTGTTGGGTAAGTTACTTTAAATTATTAACTCAGTTACATTACTAGTTACTTCTATCAAAAGTAACTCAGTTACTTCAAGTTACTCGTTACTTTCAGAGTAACTAGTTACTAGGGAAAGTAACTTTGGTTTTACTCAGAATTCTCTTGTTAATGTGTTGCTTCCGTAACTGGATACCCAGCAAGATTGCCAGTCTTCTAGCTTGCTTACTTGCCACAAGTGCACTGTGCCACCTACCAATAGAAAGGAAAAGATAATGTGCACATTTCCGCGAGAGAAATCCCACGCCTGATTCTATCCTAGCCTGCTTTTTACATCCAACACAAAAACTGCAGTCGTGGTGCTTTCGATTGTACTCAGAACTCGGAAATTCTGCCTTCCGAATAGGAAGATGTAGGTAACACCAGACTGCAGATGAGCTGCATACAGGGCTGGACTGGGACAAAAAAATCGTCCCGGGCATTTTGACTAGAGACCGGCCCGCCATTATAGGAAAAATCATAAAGCCTTTGAATGAAAATAAACACTGTTGTGACAGTGATGTACACTGTTCTGATGGTATATATGTATCAATCTATCAATTGTTTGTTGTAAGACTCAGATAATTATTTTTTTAAAAGTGAGACATTTTAAATGAGAATAAGAAAGTATTTCCTTGTGCCCCCCTTTCCCTTTTAATTCCCTACATGGACCCCTGGCAACACTTTGCTAGATCCGCCCCTGCACAGTTACCAGCTGTCAGCTACTTAGAAAAGGATCCTGGTGTTATTTGTCTCTCAGAAACAGTTCTTAACTTCCCTTCAACTCATTCATGTTAACTAAAAGGTAAACCTGTTTCTCCATTACAGCTCTGATGATTCAGTAAGGACATCTCCTGGTTTCATCTTCATGTTTCCCTCTCACCACATATTCAAACCGATATCATGACCAGCAGGTTTACAGCTGTGGCTCCAGTCAACATCAACTGATACTAGAAATTAATATTAAATAAATTCTAACAACAGCTGATCAAGCTTAAAAGTGCTGCTGTTGTTTATCGCGACATCCGCTGGTTTCCTCTTTCTGGCGCAAAGTGGGCGATAAATACAGTGGAGCAAAAAAGTATTTAGTCAGCCACCGATTGTGCAAGTTCCCCCACTTAAAATGATGACAGAGGTCAGTAATTTGCACCAGAGGTACACTTCAACTGTGAGAGACAGAATGTGAAAAAAAAATCCATGAATTCACATGGTAGGATTTGTAAAGAATTTATTCGTAAATTAGGGTGGAAAATAAGTATTTGGTCACCTCAAACATGGAAAATCTCTGGCTCTCACAGACCTGTAACGTCTTCTGTAAGAAGCTTTTCTGTCCCCCACTCGTTACCTGTATGAATGGCACCTGTTTGAACTCATCATCTGTATAAAAGACACCTGTCCACAGCCTCAAACAGTCAGACTCCAAACTCCGCCATGGCCAAGACCAAAGAGCTTTCGAAGGACACCAGGAAAAGTATTGTAGACCTGCACCAGACTGGGAAGAGTGAATCTACAATAGGCAAGCAGGTGAATGACCTGCAGAGAGCTGGGACCAAAGTAACAAAGGTCACCATCAGTAACACACTACAACGGCAGGGAATCAAATCCCGCAGTGCCAGACGTGTTCCGCTGCTGAAGCCAGTGAATGTCCAGGCCCGTCTGAAGTTTGCCAGAGAGCACATGGATGATACAGCAGAGGATTGGGAGAATGTCATGTGGTCAGATGAAACCAAAGTAGAACTTTTTGGTATAAACTCAACTCGTCGTGTTTGGAGGAAGAAGAATACTGAGTTGCATCCCAAGAACACCATACCTACTGTGAAGCATGGGGGTGGAAACATCATGCTATGGGGCCGTTTTTCTGCCAAGGGGACAGGACGACTGATCCGTGTTAAGGACAGAATGAATGGGGCCATGTATCGTGAGATTTTGAGCCAAAACCTCCTTCCATCAGTGAGAACTTTGAAGATGAAACGAGGCTGGGTCTTCCAACATGACAATGATCCAAAACACACCGCCCGGGCAACAAAGGAGTGGCTCCGTAAGAAGCATTTGAAAGTCCTGGAGTGGCCTAGCCAGTCTCCAGACCTCAACCCCATAGAAAATCTGTGGCGGGAGTTGAAAGTCCGTGTTGCTCGGCGACAGCCCCAAAACATCACTGCTCTCGAGAAGATCTGCATGGAGGAATGGGCCAAAATACCAGCTACTGTGTGTGCAAACCTGGTAAAGACCTATAGTAAACGTTTGACCTCTGTTATTGCCAACAAAGGTTATGTTACAAAGTATTGAGTTGTATTTTTGTTATTGACCAAATACTTATTTTCCACCCTGATTTACGAATAAATTCTTTACAAATTCTACCATGTGGATTCATGGATTTTTTTTTTTTTCACATTCTGTCTCTCACAGTTGAAGTGTACCTCTGGTGCAAATTACTGACCTCTGTCATCATTTTAGGTGGGGGAACTTGCACAATCGGTGGCTGACTAAATACTTTTTTGCGCCACTGTAAACAAGAGACAAAAGCCGATCAGCTGATCATTGATCAGTTTCATGATTGAAGTAGAAACAGGAGAGGGGGGAGAGAATGAGAGGAGAAGAGGCAGCTGACAGCGTAAAGACGCAGAAAAACTCCAGCTTTGTGTCTTTTTCCATTCTAGCTGAAGTCCGGGACAAACTGTTCCTTTTCACCTCAATAAGAAACGCGTAATATTTTCTCTGAATAGAGACGATTCCATTTTTTACGGGACGGTTGGCAACTCTAATAATTAACCTTATGAACAAAATAAAGTTCAACATCAGTAACATAGCACCCACCCAGCTGTAAACTCCGTCATGCTAGCTAGAAAAAGTCAGCACAACGAAAATAAACTCCACCTAAACTTGGTTCATATCTGACCCAGATGGACTGCAGGTTATAACTTCTTACGTGAAGTTCAGTTCACCTGACACTCGGACCAGTGGCCGCTTCGGGTCTCTCCTCTTACCTCCCTTTTCCTTCATCCACCTGCTGGCCTCCACCACTTGCTAATGTTATTGAATCTGTGGAAGCTCCGCGATAGCCACCACACGAAGTAACGAATAACGAGCCTATCTAAATCCCAGTAACGAGTAACGCGTTCCTGGTTTTGGCATAATAACTAGTTACCGTGCTCGTTACCACAATAATAACGTAGTTACTGTAACGCGTTACTTAACTCATTCACTGCCATTGACGTCTATAGACGTCAATTGAAAAACTTACGTTGACTGCCATTGACGTCTATAGACGTCAATTACGTTTTTCAATGGGAGGGGCTAGAATACATTTTATTTTTTCATATATTTGTAAATAAATTGTTTTGATAAAACATAACCTTTCTCAGTGTTATTTCTGTTTTATAGAAGTGAATAACTATTTTATATGTTAGAGGTGTCACAGAGCAAGAAATATTAGTGTCAAAGGCACTTTTCTCCCTTTTTTTGGTCAAAACAGGCATTTTTGGTGGAACCCACCTCTCCTCTACAGCTGATTACTAAAGAATGGAAAATGGTAGAAACAAGCTTTTTTTTTTGGATGAAAGAAGAGAGTCTGTTCTTCATTTTGGTAGGTTCAGCGTTTATATGATCATAACACACAGTTTTCTGTGGCTCTTCAAAAATGAGTAAAAATGCTCAAAAACCCTGGCAGTGGGGAGTTACCTGATTTGAAAATGGCTGGCAGTGAATGAGTTAATAACGCGTTAGTCCCAACACTGGTCATGAGTTTGTTTTGGAGTTTGTTTCTACAGCAGTGAAGCTGCCTACTTTGTTGAGTCCTGCGTTTGGGTCCCCATCCTGCCTGCTACAGCACTGGACATGACACAAACAAACATTATGCATTATTTTGATGCCATTGCCATTATATTATATATTTGGATCACAGAGAGGTGTGGAATGGAAAACAGCAGACATCACTCTGACTTGATGGAACAGAGTTTATTGGCCAGTCTTTTACACCCACACACAGAAACTTCCAAAATGGCAGCCTATCCATTTCTTCTTCTTCTTCTTTTAAGTTTTATTGGCAGTTGGCAAACAACAAAATGGTGTATTACCACCACCAACTGGAGTGTGGACTAAAAGAGGTGTTGACTCCCAAACGATTTTCTCTCTTTTCTCTAAGTCCACCTTTATACCCTTTCAGACCACGCCTTCTCAGTTCAAACCGCCCCATGACATAATCCTTCCAGAGAGGGACAAACAAAGAAGATTAGTTTTCACAAATAATCCTAACATTATCAATCACTTGTCAAAAGTGAAAGTAGACGTGTCATGTATGAAAATACATATTTTAAAGGTCATTTTACACATCTCTAATGACTAAATTTCTGCAAATGGTTGACCAACCAAACTCCTACTCTTGCCAGCCCATTTCCTATAAAAGAGCTGCATTTGAGGCGGTTTTCCTCTTTACCACCAAGACAAGATGGCCTCCAAGGAAATACAAGGTCTTAAATAATCAGGCCCAATCTTATCTTAATGACCTTGTAGTACCATATCACCCTATTAGAGCACTTCGCTCTTGCACTGCAGGCCTACTTGTTGTTCCTATATTATTTACAAGTAGAATGGGAGGCAGAGCCCTCAGTTTTCAGTTCACTTCTGTGGAACCAGCTTCCAGTTTGGATTCGGGAGACAGACACTATCTCTATTTTCAAGATTAGGCTTAAAACTTTCCTTTTTGCTAAAGCATATAGTTAAGGCTGGACCCGGTGACTCTGAATCCTCCCTTAGTTATGCTGCGATAGACGTAGGCTGCCAGGGGATTCCTGTCATGCATTGAGTTTTTCCTTTCCAGTCACCTTTCTCACTCACTATGTGTTAATAGACCGCTCTGCATTGAATCATATCTGTTATTAACCCCTGTCTCTCTTCCACAGCATGTCTTCCTTCTCTCACCCCAACCGGTCGCAGCAGATGGCCGCCCCTCCCTGAGCCTGGTTCTGCTGGAGGTTTCTTCCTGTTTTTCCTTCCTACTGTCGCCAAAGTGCTTGCTCATAGGGGGTCATATGATTGTTGTGTTTTTCTCTGTAGCTGCTTTACAATATAAAGCATCTTGAGGTGACTTTTGTTGTGATTTGGCGCTATATAAATAAAATTGAATTGAATTGAACTGAATTTATTGAGCTGGGTAACTTACAAACATTTTGCTTTTATCTTGGTGCACAGAGGTGTGTTTACACATTTAAAACAAAAGCCACCATAGGTGAGATGGGGAAGGACTTGGTGCCTCCTAGCAATGTTATCCTGAGAGTTATGCTACTAAAAACGAGAAAAAAAAAAGTCAACACCACATTTGAAGCATTGATTATGCTGCTTTCATTGTTTGTTTCACTGATTACTTTCTTACATTACAAAGTCCAGTAGATTTCACTATTGGTGTATTTGCTGCAGTGGGGTCAGAGGCACCCTAAGAGCAGAAAAGGGGTGACATATGTATACGTTTTCCTTTAATATCCAAATTAAAACTCCATACTGATTAATTCTGCATAGACTACAACATGTAAGTAGTCTTTAAGATATCGCTGCATTTAGATTTGACATCATTTCCATGTTCATGCTCTTTTTCTTCTTAGAAGAAAGGATAGTAGATTAGTGACACTGAGACAAATTGTTTGCACTGTGTAACACTTCTTTGTAAATTGTTGATGCATTTTAAACACCAACTAATATTTAAGAGATCATCATTTTGACTGCATAAGTTCCTCTTAGCAGGGTAACTGACAGTGAGCTTTATCTGATCATCACGATGTGTAAAAACAAAGTAGATTCAGGAAGTTACACAGCATCAAGTGGTCACAACTGAAAGATAAAAGCTTCATATGAATCTCAAATGACACCACATATTTTGAACTGTACAAATTCCTTTGTTTTCCTAAGATAACCTTGAACAAGCTACATGATATTCTAACAATAATAATTTCTCTGATCCTGGGATATTACAGCTCAATTGTTAACTTTATAACTTTTGGTCTCTTTTATTGGCAAGTGACTAACTAAATAGTTACTTCTCCTTCCGCGCCTTGAGATCTTTCACCTCCATCTGCTCATTTCATGTTTATTAGTGCTAGTTAAATTTGGTGCCAATATTAACTTATTTTCATATTACATATCTTTCATATTTTTAAACAATTTTAAAAATGATTTGGGTCTAATGGCTTCTTAGGAAAGTAGAATGTGGTGGAAACTAAACTGTCTGGTTTACTCTCTGTGGCTGGTTTCTCTGACGCTACGGTGAAACGTGTTAACTTTTTTTTGTACAGTCTCAGCAAGCAGCAATATTTATAGCACCCTTATGCTTGACATCGGTAAGCTTTTTTTCAGTTCCTCCATTTTGTTCATGCCATGCATAATACCCAGCTCACTACCATCTTGTAAACTTTTCCTTTTACTCTTTCTAATCCCTTTCTGTCACAAATCACTCCACCTTGCCTGTACCTGTCATCTGTACTGTCCGTTGCTTTGAATGATCACCTCCAGATATTTTAACTTATCTTAGATCAAACATATGGGTAATGTTTGAGGTCTTCCAACAGTGATATGGACTAACTTTGGAGAAGACTGAATGCAATATAAAGGACAGGCAGTGTGTTCTGAAATGTAGCTGTGTGGCTGACCACATGGTAGTGTTATTGTGAGAGAAGCTGAGCTGATTGAACCTTTTAAAAGTGGTTTCTAGGAGATGTTTCAAGAGTCAAACTTGTTTGGAACAGGATAGAGCATTTCAAAAGTTTTTTAGTTAACCATAGGAAAATAATACAAAATATCAACAAATCACACAAACGTGCAAATTGGGACAAGAAAACAGGGTATCTGTTGATATGCTTTGTCAGCATTGGATGGAATATGTTAAATGGAGAGTCAAAAGTATGTTTTGTCCAAAAGGTTACACTGTTAAAAGTGGGACCTCCACTTTTTCTCTTGTATTGGAGTAAATGTTTTCTTGTCTTAATGAATCGAAGTGATACTAAACAAGACTAGAAAAAGTTCCTGTGAAAATGCAGCGTGAATGCAGTGTAGCGGAAATTATCTGCCGAAAAAAGCTGAAAAAGGAGAAATATCTGCCGAGAAGAGGTGTAGAAGCTGAACTGTTTGCTGAAGACAGCTTTATTTGAAAGGGTAAAGTGAAGAGTGTCAAGAATGCAGAACGAGCGCTAGCAAGAAAGCTGTGCAGCAACTGCCACGAGCAGTGGCGGTCCTAGCCTGTTTGGCGTCCTAGGCGAACACTCCCTCTGGTGCCCCGATACCCTCCACCCCACCCCCCAACCACACATAAAACATATTAAGGATTGTACATTAACATATTTTATTGTAAAAACTGTTGTCAGAACCATACTGAATTTAACCAGAGAAACACACACACACACACACACACACACACACACACACATATGTATGAAGAGAGAGAGAGTATGCATAGTATGCAAACGGCTAACAAACAGCCGTCATAATTCGTCACACAATGAGAATAGGACAAATCAACAACTGACAATCACTAATTAATATTGTGCTGAACACAGTCCGAAAGATTCAGTAGGCTACATCAGTGTCTACTGTTTACTATCATAGCCAAGTGGCTAACAAATGTAAACAGAAGTTTTCACTATCCCTACTATTTAATGTTCTATCTCGGTTGTGGTCAGTGCTATCCTCTATGCTGTTACCTGCTGGGTCAGCAGGTTGAGGGTCACAGATGCCAACAAACTAAATAAACTGATCCTAAAGCCCAGTAATGTTGTGGGGATGGAGCTGGACTCTGTTAGGGTGGTGTCTGAGAGGTAGATGTTGTCTAAGATAAGGACAATCATGGATAATACCTCCCACCCACTCCATGACATGCTGGCTACTCACAGGAACATGCTCATGAGAGACTGAGATTACCAAAAAGCACCACGGAACAACACAGGAAATCATTCCTGCCTGTGGCCATCTCCCTGTACAACTCCTCCATCTAATACACTGTAAACACTGCAGTAGTTACACCCTTTTTACACACGCTCTTTTCTACTCTGTAATATTCTTGGCAATTTTCTTGATATTTATTTATAATCACAGTCAATCCTGGATATTTATAATTGAGTAATCTGTATATATTATTGATATTTCTTAAATGTCTAAGACCTGTAACATAATGTATTGTTTGGAGTTTTATCTGTTACTGTTACTATTTTTACCATTTCTTCTTGGAGCAACTGTGACCCACATAATTTCCTTAGGGATTAATAAAGTATTCTGATTGTGATTCTGATTGTTTCAGGATACATAACTGGAGCCTCATCGTCTCGTCTCTCTATGTACTGTACTATATGAAGCGGAGATGACAATACAGTTTACTTTGACTTCAGTAGCAAGCAGGCGCACCGAAGGCTCTCGCGCTCACTTTTCGCTTATAGAATTTCGAAAAAACATCAATTCAAATTATAAATCTGTATCATTATGTCTCGTGTTTGTTGGGTTTTATTTTATTTTGTTTTATTTTGCGGGTAGGCTATTAGATGCTGCGAATCCCCCGGCGCCCCGCCCTCTCCTCTCTGTGCCGCAAGCAGCAGGCGCACGTCGCAAACGGAGGGCACCCTTACTCCCAGCAAATGGGTGATAGAAAACTGATCCGTGCCTATGCCATCCCCAAAATTCGCTGGCATGATTTCAGGGCAGCATGAATACGAGCGACTTTTTTTGCCCATGTCCTTGATGCCACCCCCACCACGATGCTGCCCTGGGCAACCGCCAGTATCAAAAACCGCTACTGACCACGGGTAGGACTCGAACCTGTGTCGACCAGAATCAGGGCAGCTGCTCATCTCAGTGAGCCAAATCAATTCACATTTCAAAAAGAGATATGATGACACAAAAAATGTGCAGGGTGCAGAACAACCTGAACTGTCTGCTGAAAACAGTTGAAGAAGCTGAAATCATAAAAACTTTGCAGAATTTTAATAAAATAGCAGAAATATTAAACAACCAAAACAGTCCGCTAAAACAAGCTGAACAAGCTGAACAAGCTGAAGTTCCATTTAAAGTAGTAGTTGCTGAAAGGTGAAAAATTGGCACAACATGAAGAAGCTGAACTGTCTGCTGAAGACAGGTGTAGAAGCTGGAGTCCATATTAGAAAAGTTGCTGAAATCATAAAAACTTTGCAAATTGTAATAAATTAGCCAAAATCCTGACCAAGCAAAACAATTCGCTGAAACAAACTGCACAGGTTGAAGTTCCTTCAGCTTGAAGAGTCCGCTGAAAACATGCTGCCATGGGCAAGATTCGAACCCGGGCCTCATGCTCTTAGAAGGGCTGCTCAAGTCTAGGTAACATTGATGAGACCTCATCCACACCCTTCTTCCTGGGCAACTCTAACTGTAGGCTGCCTCCATGGGTGCCGGATAGGTTTAGATATTTAGCATCTAATGTCGGAAATATTGTATTAAAGCCTTTTATGGGTGTGACTTCAACAAAACACTATTTTAACCCCATGTAATAGTACTTGCATTTTCATCTTGGATTTTAAACATCTTTTCTTCCCTGGCAGCTCCAGGACCATTGCATTTCATGTATTAAATGATTTTTAATAAACTGTGCTTCATCAGCATGAATGTCCCATATTTGTCAATCTGTAATAAAACTGGTTTGTTACTGCAGATGAGTAATTCCCCAGAGAGCTGCAGATCGTTCTTACTATCTTACTATTTTAATAAGATAAGATAAGATAAGATAAGATAAGATAAGATAAGATAAGATAAGATGTCTTTATTAGTCCCACAAGGGGAAATTTCATGTTAAGGCTGCCGACCTTTTGCACGCAATGGAGGCGCCATCTTACCCTCCGACCATACATGCATTACACAAAAACATCACATGGGGAAGACAGGTCAGAGAGGTATAACAATGGAAAATGCACCACATGAGGAAAGATAAGGAGAAAAAATAACTCCCCCAGACTGAGCTCCAACAGGGGGTTCAGTTTGAGAACAGAAAAAAAAACACCTCTGCACATAGCACATGAAAAAACTCTTAATACACCAAAGAAACACATGACAAGCAACAGGGGTGGGTAAAGGGTGAGAGACAGCCAGTGTAGACAGTGCATCCGGGCCTGCAGCATAAGCGCTGGCCTCCTTGATCCACCGTCAGCATTGGAGGGGATTTCTCTCTCTTCACCGTGTGTCAGATTCGGTAACTTTCTGAGATCTCTGGCTCTGCTGTACGACTCTTTTCAGGTATTTGGGTTTAAACATCAAAATAATATTGGGATAGTATATTCTTTAAAAAATAATCCAAATTGTTTTTTGCTACTGTTGGAAGGCTTCAGGACCTGCTGCTATAGAAGACACTCTATAGCAGCTTGCAGGTGCTGTGGAGGCACCTGTCTGTGAAATACAACATGTGACAACTCTACAGCTATAACCATCCATCCAAGGAGGCTATCCCAGCACTGCGACAGACTGGCGACCTGTCAAGAGTGTACCCACCTTTCGCCCTATGGTGCTCTAATGACAACTAAATGGACTAAATTAAGTGATGCAGATTCAAATGTATATATTGCGAGACATGATTTTTGATAAGTGCTTTATGGCTTCACAAAACATGAAAAATGCATCAGAACAACAACAAATAAAAATTATAATTCAGCCCTGTGCTTTTAGAAAGGGACGTGGGCAAAATTGAAAATTTGGTTACTAATATTTGTAGCATCAGATTTTTATTTTGGAGTTTCACTTGATGTGCAATCTTACTGCAGGCCCACAATTATTTTATTGCAACAAAATGCTCACATTTGTTCAGTCAAATGCACAAAATGTACTTAAGTTCAGGCTGTGAATGTTATGTATTTGTATGTATGTGCTTTACCATAATAAAGTTAAATGTAAAACGAAAGTAAAGTCTAAAGTATTTGTTTGTGCTTGTGTTTTCAACTGAGCACCATCATGCAAAATATCTTGAAATTTGAATCTTGATAGGATGAAGCCCTTGCAATTGAGCTGTCCGATGGACATTTAAATTCACTCAAATTACTCAAATCTTTCATAACTATCACTGATGTACTGTCAGTACTTTCAGTCACCTGAGTTGAGTTCTTCATAGTTGTATTTGACATTTCCTAATATTACCACAAGATGGAGCCATCATGCCACACATTAGCCGGAGGTTAACACAATGAAGCCTTTAACCAATAATTTTGCAATCATTTGCTGGGATTGTTTCAATGTTATGTAAAAATAGTGGGATTATAAAAAGACACTTTGAACTGGAAGATACAAACTCAGACATTTTTAATGCCCCAAGCTGTTGACATATTTTCCAGATGACTGACTAATGACTCTGCTAATGAAAAAATATTGATATCAATTACATTTAATTTAATTACAAAACATTTCAGGCAGAAAATGCCATTAGACTTATTGAATGTAGATGACAGAGTGTTCATTATGTGAATACTTGTAACATAAACCTTCATTTGTCTTAAAGGTACAGAAAATATGGGTTGCTCAGATTGTATATAGTATTAAGACACCCCGTGAAAATAAATAGATTTTAAAAA